>NC_083314.1:87909046-88509046 GCF_963455315.2 Globicephala melas | reverse complement strand
TCATCCACTCTCACTAACCAATCGGTGGTTCTCGTGCTCGTCAAGGGTCCGCCTCCTGTCCGCCGGGGGCCAATCCCCGGCGAGGGAGTCGAGTGCGGGGCTCGTTCCCAAGCGCCTGGCCCGTGACGGCAGCGCGCCGGGCGCCGCGCGGCGGGAGGGGGCGGGGCTCTGGATGAGGGATGGGCGAGGGCGGGGGGAAGGGAAGAGGGAGGAGGAGGAGGTTGCGGCGGGTTTGAAAGCGGCAGTTTCCTGGCAGCTTGGGCAGGCGTTGGTCTCAGCGCTCCAGCTCCGCAGCGGCCGCGATCGATCCTGCTACGGGTCTACGCGCGCTTCTGCGCGCCTCCGACGGATTTTTCCCGTTCCGGCTCTTCCCCCTTTACCTCCCCGCCCCCCTGCTTCTGCCTTTCCCGCCGCTCCGGCGCGGAGCCCGGGGGCCAGCGGTCGGCTGTGACCCCGCCCGAAACCCCTCTGGAGACGCCCGGGGACAATCCCCTTCTCTTTTCTTCAGCCTAACCCGGCTGGCCCTCGCGGACCCCGGCCAGCCTCGGGGAGCGCCGCCGGGCGGGGCGTCCGAGGGGCGTCTCGGGGCTTGGAACGGCCCGGCCCCCAGCGGGCTGTGGTCGGGGGGGGGGCGCCGGAGCGGCGAGGCCCCCCTCTCCGGGCTGCGCGGGCCACCCGGGGCCCCCAGGGTGAGAGGGGGCCGGAGCGGCGCCCCCGGCGCCCGCGCGGGGTCTCCCCCATGGTGCAGCGGGGTTCGGGATGTCGAAGACGCTGAAGAAGAAGAAGCACTGGCTCAGCAAGGTGCAGGAGTGCGCGGTGTCCTGGGCCGGGCCCCCGGGCGACTTGGGCGCCGAGATCCGGGGCGGCGCGGAGCGCGGCGAGTTCCCCTACCTGGGGCGGCTCCGCGAGGAGCCAGGCGGGGGCACCTGCTGCGTCGTCTCGGGCAAGGCGCCCAGCCCGGGGGATGTGCTGCTGGAGGTGAACGGGACGCCTGTCAGCGGGCTCACCAACCGGGACACCCTGGCTGTCATCCGCCACTTCCGCGAACCCATCCGTCTCAAGACTGTGAAGCCAGGTACGCCAGCCCTGCCTTTCTGTCGCGGGGTGGGGGGAGTCCGGGGTGGGCGTCTGGGGAGCGGCGGCCCCACCCCACCGCTTGTCGTCCGAGGTAATCTTAGACCTCCTGGGTGTGCCGGGCTCCCTGTCGAGGGGGAGGGGTGGCGGTGGTGATTCCCATTTTGCCGGTAGGAAAACTGAGCTCTGGCTTGGCCGGGCTGCTGTGCTAGCTGTCACAGGATTGCCACCAGAAGCTGGGTTTCCTTAATTTGTAGCTCCATCTCCCACCGCAGTTTTTGACTAGAGGAAAAAACCAGCCCTTTTCTGCTCTCCTTTGTGGAAGAGGTCCTCAGGATTGTAGCATTTTCTTTGGAACAGTCTTAGCGCATTTTGTAATAGGGGAAAAGATCTTTACTACTAAGGCACTTGGTGCCAAGGTTACCACCTAGTGTACCTGGGAGAGCTTAGCTGGTTCAGTGTTTCTTGCACACTAGCAATACCTCCGAGCTGACAGCCTAACTCTTGTCAGCCCAGGTGGTTCAGGTGTCTGGGTACCGATGGTGTGCAATATGCGATTTGCGGCAGAATGGTGTGTTCTTGCAGGGAGCTGTTGAATAGTCTGGGTTTCCAAAGAAGACCTAGGTGCCTCCTAGGAGTAAAATCTTTTGTAAATCTTTGATTTTACGGAATTTTGTTGAAGTGGTGGGTTGCAAAGGCCCCTGTTGCCCAGGTGTCTTTTATGCTAGTAAAATCTGCTGCAGAGCTCGTTACGTTTATGGCATACTTGCCAGTTTCAAAGCATTGATCAGACTGCGTACAGTGATATCTGATAGGAGGTAATAGCCCTCATGTGTTTGTTGTTGACAGCATCGCTGGTGGTTTCACCATTGGCAGAATGTGATTGTTTCCTGAGATGTTTGTAGGGGAGAGAATTATGACTACAACGTTAATAGAAATCAAACTATTTTTTCTGAATGTGTTCTACTGAATATACAGTGCATCAAAATATAATGGTCTGCTTAATTATAACTTGGGCTAGAAAAATCAGTCCATCTCTACACTGCAAAATGCTAGAAAATTCTGGAGAAAAATTTAACATGTTGTCTCCCTCACATTTTTTTTTTTCTTTATCAGCAGCTCACTTTAGAAATATCTCTTTAGTAGTCCTTAGGCTTAATGGGAACTGATGGTTGTGCTGCAATATCCATATGTGTGTGTATTGTGGATGTATACACACACACACTCACGTGTCCCTGCAATCTTAAGATTTTCTGCATATGGTCTATTCCATCACATTCATTTTAAGCTTATGGGTTTATGTGAGGTTTTCTTTTTATTATTTTAAAAACTTTGGCAGACTTCAAACGTCTTTTTCTGTATATATATATATATATTTTTGAATTAAAAAATTCTTTCTTAATTCAAACTTTTAGAGCCATATGTGAAGGGTAGAGGAAAGGCTTTGGGGACTATAATTCAGCCAGTCAGGCACTCTCTGTAATATGCAAAATACTATATATACAGCATTACTGGTCTAAGTGCGATTTAGTTCAAATCCCATGAGTTAGGGAGTAATGAGAACATTTGCATCATTGCTTTGTGTTTTGTTTTGATTAGTTGGGGGCATATACAAGAGTATAACTTATTTTCAAAAATAGTTTAAAAGATGATAGAGGAGGAAGTTGATATATTCTCAAGTTATTGTGATTCTTTTAGAAGACTGGGAAAATGTGTCTTTCATTGATATTAGTCTGGTCCGCATGTTATTCATTTTCTCAGCCTTTATATAAAATTTAAGAAAATAATTTAAAGTTTAGAGTGTATTCAGTGATGTTACTTAACTGTGTTAAAAAAAAAAAAGCCCCAAAATGTAGTTGACATTTTTGTAGTAATAAAAATTTTCCCTCTTGCATACTGTCCTATTTTAAATATTTAGCCAAAATAAAGTGTACTGGGTATAGCACATTTTGTAATCAATAATAAAAGTTCTGAATAGTACACCTATTTTTTAAAGATACACTCTGCTTCAGTAATTTCTAAAGGATACCACTATATGTCATCTGAGACTAATATTCTTGTTTCTAAGCAAGTTGTTGATTTCTTTGAAAAATAGCATTCTTTGTTTCTTAATAGCCTCATGTTAGGCATTATATTAAATTGTTTCTTAAATGGCTTTACATAAACAACATTTGCTATAAAGTAGCAAGATTTTTGCAGGTTTAAGCACATGACTTTAAATGTTAGAAACTAAGAACTGGAAGAGGTTATTTGTAAAACTTTGAGTGTGATTATAAGCAGCATATATATTATCTCCAGAGGAGACAAAGATTTTATACTGTTGGGATTAAATTTGAAAAGTATGAAAATACAGAGTAAGGGAATTTAAAAAGGAACTTGCCCTGCACATTGGAGGTTTTTTCCCTCTCCTTTTATCTAAACTTTGTGAGAGAAATGGATTTTTCAATTTAATAAGGTATTTTAAAGTGTACTTATTAGCACTTTGTCTCTTGTCTTGATTAATAACTCTTTATTAAATTATGGTTATAACATGCCATTTAGAAACTAGCACAATGCAAGAGTAGATTCAGCCATTTCTGTAAGATGTATTATTAGTGGGGAGTGACCTCATATTGTCTTCTGACAGAGTCCACAGTGGAAGGATGAGCTGGACTGTAGGACATGACTGGTGTAGCGCCGTTTCTTTCTTGATTTCTCTTTTCATCTAGTAGATGTTAAAGGGAGCTCAGCCAAAGCCAGTACCCTCACCCAGATGATTTAACAAGGGTTCTTTCTGGTAGTGACTATCTTTCGCTTTGACTTGGGGTTTTATTTATTTATTTTCTTTTGTTCTAATCTTTAATGGAGATTTGAAAGTAACTCTTTAAAATATGGTTCCTAATCTGAGGCTTTTGTGAGAGAATTAGGAAATTTCTCATTGAATTCTTATTATTAATGTAGTACTTAGCATTCAGTACTTTCCTGCTCCACCTAATTCTTGGCTCAAATTTTCACGTGTTTCTTAATTACAACCTTGTCATTTATTTTTCTGCAAGAGAAAAGGTTTCACTTGAATTTGAACTTTGTATGTTCCCTGTAGTAAAGGAAGGTGAACTTTGGACCTCTGGTGGAATTGTTTCATGATATAGTCCTGTGACCAGGATTAGTTTCTTTGATTTTACTTCAGAGTATATTTTTAAACAATTTCTATTCTGATTAATGATAGAAGCAGTTAATTTTATTCTAAAATTCCCCAAACTATGATCGTGCAGAGTTTTATGGAATATTTGCTTCATATACCTTAAACACACATTTTCAGTGGTTGTAAATTACGTGGACTTTATTCCATAGATTAAGTATTGACACAGTAAGTATATGAAGTCCTTATCTACTGCTTTATGCACAAAGTGCATTTGCTACCCTGTCTGATACTATATCTAGAGATAAAAATCATGAGGAACAATCTTTCAGTTTGTTTAAACAAAAGCTAATTTGAATCTTGTTTAATGTTAATTAAATGTAGGTAAAAGTCTTCACCACTGACTGAGGCATCCAGTTTATAAGGGAATTTTGTTAAAATGAGCACATTCCTAGAAATACTTTCCCCATTGGTGAAGAAACATTACAAAATGCTTTCAAGTAAGGATTTTTTTTTAACATCTTTATTTAGGTAAGGATGTTTATGTTATGCCAATAATGAATAACTCTACCCCTTTATTCTCTTAACTTTTGGATCTTTTTATTACTCTTTTTGGTTTAGTGGGTTATTTGGGACTTGTGGTGAGTTCTTTTTAGGTGGTTGTAACATTTAAAGAAGGGAAGGGTGAGAGAAATTGCTAGCCTCGGAGGTTTGCAATACAAAAAAATTCTCGATACCTTTTCTTAAACAATAGAAACAAGAGACTGGGTGAGGCAACCCCTTTGTTAGGGAAAATAGTATCAAATTTTGATAAAACTTAAATTTGAAACTTTCCTGCTTTTTGAAAGTTTGGTAACAATTTTTGGGGTCTCAAGTTGGTTTTAATAACTCAGGGTTTGGGTTCTGGACTCTATTCATTGGCACCTTCAATTCAGATGACTATTGGGCTTATACCACAGTGGCAGAACAAACAAACTCTTAACATTTGGCTCTTTCACTTTTCAAATCATTTTTATTTTATTCAGTTTAATGCTGAAACTGATTTTTATGGAACATAACTCTGTGTTCCTGAGGAATATAAATTGTTTTTCTTCTGAGATCTTGGGATGTACTTCATAAAACCTCTTGTTATGAGACACAGTTCAGTGTTTTTTTTTTTTTTTTTTTCCTGGTCTTTATACATACACACACACACACACACGCATATATGGTAAAACAAATCTCCTTCATTTGTTCAAGTATCTGACTTATGAAGTCAGTGCATAATCTCAGGTGAATAGTTTCATATAATGTGTTTACTATATAACCCCTAAGTGCTCGTAAATTTTGTGGGCACTTAGTGTTTGGGGAGTGTGTTGCAGGAGAACTTCATTTTTATGAACCACTTCAATATTACCCACCAATGGGGAGGGGGAAGGGTGAGCTGTGACAGGGCGAGAGAGAGTCATGGGCATATACACACTAACAAACGCAGTAAGGTAGATAGCTAGTGGGAAGCAGCCGCATGGCACAGGGATATTGGCTCGGTGCTTTGTGACAGCCTGGAGGGGTGGGATGGGGAGGGTGGGAGGGAGGGAGACGCAACAGGGAAGACATATGGGAACATATGTTTATGTATGACTGATTCACTTTGTTATAAAGCAGAAACTAACACACCATTGTAAAGCAATTATACCCCAATAAAGATGTTAAAAAAAAAAAAAAGATTATATTAACAAATGTGATCCACAAAAAAAAAAAAAAAAAAATATTACCCACCAGTTTCAAACTCTGCCAATTTCCAAGTCAGTTTTTGGTTGGTTTTGATTCGACAAAGGATAACTTTTGGTATTGAAGACTAGAACTGTGTCTTCTATAATTAGTTTTGTTTCTCTTCTAAAATTTTGAGAAATAATCTCCTTGCAATACTACATTTTGGTAGGGAGAATGAATGCCATTAATTTAAAACTGTTCTTAAGGGTAAGATTTTCAGTACCTCGGAAGCTGGTGTCGTGAGAGATTTGTTTGTGGGGGAAGAGAGGCAAGTTCGTTGCTCTTCTCCTTGAACAAATATTATTCGGAATGTTTTCCCAAAAGTGTTTATTTTACTTTATAAAGAGAAAAAATAAACATTCTATTATTGGCGCACATTCATTCCCTTCTCAAACATTTAGTGGTGAACCCACTGTGTGAGCTAGCACTGGCGATATAAAAACATAAAATATAAAAATGAGTCAGAAATGGCCTCTGTTTTCAGGAAGCTCTCAATTTATTGGGAGCTTCATGATTCATTGGTAAGCAATACCTGTAGTAAGGATTTTACCTTTTTCACTTTTCTCCCAGTACTTAAACAAAACTCTTTAGGTAAGTTTTAGTATGAATTTTGGCAGAAACTGGGATAATTAATTGGCTGTTCAGCATGCTGCTCTAAAAAGTGGTGTGGAGTTGCATCTTGGAGAGAAAGGGTGCTCAAGTCATGACAAAAAGAGGGAAATCAAATATAAACAAAATTATCTTTTGAAAAGTTCTCAAGCTTAAATTGCCCTTAAAATACATTGTATCTGTGTTCTATTTACAGTGTATTTTACAATACAATTTTGTATTTTATACATTGTGTTTGTATTGTACCATTTTTAGGCTGAGTCTTGCATGCCTGTTTTTCCACCTGTGCTGGAACCAATTGCTATATTTTTGTTGAACACCAGATGAGGTAGTTTGCTTGCATTAAAGAGATATGTTTTACAAAAAATACCTATCTTTTAATTTGGAGAAATTATCCTCACCTGGGTATGCATAGTGAGTTATAGAAGTTAAATATGTACATGAAGTGAAAGAAAGGGTACATTCTTTTTAATGTCTTGTTAGAGTCTTTACCACCAGCGCTTATTTTCTGACTTGGATAGTTGGGGAGGGGGTTATGAAGAGTTTTGAACTCAGCCTGGCTTTGAAAGATGGATATCTTGGTTGAGTGGAATTAAGATCCTCTCAGTAGTAGGTAAGAAGCAGAGGAGGAGCAAAACATAGGGCAAGAATGTTCAGTACAGAAAGGTCTACAGTATAGTCCATATCAGGAGTTTTTGTGTGTTTCATGTGTGTAAAAGCACAAAACCCACATTATAGAATAATTGGAAAATACAGGGAAAATCATATTGTTTAAATGTGTAGGTAGTTCCGTTATGAATTGTCTCCTATAAGTTTTTTTTTTTTTTTTTAATTAGAACTTGAAATGTTTTTTCTTCTATAAATAATGCTGGTAAGGAGCTTAATGCTATTGAGAGACTCAGTAAGGAATATAGAGGGTTAAACTTTTCTGTTATAGTTTATTTGGGGTTTGGGGTTTTTAATATTGTGCAATGGGAATTGGAAAGATATTTTGCTTCAGATTTAATAATTAGGATGCATTCTGTTTAGCAGCTTTCCTTCTTCCCGTCTTGCGTATGCAATATGAACAGTAACTGATCTACTTAATTAAAAATTTCTGGCATCTTAGGCCCTTTGCTGTATTTTTTTGCAGAGAATTTTAAACACATAATTATTTTTCTTGCTTCAGGGAAGTTTGTGAGAGGTAACCCTGTATCTCATTGTTGTTCTGATTGGGAATTACCTGTGACTGAAAAATGGGATTTTACTATACATGATGACATTTAACAGAAGTAGTTTTATGAAATGAAAATACTCCAAAAGGGAGAAAAAATAAGCATTTATTAATAAATGCTCTATTTCTGAACTTAAATAGAACTGTGTTAAATTGGCTTTGTTTTTTATAGCTTAGATTTCAGCAGGAAGAGAAAGAAATTTCGATTCATGTCAGTTTCTGTATTGGTAAGGATTCTGTACTGAGAATCCTGACAGAAACACTTCTTAGGCTAAGAAGAAATGTATTGGCTTATGTGCATGAAAACCCAGGCATTGGACAGTAAGAGCTAAACTCATGTTCTCAAGGACTGTTTCTTGACTTTCTTTCCTCCAGGTTGACCTCCTTCTGAGCTCCACTCTGGGTAGCAGGAAAGGTGGCTCTCAACCCCCCAAGTCATACAAAGTCCTTAAAGCTTCTCATCTTTTTTCGGGACTCCAATAACAAATCAAATCTTATATTGAGACTTTGATTGGCCTTGTGTTCATCACAGACCCATTGTGGAGAGAGGGCCATGGGTATCCTGATTGGTCAGGCCTTGGTGACATGTCTGCTTTGCAGCTGGGTATAGAAAGTATAGTGTGATTAATAACTGTACCAGAACTCAAAGAGATAAGGGAGGGGTAGTTCCTCAAAAGATGGATGCTGGGGAGACAGCACTGCAGGAAATGGCCTCTTTTAAAACATTTAATCTCTCCTACTTTGAAGCCAACAACAGTACACGGTTGTCATAAAGCTCTCATTTTTAAAGACCAGATATTGGCTGTAGACTGCAACTGAGGCATTTATTTTACTCAAATATTTATCATTTTTGATATATTTTTATCAATTATGATCATTTTTGATGTTTTTATCTAAAAACTGCTTTCTTTAAATGCAGGCTCTTTAAAAAATTGAGGTGTTGCTACCTTAATGTGCATAATTTAAAAGTGCAGCTTGGGTTTTTCTTCAGTTTCCTTTGAATTTTTTATATCAAATAAGATTCTCTAAATCAATGCTGCTTGCTCTTAGGTAGATAGAATACTTAGGAGGATCATTTAATTATCTTTGACATTGAGAAAATTAGTCTAGTTGATGCAGTTTTTTTGTTTGTTTGTTTTTTGCGGTACGCGGGCTTCTCTCTGTTTTGGTCTCTCCCGTTGCGGAGCACAGGCTCCGGACGCGCGGGCTTAGCGGCCATGGCTCACGGGCCCAGCCGCTCCGCGGCATGTGGGGTCTTCCCGGACCAGGGCACGAACCCGTGTCCCCTGCATCGGCAGGCGGACTCTCAACCACTGCGCCACCAGGGAAGCCCCGTTAATGCCGTTTTTAAAACTTAATGTTGTACCATTTTGAAAGTGAAACTCTAAACCAGTTGCTTTCTAAGATGTTTTGCTTTTAAAACAATGGTCTTTTTTAAACATAAATTAAGACTGAATTATTATTGTGTTATTTCTAAGGGCTCCCCAATATTACCTTTTAACCATGATCTCATAGAAGTTATACATAAAGGAACTACTTCACTGACTCTTAAATTTGAAACACTGCTTAAGAGTGAAATATGAATCTGTTTAATCACCAAAAAAGTTACTTGTACTTGTAGGATAAAGTCTGACCCACCTTTGTTAAGTTTTTTTCTGCCTCCACAGAGGTACTTAGAGTAGAGGTGGAGGGTTGAAAGAGAGGGGCGGGTACTCTGAATATCTTTTCTCGCTATTTTTATAGTCTAATTATGGTATTAATGTCTTCAACTTTGCCATAAAAACAATTTTAACATCCTTCACTTTATGTATGACATACACAGTAGGAGTTTGCAGTTTTGCCAAGTGTTGTCTGATAGTTGAACCTTTAGTGAATGTTAAATGTTGGGAGGTTATTGATAAGTACACTTACTGTGCAAAAAAACAAACATCCATGGAATTGGGTGTGATTTGTCAATAAGAATCGTAGAAGGGGCTTTGATTTTTAGGTTGGTTTATGTCCCTCTTGGAGTATCTTTAGACGATATTTGGAAAATTTCAGTTCTTACTTCAGAAGCTTGTTAGGACCAGAGTTCTCCAATATTAATTCCATATAGTAAGTCATAAAATCTGTTAAACTAATATAGTCTTCCTCACAGAGCCTCTGTAGCTTTTGGCAGAACACTTTGTAAAATATTATTAATTTTAGCTAAGGATACTATTCACTGATTTCAGTGTTTGATTTAAGTTGGAATGTACATGCTAATGATTCAGTTCCCTCTGAATAGAGTTAGATTTGCTCACTAGAGCTATCTCACAATGTAATGCTGGTAAGTGAAGTGACACATCAACCTCCCTTTGGTGGCAACTCTAAGTTGACAACCTTGCTCTAAGTCTAATAAGAATATTCTGACTTGGGGACTTGTCATGATAATGCTAGCTGCCATTTATTGAGTAACCATCATATGTCAGGGTGTTATACACCCATCTCATTTGGTTTATAAGAATGTGTGTGTTGGCATACATGCATTCCTGTAAAAAGTTCATGTATGAGCTGGGGATTATCATCTCCCTTTTACACATGAGAAAACTGAGGTTTGGAAAGATCAGCATGTAGAAGGTCAGACAGACTCACAGGAGGACTATGAACTGAAACAGTTTTGAGTCTTCTTTCTTTGCATTCCAGATAGAATATTATTTCATTATATCTGAAAAATCTCTCTTACTTCCCTTTTCTCTATTAAAAGGAAAAAACCCCACAGTTCTAAATTGTTTGAGTGGGTGTTAAATGCAGTAAAACACTGGGCAAGTACTTAAAAGCTTCATTGCTTGGTTCTGTTTCTAAACAAAGTTGTGGCAGTGCAGATTAATCTTTACAGTTCAACTGCATGGTAAAGCGGTTGTTCCCAAGAATTACTAATCAAACAAAATCTGTTTGATAGCCTTAATTCTGGCTGTCTTTGTCAGAAAATATTTTCAGCAGGTATATGTAAAAGCTCAGATACTTTTAGGATTAATATACTTGTGAAAATTGTGTACTTGAAACTAGAAAGGATATCTTGTTCTTGTGTTTCCTGTTCACTTGCTCTAAAATTCACTCCCCAGGAAGGTGTGTGTTAGCACACTTATCTTGAGACAAGTAGCCTAGAAAATGTTCTGAGGAATGTAAGAATGTGTTTTGGAATTAGGAATTTTTAATAAGTATTTAGATTCTGTTCAAAGTATACTTGGCTTAAATAAAACTTAGCCAAGCTAGACAGAAGAATAACTCATGGTATTCAAGTCAATCTCTCTTCTTTCAGCCTTCAAGTACTGCACAGTAAGGTGGTTCCTTTGAAGAGGTAGTTAAAGCAGGCTGTGGAATACGGGCACCTCTTATTCTTCAAGTGTTCATGCTTTATGTTTTCTATTTGGGCTTAAAGTCAGTCACTCAACTGGAAGGAATCATAGCAATCCAGCCAGTACCCTTTGTCTACAGATAAATAAGTTGAGGTTTAGCAATGGCAGGTGACTCTGCTCAGCACGAAGCTGGGAGAGCAGGGACTAGAACTCAGGCTCCTTTTATTGTTTTGGTTTCTGGCTGAAGAATTTCTGGAAGAAATTTGTGAAACAAAAAAAAAGAATTAGCCTGGTTAAACATTTTCTGTCTCTTTATGAAATCTGCATTCTTTTGGAATTAAGTATAACGTTCTGACTCAGTTTGTTAGGCCATCAGCATGCATCAGTGTCGTTAGAGAGAGTGGTAACCCAGAAGTTGGAGCGCAGGAGAGAATTGTAACCGTTACATGCCTCAGGTTTTCAGGGCATTTTTAGCCTTCCATAATGCTGTAGCTTATGGCTAAGATTTAAATAGTCAGAAAATTGTTAGCTGGTGTAACAGCTGAATACTTAAGTACTTTTTGCTGTTAGTTGTTTTAGCTTTGAAAAATTTTTCTTATCAGGAAGATTCTTCACAATGCTTTCAGGAGAGTCCTTCTGAATGGGTGCTGCTGTGTGGTAGACTGCTATTCCTGTCCCATCCTTGCCTCTCCCTGGAGGGGTGATGAATTCCTCTGACTTAGAGCCAGCTATACTTTGATTTTTTTCCTCCCCTTGACTGACTAGGGGATGCAGTGGGGGAAGATGAGTTTTAGGGCCAGGGACTGCTCAGGGATGTGGTGGATGAACCATCAGGGGCACTTTTGGTTCAGGGTCCTTGAGCTTGTCTGGCTGTAATGAAAGTTGACATAACTGCCACAACCGAGGAACTGTGCTCCTGCTGGGTACAGGGTAGGTAGGTGTCTCAGGTTATGGTGAGCTGGCCACAGCAGAGGAGAAGGTATCACCTACGTGAGACAAAACTGAAGAAAGGGGCTTGGGGTGGCCGTTCTGGGGAGACTGATGGGAATGGTGACATCTTGCTTGGGCCCTTTTTATGTCTGTGAAAAAACAGCATGAGTGCAGACATGAAAAAAAACCTTTCTGTATACAGTCAATCCCCCATGTACTCCTTTGCAGTATCAGTCAGGGTTCAGTGCAGGAAACAGAAGGGATGCAATGCAGGGAATTCGTTGCTTGGGGAATCTTTGGAGGAGCTGGAGGGCTGGGCTCTAGGCCAGGCCTCTGAGAATGACTTCCAGGACACCTTGGAAGAACTCGCCATGGGAATTGCCACCTCTGCCACAGTCGGGAAAGTGGCAATCAGGAGGTTACGACTGAAACCACGGCAAGAAAATACCGCTGTCGCTGTGATCAAGGGGATCACAGCAGCCACTGCTGTTGCCATCATAACCGCTCGAAGTTTGAAATTTAGCATCTGGCCACTGCTGTGAAAACTTCTCCTTGATGCCTATGAACTAGTGATTAGATGCCGGAATGATCAATCTGGCACTACTGCTTCTGCCACTGTCCCTCAACACCCTCGAAGCTGGAGACTAGACACTGACATGTCTGTGACCTTCTTTGCTAGCTGAGAGCAGCTAAAAGCTATAGGCTGACAGGGCTCTGCCTCGCTGCTGTCTTCCGTATTTTGTGTCCTGCATCTTAAGGGTAGAATCAAATTCTCATCCTGGATACTAGCTGTAAAGGAGCCTGGAAAATATAGTTTTTAATTTCCCAACCTCTGCATTTCAGGAAGGCATTCTGTAAGGCGGTGGATGCCGAGTGCATTTTATTAAATATAGTATGTTAAATACAATATAGCCCTTTCTTGATAACTCACTGTCATTTCTGTGAGCTTCTCTTTCTGAAATGGCCTGTAGGTGGAATGATCTAGGGCCAATGGATTTTTAACATCTGTAGTGATCTTTGTACGAGGTTAGCTTGTGTCTGTCCTACCTGCCATCTCTGCTCCTGCAACATGTTTTATATCACTTGATCTAACCTCCCCTTGCAAGCCACAGGCATCCAGGACAGGGAAGGCACCTCAGCTGAAGCAACCAATTCAGAGGCTGGTCAGCAACGTAAGATTTCTGTGGCCTAAAAGGATGAATGGGGCCAGTAAGAATCTTTCCTGGGGATTTGAACTAAGACAAAAAGGAAAGAATTTTCAATTGGGGTTGGAGCCTCAGCTGAGAGGTTTTTCAGTGACGTACTGGAGTTGGCTGTACTGTTTCGTGAGATGGATTGTTAAATTTTCAGGAATTTTGTGAGTTGGTAGTCCCACACAGCCATTAAAAAAAAATAAGTTGTATAAAATTATAATTAACTAAATTATATTTAAAACAGGTGCTACTCAAAGTTAATCATTTTCTTATGATTTTTCAACTTCAGTGGTATAATTGACAGAATGTAGTTTTTTAAGATGAACAGTGTGATGGTTTGATATGCGTATATATTATGAAAGGATTCTCACAACTGAGTTAATTAACACATCCATCACCTCACATATTTACCCTTTTGTGTGTGTGGGGGTGAGAATACTTAAATTCTACTCTCTTAGCAAATTTCAGTTATACAATATAGTATTAATCAGCTTTTGTCACCATGTTATACATTAGATCCTCACACCTTATTTATCTTAAAACTGAAAGTTTGTACCTATTTACCAACCTCTGCCCACTTCCCCCATCCCCCAGGCTCTGGCAGTCACCATTCTACTGTTTCTTTGAGTTCCACTATTTTTTTTAAGACTCTGCGTCATTTCCTTGTTATTTCACTATATTTTACTACCATCTGTGCTCTCGACTTTCTTTATGTCTATTCTATCTGTATGGCAGAAATATTAATACTGTAAAATGGTTTGCCACTGCATGTACCTTCCCAGCCGTTGGCACTGTTGTCACTGCTGTGGTGGGAGTTGTTAGGATTTACCAAACACACCACTGATTGTGTGGGGGGCAGGCAGAGTCAAGGTTGGAAAGGCTACACTGAACCGTGTACACACTAAAATTATGGGAGAAGAAACTATCAGAAAAAACTGACACCTGATGTAAGGCTGAGTGGTGTTAATAGCAGAGCACTAGAGGAAGGGCCACAGACTCCTCTTCCCAAGGTCAGAATCATTCTGGAATCATCGTACGGCTCCAGTCTCCAAGAGATCCAACCCTATTTTATTCCCTGTTCTTGGAATTATGTGAAATTGTGCGTTTCTGTATGTTACCAACCTTAATAGAACATTTCTGAAATTTTATTTCAGTAGAATAAGGTTGAAAACTCCATTAAGGGATGACTATTATAAATATGTATATTCATATAAATATATAAAAAAATATATAGTCTGTGGTATTTTTCATGTGTAAACAACGCACAGACTATTGTATTTGCTTGTACATGGGGTGGCTTGTTATTGTGTAAATGTCCTAAGCCTCAAGGCCAGAACCCCAGGACATAGGTGGTATCTTTCTCTATTCGTGTAGCTCCTGCCTGTGCCTTCAGGAACTGTTAAGATGCCAGCTGTATATTTGGACTGTCTGTGTCTGTAACTCATAGCCTCAATCTCCTCAGCTGCCTTTGATCAGCTGCTCTCTGCTCATCGTTCCAGTTTTGTTTTCTCTTCACTCTGATTGCTTCTCCCACGCTTCTCTGCTTTCCAAAGAAAAAATGGACCTTGTATAGATCCTGCCAGCCAATTGCAGTGCTCCTTAACTTCTCCCTGGTGGATTATCCAATCTCAGGGGGTCGGGTGTGAACCTACGGTGATATTCTTCTATCTTCTGTTATGTTTGTCCTTGTTGCTCTTTACCCTTGGAACGTGTGTATAAGGGTTTTTGTTTTTTTTTTTCTCTCCCCTACTTCTGGATTTGGAAATATTCCAGAAGGCTGGTCTCTAGATAGATAATATTTTACTGTTTATTTGATATCCTTGTTTTAGAGGTTCAAATTGGACTGCTTTTAGTAAACCAAACTCTATCTTTTAAAAAATCATTAAGAAAAATAGTAGCTGGAAATAGATCTTTGAAAGGCCAATAGATTACCTTTTGGGATAATCTCTTACTGAATGAAAGAAAAAAAAATTGTGGGGCTTCCCTGGTGGCGCAGTGGTTGAGAGTCCGCCTGCCAATGCAGGGGACACAGGTTCGTGCCCCGGTCCGGGAAGATCCCACATGCCGCGGAGGGCTGGGCCCGTGAGCCATGGCCACTGAGCCTGTGCGTCCGGAGCCTGTGCTCCGCAACGGGAGAGGCCACAACAGTGAGAGGCCTGTGTACCGCAAAAAAAAAAAAAAATTGTGTAATTGTAGCATATTAATCCACTGTCAAAGTGTTGTAATGCAGATGAGAATTTCATTAGCACTTTTAAGGTATTAAGGAACCTCTTATTGTAAGTAAACAATATAGAAATATTTTATTACTACAAAAATACTAAATGGGAATATGTATGTTTTTTCTTATTATCTGCAGTTTGCAAACATTTCACCTTCTAAGATACTGTTTTTCTCCATCGCGGTCACTGGTAGTGATTGAAGAAGAGGCATCTGTGCAAATTATATTCAAACCTCACAGCTCTTCTGTGATCATTTTCTAACTTTGGGGGCCTGACTAGATGAGGGGACATGATCATAATTTCTTCTTTGTGCTTATGTGGAGCCCCCTCTCTTTAAGCAGTGGTAGAGCCTCACCGAGATATTCATACATATACTGCCCAGAATGATTTTCCTGAAAGAACAGTTGTTCTAGAGTGTAGTCTGTGTGTACCACTTAGTTCCTTTCTTGCCCAGAGTTTTTTTTTTGTTGTCGTTGTTGTACGCGGGCCTTTCACTGATGTGGCCTCTCCCGTTGCGGAGCACAGGCTCCGGATGCACAGGCTCAGCGGCCATGGCTCACGGGCCCAGCCGCTCCACGGCATGTGGGATCTTCCCGGACCGGGGCACGAACCCGTGTCCCCTGCATCGGCAGGTGGGCTCTCAACCACTGCGCCACCAGGGAAGCCCTTGCCCAGAGTTTTTACATCAAGTTGTTTTAGGAATCTTTTCACCAGGGGGAACAAGAGTACCTGTTTGTTGTTGTTGTTGTTGATTTATTTGTTTTTTAAAATAATGTAACTAAATAGAAATACAGGATTTGATAATGTAATTTTACTTTATATATCACAGTTTAGGACTAATTGTTTTATTGTATTAATAGATATAATAGGAGGCAGAGGAGAAATTATAATACCCAATCCATATTTTGGTCAAATAAATCCAAATGGACTTTTAGTGAAGTTTAATGGAATTTCATTATTACTTTATTCATGATACTTGTTTATAATAGGTTTAGAATAGTTACGATTTGGGGTCACTGACCTAATTATTTTTCTTGTACTTATGAAGTCATTAATTCACCTGTAGCGATAACACAGTCCTGGAGAATTGTTACCAGAAAGAATATGGCCCTTCTTATTAAGTATCATACTTCAGAAATATACTTGTGTCTACCTTAAAGATAAATAATACCGTGACAAGTTGAAAGTTTGTAACTTTAGGTAATAATGCAGTATATACCTAGGTGTATGTTAGGTGTTGAATTGTGTGCCCCCCAAAGTATGAAGTCCTAACACCCAGCACTACCGTTTGCAGACGTAATTAGTTAAGATGAAATGCTCCTGAGTAGGGTGGGCCCTTGAGAACAGAAGGGACACAGGAGCATGAGGGGAGATCACCATATGACTATGGAGGTGGATTGAAGGGCTACAGCTATAAGAGTGCCAAGGGTGGATGGCCACCAGCAGACACTGGGAATAGGCAAAGAGGGATACTACCCAGAGTCTAAGAGCATGGCCCTGCTGACACCTTGATTTTGGACGTCTAGCCTCCAGAACCATGAGAATAAATTTCTGTTGTTTCAAGCCACCTAGTTTGTGGTACTTTTGTAATAACTAGCCACCCTAGGAAACTAATATATACATACCTATATATATTGTAATGACGAATATATCCATGTTGTTATTTAGGAAACATCTCAGTTCATTAAAATTATCATCTTCTTTATAATATATTAAATTGTGGATTAATATGCTATGGGTAGCCAAATATTATTTATTCTTAAAACAATGAATATGATAGATAACAAAAGCTTATTATTGTATAAATTCCCTAAGGCTCAAGGGCTGCAATATTATAGAGAAGGTGATTTCTCTTTCTTAGAACAGTTCCCCTGCTCATGCTCTCTACTCAACACCATCACTCCAGTTTAACTTGTCTTTAGGTATACTTCTAAGAAAGGTGACATGCAGACGTTATACTTTTATTATGAGCAGGTGAGAGCTAAACCTCTCTTTTAATGCTTTAGCTAAGGTAGGAAAGGAAAGGAGACTGGCTTATTTTCTTTTAAACAGCTTAAAAAATTTTTTTTAAATGAGAGAGGAATTTTCTTGGACTGCTGTAGAGTAGTGGCAGGGAAATGAAGTGCATAGATTTGCGATGTTTTGAAGGAGGAAGTAATAGAACTTGATGATTGATTACAGGTGAGGGAGGAAGAGGACTTCAGGATAACTTTTAGGTTTTTGCTTTGAGCGACTGGTACTGTTTCCAGGAATAGGAAACAGGTGTTTGGGAGGATTGATCAGGTTTTTTTCTGTGGAGTAGGTATATCCACCACCTAGATCATTTTCTTAACTTTTTACTCTGCTTGCTTAATTATATATTTATCTATGACATACCATATTTTTATGCATTTCAAAGGAAATTGCAGTCATTAATATATTTCCCCAAGGAAGACTTTTAAATGCCCATTTTCCTCATTTTACAGACGATAGTTCTGAGGCTTGGAGAAAAGTGATATGTTCAGGGATATGTAGCTAATTACTGATGGATCTAGGATTAGAATGCAGGTTATCATTAGTCTAGGGCTATGATTTGATTATATTTTAACTTATAAATAAGAATAAAGGTGAATTTTGGAAACTAGATATGTTTTGCTGCTAACTGGTTTATGTGCTAAAAACACTTGGACCCAAACTTCAAAGACAAAATGCAGAGAATGTGGTACTACTACTGCATTTGATTGGATTACAAAGTTAGCTTAGCACTTAGAACTTGCTGGAAAGTACAATATGGTGTTGTAGAATTGAGAACATTTTCAGATATTTGGTCTAGGAATGTAGCTTGGGGTTCTTTCAAGCATTAATCCTCTTGTTGGCAAGACCTTTGCATTTAATTAGCAAATGTTCCTCACATGCCTACTATGCACTAAGCCCCATGCCAGGCCGAGAGATGGGAGGGAATCATTCAGTTCCTTTCTTTCAAGGAATTTAGCCTTTGACTTCTGTTTCAATTTCCTAAAACCTCTCTCCATCTTTTGCTGTATGTTTGTTTAAAAATGTAATAAAAGCTGAAGTTCAAAAAGATAGAGAAGCTTATTCAATCTAGGTAAATCTTCAGCCTCTGTGGTAAAAATTATATGCGTATGGACCTAGGCTGCAGATTTTTCATTTGCTTTGTTTGAGTATCTTATTTTCTAAGGGGTAGGAATATGCCCTTTTAGTTTTTGTCTTATGTTATTAACTAGCTCGGTTATCCATGAAGTCAGTACCAAACCTGGAAGTAAATAATGATTTGAGTTGGTACTGAAATAGGAGACATGCTTGTCTTTAAAAGTCAAACTAATTATTTTATATTGATGTTACTTTTATGCTTTCTTGTAAAATAAACACTTTCGCTATTTATTGACTTCTGGTCATTTGGATTTTAAGGAAATTAACCCAAGAGACCATTGTGTTCTTTCCTTGCTCTGGTTTTTCTGTGTTCTAACATTTGATATCTTCCAACAACTTTCTCAACTCTTTCCAAACTCTTTGCAAACTTATTTTGTTAGTACCCAATGTGGATACTCCATTATAGCCAAACTAAAGTATTTGCCATACTTGTTCAAATTCCAGTCCTAAACTTACTTCCTTCAGAGATTTTTCTAGGATCATTCTATGACCTTTTTTTTTTTTTTGCTGTTTTTTTTTTTTTAACATCTTTATTGGAGTATAATTGCTTTACAATGGTATGTTAGTTTCAGCTTCACAACAAAATGAATCAGTTATATATATACATATATTCCCATATCTCTTCCCGCTTGCGTCTCCCTCCCACCCTCCCAATCCCACCCCTCCAGGCGGTCACAAAGCACCGAGCTGATCTCCCTGTGCTATGCGGCTGCTTCCCACTAGCTATCTACCTTACGTTTGGTAGTGTATATATGTCCATGCCTCTTTATCGCTTTGTCACCGTTTACCCTTCCCCCTCCCCATAGCCTCAAGTCCATTCTCTAGTAAGTCTGTGTCTTTATTCCTGTTTCAACCCTAGGTTTTTCATGACATTTTTTTTTTTAAATTCCATATATATGTGTTAGCATACGGTATTTGTCTCTCTCTTTCTGACTTACTTCACTCTGTATGACAGACTCTAGGTCTATCCACCTCATTACAGATAGCTCAATTTCATCTCTTTTTATGGCTGAGTAATATTCCATTGTATATATGTGCCACATCTTCTTTATCCATTCATCCGATGATGGACACTTAGGTTGTTTCCATCTCTGGGCTATTGTAAATAGAGCTGCAATGAACATTTTGGTACATGACTCTTTTTGAATTATGGTTTTCTCAGGGTATATGCCCAGTAGTGGGATTGCTGGGTCATATGGTAGTTCTATTTGTAGCTTTTTAAGGAACCTCCATACTGTTCTCCACAGTGGCTGTATCAATTTACATTCCCACCAACAGTGCAAGAGGGTTCCCTTTTCTCCACACCCTCTCCAGCATTTATTGTTTCTAGATTTTTTGATGATGGCCATTCTGACTGGTGTGAGATGATATCTCATTGTAGTTTTGATTTGCATTTCTCTCATGATTAGTGATGTTGAGCATTCTTTCATGTGTTTGTTGGCACTCTGTATATCTTCTTTGGAGAAATGTCTATTTAGGTCTTCTGCCCATTTTTGGATTGGGTTGTTTGTTTTTTTGTTATTAAGCTGCATGAGCTGCTTATAAATTTTGGAGATCAGGGCTTCCCTGGTGGCGCAGTGGTTGAGAGTCCACCTGCCGATGCAGGGGACACGGGTTCGTGCCCTGGTCCAGGAAGATCCCACATGCCGCAAAGCGGCTAGGCCCATAAGCCATGGCCGCTGAGCCAGCATGTCCGGAGCCTGTGCTCCGCAACGAGAGAGGCCACGACAGTGAGAGGCCCACATAACGCAAAAAAAAAAAAAAAAAAAAAAAAAAAAATTTTGGAGATCAATCCTTTGTCAGTTGCTTCATTTGCAAATATTTTCTCCCATTCTGAGGGTTGTCTTTTGGTCTTCTTTATGGTTTCCTTTGCTGCGCAAAAGCTTTTAAGTTTCATTAGGTCCCATTTGTTTACTCTTGTTTTTATTTCCATTTCTCTAGGAGGTGGGTCAAAAAGGACCTTGCTGTGATTTATGTCATAGAGTGTTCTGCCTATGTTTTCCTCTAAGAGTTTGATAGTCTGGCCTTACATTTAGGTCTTTAATCCATTTTGAGCTTATTTTTGTGTATGGTGTTAGGGAGTGATCTAATTTCATACTTTTACATGTAGCTGTCCAGTTTTCCCAGCACCACTTATTGAATAGGCTGTCCTTTCTCCACTGTACATTTCTGCCTCCTTTGTCAAAGATAAGGTGACCATATGTGCGTGGGTTTATCTCTGGGCTTTCTATCCTGTTCCATTGATCTATCTTTCTGTTTTTGTGCCAGTACCATACCGTCTTGATAACTGTAGCTTTGTAGTATAGTCTGAAATCTGGGAGCCTGATTCCTCCAGTTCCTTCTTTCGTTCTCAAGATTGCTTTGGCTATTCGGGGTCTTTTGTGTTTCCATACAAATTGCAAAATTTTTTGTTCTAGTTCTGTGAAAAATGCCAGTGGTAGTTTGATAGGGATTGCATTGAATCTATAGATTGCTTTCGGTAGTAGAGTCATTTTCACAATGTTGATTCTTCCAATCCAAGAACATGATATATCTCTCCATCTATTTGTATCATCTTTAATTTCTTTCATCAGTGTCTTATAATTTTCTGCATACAGATCTTTTGTCTCCTTAGGTAGGTTTATTCCTAGATATTTTATTCTTTTTGTTGCAGTGGTAAATGGGAGTGTTTTCTTGATTTCACTTTCAGATTTTTCATCATTTGTATATAGGAATGCCAGAGATTTCTGTGCATTAATTTTGTATCCTGCCACTTTACCAAATTCATTGATTAGCTCTAGTAGTTTTCTGGTAGCATCTTTAGGGTTCTCTATGTATAGGATCATGTCATCTGCAAACAGTGACAGCTTTACTTCTTCTTTTCCGATTTGGATTCCTTTTATTTCCTTTTCTTCTCTGATTGCTGTGGCTAAAACTTCCAAAACTATGTTGAATAAGAGTGGTGAGAGTGGGCAACCTTGTCTTGTTCCTGATCTTAGTGGAAATGCTTTCAGTTTTTCACCATTGAGGATGATGTTTGCTGTGGGCTTGTCATATATGGCCTTTATTATGTTGAGGAAAGTTCCCTCTATGCCTACTTCCTGCAGGGTTTTTATCATAAATGGGTGTTGAATTTTGTCAAAAGCTTTCTCTGCATCTATTGAGATGATCATATGGTTTTTCTCCTTCAGTTTGTTAATATGGTGTATCACATTGATAGATTTGCGTATATTGAAGAATCCTTGCATTCCTGGAATAAACCCCACTTGATCATGGTGTATGATCCGTTTAATGTGCTGTTGGATTCTGTTTGCTAGTATTTTGTTGAGGATTTTTGCATCTATGTTCATCAGTGATATTGGCCTGTAGTTTTCTTTCTTTGTGACATCCTTGTCTGGTTTTGGTATCAAGGTGATGGTGGCCTCGTAGAAGGAGTTTGGGAGTGTTCCTCCCTCTGCTATATTTTGGAAGAGTTTCAGAAGGATAGGTGTTAGCTCTTCTCTAAATGTTTGATAGAATTCGCCTGTGAAGCCATCTGGTCCTGGGCTTTTCTTTGTTGGAAGATTTTTAATCACAGTTTCAATTTCAGTGCTTGTGATTGGTCTGTTCATATTTTCTATTTCTTCCTGATTCAGTCTTGGCAGGTTGTGCATTTCTAAGAATTTGTCCATTTCTTCCAGATTGTCCATTTTATTGGCATAGAGTTGCTTGTAGTAATCTCTCATGATCTCTTTTATTTCTGCAGTGTCAGTTGTTACCTCTCCTTTTTCATTTCTAATTCTATTGATTTGAGTCTTCTCCCTTTTTTTCTTGATGAGTCTGGCTAGTGGTTTATCTATTTTGTTTATCTTCTCAAAGAACCAGCTTTTAGTTTTATTGATCTTTGCTATTGTTTCCTTCATTTCTTTTTCATTTATTTCTGATCTGATTTTTATTATTTCTTTCCTTCTGCTAGCTTTGGGGTTTTTTTGTTCTTCTTTCTCTAATTGCTTGAGGTGCAAGGTTAGGTTGTTTATTCGAGATGTTTCCTGCTTCTTAAGGTGGGCTTGTATTGCTATAAACTTCCCCCTTAGAACTGCTTTTGCTGCATCCCACAGGTTTTGGGTCGTTGTGTCTCCATTGTCATTTGTTTCTAGGTATTTTTTGATTTCCTCTTTGATTTCTTCAGTGATCACTTCATTATTAAGTAGTGTATTGTTTAGCCTCCATGTGTTTGTATTTTTTACAGATCTTTTCCTGTAATTGATATCTAGTCTCATGGCGTTGTGGTCAGAAAAGATACTTGATACAATTTCAGTTTTCTTAAATTTACCAAGGCTTGATTTGTGACCCAAGATATGATGTATCCTGGAGAATGTTCCATGAGCACTTGAGAAAAATGTGTATTCTGTTGTTTTTGGATGGAATGTCCTATAAACATCAGTTAAGTCCATCTTGTTTAATGTATCATTTAAAGCTTGTGTTTCCTTATTTATTTTCATTTTGGATGATCTGTCCATTGGTGAAAGTGGGGTGTTAAAGTCCCCTACTATGAATGTGTTACTGTCGATTTCCCCTTTTATGGTTGTCAGTATTTGCCTTATGTATTGAGGTGCACCTATGTTGGGTGCATAAATATTTACAATTGTTATATCTTCCTCTTGGATCGCTCCCTTGATCATTATGTAGTGTCCTTCTTTGTCTCTTCTAATAGTCTTTGTTTTAAAGTCTATTCTGTCTGATACGAGAATTGCTACTCCAGCTTTCTTTTGGTTTCCATTTGCATGAAATACCTTTTTCCATCCCCTTACTTTCAGTCTGTATGTGTCTCTAGGTCTGAAGTGGGTCTCTTGTAGACAGCAAATATATGGGTCTTGTTTTTGTATCCATTCAGCCAATCTGTGTCTTTTGGTGGGAACATTTAGTCCATTTACATTTAAGGTAATTATCGATATGTGTGTTCCTATTCCCATTTTCTTAATTGTTTTGGGTTCGTTATTGTAGGTCCTTTCCTTCTTTTGTGTTTCTTGCCTAGAAAAGTTCCTTTAGGAGTTGTTGTAGAGCTGGTTTGGTGGTGCTGAACTCTCTCAGCTTTTGCTTGTCTGTAAAGGTTTTAATTTCTCCATCAAATCTGAATGAGATCCTTGCTGGGTAGAGTAATCTTGGTTGCAGGTTTTTCTCCTTCAACACTTTCAATATGTCCTGCCACTCCCTTCTGGCTTGCAGAGTTTCTGCTGAAAGATCAGCTGTTAACGTTATGGGGATTCCCTTATGTGTTATTTGTTGTTTTTCCCTTGCTGCTTTTAATATGTTTTCTTTGTATTTAATTTTTGACAGTTTGATTAATATGTGTCTTGGCGTATTTCTCCTTGGATTTATCCTATATGGGACTCTCTGTGCTTCCTGGACTTGATTAACTATTTCCTTTCCCATATTAGGGAAGTTTTCAACTATAATCTCTTCAAATATTTTCTCAGTCCCTTTCTTTTTCTCTTCTTCTTCTGGAACCCCTATAATTCGAATGTTGGTGTGTTTAATGTTGTCCCAGAGGTCTCTGAGACTGTCCTCAGTTCTTTTCATTCTTTTTTCTTTATTCTGCTCTGCAGTAGTTATTCCCACTATTTTATCTTCCAGGTCACTTATCCGTTCTTCTGCCTCAGTTATTCTGCTATTGATCCCATCTAGAGTACTTTTAATTTCATTTATTGTGTTGTTCATCGTTGCTTGTTTCATCTTTAGTTCTTCTAGGTCCTTGTTAATGATTCTTGCAATTTGTCCATTCTATTGTCCATTCTATCTCCAAGATTTCGGATCAACCTTACTATCGTTATTCTGAATTCTTTTTCAGGTAGACTGCCTATTTCCTCTTCATTTGTTAGGTCTGGTGGGTTTTTATCTTGCTCCTTCATCTGCTGTGTGATTTTCTGTCTTTTCATTTTGCTTATCTTACTGTGTTTGGGGTCTCCTTTTTTGCAGGCTGAAGGTTCGTAGTTCCTGTTGTTTTTTGTGTCTGTCCCCAGTGGCTAAGGTTGGTTCAGTGGGTTGTGTAGGCTTCCTGGTGGAGGGTACTAGTGCCTGTGTTCTGGTGGATGAGGCTGGATCTTTTCTTTCTGGTGGGCAGGTCCACGTCTGGTGGTGTGTTTTGGGGTGTCTGTAGATTTATTATGATTTTGGGCAGCCTCTCTGCTAATGGGTGGGGTTGTGTTCCTGTCTTGCTAGTTGTTTGGCATAGGATGTCCAGCACTGTAGCTTGCTGGTCGTTGAGTGAAGCTGGGTGCTGGCGTTGAGTTGGAGATCTCTCGGAGATTTTTGCTGTTTGATATTATGTGCAGCTGGGAGGCCTCTTGTGGACCAGTGTCCTGAAGTTGGCTCTCCCACCTCAGAGGCACAGCACTGACTCCTGGCTGCAGCACCAAGAGCCTTTCATCCACGGGGCTCCTTAATTTGGGATGATTCGTTGTCTATTCAGGTATTCCACAGATGCAGGGTGTATCAAGTTGATTGTGGAGCTTTAATCCGCTGCTTCTGAGGCTGCTGGGAGAGATTTCCCTTTCTCTTCTTTGTTCTCACAGTTCCCAGGGGCTCAGCTTTGGATTTGGCCCCGCCTGTGCGTGTAGGTCGCCGGAGGGCGTCTGTTCTTTGCTCAGACAGGACGGGGTTAAAGGAGCCGCTGATTCGGAGGCTCTGGCTCACCCAGGCCGGGGGGTAGGGAGGGTCACGGAGTGCGGGGCGGGCCTGCAGCGGCAGAGGCCGGCTTGACGCTGCAGCCTGAGGCGCGCCGTGCGCTCTCCCGGGGGAGCCGTCCCTGGATCCCGGGACCCTGGCAGTGGCGGGCTGCACAGGCTCCCCGGAAGGGCGTGTGGCTAGTGACCTGTGTTCGCACACAGGCTTCCTGGCGGCGGCAGCAGCGGCCTTAGCGTCCCATGTCCGTCTCTGGGCTCCGCACTCTTAGCCGCGGCTCGCGCCCGTCCCTGGAGCTCTCTCAAGCAGCGTTCTTAATCCCCTCTCCTCGTGCACAAGGAAACAAAGAGGGACGTAAAAGTCTCTTGCCTCTTCGGCAGGTCCAGACCCCTCCCCGGACTCTCTCCCGGCCAGCCGCGGCGCACCAACGCCCTGCAGGCTGTGTTCACGCCGCCAACCTCAGTCCTCTCCCGGCGCTCCGACAAAAGCCGGAGCCTCAGCTCCCAGTCCCGCCCGCCCCGGCGGGCGAGCAGACAAGCCTCTCGGCTGGTGAGTGCCGGTCGGCCCGATCCTCTGCGCTGGAATCTGTCCGCTTTGCCCTCCGCACCCCTGTTGCTGTGCTCTCCTCCGCGGCTCCCAAGCTCCCCCACTCCGCCTCCCGAAGTCTCCACCCGTGAAGGGGCTTCCTAGTGTGTGGACACTTTTCCTCCTTCACAGCTCTCTCCCGCTGGTGCAGGACCCGTCCCTATCCTTTTGTCTCTGTTTAGTTTTTTCTTTTGCCCTAACCAGGTACGTGGGGGGTTCCTTGCCTTTTGGGAGGTCTGAGGTCTTCTGCCAGCGTTCAGTAGGTGCTCCGTAGGAGTTGTTCCACGCGTAGATGTATTTCTGGTGTATCTGTGGAGAGGAAGGTGATCTCCGCGTCTTACTCTTCCGCCATCTTCCCAAGGGCCACCCTATGACCATTTTTATTTCTGTGCTTTGCAACCTCAGAACACTTAAATAGTTCTGTACTTTGCCATTATACATTATTAATTTTAGAGCTCTTTAGTAATTTAGACTCCACCCAGCAGGTTATGGTGGTAGAATTGGTCTATTACCAATGTTGAGAAAATTCACATTAATGAATGAAACACTTTCTAGCCTGGAAGACAACTCTGTACCTTTGAAGAGGTTCATCTTGATGGAAAGGTTCAAGAGGAATACATGGTTAACTCTCCCAGATTTGACTTGGAGAAAGAGAAATGGGTGGAGTTTAGGTCCTTGTTAGTATGAATTAGAAAAGTACAGGGGGGAGAAGAAGCCAAAATTGATATCCATTTGAACTTATTTGGGATACATGTCTCAACTAGGAATTGACTTTTTAAAACCTTCTCTTTTTTAAAAACATAGCACGAAGGACTTCCCTGGTGGTCCAGTGGTTAAGACTCCGTGCTTCGAGCACAGGGGGCGCGGGTTTGATCCCTGGTCAGGGAACTAAGATGCTACGTGCTCGCATGCTGTCCCACTGCCGCGCCCCCCCCCCCCGCCAAAAAAAATAACATAGCAGGAGCATAAAATGACTTTACCCAGTTGAATTAAGCAAGTTATGCGTCTTTTTTTTTTTTTTAAACTTAAGCTTTGGAAACAAAGTCCAATAAGAGAGAGATGTGATGTTGTTATTTATACAGGTCCCCATAAACTGAATATGTACATAGTTTCATAAAGTATAAGATTATCATATATGAATTTTTTTCTTTGACATCTCTAATTTATCCCTGTGAAATATTTATGAATTTTTTACACTTAACACAGTAAGGCTGGCTAGTTTGGTCATAATCAGTACCAGTTTGGTCAAAATCAAGTAGGATGTCTGGGATAAGACTTCAATAACAGCATCATTTGCATTAGGGAGAGATAGGGCTTAGGGCTAGACATAGGTAAGATCATGAAGTGGAATTAGCATTTGATAACCCCCTCCCTTTTTTTTCTCCTATCTCATCCTCATTTTTACATCTTGGTATTATTTTCCTGTGTCTGTACACTGTCTCCTGACTATCTGGTCTCAGCACCCTCTCCCTGGTTGGCACTGACCACCACTTGGCATTCTTCCATTATGTAACAGGTGTCAGGAAAGTTATCTGATTAACCTACTCTGTACTAAGTTATACTAAACTGATGTGAGGAATTATCACTGCTAAACCTACTTGGGATTATTTCCCCCTTAACCTCCTATATGACTCAAAATAACAGAATTTCAAGTGATGCTGTAAGAACCTTTCCTCAAATTACTCCATTAAACTTATCCTGCCTAATTTAACTGAATCTGGAAAGTGTAAGGAAGGTATCTGTGGTTCCTAGCTCCCTTTTATCACCTCATTTCTCAGGCAGTTCAACTTCTTTTGCCTGAGGGTTACCTCCCTGGTCTGCCTTACCAGATTGCCTTCTGTAACAGTATTTTGTTGTTCAAAATAAATTAATTGAGGGAGTTCCCTGTATTTTTTGAGATTCTTTGTAAGAATTGAAATGTAAGTCAGCTTCATCTTTTCTGAGTAACAACCCTCTTGTGGGGTTGCCAGACCTCTTTTTACAAAGAGGTCTGGTGCTTGGGTTTTGATTATTAGATCTAAATTTGAATCCCAGCCCTGCCACAATTCTGTATTCAAAAGTTCCATAGAGTTTAAAGAATCAGGACAAAAAAACAGCTGCTATTCATTTACCACCCAGAAGCAATCACGATAATTACTTTTTCTTTTTCTTTTACTGTTTTAAACTTTGTCTATGACATTCTTAGACACGGGATTACTTGGTCAAAAAATGTGAACATTTTTGGGGATCTTGATAACTGTCAGGTTGTGTCTTTCTGGTTCTGGAGCTAATACTTTCTCATCATACTGTATTATCTCAGTATCTGGAGTTTTATTTTCTGTTCAGACAAATGTCAGATCTTTTAGCTAAAAAGAGATTCTTTCCTCTTTTGGTTCCAAAAGTCATCCATTATTTTGGATTATTTGCTAAATTATTAACTATACGGGAAAACTCCAGCCCTCACCTCACAGCAGTATCTGTGTTATTGATAAATGATCATCATATACCAGCCTGTTAGCCCTTCCTAGGTAGTTAAATGGCTCAGAGAGGATGCCTAGTACTTGCTGGTGATTGGTTGTATTCTGTCTTCTACACCTAAAATTTTGCCACAGGTAACTGCTTGGATCAACACAAAGTATGGTCCCTTTTTCCATATGTAGACATCTCTAATTTGCATCTCTGGAACTCAAGCCCTCCTTTAGATAGCCAGATAGATCTTGTGTAAAAGCAGAAGTAATCTTGGCTATACAAGCAGTTGTTGATATTTCCATTTTTAAAAATTGAATCAGTCTTAAATTTTAAGACAGTAAGTAAATTGACAACCAAAACCAAACCTGGGTAAGCTACCAATAAATTGCCAAAGTGTTTAAAAGCCCAAAGTTGACAAATATAAAACCGTAATATATAATTTATGTAATATATAACTCTCAAACTTAATCTCTTTGTTGAGTGGTAATGTTTCAGTATTAAAGCTGAGCTCTTTGGGCACATTGACCTTAATCTACTACTGAAAGCAGTAGGCTTTTAAGTGGACACATACACAGCCTCCATCTTAGTATCAACAAAATGCCTTATTTTTAAATTGTTGTTTTTAAACCTTAGTTTTCACTAGCTACTTCTGATAGTATAATTAGGCATCCCTATTGTATCTTTTGTCAGAAGGCTAATTTGTGCATAAGGCTGGTTTTCATGTGTATCCTTGTACATTTGTGAATTACTGCCTTTGATTACTTTTCCATAATCTATTCTAACCTCAAGTATCTAAAAGTGATGTTTTGAGTCACAATGGTTCTTGAAAAACTGATGAGTTAAATGAGCTATAAATTTTGTTGGGAATTAAGCAAAACTGGCTTCTTTGAAGGGAATTGATTTATTCGTTGCTTTCCTCTCTGAAACTTGAGCAAAAATTAATTTTTAAAGAATGAAGTTGAATGTTCTATTCTATTTAATATATACATAAAAATAAAAATATATTTACCATTTAGTAGTCATAATAGTTCTACGAATTAACTTGTTTCAATCCAAGTTAACGTATGTTACTAAAGCAGATTCAAATAAATGGTGCTTATGTGTAAGACACTACTAGGTGCTATAATTAAGACTTATGAGTTTCTTTCATATTTCTAACACTAATTCCAATTGTTATGTGAAATTTGATATATCATTTTCTTAATGAGATGACATTATGATTAAGATTACAAGTTTTACAATACTTGGGTAAAGGTGTTATTAGGCCAAATAATGAAAATCTGAAGCAAATCTTTGGTGTTTTCAGAAAATAGAACAATTTTTAATCCTAGATCCTCTTCCCTATTATGTTTTTAGGTTGTTTTCTTCTAAATCCTTAGTTAGTAGGCTTTTTAGAAACACAAGTATAATACTAATAGCCAGAGTATGTAATTATAATTCAAGCAGTCTTTCTGCCAAAAGGAGAAAGGAATTTTGGGTGTTTCTGAGTTATCTAGGCCGTTGCTTTCCAGATTGATTAAAATTAACAGAAACTATTCAAATACTGTGTGGATGAATTTTTATAAACCATGCCCCTCACCCCCACACAGGTACCTGATGGGACACCTAACACTGTCTGGTTGGTTCTTTTGGGAACTTTGTATATACCAGCAATAGCTGAGAATGAATAGTTTCTCCTTGTTCCCTAACTTTCCTGCCACAATTCAAATCCTTTTCACTTTATGCTGAGACTGTTTACAATGGCTGAGATCCTCCTTTTCCTCTGCTTTCTATTTCAAACCTTCACCATCACATCCTATATTCCAGCATCCATAAATAGAAGTGTTATAGAAAAACCTTTAAGACTGTAAATTATACTGTAGGTACAACGTTTATTACAGTGCATTTGTCAAACACTTTACTTATTATTATTGCTGCATCATTATTTTGCTGGAAGAAATTAATGTTGGCAGATGAAGCTATTATATAACCATTTAAATATTTTGTAAAACATTTGGCTTAACTAATACTGTACTTTTGTTTAATTGATTTTTATCATAAATTATACAATTTGCATGATAATGAAAAATAAATGTAGACTATAGGGGGCACATTGTTACAAAACATTAGTCATATACATAATATAGGGAGCTTTTGCTTTTATTTTTAATTTCTGCAGTAGTTTTATTAATCAAGGAGTCATATGACTGGAAGTCTCAATTGAGGAGTCATCTATGCAATCTCTTAAAATCCTTACGGATGGGGAGGAATTTCAGACTTCTCCAGGTTAAATCACATTGTTAGTACTCAGTTTGGGGAGGAGAGAAGGGGAGAAATAAGGCCTTTTAATCTTCTAGACGATCAGAACTGTTGGGAGTTCTGAATGGTTGTTTCCTTTCAACTTAATATTTATTGAGCAATTGCTCTGGGAATGTGCTTGGTAAAGGCAAGTGGACCAAAAGGATGGGACTTTAGACATCATTGGTGGAGAGAAAGTCTAGAGCTATTTGGGGCCAGGAGAGTAGGGTACAGGGATAGGTCGAAGGAAACACATGAGGTTTTTGACAAAGACTGGGCATGTCCTAAGGTGAGACTTGAAACTGTTATTTGAAGAGTGGTTAAAGAAATCTTTTAGTTTGGGAAGAGAATGAGTCTATTAGTTTCCTACTGTTGCTGTAACAAATTAACACAAATTTAGTAGCACAAAAGAACACAGATTTATTAACTTACAGTCCTGGAGGTCAGACGTCTAAATGTGTACACAAGGCTGTATTCCTTCTGGAGGCTCTAGGGAAGAATCTATTTTCTTGCCTTTTTCAAGCTTCTAGAGTTTGCCTGCATTCCTGGGTTCCTGGCCCCTTCCTCCATCTTTAAAGTACATCACTTCAGCTTCTGCTTCCTTTGTCAAATCTGCTTCTTTCTCTCTGATCCTCCTACTTCCCTCTCATAGGGACCCTTGTGGTTACTTTGGGCTCACCAGGATAATCCAGGCTAATCTCTTCATCTCAAGATCTTTAACTTAATCACATCTGCAAAGTCTCTTCGCCATGTGAGATAATACTCTGTTAGGTTTTGGAGATTAGGACATAGACATCTTTGGGGGAACCAGTATTCAGCCTACCACAACAGTCATGGGAGACTTGATAACTATATTCAAATATTTGAAGGGCTGACATGTGGAAGCTGGAAGAAGGATTAGGCCTTTTCTGTGTGGTCCCAAGGGATAGAATTAGAATTTGTGGGTGGAAATTACAGAGAGACAGATTTGTACCCACTGTAAGAGAACTTTGAAACAGAGCTGCTAGGACGGAGTGGGCAGTCTCAGAAGGCAGCATGTCCCAGACACTGGCAGTGTTGAGCAGAAGATGAAAGATCTCTTACAGGAGTTGCTGCAGGTAGAATCTAAGCTTTGGCCGAATCTAGACAAGCTTTAGACCTTTGGTAGCCCTGAGATTGAGTGATTGTCTTTGCACAGTCCAGTGCTGTCAGCATTTATATATGCAACATGGTCTCTGCCTTAGCAATTCAACTTCGAGTCCATTAGTTGCTTTACTGCTTTATTGTCACTCCTTCAACACTGCAGCAAGCCCTAAAAGAGAGATTGAAAACAAGGGCTATAGATTCAGGAACTCGCTGCTAAGACAGTGACCCAGTTCTGTTTGGGAAAATTTCTTGTGGATTAAATATGTTTCACTTATTTTAATAACTCCAGTTCTTTCATTCAGGTGGAAAACAAATCATTCTTAAAAAAAAACAGAATAGATGGCATACCTAAAAACTTATATGGAAAGGAATTTGAATTTTTAATCCTGCAGTTTTCGAAATAAGAGATAAATTTTTAGAAATCATTGGTCTCATGTGAAGACTCTAGGTGAGGAATGTAGTAAGATGGAGTCAGTTTATCCGTGTTGAATATTTTATGGTTTCAATTGGAAGATCTAGTAGGTCACTTTCAGGTACACCCAAAAGCTATACTGCTGCTCAGGGAATCTAAGATAAAGGTCTGTATACTGGGGAGTAGCTTTTATGCTGGTCGTCAATGAAGATAACTTTGGGGGACCTGAGAAAGTTTGTGTACTTTTTGTTCTTTTAGACATCTCATGTGTTTTGTACCAAATTTGTTTCCTTCATACATTTTTTTAAGGAGTGATATAGATTAAAACTTTTGGGAGGAGGGCTACTGCATTTGCTTTGAGGAGTGTTTTTGCTGGAACTGAGCTAAATTGAGCCTACTTTAGCTAGTCTGGCTTAGTGCAGCGTCATGGCATTTACCTTTTCTTCCTGAGGTGATTGTGCCTCATGTTTTCTAACTAAAGATCTTGTGACTGTACTAAGGATCCACAAAAGATTTCCATGGTTTCTGTAGCTTCCCCCTTATATTTCAGACCTGTCCCAGACGGTAAATATGTTTAAGGATCCTGTTAGATAAACCAAATGTTCAGTTAAAAATTCTGGGCCATTACATATGACAGGGAAAGGGAGGTAATCCTATCAGAGGGTTTGACGGGTATAAATCATTAAATTATAGCATTGGAAAGGGCTTTGAGAAATTCTTATCTAACCCTCTACTTTAAAGAGACAAATGACCTAAATTGCTGGAGTAGTTTCCTCAAGATGCACAATCTAAAACAAGGTTTCATAAATTCTGGATTTCAGGGCCTTCAAGAACCCTCTGCAGCGACATGCAAAACTTCTGTGAATGTCTTTTTAATGACACAAGGGTCCATAGACTTCTATTAATTCATTCATGAATTATTCCCTCCCTCCTTTCTATTCTTTAATAAGTATTATGTGTCAGGTTTGTACTAGGCATTGGGTCTTACTCTTAATATAACATATAATTCTTTCTTTTTTTAACATCTTTATTGGAGTATAATTGCTTTACAGTGTTGTGTTAGTTTCTGCTGTATAACAAAGTGAATCAGCTATACGTATACCTATATCCCCATATCTCTTCCCTCTTGTGTCTCCCTCCCTCACACCCTCCCTATCCCACCCCTCTAGGTGGTCACAAAGCACCAAGCTGATCTCCCTGTGCTATGCGGCTGCTTCCCACTAGCTATCTATTTTACATTTGGTAGTGTATATATGTCCATACTACTCTTTCACTTCGTCCCAGCTTACCCTTCCCCCCCACGTGTCCTCAACTCCATTCTCTACGTCTGCATCTTTATTTCTGTCCTGCCCCTAGGTTCTTCATAACCTTTTTTTTTTTTTTTTTTTAGATTCCATATATGTTAGCATACAGTATTTGTTTTTCTCTTTCTGACTTACTTCACTCTGTATGACAGTCTCTAGGTCCATCCACCTCACTACAAATAACTCAGTTTTGTTTCTTTTTATGGCTGAGTAATATTCCATTGTATATATGTGCCACATCTTCTTTATCCATTCATCTGTTGATGGACACTTAGGTTGCTTGCATGTCCTGGCTATTGTAAATAGAGCTGCAATGAACACTGTGGTGCGTGACTCTTTTTGAATTATGGTTTTCTCAGGGCATATGCCCAGTAGTGGGATTGCTGTGTCGAATGGTAGTTCTATTTTTAGTTTTTTAAGGAACCTCCATATTGTTCTCCGTAGTGGCTGTATCAATTTACATTCCCACCAACACACACTTGGCTTTTTGATTTATCTGTAGCCTATAGGAAGTAACCAACCTTAAAACAGGTAAGGAACTGTAGTATTATTATAATAATGGATGCCAATAATTGTTGTAGTTAAATAAATCTCACAGGTAGTTCTGATTATTTTAGGAAAGACCTCAGAAATGGACAGTATCTGTGTGCAGTAAACCAGATATAAGGGACTATTGCTCTGTAATTACTCCTGGTCCTTTGCTTTGTGGTGTGTGTCTGGTCTGCTCCTGTCTTGTTTTCTTGTTATACTCTACTGCCTGTAACTAACTACCTTGGCTTTTTTGTGGTTGTTGTTAATCTATATGTGTTTGGCTTTGGCCTTGCTTACCGATTGTCTGATTTGGTGCATTTGGTGACCTGGTTGCTGGACTGTGTGCTTCCTTAGAAGTTGTTGCTCTTGGAATTGTCCCTCCTACCAGAAGTGTGAACTGACTTTACAGCTGTAGATAAAACGTGACCTGCCCAATTCTCTCTTTACCCTTTTTATTGTCTGTAGGGAGTGAACTTAGCAATTATTGTTTTTTGATTAATTGAAATTTTTATTGAGAGAACTATAAATTTACATATAGATTTAAGAAACAATAGAGAGGTCCCATGTACCTCTTTCCCAGCTTTCCCCAGTGGTAGCATCTTGTACAACTATAGTGCAGTATCACAATTAGGATATCAGTGTCGATCCAATCCATCAGTCTCATCAGATTTCCCCAGTTTTACTTGTACTCATGTGTGTGTGAGCGTGTGTATTTAGTTCTATACAATTTTATCATTTCTGTGGGTTTGTATATCCACCACCATAGATAAGATACAGAACAGTTCCATCACAGGGATCCCTCCAATTGCCCTTTTGTAAACATACTCACCTCCTTCTGGCCACTCCCTCTTCCTAACCCCACAACCATGACTATTTTCCATTTCTATAATTTTGTCATTTCAGAATGTTACATAAATGCAATAATGCAATTTGAAACTTTTGGGGGTTGGCTTTTTTCATTCAGCATAATTTCCCGGATATTCATCCATGTTGTTGCATGTATTGATAATTCATTGCTGAGTAGTAGTCCATGGTTTGTATGCACCACAGTTTGTTTAACCATTCACCTGTTGAAGAACATCTGGACTCATTCTAGTTTTTGGCTGTTGTGAATAAAGTCGGTATGAACATTCATGTACAAGTTTTAGTGGGAACATAAATGAAAATGTTATACTGGCCTCATAAAATGAGGTGGGAAATGTTTCTTCCTCTTCTGTTTTCTAGAACAGGGGTCCCCAACCACCGGAATCTAATGCCTGATGATCTGATATAATAATAGTAGAAATAAAGTGCACAATAAATGTAATGAACTTGAATCATCCTGAAACCATCCCCCGCCATCTGTGGAAAAATTGTCTTCCACGAAAACTGGTCCCTGGTGCCAAAAAGGTTGGGGACTGCTGTCTAGAGTACATTGACAAATTGTATAAAATTGGTTTTAATTTTTTCTTTAATATTTAATAAAATTCTCTAGTGAAATCGTCTAAGCCTGGAGATTTCTTTTTCTTTTTCTTTTTACAGCTTTTAAATTACCAATTCCATTTCCTTAATGTGTATAGGACTCTTCAGATTATGTCATCTTAGTTGAATGGTTTTGAGGAATTATTCATTTCTTCTAAATTGTTGAATTTATGAGTGTAAAGTTCTTCATAATATTTCCTTATATCCTTTTAATGGCTGCAGGATCTGTAGTGTTATCTCCTGTTTAATTCCTGATATTGGTGATTTGTGTCTTCTCTCTTTTTATTTTTATTAGTCTTCATAGGTAGAGGTTCATCAGTTTCAATGATTTTTTTCCCCCAAAGAATGTTTTTTGTTTATTTTCTCTATTGGCTGTTTCCAATGTCATTGATTTTTGCTTTTATCTTTATTTCCTTCCTGCTGCTTGCTTGCTTTGGGCTTATTTTTATTTTTTCTAGTTTCTTGGGGTAATAACTTAGATCATTGACTTTTTTAAAAAAAAATTTGTTTATTTATTTGGCTGTGCCGGGTCTTCCTTGTGGCATGTGGGATCTTTTAGTTGTGGCATGTGGGATTTAGTTCCCTAACCAGGGATTGAACCTGGGCCCCTGAATTGGGAGTGCAGAGTCTTAGCCACTGGACACCAGGGAAGTCCCTAGATTATTGATTTGAGACCTCTCCTTGTTTTTTTTTTTTTTAACTTTTTATTTTATATTGGAGTGTAGCTGATTAACAATGTGTGATAGTTTCAGTGCACAGCAAAGCAACTCACCCATACATATACGTGTACCAATTCTCCCCCAAACTCCTCCCATCCAGGCTGCCACGTAACTTTGAGCAGAGTTCCCTGTGCTGTACAGTAGGTCCTTGTTGGTTATCCATTTTAAATATAGTAGTGTGTACATGTCGACTCCCTAACTATTCCTCCCCCCACCCTTCCCCACTGGTAACCGTAAGTTCGTTCTCTAAGTCTGTGTGTAATCTCATCTTTTTTTTTTTTTTTTTTTCTTTTTTTGCGATACACGGGCCTCTCACTGTTGTGACCTCTCCCGTTGCGGAGCGCAGGCTCCAGACGCGCAGGCTCAGTGGCCATGGCTCACGGGCCCAGCTGCTCCACGGCATGTGGGATCCTCCTGGACCGTGGCACGAACCCATGTCCCCTGCATCCGCAGGCGGACTCTCAACCACTGCACCACCAGGGAAGCCCCTCGTCTTGTTTTTGATGTAAATATTTAGCGCTACACATTTTCCTGTCAGTACTGCTTTAGCTGTATCTCACATATTTTGGGATATTGTATTTTCATTTTGTTTTGTATATTTATTTTATTTTAATTTTTTTGATTTATTTTTATTGGGGTATAGTTTTACAATGTCGTGTTATTTTCTACTGTACAGCGAAGTGGAATTCTCTGTGATATACAGCAGGTTCTTATTAGTTATCTATTTTATACACATCAGTGTATACATGTCAATCCCAATCTCCCAAATCATGCCACCCCTCACCCCCCACCTCCCGCTTTCCCCCTTTGGTGTCCATACATTTGTTCTCTACGTCTCTGTCTCTATTTCTGCCTTGCAAACCAGTTCATCTGTACCATTTTCTAGATTCCACATATATGCGTTAATATACGATATTTGTTTTTCTCTTTCTGACTTACTTCACTCTGTATGGCAGTCTCTAGGTCCATCTACGTCTCTACAAATGACCCAATTTCATTTTGTTTTATATATTTTAAAAAGTTCCATTGACACTTCGTTTTTAACAAATGGATTATTTAGATTATTTCAAAGTGTGTTGCTTAATTTTCACATGTTTAGAGATTATCCTGTTGTTTTTCTGTTACTGATTTGTAATTTGATTCTATATGGTCAGAGAACACACTGTATATGATTTTAATTTTCAAAAATTTGTCAAAATTTATAGCCTCTTGGTGAATGTACCATGCATGGGTGCTTGAAAAAAAATGTGTAATCTGCTGTTGTTGGATGAGGTGTTCTATTTGTTTAAGTCAGTTAGATCCTGGTTAATTTTGGTTGTTCAGATCTGCTACAGCCTTGCTGATTTTCTTTCTGGTAGTTCTGTCAGTTGCTGAGGGTGGGATATTGAAGTTTCCAACTATAATTGTGGATTTTTCTGTTTCATTTTCAGATCTGTCAGGTTTTGCTTCCTGTATTTTGAAGCTCTGTTTTTTGGTACATGCACATTTAGGATCATTATGTTTTCCTGGTAGATTGATATTTTTATCTTTTTTTAAAATGTATTTATTTTATTTATTTATTTTTGGCTGCATTGGGTCTTTGTTGCTGTGCGTGGGCTTTCTCTAGTTGCAGTGAGCGGGGGCTACTCTTTGTTGCGGTGCTCAGGCTTCTCATTATGGTGGCTTCCCTTGTTGTGGAGCACAGGCTCTAGGTGCACGGGCTTCAGTAGTTGTGGCACGCAGGCTTCAGTAGTTGTGGCTCGTGGGCTCTAGAGTGCAGCGTCAGTAGTTGTGGTGCACGGGCTTAGTTGCTTCGCAGCATGTGGGATCTTCCCGGACCAGGGCTCGAACCCGTGTCCCCTGCATTGGCAGGCAGGTTCTTAACCACTGCGCCACCAGGGAAGTCCCGATATTTTAATCTTTACGTAGTATCCCTCTTTGTCTTTTGAAATTTTCATTGCTCTGAAAGTCTCCATCAGATATTGATACAGTCATTACTGCTTTTTAAAAAAATTAATGTTTTGGGCTTCCCTGGTGGTGCAGTGGTTGAGAATCTGCCTGCTAATGCAGGGGACACAGGTTCGAGCCCTGGTCTGGAAAGATCCCACATGCCGCAGAGCAACTAGGCCCGTGAGCCACAACTACTGAGCCTGCGCGTCTGGAGCCTGTGCTCCGCAACAAGAGAGGCCACGACAGTGAGAGGCCCGTGCACCACAATGAAAAGTGGTCCCCGCTTGCCACAACTAGAGAAAGCCCTTGCACAGAAACGAAGACCCAACACAGCCAAAAATAAATAAATTAAAAGAAGGCTAAACATGAAAAAAAAAATTAATGTTTGCATAGTGTAACTTTTCTTATCCTTTAAGCCTACTTCTGTTGTTGAATTTCGACTGAGTTTCTTATAGGAAGTTCATATATATATATATATTTTTAATGCATGCTGTCACTCTGTCTTGATTAGTATGTAGATCATTTACATTGAAGGTAATTGTCTTGGTCTACTTGGGCTGCTGTAACAATACCATAGACTGGATGACTTAAACAATAACATTTATTTTCTCACAGTTCTGGAGACTGAGATGTCCAAGATCAAGGTGTTGGCAGGGTAGGTTTCATTCTGAGACATCTCCTCTTGGCTTGCAGGTGGCTGCCATCTTGCTGTTTGCTCATATGATCTCTTTGTGTGTGGGAGGAAAGAGGATGGAACTATCTAGTGTCTCTTCTTATAAGGACATTAATCCTATTGGATCAGGACCCCACCCTTTTTTACCTCATTTAACCTTAGTTACCTCCTAAAGGCCCTGTCTCCAAATAGGACTTCATCATATGAATTTGGGTAGGGATGATGCACAATTCAGTCCATAGCAGTAATTGTCAAATTGTTAGCACTTAAGTCTGCCATTTTATTATTTGTATTCTGTTTGTATCCTCTGGTTCTCATCCCTGTCTCTCTTGTCTTCATGTGGGTTACTTGAACATAATATATAGTTTTTGTAGTGGTTGCTCTGAATACATATATATGTATTCAGTCTCCTGGTATGAACATTTTACCACTTTGAGTCAAGTGTGAATAATATGTTACACTTGTGAGGAAAGTGTGAAAACCTGACTTCCATTTAGGTTCCTTTACCTTCCTCATGTTTAAATATTAGACACCAGATGGCATTACAATTTTTGTTTCAATCCTCAAATATGATGTAGAAAACCCATGAGAAGTATAGTCTATTGTATGTACTCATATTTCTGCTCTTTCTGTTATTCTTTCTTCTTTATGCTCCAAGATTCCATTATTTCTTTTTTATCATTTCCTTTCTGTTTTGAGAAAAACTTTTAGCCCTTCTTTAAGGGTATATCTGCTAGTGACAAATTCTTTTAGAAAATCTTCTTTCTTTGATGATGTCATTTTTCCATTTCATTCCTGAGGGATAGTTTCTCTGGATATAGAATTTGTGGTTGACAGTTCTTTTCTTTGGTGCTTGATAAATGATGTGTGTACCTTCCTTTTGGTCTCTGTGGTTTTAGATGAGAAATCCACTGTCATTCAAACTGGTGTTCCTCTTTAGATAATGCATGTTTTTCTCTTGCTGCTTTCCAGATGTTTTCTTTGTTTTTAGTTTGCAGAAGGTTAATTATGATTTGTTTTGCCGTGTATTTCCTTTGGTTTATCCTGTTTGGTGTTTGCTCAGTTTCTTGCATCTGCACATTTGTTTGGTTTGCCAGTTTGAGGGCGTTTTTGGCCATTATTTCCTTGAATACTCTTTCAGTTCTATTCTCTTTTCTCCTCTCCTTCTGGGACTCTGCTGATAAAAATGTTGGTTCTTTAAGAGTCCTATAGGTTCCTGAGGGTTTGTTCAGTTGTGTTCAGTCTATTTTCTCTGTTCCTCAGATTGGTCCAATTCTATTCTTCCTTTTGTCAAGTTTACTGATTCTATCCTCTGTCATTTCCACTGTGCTATTGAGCCTATCCAGAGAGTATTTCTTTCTTTCTTTCTTTCTTTCTTTTTTGTTTTTTAGAGCAGTTTTATGATTACAGAAAAATTGAAAGTACAGCGTTCCCATATACCAGAGAGTACTTATTTCTATCAATGTATTTTTTTGGTTCTGTGATTTCCATTTAGTTCCTTTTTATAAGTTCTACTTTTTTACTCATTATAATTTTTTTAAAATTGAGGTATAATTGACACATAATGTTACATTAATTTCAGGTATACAGTATAATGATTCTATAATGATTCTATATGTGTATACATTGCAAAATGATCACCACAATAAGTCTAGTTAACGTCTGTCATCTTACATTGTTACAAAAAAATCATTTTTCTTGTATGAGAACTTTTAAGATCTACTCTCTTAACAGCTTTCAACTTTCAAATATGCAATACAGTATTATTAACTACAGTCCCCATACTATACATTACATCCCCATGACTTATTTATTTTATAACCGGAAGTTTGTACCTTTTGACCCCCTTCGCCCAGTTCTCTGATCCCCAACCCTTCTTCTGGCAAGCACAAATCTGATCTCTGTTTCTAGGAACTTGGTGTTTTTGTTTTCAGATTCCACATACAAGTGAGATCATACAGTATTTGTCTTTGTCTGACTTAATTCACTTAGCATAATGCCCTTGAGGTTCATCTGTGTTATCACAAATGGTAAGATTTCATGCTTTTTTATGACTTAGTAATATTCCATTATATATATATGCCACATTTTCTTTATCCATTCATCATTAATTGATACTTAAGTTGTTCCCATATCTTGGCTGTTGTAAATAATGCTGCAGTGAACATGGGAGTACATATATCTTTTTGAATTAGTGTTTTACTTTTCTTCAGATAAATACCCAGAAGTGGAATTGCTGGAGTATATGGTAGTTCTATTTATTATATATATATATATATATATATATAATGTAAATAAATAAATATTTATTGTAATTATTTACATATATATATATTTGTTGAGGTTTTTGCTTTTCATTTGTTTCAATAGAATATGAAGCTGATTACTGAAGCATTTTTATGACCACTGCTTTACCTTTCCTGTCAGATAATTCCAACGTCTGATTCACCTTTGTATGGATGGCACTTTATTGTCTTTTCTCATTTGAGTTGTGATGTTCTTGTTTTTGGAATGACGGGTGATTTTTTTTTTTTTAATTGCATTCTGGCCTTTTTGTCTATTGTGTTGGATATTCTGAGTCCTATTTAAGTCTTTTGTTTTAACAGGTAGTTATCCTGTTAAGGTTTAGAATGGCATCCTGCCTCCTTTTGTGGGCTGTGATTCCAGTGATAGCTTAATTTTTAGAACCTTTGTGGTGTTATTTTGTTCTGCTTAGTTTATCTGGTACCACTGGAGCTCCCACTGGTTCCTGCTGGTGCTGCTAGAGGAGGTGGAAAGGCTTTCCCTAGGCTGGGCTACCTCATGTCTCTGTATGGAATACAGAGGGGCGTTTCAGGCCTGTGGGGCCAAAGACTGCCCCCCAGGCTGGTCACTTGTTGTGGTGAAATTTTTCTTGCCAGTGGCATTTGGACATCCAGTTATCTCTCAGTAGGACAGGGAAGTCTCAGGTTTTTAGAAGGAGATTGCTTCCCCAGACTGCTGCTTCTTAGTGGGACTCCCAGTCATACCCCCTTGCTTTTGGTAGCGGGGCTTATCAGGCACTGTTGGAGAGATTCTTGTTCAGTCCCGGAGAGGAATGAGCCTGCTGGTCTGCCTTCTATGCTAGATTGGGTATTGGGACATGTCAGGACTGGGTTGCTGTCTTCTGTTGGGTGGGGGGCACATCAGATACCCTGCCTCTGTGTTGTTTCTCTGGTCTCAGGATCCCAAACCCATATGCCTTCCTTTTACCACCTTCCAAAGTCTCTTTGGGTTGTCTTTTTCACTATTTTTAGGGTTTATAGTTGTACTTACAGGGGAGGAGCAGGGAGAAACCGGTCTAGGCCGTCTTGTCTGGACTGAAAGTCCTAATTATGTTTTAAAATGTTTTAAAATTTTAATTTACATTTACTTTAACAGAGAATACCTTTTGTTTGAAGATATCTTACTTCTTATATACTGACTTCAACAATGACCTTATGTGATCATATAAAGGTTGATTTTGTGTACATTACTTTTACTTTGCCAACCAGGAATATATATATAGGTATTTCTACAGTGAATCAAAATTGTGTGAATAAAATTTTTTGAATGGGTAAACTGCCGTTGTGTTCAATCAACTCCATTTATTGAAAATCTTTTCCCCACCACACTTGCAATATAATTTTTCTTATAAATCTAGGAGTGAGTCTTTTTCTGAACACACTATACCAGCACTGACAGTAGATGTATAATGCAAGTCACAAATGTGAGACATACGTTAACTATAAGTTTTTTGTAGCCACATTAAAAAAGGTAAAAAGAAACTGATGAAATTTATTTTAATAATATATTTTATTTAAGTGTATAAAAATGTTAACAAGTAATCAATATGAAATTATTGAGGTATTTTACATTTTTTGGTACTGTGTCTTTGATATCTGGCATATATTTTACATTTACAGCAGATCTCAATTCAGACACAAAATTGTCATCAGAAATACTTGATCTGTACCTAGGTTTCAGAAAATTTACAGTTGAAAAAGTAGATTCACATACCTCAGTTAGTCCAAACTGTGGTTAAAAGTTTTCCAGTAACTGCTCAATTAACAGTTCTTGAATTTAAATTCATTAAAATAAAAGAAATTCAAAATTTAATTCCTGAATTGCACTAGCCACTTTTCAGGTGCTCAGTAGTCATATGTGTCTGGTGGCTACTGTATTGGACAGTACAGCTCTATTCAGTTCTGTTTTTCTATTGTCTGTCCTCGCTCCAGTAACATATTGTCTTAATTTACTATAACTGTATATAAGTCTTGATATCTGGTGGTATAATGTCTTCCAACTTTATTCTTGGCTATTATTAATCCTTTAAACTGGCATGTGAATTTTAGAATCACCTTGTCAACTTCCAGTAGCATTTTTTTCCCCACAGTTACTGCCATTCTCAATGTTATCTGCTTATATGATGACAAGAAAAATGAAGCCATATTGAGATATGGAGGTTGGCTAGTTAGTTGCCTTGGTCCTTTTCCTAGCTAAGCAACTGGTTCTGAAACATCAGCATCACTGTTCCTGCCAATTCATTATCTGAACCTCTGCAAATTATAAAATATAATATGAAGTGACATGGGCTTTTCAAGATCATTGTGAATATCAGTTATTCAAGTCATAAATCAGATATGACTTTAAAAATATAATACAGAATATGAAAAAAATAAATATATTTCCTTATTTCCTTTTATTTTATTAGAGAGTGGAACCTAATGAGGTGTTAGGACCAGAGAAGAGGTTGGAGCAGTTTGCTGGTACTGGAAATTACACACTTCTCTATACTATTTCTAGTACTAAGCACAGGCCCTGACATATAGTAGGCATTCAAATATTTGAATAAATAAATGGAGACAATATACTTTGAACTCTCCAATCAGATGTGGAGCCATTATACTTATTCACAAGCTAGGCCCTCTACTACTGCAAACTGACCTTTTTTCATTAAAATGGCTGAGTAATATTATACAAGGTAATACATGGCATTTAAGCTTTGTGGCATTTCTTTAATATGTGAAAAGAGGTGTTTGGGGACATAATTATAATAGAATTACTATATAATTTGGTGTAACTCATGAAGCATGATGTATGATGAGAAAGTGAATTGCTCTGATTTGAATAGAACACTATTAAAGTAAATCATCTCATGTGTTTTAAACAGGTCCCAAATCGTAGTCACACAAGACCAGTTATCTGGCTAATTGTTCTAATCCAAACATTGCCACATTTAAATCTTTGACTTCATCACCACCCCTGTGAACTAACTTATTAAATTCTTATATCAAAGAAATTTTTCTAATGGAATAGAGTATCCTAAAGTAATTTCCACACAGTTCTTTTAAGTTAGAAAATGTTTTAAAACTCAATATGGCTATGGTATTAGGTTGAGCAGTCAAGAAAACATCCACTGGGTTTCAGGTTGAGCAGTCAAGAAAGCATTCATTGGATTTCTTTTTCTGACAATATGACTGCCTGAATCTTTAAGTTATAAAACATTTAAAACATGCTTGTTTAAAAAAAAGAAAAAGCATGACAACAGAAAGTCATTTTAAATGAATGGATGAGTTTGCAAAAAGGAGCAAACAGTATATCAGGAAAGTTAAGATGGCTTTGAAGCCACTGGATACCTGGGGGACATATACAGACCTAGGTGACCTATAGCTTTAGAGCACAGAGAGGCTGGGGAGTAAGATGTGGGCTTCCACAGGTTGAGAAGCCAGACTGGAGGCTACTTTAGGGAAAGGACAAGCAAGTATAAAGCAAAAAAAAAAAGTACTTACCGTGCAGAAGTAGGCAGAGAAAATGTTCTCCCTGGCCTTGACTCTGAATAGAGGTTAAAAGCAAAAAAATTCTCCGCTGAGAATTTGTGGCTGCTTATTCGCCCTCATATGTGCATTTGGAGTTAAATTAATGCTGTTTGCATGATCTGAGAAAGCCTACACAAGAATTATAATTTAACCCAGACCTGGGTCTTTAATGCTCCAGGTGCTTGGCAGAACCATACTTAAGTCCTATCTGGAAGTAAACATCTTAAACCAAGTTGCAAAGAATTGCCACAGAGATACATAAAATCCAAGCACACAATCAGAACTTACTGTCATAACAAGCCAGCATGAGTGAGGGTCAGTAAGAACACCATACCATAAGACCAAACCCAGTAGACTTCAGTTATTGGAATATAAGTGTGGTTTTTGAAAGGAGTATTTTAGTATTATTAAAGGAATAAAGGAGAAATTGAAAACATCATAAGGAGCAAGTGATTTTTATTGACCAGGCAGTTTTGAAAATGAACCAAATAGAAGTTATAGAAATGTAAAATGAAAAACAAATTTTTAAAAATCAATAGTAAGGTTAAATAGGAGATTAGACACAACAGAAGATGACTAGAAGGTAGTTCTGAAGCTAATACACAGAAGGCAGCATAGAGGCAGAGGGATGGAAATTGTGATAAAACGTATAAGAGACATAAGGAATAAATTACAAAAGATGATAGAGGGAGAATGGGGAAGAGACAATATTTGACATGATTAATAGCTGAAATTTTTCTAGAAAAAAGATCCTAATCTTCACATTTTAGAAGCCCCCAAAATACAAAGAAATCCATACCTGGGCACATGGACTCATTGTAGTGAAATGCAGAACAGTAAAGGCAAAGACAAAGATCTAATAATAGAAACCTGATACAGGGAAAAAATCAAAATGCTGAAAGAAAATAAGGGCCAATCGAGAATTGTATTTCTAGTGAAACAGTCTTTCAAACATGAAGGCAAAATATATTTTCAGATAAACAAAAACAGGGAGTTTACCTAAAACCTCCCTCCTCCAAATAACTTTGAATGATTTACTTCTGATCTTAGAAGGAAGGTTTGAGGTGTAAGAAGAACATGATGAAGTAAAATGGTAGGTATGGGGATAAATCTGAACGTACATTAATGATGTAAAACAAAAATATTTAATTTGTGGAGTTTAAAAGACCTCAATAATATCAGAGTTGTTAAATACTGTATTACAATTTGATGTAAATGGGAAGGAGATAACTAGATTTAAAACCTCTTCAGGCCCTTGTATTGTTTGAGAACAAGCTAAAAGATGGAATTTCTGTAAATATGAAAGTTAAAAATGAAAGCTTAACATTTGAAAGAATGAAAACAGTAGATGTCTTCTAAATGAGGAAAGAAAAAATATGAGGAAAGAGCTAATTAGTTTAACAAAAGGCAAGAAAAAGAAAAAAGAAACAAATGTGAGAAAAATAAAGAGCACAAAGTAAAGTGGTAGAAATAAACCCAAATATCAGTAATCAAATTAAGTATTAATGGGCTAAATTCTTAACTTAAAAGACACAGGTCAAACTGAAAAGGAAAACAAAATCTAGCTACATGCTGTTGATAAGAGAACACTTGAAGGATAAGGACAGAAAAAAGTTGAAGGTAAACAATGGAAAAAAATAGGGAAGTACTAACCAAAATATTTTTTGAGTAGTGATGATATTGACAGACTGAATAGATTTTATGGCAAAATATTATTAGCATCTGAGAGGGGCTCTATATAATGATAAAATGTAGATTGTACTAGGATGCTATTTCTAAGTTTGTATGAACGTTATAGCTTAACTCCAAACTCTAAAGAAAAAAAGAATTGAATGAACTACCAGAAAATTCGGACAAATACATCATCATAGTAGGAAATTCTCATATATCTCGCTCAGTAACTCTTAGATTCAGAAAACAAAAGTAAATAAAGTTATAGAAGATGGAACATTATTAACAAATTTGATTTGGTGAATGTATATGGAACCCTGTTCCCAACAATTGCAAAATATACTTTTTTTTTCTTCACATATTGAATATTCATGAAAATTGACCATGCTTTAGGCCAGGGGTTTGCAAACTTTTGGTAAATGGCCACATAGTATGTATTTTCTGCTTTGTGGGTCATATGGTCTTTCTTGCAACTATTCAGCTCTGCTATTATAGATTGAAAGCAACTGTAGACAGTATGCAAACACATGGGTGTGACTATATTCCAATAAAGTTTTATTTATAAATACAGGTGACTAGCTGGATTTGGCCTATAGGTCTTAGTTTGCCAGCTCCTGCTCAAGGCCATAAAAGTCTCAATAAATTTCCCTATCATGCAGACTACATTTTCTGACTGAAGTGCAATGAAGTTAGAAAAATCAATGATCTCCTCTCCACACCAACATATTCAATGCATACGTATGGGGGAAAAGTCTTCTTAACTCCTTGATGAAAAGAAATCAAAATGGAAATTTAGCAAGTACTTAGCACTGAATATTAATGAAACTACTATAAATTAAAGTTTGTAGAATGCAGCTAAAGTGGTGTTCACAGGAAGATTTATAACCTTAAAGGAGTATAAGAAGAAAGGCTGAAAATTAATGTGCTAATAATAAGCATGTGACATAATAAATTAAAAAAACAAAGAAAATTAGAATAAATTCAAGCAAGGTAGAAGGAAGGATATAATAAAGACAAAAGCAGAAGTCAATGAATGAGATAAAACCCAGCAAATCCAAAGTTGTTTTTCTTTCAAAGAAGACATTAATAAAAAAATATTAGGAATGAAAAATGGGATATAATGATGCTACAGATATTAAAGAAATAAGAGAATTCTGTGAACATTTTTATGCTACAGAATTTGAAAATTTAGATGAAATGAACAAGTTCCTAGAATAATGCAGCTTATCAAAATTGACTGAAGATATTAAAAAAAACAACAGTTTGAGTAAAGAAATTAGGTCAGCAATACGAGATCTTCCTAAAAGAAAATAGGCTCAGACAGTGTTTCAAACATTAAAGTAATGATAATTCTAGTGGCATAAAAACTCAGTAGAAACAAAAATAAAAACCTCTTCTATGAGATTAGTATATTCTGAATACTAAAACCAAATAAGGACAATGTGAGAGGAAAATTACTGGACCATTTCATTTATGAATGTACATTCAGAATTCCCAAACAAAATATTAGCAAACTAAGCAATGGTATAAAAGAAAGATAAGTCCAGCTTGTTCATGACTAGCCAAGAATACAAAGGTATTGTAGCAACTCAACAGATATAGAGAAAGCATTTGATAAAATTCACCAGTATCCATTCAGGGGAAAAATTCTTAACAAATGTGGAATGGAAGGAAACTTTCTTAACCTGTTGTAATTCACTAAAAACCTACAGCAAGACACTCAATATTGAAATAGAGGCACTTAAAAAAAAATCAGAGACATAACAAAGATGCATATCATCACTGCTTCTACTATATATTGGAAGTTATAAATTATTTATAAAGTATAAATATATAAATTATGAGTTATGAAAAATATCTTTTTCAGTTGGAAATTCTAGCCAACTTGATGAGACAAGACAAAGAATGAAAGGTCTAAGAATTGGAAAGGAGGAAACAAAACGGTCATTATTTGTAGATGATAGCATTGTCTACATAGAAAATTCCAAAGAGTCTGCAGAAAAATTATTAGTTTAAGTCGTTAGTTGTAAAGTAACAACTGGAAATGAACAGCATTTAAATAAGCCAGAGAGGAGATTGGTTGAAGATGGCGGAGTAGAAGGATGTGCTCTCACTCCCTCTTGCAAGAACACTGGAATCACAACTAACTGCTGAACAGTCATCAACAGGAAGACACTGGAATTCACCAAAAAATATACCCAACATCCAAAGACAAAGGAGAAGCCACAGTGAGATGGTGCGAGGGGCGCAATCACAATAAAATCAAATCCCATAACTGCTGGGTGGGTGCCTCACAAATTGGAGAACACTTATACCACAGAAGTCCACCCACTGGAGTGAAGGTTCTGAGCCCCACGTCAGGCTTCCGAACCTGGGTTTCCGGCAACTGGAGGAGGAATTCCTAGAGAATCAGCTTTTGAAGCCTAGCGGGATTTGATTACAGGACATCGACAGGACTAGGGGAAACAGAGACTCCACTCTTGGAGGGCACACACAAAAGTAGTGTGCACCTCAGGACCCAGGGGAAGCAGCAGTGACCCCATAGGAGACTGAACCAGACCTACCTGCTGGTGTTGGAGGGTATCCTTCAGAGGTGGGGGATGGTTATGTCTCACTGTGAGGACAGGGACACTGGCGGCAGAAGTTCTGGGAAGTACACCTTGGCATGAGCCCTCCCAGAGTCAGCCATTAGCCCCGCCATAGAGCCCAGGTAGGCTCCAGTGTTGGGTCGCCTGAGGCCAAACAACCAACAGGGAGGGAACCCAGTCCCACCCATCATCAGTCAAGCAGATTAAAATTTTACTGAGCTCTGCCCACCAGAGCAACAGCCAGCTCTACCATCACCAGTCCCTCCCATCAGGAAACTTGCACAAGCCTCTTAGATAGCCTCATCCACCAGAGGGCAGACAGCAGAAGCAAGAAGAACTATAATCCTGCAGCCTGTGTAACAAAAACCATATTCACAGAAGGATAAACAAGATGAAAAGGCAGAGGGCTATGTACCAGATGAAGGAACAAGATAAAACGCCAGAAAACAACTAAACGAAGTGGAGATAGGCAACCTTCCAGAAAAAGAATTCAGAATAATGATAGTGAAGATGATCCAGGACCTCGGAAAAAGAATGGAGGCAAAGATCGAGAAGGTGCAAGAAATGTTTACCAAAGACCTAGAAGAATTAAAGAACAAACAAACAGAGATGAACAGAACAATAACTGAAATGAAAAATACACTAGAAGGAATCAACAGCAGAATAACTGAGGCAGAAGAACAGATAAGTGACCTGGAAGACGGAATGGTGGAATTCACTGCTGTGAAACAGAATAAAGAAAAAAGAATGTAAAGAAATGAAGACAGCCTAAGAGAACTCTGGGATAACATTAAACGCAACAACATTCGCATTATAGGGTCCCAGAGGTAGAAGAGAGAGAGAAAGAACCTGAGAAAATATTTGAGGAGATTATAGTTGAAAACTTCCCTAACATGGGAAAGGAAATAGCCACCCAAGTCCAGGAAGCACAGAGAGTCCCATACAGGATAAACCCAAGGAGAAACACGCCAAGACACATAGTAATCAAACTGGCAAAAATTAAAGACAAAGAAAAATTATTGAAAGCAGCAAGGGAAGAACGACAACATACAAGGGAACTCCCGTAAGGTTAACAGCTGATTTCTCAGCAGAAACTCTACAAGCCAGAAGGCAGTGGCATGATATACTTAAAGTAATGAAAGGGAAGAATCTACAACCAAGATTACTCTACCTGGCAAGGATCTCATTCAGATTCGATGGAGAAATCAAAAGCTTTACAGATAAGCAAAAGCTAAGAGAATTCAGCACCACCAAACCAGCTCTACAACAAATACTAAAGGAACTTCTCTAAGTGGGAAACACAAGAGAAGAAAAGGACCTACAAAAACAAACTCAATACAATTAAGAAAATGGTCATAGGAACATACATTTCAATAATTACCTTAAGCGTGAATGCATTAAATGCTCAAACCAAGAGACACAGGCCTGCTGAATGGATACAAAAACAAGACCCATATGTATGCTGTCTACAAGAGAACCATTTCAGACCTAGGGACACATACAGACTGAAAGAGAGGGGATGGAAAAAGATATTCCAAGCAAATGGAAATCAAAAGAAAGCTGGAGTAACAATACTCATATCAGATAAAATAGACTTTAAAATAAAGAATGTTACAAGAGACAAGGAAGGACACTACATAATGATCAAGGGATCAATCCAAGAAGAAGATATAACAATTATAAATATATATGCACCCAACATAGGAGCACCTCAATACATAAGGCAACTGCTAACACTTATAAAAGAGGAAATCGACAGTAACACAATAATAGTGGGGGACTTTAACACCTCACTTACACCAATGGACAGATCTTCCAAACAGAAATTTAATAAGGAAACACAAGCTTTAAATGACACAATAGATCAGATAGATTTAATTGATATTTATTGGACATACCAAAAACAGCAGACTACACTTTCTTCTCAAGTGCGCGCAGAACATTCTCCAGGATAGATCACATCTTGGGTCACAAATCAAGCCTCAGTAAACTTAAGAAAATTGAAATAATATCAAGCATCTTTTCTGACCATAACACTATGAGATTAGAAATGAATTACAGGGAAAGAAAAGTAAAAAACACAAACACATGGAGGCTAAACAATATGTTACTAGATAACCAAGAAATCACTGAAGAAATCAAAGAGGAAATCAAAAAATACCTAGAGACAAATGACAAAACGCGACATTCCAAAACCTATGGAATGGAGCAAAAGCAGTTCTAAGAGGGAAGTTTATAGCTATACAAGCCTACCTCAAGAAACAAGAACAATCTCAAATACACAATCTAACCTTACATCTAAGGGAACTAGAGAAAGAAAAACAAACAAAACCTGATGTTAGCAGAAGGAAAGAAATCATAAATATCAGAGCAGAAATAAATGAAATAGAAAAAAAGAAAACAATAGCAAAGATCAATAAAACTAAAAGCTGGTTCTTTGAGAAGATAAATAAAATTGATAAACCATTAGCCAGACTCATCAAGAAAAAGAGGGAGAGGACTCAAATCAATAAAATTAGGAATGAAAAAGGAAAAGTTACAACAGACACTGCAGAAATACAAAACATCCTAAGAGACTACTACAAGCAACTCTATGCTAATAAAATGGACAACCTGGAGGAAATGGACAAATTCTTAGAAAGGTATAACCTTCCAAGACCGAACCAGGAAAAAATAGAAAATATGAACAGACCAATCACAAGTAATGAAATTGAAACTGGGATTAAAAATCTTCCAACAAACAAAAGTCCAGGACCAGATGGCTTCACGAGTGAATTCTATCAAACATTTAGAGAAGAGCTGACACTTATCCTTCTCAAACTCTTCCAAAAAATTGCAGAGGAAGCAACACTCTGAAACTCATTCTATGCGACCACCATCACCCTGATACCAAAACCAGACAAAGATGATCCAAAAAAAGAAAATTACAGACCAGTATCACTGATGAATATAGATGCAAAAATCCTCAACAGAATACTAGCAAACAGAATCCAACAGCACATTAAAAGGATCATACACAATGATCAAGTGGGATTTATCCCAAGGATGCAAGGATTCTTCAATGTATGCATATCAATCAATGTGTTACACCATATTAGCAAATTGAAAAATAAAAACCATATGATCATCTCAGTAGATGCAGAAAAAGCTTTTGGCAAAACTCAACACCCATTTATGATAAAAACTCTCCAGAAAGTGGGCATAGAGGGAACCTACCTCTGTATAATAAAGGCCATATATGACAAACCCACAGCAAACATCATTCTCAATGGTGAAAAACTGAAAGCATTTCCTCTAAGATCAGGAACGAGTCAAGATTGTCCACTCTCACCACTATTGTTCAACATAGCTTTGGAAGTCCTAGCCATGGCAATCAGAGAAGAAAAAGAAATGAAACGAATACAAATTGGCAAAAAAGAAGTAAAACTGTCACTGTTTGCAGATGACATGATATACTATACATAGAGAATCCTAAAGATGCCACCAGAAAACTACTAGAGCTAATCAATGAATTTGGTAAAGTTGCAGGATACAAAATTAATGCACAGAGATCTCTTGCATTCCTATATACTAATGATGAAAAATCTGAAAGCGAAATTAAGGAAATACTCCCATTTACCATTGCAACAGAAAGAATAAAATACCTAGGAATAAACCTAGCTAAGGAGACAAAAGACCTGTGTGCGGAAAACTATAAGACACTGATGAAAAAAAATTAAAGATGATACCAGCAGATGGAGAGATATACCATGTTCTTGGATTGGAAGAATCAATATTGTGAAAACGGCTATAGTACTCAAAGCAATCTACAGATTCAGTGCAATCCCTATCAAATTACCACTGGCATTTTTTACAGAACTAGAACAAAAAATCTTAAACTTTGTATGGAGACACAAAAGAACCGGAATTGCCAAAGCAATCTTAAGGGAAAAAAAGCAGAGCTGGGGGAATTAGACTCCCTGACTTCAGACTATACTACAAAGCTACAGTAATCAAGACAATATGGTACTGGCACAAAAACAGAAATATAGATCAATGGAGCAAGATAGAAAGCCCAGAGATAAACGCACACACCTGTGGTCAACTAATCTATGACAAAGGAGGCAGGAATATACAATGGAGAAAATACAGTGTCTTCAATAAGTGGTGCTGGGAAAACTGGACAGCTACATGTGAAAGGATGAAATTAGAACACTCCCTAACACCATACACAAAAATAAACTCAAAATGGATTAGAAACCTAAATGAAGACCGGACACTATAAAACTCTTAGAGGAAAACCTAGGAAGAACACTCTTTGACATAAATCACAGCAAGACCTTTTTGCATCCACCTCCTAGAGTAATGGAAATAAAAACAAAAATAAACAAATGGGACCTAATGAAATTTAAAAGCTTTTGCACAGCAAAGGAAACCATAAACAAGACAAAAAGACAACCCTCAGAATCGGAGAAAATATTTGCAAACGAATCAATGGACAAAGGATTAATCTCCAAAATATATAAACAGCTCATGCAGCTGAATATTAAAAAAACAAACAACCCAATCCAAAAATGGGCAGAAGACCTAAATAGACATTTCTCCAAAGAAGACATACAGATGGCCAAGAAGCACATGAAACGCTGCTCAACATCACTGATGATTAGAGAAATGCAAATCAAAACTACAGTGAGGTGTCACCTCATACCAGTTAGAATGGACATCATCAGAAAATCTACAAACAACAAATGCTGGAGAGAGTGTGTAGAAAAGGGAACCCTCTTGCACTGTTGGTGGGAATGTAAATTGATACAGCCACTATGGAGAACACTATGGAGGTTCCTTAAAAAACTAAAAGTAGAATTACCATATGACCCAGCAATCCCACTACTGGGCATATACCCAGAGAAAACCATAATTCAAAAAGACACATGCATCCCAATGTTCCTTGCAGCACTATTTACAGTAGCCAGGTCATGGTAGCAACCTAAATGCCCATCGATAGATGAATGGGAAAAGAAGATGCGGTACATATATACAATGGAATATTACTCAGCCATGAAAAGGAATGAAATTGGGTCATTTGTAGAGACGTGGATGGATCTAAAGACTGTCATACAGAGTGAAGTAAGTGAGAAAGAGAAAAATAAATATTGTATATTAACGCATATATGTGGAACCTAGAATAATGGTACAGATGAACCGGTTTGCAGGGCAGAAAGTGAGACACAGATGTAGAGAACAAACGTATGGACACCAAGGGGCAAAAGTGGTGGTGGATGGTGGTGGTGGTGTGCTGAATTGGGAGATTGGGATTGACATGTATACACTGATGTGTATTAAATGGATGACTAATAAAAAAAAGACATACTTGAAAAAGAAAAAAGCCAGAAACCAAAAAAAATGTTTTAAATATAACATTTATAATTCCACAAAAAGAAATGTAGATATAAGTTAAACAGAAATGTATAAGACCTTCACAGAGACGGTAAGATTTTATTGAATGAAAATAAAAAGTCATAAATAAGTAGATCGTGTTTATGGATAGGGAGACTGCATAACATATTTAAGTCAGTTCCTCACAAATTGATTTAAAAATTCATGTAGTTTCATTCAAAATTCCAATAGTTTTTAAAATGAAATTTGAAAACTTATGTTAGAATTTGCAAAGGACAAGTTATCCTAGAAATATGAAGAACATATTGGGGCAAGGGCTTGGTCTACACTGTGCAATTTAATAGTTACTGTCAATAGTTTGTAATTTGACAGTATGGTAGTAGTATAGCGATAGATAAATAGACTAATGAAGCAGAATAGAGGAACAGAAATAGACCTTGATGGGAAGTTAATATATATATGTCAGAGTGACATTGCACATTAGGGGGAAAAGGATAAACTATTCACTATTTATTGCTGGAATCATTGGTTATCTATATTGGAAGAAATGAAATGGGATCTCAACCTCATACTCTATACAAATCAAGTTCAGGCAGATTAAAGGCTTAATAAAAACAGCTAACACTTATGTAGTGTTAAGTATATACTTGACCTTGTTCTAGCAGTCTACATACATTTACTTCTTTAATCACCACATTTACCTTTAATGGTAGGGGCTATTATTATCTCCTTTTTTTATACGAGGAAACTGAGGCGAGCACAGAGAGATCAAGAAATTTTGCCAGGGTCACAGTAGCAGAGCTACATTTGAACCCAAGTAAGTCTGGCTCTGTTGTGTGCGTTTTTTTGTTGTTGTTTTTTTGCGGTACGTGGGTCTCTCACTGCCGTGGCCTCTCCCGTTGCGGAGCACAGGCTCCGGACGTGCAGGCTTAGCGGCCATGGCTCACGGGCCCAGCCGCTCTGCGGCATGCGGGATCCTCCCGGACCGGGGCACGAACCCGTGCCCCCCGCATCGGCAGGCCGACTCTCAACCATTGCGCCACCAGGGAAGCCCTGTTGTCTGCTTTTTTAAACACTATGCTGTAGTGTTCCTTTCACTTAAATGTGCAGGACAGAATTCTAAATTTTTCAATATAGAGGCACGTCTTTATGACCTCAGGATAGGGAAGGATTTTTTCAGGAATAATTTTATGTTTATCATAAAGGAACAAAATCAAAAAATTTCGCTACCTTAAAATTAAGAACTTCCGTTTGTCAGGAGATATCACAAAGAAAGTGGGAAGTGAAGTGGAAGAAGAAATTTGTAATTCGTCTAACCAGAAAGGATTGTATAACCATAAACAAAGAATTCCTGTTGTACTGTAATGTGTGAATTTTGTTGCTCCATATTTTCTTCCATGATTGGAATGTCTTTTGATCATAGTGGCTATAAAATGGTATCTTTGTGGTTTTAATTTGCAATCTTTGATTTTTAGGATAAGCATCAATTCCTATGTTAGTGGCCATTTGTATTTTTTTCTTTAGAGAAAAGCCAGTAGGAGATGGGGCATGGGGCTGACCAGTTGGCACTCTGGGGAGTAGGTTTTACCTCCAGGTACTCCTGGGTCTGTAAATTTTATCAGAGAAGCACCCATGATCACATCTGCTTCTCTGGCTGATTTTTGATTTCTAGGATATTTTTCATCTTCATTTCAGACTGTACTCTTAAATCATTTGATAGAACACTGAATTTACTGGTACAGTTCATAACATTTGAAAGGATTAACATTTGATTTATTCTCTCTAAATCCACAGCTATTCGGAAATAACCTAAAACTTCAGGATTTACTTCACAGAAATGATTTCCTTCTAATGTATGCTCTTTTCAAAGGAATTCAGAATCCTGTTACATAAGAAGCTATACAGCATTAATCCCATGCATTGATATTTAGTGACCAGTTATACTTCAAAAGAAAAAGTTTAAAATTTCCCTAATTTTCAAAGTAATATATAATCATGTAAAAAAAAATGGGAAATACAAGCATGTAGGTGATAATAAACTACAATTTAGACAACTGTGACTTAACACTTGTGGCATATTCCTTTGTGGTCTTTGGTTTTTCTATCTTTATGTATACAGTTGAGAAGAATAGTCACACTTTAAAAAAAGAACTTTAACTTCTAATGTTAAAAAAAGTAGTAATCATAATTATTTAGAAATTTAATCACATGGAAGTTGAGTCAAAATCTGTGGTTCAATTTTATCTTTTTTGTGTGGTCTAATTTTAATTACTGTATGTCTTCCTATTTTATCTTTGGTTTTCCTGGGCAGTGATTTTTTGTTTTTTCTTTAAAGTTATGACTACTTTAAATCCTTTTGAGAAATGAACTGAGAGCGTATGCCAGTTGTCAGTTTATTGCCTCTAACTCCAAATCCACCTTCATCACACTGGTTTGTTTTCCAGGATCTGTACCCTGAAACCTTTCTCCTTTTGCCAACTGGCATATTATTAAGTTTTGTCAGTTGAGGTTGCTGGAGGGAACACAGCAGGAGGAAGGGCCTTTTCTTCCTGGTTCCCTGATGCTTTCCCCCTTCTTGCTCTTTAGCCCTCAGCCTACATGGGGCTGGGGTTGCGGGGAGCAGCAGCAGTAAGCTCACATCCTAGGGAGTCTTAGCATCGTCCCCCTGGTGGCCCTGTGCCCTAGTGGGTGATTTCTTACTTGCCAGTGAAAACCTGTGGCACTTCTGTCATCGAGAGGGGGCTAAAGCTTCACAGTCTCCAAAGAGGTTTGAATTTCAGCCAGTGAGTGGGGGGACTGCAGGGGAGGAGTTAGAGGATTGTCCTGTGCATTATAGAATGTTCAGCATTATGCCTGGCCTCTCCTTACTAGGTGCTGGTAGCACACACTATCTCCTGAGCCATGACTATCAAAGATGTCTCCAGGTATTGCCAAATGTCCCTCTGGGGACAAAATCACCCCTGGTTGAGAACCCCAGGTATAGTAGGACACTTTTCCTTCCATGGTGTTTTCTTCTCTTGATTTTGGGCATATCACTTCTCTTGGTTTTCTTTCTTTATACTTACTGCTCCTTTTCACTCTGCCTTGCTGGTTCCTCTCTCCCTGGCTTCTTAATGTCCATACCTCTCTCCTGAGCTCCACACTCATCTATCCACATGATTATTAGACACCTTCACTCAGATCTATAGTAGACAGTTTGAACTTAGTATGTCTACAATTGAACTCCTGATCTCTGCCATCCTCCCACGGTCTCCATCTGCAGCCATCCTCATTTCATTTGATGGCAGTCCCCGTTGTCAAGCCAAAACCTTACAGTCTTGTGTGACTTACTTGTTTCTCTCAAACCTCACATGCAATCCGTGAGGAAGTCCTGTTGGCTCTACCTTTCCAATTTATTCAGCATCTGACCTTTTCTTACTGTCTCCACTGCTGTCATCATCATCTCTTGCTCAGTTTTCTGCAGAAGCCTGGTACCTGGTCTCCAAACTTCTGCCCTTCTGTCCTTAATCTCTCATCACAGCGCCTGGGTGACCTTTTAAAATGTTAAATCGTATCTTTCCTCTCTTCGGAGCTCTGCAGGGGCTCCTGCCTTTTATTCAGAATAAAAGCCAAAGTACCTGGCACATAATAGGTGCTCCAAAAATATTTGTCGAATGAATGAAGTACTAAATCAAATCCATTCAAATGCATTTTTTCTCCTTCCTCTTGCTGATGCTTTATACTTTTGACCACTACTCCCTGTTTCTTGAACTCTCTCCTCCTTCAGAAGCAGTTATTCTGTCTTCTTCATGGCTCCACTTCTGTATGTACAGTCATATAAATCTCTGTGAAAATCCTTGGCCCTCTTTTCCTTTCTGTACGCTTCATTCTTTCTTGATGATTTTCGTCACACCAGTGGCTAAACTGGCACTTCTATGTTGACTCTTCTCAATTGCATAGTAATATAACCAAGAAGTCTTCTTTAAAATTTTTATCCCTGCTGAGTATGAGCTTCATGAAAGCAGGGACTGGATCTTTCTGGTCAACTACTTTATTTCCACAGTCAAATATGGCTCCTGGTACATTGTGGTCATTCAGTATACGTTTGTTGAATGAATGAACTTTAAATCTGTTTTTCATGGTACTTTTTATAGGACATCTTCGACTGGATGTCTTTATATCAATATGTAACATTTAGCATGCCCAACCAAACTCATTACTTTCCCACAATAAACCTACTCCCTCTCCTTTCCACTTTGCCTTTTCAGTAAAGGGTAAAAGCGTACTCCCATCCACACCATTGTTAAAACTAAAAATTTAGGTTTTTTTCTTTTTTTTTTTTCGATTTCTCCCACTTGCTTTTTTAGCAAAGCTAATCAGTTGCCAAATCCTGAAGATTCTTTTGTTAAAAACAGCTTTATCAAGGTATGAATTATATACCATAAAATTCGCCTGTTTTAAGGGTACAAGTCAGTAAATTTTAGTGTATTTATAGAATTGTACAGCCATCACCACAATCTCATTTTATAACAGTGTCACCACTTTGAAAAAAAATCATACCCATTTATAGTCACTCCCCATTCCCACCCCCCGTCCTAGGCAACCATTAATCTACTTTTTGTCTCTATATTTGCCTAATTTTTAAAAAGTATTTCATATAAATGGAATAATACAATATATGTGTTTTTTTCTATCTGGTGTCTTTCACTGAGCATACTGGTTTTCAAGGTTCATTCGTATTGTAGCTTGTTATCAGTACTTTATTCCTTTTTATTGCTGAGTAGCCTTCCATTGTATGGGTATGCCAGATATTTCTAATCCAGTCACCAGTTGATTGGTATTTGGGATGTTTCTAGTTTTTGGCTGTTATGAGTAATACTGCTGTGAACACTTGTGTGTGGGTCTTTGTGTGGACGTAAATTTTCATTTCTCTTGGGTAGATAACTAAGAGTAGAAACGCTGGGTCATATCGTAAATCTATGTTGAAGTTTTTAAAGAAAATACCAAACTAATTTCCAAAGTGGCTGTGCCGTTTGATATTGCTACCAGCACAGGTTCCAGTTTCTTTACAGTCTTGCTGATACTTGATATTGTCTTTTTTAGTATAGCCATTGTAGAGGGTGAAAAATGGTATTTCATTTGGTTTTTATTTGTATTTGATATGACTTGTATTTGATTAGATAGGTGTTTGATATGACTAATGATGTTGAGCATCTTTTCATGTGCTTATTAGCCATTTGTATGTCTTCCTTTGACCATCTTAAAATTGAGTTGTCTTTTCATTACTGAGTTGTGAGAGTTCTATGTATTCTAGATGCAAGTCTCTTACCAGATATGATTTGCAAATATTTTCTCTCAGTCTGTGGGTGGTTTTTTCACTATCTTCTTTTTTAAAAACTTGAGATATGATTCACATACTGTAATAGTCACCTCTTTAATGTGCACAATTCAGTGGTTTTTAGTATATTCAGAAGATTGTTCATTCATCACCACTATGTAATTCCAGAATATTTTCGTCACCCCAAAAAAGAAACCTAATATCCATTAGCAGTCACTCCCCATTTCTCATTCCCTCTAGCATCTGGCAGCCACTTATCTTCTTCCTATCTCTATGGATTTGCCTGGTCTGCCTTTATACTTCCTTGAATACTGTCTTTTGATGCACAAAAGTTTAAATTTTTGATTAAGGTCAGTTTACCAGTTTTTTTCATCTTCTGCTTTTGGTGTCATACTTAAGAAGTCCTTGCCTAACTCAAGATCACAAAGATTTACTCCTATATTTTCTTCTAAGATTTTTATAATTTAGTTCTTACGTTTAGGTTTGTGGTCCATTTTGAGTTAATTTTTGTGTGTGGTGTGAGACAGAGACCCAGATTCATCTTTTTCCATATGGATATCCAATTCTCCCAGCATTATTTATTAAAAAGTATATATTTTTGGACCTCAGTGTGTCACTTACAGACAACATATAGTTAAAATCTTGATTTTTGTCCAAATGACAATATCTGCCTAAAATCTTTTGATTCTTCCTCAGAAATCCTTGACTTTTCTCCTTGTTTTCTCCTTGTTTATTCTCCCACTGCCTTTGTCCTTGTCCAGAATGGCAAAGGCCTCTCAGATGTTTTCTTGGTTTCCTGGTGTGGATTCCCTTCCACCATTTCCAGATCTATTCTTTATACTGATTGCTTCACTCAATTAATTTACTGGCCTGGCCCATGTGGACCTTTGAGTTTGCAAACCCTGGCATAAAATGTCATGTTCTGACTCCTATAACTTTCCTATTCATTATTTTATTCACTAGGTATTTAGTGTCTGCTAAGTGACATGCACTGTTCTAGGCACTAAAGATAGAGTAGTCTATCTGTAAGCTTTTGGTGATTAACTCAGCACTCTTAAAATGTAGTAGCAAAAAAACCCCACCATTCATTTAGGTCATGATTGTGTGGGTTGACAGTATGTACTGGGTTCACTGTGTGGTTCTTTTGGTCTTGGCTGGGCTCAGTCATGCATTTGCTGTCAGCAAGACAGTTTTGCTTCTGGGGATTCGTTGACCATCATCTAAGGCAAGAGTTGGATATCTGTGGCCCCTAAGCTAAGACTGGTGTTTATATTTTTGAACAGTTTTAAAATAAAAAATATGTGACTGAGATTATATAGGGCTCTCAATGCCCAAAGTTTTTACTCTCTGTCCCTTTACAGAAAAAGTTTGCTGATCCCTGGTCTAAGACAATAGGTGTTGACTGGGCTGTGTGTCTCTCATCATCAAATAGACTAGACTAGACTTTTCACATGGTAGCAACAGGCTTCCCAAAAAGGGTAGAAGCATACAAGGCTTTCAAGGCTTAAATTTAGAACTAGCACAACTTGCCTCTGCTATATTCTGTTGGCAAAAGCAAGTCACAAAGACATCTAAAATTCAACAGATGGAATAAAGGACTCCATTTTTTTAATGAGAGGAGCTGTAGAATCACATTTCAAGAGGCATGGATAAAAGGGGGAGACAAACTATGTCCATTTTTGCTGTCTGCCACAAGGTGTGGACAAACAGACAAAAAGCTTCCTGCCTTGTGGAGTGTACGTTCTATCAATAGCAGTAAATTCTCATGTTTCATTATACCGCCAAAATACGCCTTTTAATTCAGCCATACTGCCTTAGTTGCGTGTCCCTGAATACTAATTGATTTCTCACTTCCCTGTACTTTCAGTCCTGCTTTATAAATGTTTATGGAATGAAAGAATATTGTGACTTTCTTCCCTCATTTGCTTGGTTAACTCCAGTCTCCTAAAAGTCTGCTCACCTCTCGGAGGCATTTCCTGTCAGTATGCTGTTTCTGTGTTCACTAACATACTCTGTTATAGCATTGGTTCATGCTGAATTGTGATTAGTAATTTTGTCTCCTTACTTAATAAGGTGTTTGAAGACTAGGGTTTGTGTCTTTGGTGTTTTATTGATATATTTCTATTTCCATTCAACAAATACTTATTGTATTCCTACTGTGTGTCAAGCACTGTGCTGAGTGCTAGAAGCAAACAAAACAGACAAGGAAAATTCTTGCACTCATGTAGTATAGGTAGTATTTTTAATAATACGGCTTTTTAGCAAGATTAGTATATTACATTTTGTTTTTTTCCATCATGTCTCCAAACCATTTTTCATCCATACATTTTCTGTGTTTTATTTTTGCGAGATTTAATCTTCAAGGCATTTACTGCATCACTTTTGATTTTTATAGTTGCATCTTTAGTTGTTATGCAATATGTGTGTTTTGAAAACTAAGTGTACTAAATATGTTGAAATTCACATACTATTTTGATTAGTAGTTCACTCTCATCTTGGTTATTCACTTTTAAAATTTTTTTTTAAAGTAAATTTATTTATTTATTTACTTTTGGCTGCATTGGGTCTTTGTTGCTGTGCGCAGGCTTTTTCTAGTTGCGGCGAGTGGCGGCTACTCTTCATTGTGCTGTGCGGGCTTCTCATTGCAATGGCTTCTCTTGTTGCAGAGCATGGGCTCTACGTGTGCAGGCTTCAGTAGCTGTGGCACATGGGCTCAGTAATTGTGGCTCACAGGCTCTAGAGCACAGGCTCAGTAGTTGTGGTGCACGGTCTTAGTTGCTCCGCGGCATGTGGGGTCTTCCCGGACCAGGGCTCGAACCCATGTCCCCTGCATTGGCAGGTGGATTCTTAACCACTGCGCCACCAGGGAAGCCCACTTTTTTTATTCTTGATATTCAGTCTCCAAGGACAGTGTGTCTTACACATTTTAGAATGCAGGTTTGAGATTCTGAATTATTTTTCCTCAAGGAAAATTAGATTTTAGTGTTTAGTATAGTGCCAAATACATAAGCGGCATTTGTTCATGGTAATAACCTCTTTGGTTTTCTGTTTCATTGAATTTTACCCAAGATAATTATTCTTGACTGACTTTTAAATGGCTAAATAAATTCTTGACCTTCAGTATAATAATTATAATAACTTTTTTTCATTATAAGTCACAATGATACCCACTTTTTCTTTTCCCTTCCCATTTGGTTCTTAAAAATATTAATGTGTAAATTTGGAAGTGTCTCTGTTATACAATTGCTAACCTATTTGAAGTATTTTGAAAATGTGCATATGAATTTTATAAATTAATGCCTCCAGGGCTTCCTTGGTGGCATAGTGGTTGGGAGTCCACCTGCCGATGCGGGGGACGCAGTTTCATGCCCTGGTCCAGGGGGGATCCCATGTGCCGTGGAGCGGCTGGGCCCGTGAGCCATGGCCGCTGGGCCTGCGCGTCTGGAGCCCATGCTCCGCAACGGGAGAGGCCACGGCAGTGAGAGACCCACATACCACAAAAAAAAAAAAAAAAAAAAAAAAAAAAAATTAATGCCTCCAGAAATGAAATTAAGGCCAATTTAAAGAAGGGATTCATTACCTTAAAAGCATTAATAATATGATTCTTCTTAAGAGGTTGTTGGATAGTCATATTACCTATTTATTCTTTCATTCTTGGTTCAGTCATTCATCCATTTAATAAACATTTTTTGAGTGCTTACTATATGTGAGTTACTGTGCAAGATGCAAAGATACAAAGAAGAATTAAACAGAAGATGTGTGGAGGGAGGTCTTTATTTCATATTTAAATCTAAGAGTTGGAATATTATAGAAGGCTAGAAAATAAATATCTGGTAGAAAAGGGAGATCAAAAAAGAACTTCATGGAATTTTAACCTTTTCTAGCATCTTGCCTGACCATCCTGTAAAATATAGCAAAAGATATTCTGGATTGAAAGCATAGGACTATAGATCTTTCATAAATGAAGAATTTTTGGAAATGCTAATAGCATCTAGTTATTATTCTAAATCTTTGTCTTATATTTGTTGCAGTTTGTGAGGATTCAATTAAATGTTTGCAAATAAAGATTGTTGAAAATATGCATATAAACATATGCATCTTATGAAAGTTGGTGTTATGAGCTTTCTCAGCTATTCAAAATGATGAATAATTGTTAGAATTATTATAGAGTAATATAAATTACTTTCATTGCAGATTTAGAGAACTTATAGTTTGATCAGAAAAGGGCTGAAAAACAATCATTTTCCTCTCTTTAACCTCTTTATAATTCCAGTGTGTTGTGTAAGACATATAGTTTATAGAAGTCAAATGACATAATTGCCTTCTATATTATATTTTGTTATGTGTAGAAGGTCAAACCAAGACATAAACACATTAGCGGGATAAAAGTAGACGATTTCTCTAAAGGCCGTTTGGTTTATAAGAATGGTGAAGAGGCTACACAGCAGCTCATATATTTACAAGCCTAAGTGATTTTTATTCTGTGTTTTTATTTACACATGACTAATAAATTAATCTGTGGATCAGCAAGAAGGTTTAATATTCAAAAATTGAAAGTGAGGCTATTTTGGCGTTGTTTTTCATTTAGTTAAAATGGAAAGGGTATTATTTAACCATCGATCTGGGTAATATTAATAGTTCATAGAGAACGTGAAATGATCCTTTTTCCCCTTTGGTACTCTTTTACTTTAATAAACAAACATCACTTTTTTTTTTTTTTTTTTGCGGTACGCAGGCCTCTCACTGTCGCGGCCTCTCCCATTGCGGAGCACAGGCTCCGGACGCGCAGGCTCAGCGGCCATGGCTCACGGGCCCAGCCGCTCCGCAGCATGTGGGATCTTCCCAGACTGGGGCACGAACCCGTGTTCCCTACATGTCAGGCGGACTCTCAACCACTGCGCCACCAGGGAAGCCCTAAAGACTTTTATAATCTGTCCCTTGTTTAACTCTCCAGCACCTTCTTTTGTCACTTCCTAATGATTAGCCCCAACTGTACTGAATTACTTAGAGTTCCTGAAATATATCTTGTTTTCTCTTCCCTCCGTGCCTTTGCACATACTGTTCCCTCTACTTGGAATGTTCTGCTGTTGCCCGCTCCCTTTCTTATTGCCTGGCAAGCTGTTTTCAGCATGTTCGCAGATCATTTCCAGGAGTCAGTTCACGACATCTCCTCCTGTCTTTGCTTCCATAGTATCCTATGTAAGCCTCCAAGATTACTACACTGTGTTGTCACCTCACTTGACTATGAGCTCTGTGAGAACACAAACGGACTCTTTCCCCTCTCTTTCTTCATGCTTTGCACAGAATTGAATGAATTCAATTGCCACAATGATTTTGCAAGAACTTGTTAGTATCTCCATTTTATAGTTCAGAAAACTGAAGTTAATTTGCCCAGTGATACAGTTAGTAAGTGGTGGAGCCAGGATTTGACTTAGGCCTGTTTGACTCCGCAGTCTCTGATTATTTCATTTTGCCATGCTGCTTCCTCAACCATACAAATGTTAATAATTGATGATGGGCAGTAGTGTAATGTAGTGTAAAAAACATGGACTTGGACGTCAGACGGATCTCGGCTTGCATTCTAGTTTGCCATTTAGCCAACTGTTGGTAAGTTTCATAATCTCTATTTTCCCTTTTGTAAAATGTGGCTAATAGCATTACCTACTTTAGAGGATTGCTGTGAGAATTAAATGAAATATATGAAGATGGTTTTGTGTAATGCTGGGCATGTGATCTACTTTATAGGTGGTAGTTGTTTCAGATAAGATATATAGCTATGAGCAAAAGAAAGATTGACTAGCAAATGCTTAAACAAACAAACAAAAAATTTAAATGGCTTCCCATAGTACAAAGTCTGGAGATCGTCTTCAGTGACTTAAGTTTCTTGTCTTTTTCATAGTCGCAGGATATCTGTGAAGTCTCAGGTATCATGTCAAAAGCTGGAGAAAGTGAGAAGGCATGGACTCCAATAATAGCTTAACTGCTGTTCTAACCACAGTCTTGCCATTATCCAAGCTGTGAGAGAGACTGGGAAAGTGGAGAATGGGATCGCTGTGATTAGACCAGCAATCATTCTTCATCTAGGGATGAGAACATTGCTTCCTTGTATAAAATTAGAGAAGTATCTTCCCCAGTGGTTGTGGTGAGCTGCTGCTGCTGTGTGGTGACATAGCCCTGTCACAAGGTACGCTTATCACTTCATTAGTCCGAAGCAGCTAACAAGTAAGCACTGTGCATTGTTTTAATCCATATCAAGGAAAAGCTAAGAGTAGATTAGCTGTGTCCTTATTATCTCATTACTTAGGGGCTAACATTTTGCAAAACTAGCTTTTCAGCCATTTTCCTATCTCATTGGCTTAAGAATGCTTACAGAATTTGCTACTGCTTCTGACTGCCCCCTCACCCCCCAGCTGATACATCAAACCACCACCACCAGAGAGACAACAACAAAACCTCATAACATCACTGGCGTCCCTCTGATAGTTCGATGGCTGCTGCTTTTTTTGAGAGAGACTCAAAGTTCTAGCTTCAACCTCCCAAAGTTCATGCTATTCTTAAAGCCACTACTTCTCCCCTAGTATCTCATGTTTGGGATTTCCCCTGACACCCTCATCGGATTCAGTGAGAACAGTGGGATCTCCTGTACTTTTGCCTCCTACCACCCAGCTTCCTGCTGTTGGAATCTTTCACAGTTATTAGACCTCTTTCCACCTGCTCACTCTGTTGATTTTTGGCTGTTTGCGAGAGAAAAGGGAAGCAGAACTGTGCAGCTCAGCTCTTGCTGCTTTGCCAGTGGTTGGGAGGATATGGTACTCAAATGCTCATTTGGGTTCTGGAATGAATTTGGCTATAAAAACAGTGGTGTGAAAGATGTTAGGGTTGTATTCTATTTTTAGTTTTCTAGTTCAGTTACATTTTGTCTTTTGAGGAATGAGAGCTCCCTACCATTATACATTATTCCAATAGGGAAATATTTTATGACTTCCAACCAATTTAAAAACAAACATTTGGAATAGAATATATATCACGAGTTGAATGACCTATGCTTGGGTGTCACCTTTCTGTACCTTGGTAGCATGCTGAACTAACACTCATTCAAAGTGAAAAAGCAGGAGGAGAAGCTAAGGACATAGATAATTCATAGACTGGTTAATTATTCCCCCTATAATAAAAAGTAAAGTATACAGAAAATCTGAGCAGAAAGAAGTATGTTCTTTCCTGTGGATACTTCATACATTTTTTTTTCATTTTAATATTTATGTTTTGAAGCTTCAGTTATTTTTCCATTAAGTCTTCATTCAGAGAGCTTACAGATGTGTATGTAAAGAATAATATCTGATTATTGCATGACTTACTGAGTTTCATTCTTGGGCTCGACTATGTTGTTTTACCAATCGAAGTTAATGCCAGATTTTCTGGAACTTAGATTCACTGGATGGTTTTCAGTTATTCAGAAGCCACTGATAATTTAGTACAATAGTAAACAGAATGATGATTATCAAGTTTGGATTCCAAATACTGAGAGGCATATATGCTTTACTGTGACAACTTTTAGAAAAGGTTTTGAAGTAGATGAAGAAAAGACAGAAGATATGTTGAGAAACAGATGTTGTATGACTAAAGTACCCAGCTGTGTGCTAACAAAATGAATCTCATGCCTATTAGTTAACAATTCTTTGGCAGTCAGAGGCATATGTAAAGGCAGTAAATGCAGCATGGGGAAATAAAAAAGGTTAAAAACATTTTCTAAGCTTAAAATGTTGGCAGTGTCTAGTCTACCATCTGTATTGCTGAAGAGTTGATTTTGTTGTGGGTAAGTCATACCAAGGTCACTTCTAAAAAAAAAAATTGGTTAACCCATTAGTCTTCATTTTCAGATGTTAGCGTTACGTGTCTTAGGACTTGAATTAGTGAGAAAATATTATTTCAGTAAAATAAATTCCATTTGATGTATATAAATCTAAATGCTTTTAGGTTAGCACTTTGTTATGAAACAGATTTTTTTTTCAGTTCTTGTTTGAATTCTTTCTCATCAAATCTATTAATTATTTAAAAGTTTTCTATTGAAATGCTTCTTTGCCCAATTTAGATATATGACCATTTAACTACATAGTATAGTGTTATTGACCCTTACCATCATGGTCTTCTCTGAGAAGAGCCAGAGCTTTCTCATCCTACAAGTCTTTCTTCTTTGATTGAGTAGATGGTAAACTCTTTAGGGTGGCCTATTTAGGCTAAAGGTTCACTCTTAGGTACTTAAAATGATATTCCATTCCATTTTCCCTTATAGGACCCCAAATTAAGAATTGTATACCCGTAGAGTATTTCTGTATAGTACATCAGCTCTTTGTAATTAGTTTCTTTTGGTTCAGGAATTATCTTCCTCAGTACTCAGAGATGTTGCCGACCACACATGGGATTTTCTTAGAGGTATAATGAAATACCTTAGCACTTTACAGAAATCAAGGTCAATATAATTTGTCTGAAAATAAAAATGAAAAATATAATTAAACATTATTAATGTGTGGGTCTGATTAAATTAAGCTGCATAAAATTGATAAGATTTGGTATTCATATTCCTATATTAATAGTCTGCAATAAATTGAAAACATACTTCTACTTTGATTTAAAAACTAAAGGAAGATAGAAGTTCTTATAATCCTACGGATCAGGAAAGAGATTCTTTCACTAGAGTAGTCAAGTTTCTTTATATATAACTTAATTTTAAACTGAAACCTAGGATCCAAGGGCCTTGGCATCCCACATAATTTATAACATTGTTCTGGTTATCATGTCTGCAAAAATTTTTGCTCATTGGCTGGTCTTATTTTTGCTTATATCGCTCTGGTTTTGATTAGAGTGGAAAATATTTTATGCATATAATGTAACTTATGCCTCATTTGGTACTGAGAATCTTTTTTTTGGTTGAGCACCAATCTGGCAGTACCATATGAAGCTTAGGTAGGAAGTGGACAGAGAGGGAGGGCTGTATACAGTGAAAAGAGTGAATGATAAAAAGGAAAAGGAAAGAGTTAGAGGAAAGTTGTAGTCATTATTGGCATTTAGAGACTTACTACAGGGCCCCTCTAGATACTCCATTAATTCATACAGTATCTTTGTGAACTGGGGTCTTACAAAGGACAATAGAAAGGAAGCTTCTTATAACTGTTACTGTCTCTGTAATTATATTTCTCAAAATAAAGGAAACAAATGTTAATTGAATTTCTGTAACATTTTAGGAAATATATTTACTTGATTAAAAACATAATTTAAAAATTATCATTAAAGGTAAATTCTCATACTTAAAATCTATCATGTCATCAGTAAAAGAGGCAACCCTAGCACGTGGAAGGCATTTGAGTTTTTATAAAATTCTGTAGTTGTTCATTTTTTTTAAGCAAGAGGTTTAATAATATTTGTTGAAAACCTTCATTATAACCATCACCACTAGATTATGTTCAATCTTCTCAATTTTTTTTTTTTTTTTTTTTTGCGGTATGCGGGCCTCTCACTGTTGTGGCCTCTCCCGTTGCGGAGCACAGGCTCCGGACGCGCAGGCTCAGCAGCCATGGCTCACGGGCCCAGCCGCTCCGCGGCATGTGGGATCTTCCTGGACCAGGGCTCGAACCCGTGTCCCCTGCATTGGCAGGCAGATTCTCAACCACTGTGCCACAAGGGAAGCCCAATCTTCTCAATTTTTACCCCAGTCATTTCAAATTTTCCATTATCTTAAGAATGGGGGTAGAAGGAAATTTTATATAAGAACTCAGTTTTGTTAAGCAGAGGAAGACTATGAATAGCACTTGACTTATTAGTGAGCTCATACTGTGTATGTCAGTGGGTAGTGTGAGTTTTGAGATGTTCCTTCATTCTGTGGGTCTTAGTTTCCTCATCTAGAAAGTAAAGGGCATGATATAATATAGATGAGTTCTAAACTGTGTATTTAAGAGACAGTAAATTTATTATTCAATTCAAATCCTGTAGTGTGGTATTCAAGGCCTTTCATAGCTAGAAATCTTTAGTTATATTTTATTTAATTTACTTTCACAAATCCTACTGTAGTATTCACCATTCTCCAGACTTATAAATCCTGTCTGTTGGCTCCTAGCTAATCTCCACCCTTATTCCCATTTACAGTTCTTCCTGTATTTTCTTTCACTGTTTACCTTGTCATCCTATGTAATAGGCACTGTGCTAAGTGCTTTACATGCATTCTTTTCTAATTCTGTCCTCATGACAACCATATGATATGTAGGCACTATTGTTATCTCCATTCTGCAGAGGAAATAGAAACCTATAGTGATCAAGTCATTGCCCAACATACACAGCTAGAATGAGACAGAGCCAAATCTTTAACCCAGGAGTGTGTTTTCAAAGCCTATGCAAACCTTAACCTCTAGGTGGTATTGCTTCCTCTATATGCAGTCCTCCAAGTCCTACTGATTTTACCACCTAAATAAGACTTGAGAGTCTTTCTTCATCTGCCCTTCCCGCCATTGCTTTAGGCTCTTTGTCATTCTTATCTAGACTATAGTGTTAATCTCCTAGTCTAACTCAGTAGATGGTTCAGATCATTTAATAGTTTCCCTGTTACCTGTAGGTTAAACTGTAAGATCCTCAACATTTATAATCCATCCCCACATTCTATTACCTGCCCACTTCCATCTTGTATTACATTATAAATCCCTTGAGTGTGGGGACTAGTATCTTTGTATATTCCTTATAATATTGTGAACATAATAACTGCTCAGCCAATAGTTGCTGACTTAATGAATGAAGTAGGCAGGCTCTTGGCTTGGCAATTAAGTATACTTTTCTAGAATTAAAATGAATTACTCTGTAGTAGGAATAAGAAAATTATTTTATTTTAGTATATTAATAATTTACACATTATTATTTTATGGTAGTAATGTCATACATTCCTCCAATAATATTGATTGGAATTAAGATGATTTTAAGCTATTACATGGAGTTGTTCTGAGTTCCTGTAGAATTGTCTTTTTTTTTTTCCCCCCAGAAGGGAATTAATAGAATTGAGACATAAGCAAGAGCAGAAATACTAGGTTTTGGACATCCGTTGTGGTACAAAATAAAAAATTAGCAGTCATTGACTCCTTGTTAGAAATTTGACTCCTAGTCAAAGATTTATAGACTTTACCTTGTGTAAATAAGTCTGTAGTCATAATCATTTATGATGCTCAGAATATACCAATGATTCATGAGCCACTCTAAGGGAATCGTGTAACTGGTATAAATCCATACTTGGTTTTGTTTTAATTTGCAACTTTTCTTCTTAGAGTCTTTTTTAATCTAAAGTTTTGATGGGTACATTGAAACATGGTAAAAATTATTGACAGTTGTGACATTTTTAACAAAAATGTTTACATCATAAAAACAAGTTTCTTAGACTTATTAGAAGGGTAAGATTTCATGACAGATGAAATATTTAAGATATGCTTCATTTAATAGATCAGTAAGTTTCACTAGCTACATATTTTGTGCTAATTCATTTATTCTTTTTTTAAATTGAGGTATAGTTCACATACAGTAAAATTTACTGTTTTGTAGTATACAGTTCAGTGGCTTTTAGTATATTTATGAAGTTGTCCAACTATCACCAATCTGTAATTACAGAACATTTTTTATCACCCCAAAAGAAATCCATGCTTGTTAGCAGTCACTTCCTTTTCTTCTCCACCTAGCCCCTGGCAACCACTAATCTACTTTCTGTCTCTATGGGTTTACCTATTCTGGAGATTTCATATGGATTTATACAATATGTGGCATTTTGTGTCTGGGCTTCTTTCATTTAGCATGTTTTCAAGGTTCATACATGCTGTTCAATTTCATTCCTTTTTATAGCAGAATAATATTCCATTGTGTGAATATACCACATTGTGTTCATCCATTCATCAATTGATGGACCTTTGAACTGTTTCCACTTTTTGACTATTTTGAATAATGCTGTTATGAACATTTGTATACAAATTTTTATGTGAATATATGTTTCCCACCTCTTGGGTATATACTTAGCAGCAGAATTGCTAAGTAATATGTAACTCTATGTTTAATCATTTGAGAAACTGCCACTTTTCCAAAGTGGCTACATCTTACATACCCACCAGCAGTGTATGAGGAGTCAAAATTCTTCACATTCTCACCAACACTTGTTATTATTTGTCTTTTTGACTATAGCCATTCTAGTGGGTGAGAAATGAGCTCTAAGATAAGTGAGTTTCCTTGTAAATTAGATGAAGGAAATAATTATTTTCCAGTTTACAGAAAAGTAACTAAACTTTAATTTTTCCTTCTATAAATGTTATTAAATAATTAAACCTACTATTAATTACTTACACTAGCTCTAGATACACCAAATTATGTACTCTAAAAAAATTACACGTGTAAATGTTTCATAAGTGTTTCTGGTACTCCATCACCTATATAAGTTTGGGAACTACTACTTTTATATATTTAAGGCATAGTACATAAGCTCATAGAACGTTGCTTTTTCTTTTATTGTTCATGTTGATTATGAAAGAACAGTTCTCTAGTCAGTATGTTCACATTGATTCTAATAGGATTAGAAGTGTAATTTAAATAATATTTTAAGCCTTTCCTTTCAAATATGTGCAAATGGTGCATTTTAGTAGGATCACATAAGTGGGTAGTGGAAGTTTAAATGACAAAAAATGAAAACAAGCTATAATAGGAATATGTCTTGTGCTAGTTTTGATAGTGTTCACTATATTTTAAGTAGACAGATACTTATAAAGAAGTAGCACATAATGCTCTGAATCATTTTCTTCAGTTCGGTTTGCTTAGAGCCAAGAAGCTTCTTTCAAGGCAGTAGTGCGCGGAGAAGGCTATTAGAGTCTCTTGAATGGTTCTCAATGCTGAAAGTCATACCCGGGTTTTTTGTTGATTTTTTTCTATATGAGCATATACAGCTAATTTGACCAATTTTTCAAATATTTCTTGAGGATGTATATAAGCGTAGGGGTAAGTTTTAGTATTAGAATAGGCCTTCCCTTGGGACTTCGCTGGTGGCACAGTGGTTAAGAATCCACCTGCCAATGCAGGGGACACAGGTTTGATCCCTGGTCTGGGAAGATTCCCACATGCCACGGAGCATCTAAGCCGTGCACCACAGCTACTGAGCCTGCACTCTAGAGCCCATGAGCCACAACTACTGGGCCCGCGTGCCACAACTACTGAAGCCCACGTGCCTAGAGCCCGTGCTCCACAACAAGAGAAGCCACCGCAGTGAGAAGCTCATGCACCACAACGAAGAGTAGCCCCCACTTGCCACAACTAGGGAAAGCCCGTGCGCAGCAACAAAGACCGAACGCAGCCAAAATAAATAAATAAATAAACTAAAGATAGGCCTTCCCTTGTGAGTAGAGTAACATGATTACTCTGGTAAAGAACCTTTCTTTACCTGAGCTACTGCTTGGGAGTTGAAGTAACTGGGAGATCTCAACCTATTCTCCTTTAACATTACTTATCGCCAGTATTCCTCAAGCTGTAAGAGCTAATTGCCAGATATTCTTCTATATAATGAGTAGGAAGAGTTGTGTTTGTTGATAATCTGCATATGGTAATACATCTGTATTTTTTCCTCATCTGTTGGTAGGGATGATGTCTTGCAAACTAATATCCTAGCCCTTTGGCTCCTGTGACATGCCTGCTCAGAGTAATAGTGACGTTTCTTCATATGGGCAACCCTAGTTTCTTTTAAAGTAATAATTTGACCCAAATGCATGTTTATGCATTTGGGTCATAAACAATGGTAAAATAAACATTTGGTATTATGACCCAAATGCATAATACCAAATGCATGGTATTATGACCCAAATGCATGTTTTAATGTTACACTAGTTGCTTAAAAGAAAAAAACATTTTGCAATATCAGTTGGCAATAATATGATATACTAGATGGTAAAGTATCAGTGCTGATGACATAGATCCCTAGGTAGGCTGAACAAAATGGATCAAAGGGGTGATCATAATTGATGATGAGAGTGACATCACAGTGGCACCATGGGTAATGCATGAGTCCTGCATTCCCTTGTTCGGTCTTATTTTGGGTCAGGAAATAAATCCTTTGTAAATGTTGTCTTACATTTGGAGGGTGTGTGCAGGCTTCAATTCTGAAGTCATATAATGTTAACAAGATAATTCATCTAGCAGATTTTGGGGCTGTATCTTTATTTTTCATCATTGTAACATTTTGGGGTTATAATTTCTAAACAATTGGAAAGGATATCCATCCAGAATAACCTGGAAATTCTGGGTAAAGTATCTGCAAATATATTATTTTTTTCAATCAATTCAGTTAATATCTACATTCAACTTGCTGAATTTTTTCAACACTTCAAAATTATTTAGCATCTTTATTCTCTTCCTAAACAATACAAGTCTATTAATATACTTTAACTACTCATTGTGCACCCCCATGTACAAATCATTATTAGAATATTAACTTAAAAAAAAAACTAACAAACATAGACTGTAGTTTTACAATCTATCAACACCTGTGTTTACCACTGTTTCCCTGTGGGTTCACTTTTCTTCTTCCTGTATTATATCTTTAATACTTCATTCAGTGAGGATCTACAAACCCCTTGTATCTTTGTATGTCTGAAATATCTTTATTTCGCTGTGACTATTGAAGGATAGTTTATCTGGGTATGAAGCTGTACATTGACAGTTTTCCTTCTTCCTTTGAAAATTTGTCTTTTCTCATCTGTTTTTATTGGTGGAGAGTCCATGATCAACCCACTTGTCATTCTTTTGTAAAAATCCATCTTTTCTCTCTAGGAACTTCTTTCACTTTGTATTCTGCAATTTTACAATAAAGTATGTAGGGATGGGTTTATTTTTATTCATGCTGTTTGGTACTTATAGTGTCTTTTCAGTCTCAGGGCTCATCTTTCGTCGCTGAATTTTTTTTAAAAGAAGAATGCATCTGCATAAGTGAAATTGGTCTAACATTTGTGTTAGGGGAGGCAATTGTTCTTAAGTTTTGTTATCAGGATTATGTCAGTCTATAGAATGAGCTGATAAACTTTCTATAAGGATTATGTGTTATTTTAGGCTTTAACCTCTGAAAGTGATCTCATGTTAAATGACTCTGAGAGTATATAGATAATTGACTGTTTTTTCCAGTCTCTGGCTTCAGGTCTCTTCAGATAGTCTTCATGTTTTTTGAATGATTTTTGATAATTTATGTTCTTCTAGAAAATAGTCACATCTCTGTAGATTTTTAAATTTTAGAATTTTGTACACAGTATTACATTTTTAAAAAATTCTTTTTTTCCACATATGCAATTATGTTACTTTTTCATTTATGATGCTCCATAAGCCTCACTTTTTGATACCAAGTGTTCCTAAAAGTGTTATAATGAAGATCACTGCAGGAACAATGTTATACCTGAGATTTGTGTCCCTCATAAAGAAATAGACATCAATTAAGGAGGGTTTTTCTGAGGTGGAGGTGGGCAGTACAGTCTCTCAGGTATATTCCTTTGGGGAAATACAGCATGAACAGAAGAAAATAATCCCAAATATTAATAGTTTTCTCTGTATGATAGGATTGTGAGTGGTTTTTATTCTCTAGCATTTTCTTCTCGATTTTTGTACATTTTCTACAGAGAAGATAAGCATATAGTAGAGATAAACCTAATCTGAAATGCCATGGCAGTGTGTCTGTATGTACACATTAGGTTTTTTCTTTCTGCCCATCACCTGCCATCCCCAGTTCCACAACCGGCTGAGCAAAAATGAGAATGGATGGATAATAAAGGTTTCTTCATGATTACCTCCTTAGCTCTCAACAGCGATTATAAAGTATTCCATTTCACAGAAATAGCCAATTACAGACATACTGAAATGACCACTGTTTTGCTTTGGAGGGATAGTCTCTGTTTATAGAGAGCAGAGAGATCACAGTGTCTTCCTTTCCTGAACAGTAGAAGTGTAAACTGTTGATCCGTCTTTTTCCTGTGAAGGGAGGACCTTGCTTATTTCTTCTAACTTCCCCTTCCAGGAAGGGGAAGGAATGAGAGAGAGAGCAAGGTGAATGGAGTATATTTAGCACTAACTGCGGTAATGTTCCTATCCTGGAGTTCTAGTATAATTTTTAGGAAGTCAAGGTATATAGCCATAAGGGTATTCTATTTGGGAATTAAGATGCAGTGAAGTCATTTTGGCATTAATTCATTTTTGGAGTTTTGAGACAATTGACTACCTCATTGCAGAACTTTTAATCTGAAATCTGTTGTGAAGACTGATGACCTCTCTAAAAGATCTCTCTGTAACTATTCCATTAGGACATCAGATTTAGCCAAGTATTGATGCGTTAATTCTGTTGGATTAGTTTCTATGCATACACGTACACACACACTGAAATCTCATTGTTCCACGAACATTTTATTTTTAATTATTTAACCTCTTTTTATATACTATTAAGGAAAATTATGATGGAAATGCAATACTGTGAGTTTGCATGGACAACAAAGGTGTTCTCTTTTTTTTTAATCTTTAAGAGTATGTCAAAGCCTTTTGTAGTGACTTATGATTCAGGGCAGTCTCTTAGAAGCAACTACTTTAATATTTTATAGTGACAAAAGGAGAGTCACAAACACAGTAGTTGTGTTGTATATTTTTTTCCTCTGTTGATTTGAGTAGGATTAAACAACCTCTAGGGCGAACCATCTATTTAGCAAAAAGTAAGGAGGTTAAAGTAAGATGAGGGAGAAACAAGAAAAATAGGACAAAAGAAAAACCCAAGATTGGAAAGATTCAATGAAGAAATCTTACTCAAGGACATGAAGGGGTTTTCTTCCTCACTAACCCCAAAGATTATGGCCAAAATTCTTACTTTGATTATTCATTATCAAGCAAGTGAAAGCGGAATCAACAGATGGTTGGCAAATTGATACATTCTGCCTTGCATGCACAGTCAGGACCTTATAAGTAGGCAATTGCATGTTATAAATTATAAGTATATAAGCATAAGTATAGGTGTGCGTTACAGGTTTCTTACAGGTAGGCAACCCAGCCTTGCTTGAATATTACCTGGTGCTCTCCTATGTTTATAGGATATGAGTGGAGCCAACAGTTGATTGATGAATTGAAAATGCTAAAGTAGGGAATTACCAATTGATATATATATATATCCTATAAGCATTTTGTTTTTAATTTAAAGCATATATTATACAGTAATTTAAAATCTTTTGAAGTAAAGTCCAGCTTTTTTCATTGAGTATGGGTCTACTGACTGGAGACTGCTGTCATCTTTCTTCCACATATAACCTAGAATGCCTATCTACTATTTCCAATTCCAAGTTCCATAAAGTAGAATAAGAACTTAGACATCTGCATATCAAACGTGTATGGAATCCCACTTGATTTTTTATTTTTATAATTCCTCTTTTTGTAATTTTTTAGAGACTTACCTCTCCAAAGATTTCAAAGTTTTCTCAAAACATTTATGTTAGTTTTCATAGAAACACCTTTTTTTGTATTCACATTTCACAATATTTAATTAAATATCATGTAATCACAACTGTCATAAAAGGGATAAGAATGAATACAGCATAATATTTTAAGTTGGGAAAACAGAATGTGACAGTATATTGCTAATGGAATAGTCTATTTGACTCAAGCATTTAGCTTGTTGTGGGCAACTGTGTGTTTTAAGAAGAAATGTAGAGCTAACCAATAAATACAGTGGAGACCATCCCACTTGAGAAGTGTCTTCTGTGTATGATTTTGTGTGTGTGTGTGTATTTTGGCCACACACTGAGTGGCATATGGGATCTTAGTTCCCTGACCAGGGATTGAACCGACGTCCCCTGCATTGGAAGCGCACAGTCTTAACCACTGGACCACCAGGGAAGTCCTATATTCTGTAGGGACAGTTAGCTGTGATAGGTCCATATGGTTAAGACCTTTAACAACAATCTTTGATGAGGAGAGTTGTTAAGGAGCTAAATATACACGTGTTAAGAAGACAAGAGAGCAGCAGGCAGTCTGATTTCAGAGTTCATACTTAATCGCTGTGCTGTCTACAGCATCCCCTTCTGTCCAGGATACATCAAGTAGACAAGAAAGAAATGATGCATAGAAAATAATATAATAATTTTGACTTATTCTCTATGTTAAATGAACTAAAAAAAGAGTTTACCATCTTTTCAAATATCTCTGGAAGAATCACCAAAACTGATCTTCTCTTAGGATAGCAGTATGTTACCGAACAGAAATTATGCAAACCACTTATGCAGACAAAATCCAAATAGAATTATGAATTAATAACAACACTTTTTAAAAACCCACTTGGTTGATAATTGTTATTTGGGAGGAATATTTTGCTTATTTTAGATTAGGTATCAGAGTCTTCTTCCTTGTCGGGGTGGTTTAACCCAGGCTTTATTTAGCCTGTCCAGTTCCTGAAGAGAAGGGAGGATAACTACCTTTTACCCAGAGGCAAGAGTTTAGCTCTGGAGTCAAACTAACAAGTAATGTCCAGCCCACACATTTTTATTTTACTTAGTAGCTGTGAGACTATGGGCAAGTTGTGTAACCTTTCTTGTCTCAGTTACATCTTATAAAATAGGAATTAGTGTCTGTCACACAATTTCTGTGAGGATTAAATAAATTAATTCATGTGAAGTTCTTTGAACAGTGCCTGATATAAAGAAGTGCTCAATAAATGATAGCTGCTATTATCCTTATCATCACTGAAAAAGAAGAATAATGAGGTTGTTGTTGAAAATGTGCCCAGAGAGATGACCTTCAGATATGCAGTATTGGTGATTAAGTACAGAAATAGACAAGAAGTAGGAGAACTAGGGAAGGCATGAGTGAAGAATTAAGGTGTTGTCTAGGATAGCTGTCATAGTTTGACCAACATTCCCTCATTCCCCAGCCCCTGGGCAGGGTACTTTTTGAAAAATCCCAATAAATACAGAAACCTGTAGCCAATCTAATTGAGAAAGAAAAGAAGAGGGAAATTGTTTTTAAAACAGAAAAGGAATGGCATAATTTGGGAAGAAAATCATAGAAGAAAATAGCATTACCAAATACATATGTTTTGTAAAATAATAATTTAAACAGTATAATACTAAAGAATAGACAAATACAACTGAATAAGCCTAGAAACAGATTTCATTGTATGTAAGAAATTAATGCATGCTTTAAAAAAGAAACTTAAAAATCAGGCAGTTAGCTTCGTAAAACAGAATATATATGAAAGGCCAATAAGCATATGAAAAGCTGATCAATATCATTAATCATCAGGTGAATGCAAATTAAAACTACAATTAGATACTACCTCCATACACTCATTAGAATGGCTAAAGAGCCTGGTAATGCCAAGTGATGACAAGGATGTAGAACTCTTCATAAATTATGGTGGAAATGTAAAATGTTACAACTGCTTTGGAAAACTGTTCAGTAGTTTCTTTTAAAAAGTCAGACATACACCTAACAGTACAGTCCATCTATTCCATTCCTAGTTATTTACCCAAGAGAAATGAAAATATATGCTTACTCAAAGACTGGTCCACAAATATGCATATCAGCTTTACCCACATCAACCCCTATTACTAAGATATGTTTTTTGCTCTCAACACTTGTGATACCAAATGTAGGTTTTCCACATCAAGCAATTCTCTAATTCTCCGTGGACACCAGATGAGTATCCCACAGTTTAATTCAATTCTGACACTAACTATTTAAAGTTAGCGCAGATCCCCAGGTTAAGGGTTCAGTCTCACAAAACTGCCCCCTACTTCAGATGCCACATGTAGTGGGTCCCCAGGTTACCCACACATCTGTCCAACTTGGCTGCAAATTGGGGTTGTTGACCCCCTCCTCAGGTTAGATAATTTGCTATATAATGGCTTACAAAGCTCAGGGAAACACTTTACTATTACTGGTTTATTATAAAGGCTATTTTAATGAAAGAAATGAACAGCCAGATGAAGAGGTACATATGGCAAAATCTGGAAAGGACCCAAGTGTAGGAGCTTCTGACCCCAGGGAGTTTGGGTTCTTTACCAACCCAGAAGCTCTCCAGACCCTGTCATTTAGGGGTTTTGTGAAGGTTCCATTTTGTAAGCATGACTGATTATATCATTGGCTGTTGGTGATTGCACTCAGCCTCTAGCCACTAAAGGTAAGGGCTGGGGCTGAAAGTTCCATGGTTGGTCACATGCTTGGTTCCTCTGACAACCAGCCCCCATCCTATAGCTGCCAAGGGACCCATGACAGTCATCTCATTAACATAAACTCAAGTGTGGTTGAAAGGGGCTTATGACTAACAAAAGATGGGCCTCTCACCCTTGTCAGTCAGGAAATTCCAAGGGTTTTAGGAGGTCTCTGCAGAACCGGGAGTTACACACACACACACACACACACACACACACACACACACACACACACACACACACGCACACACACACACGTGCACACACACACACGAACAGAAATGTCCATATATTTTTAAAAATTAAGATATAATTGACATATAACATTGTATTAGTTTCAGGTGTACAACATAATGATTTGGTATTTGTATATATTGTAAAATGATCACAATAAGTCTAATTAACATCTATCACCACACATAGAATTTTTTTCTTGTAATGAGAACTTGTAAAATTTATTCTTTTAGCAATACAGTATTTTATAACTGCAAGTTTGTGTTTTTGACCCCCTTCCCCCATTTTGCCCACCGCTACACCCCATCTCTGGCAATCACCAGTCTGTTCTCAGTATCTGTGATGTTAATGTGATCTGTGATCTCGATGTTTGGTTTTGTTTATATTCCGCATATACGTGAGATCATACAGTATTTGTCTTTCTCTGTCTGACTTATTTTACTTAACGTAATGCCCTCAAAGTCCATTCCTATTGTCACAAATGACAAGGTTCCCTTCTTTTTTATGGCTGAATAATATTCCTCTGTGTGTGTGTGTATATATATATATATATATATATATATATATATACACACACACCACATTTTCTTTATCCATTCATCCCTTGATGGACACTTAGGTTGCTTCCATGTCTTGAAAATATGTATTTCTTATACCACAGTATCACAGCCCCAAACTGAAAACAACCCAAATGTCCATCAACAGGTAAATGGATTACAAAATGTGGTCTGTCTCTATAGGGGATATACCACTACTCAGTAATAAAAGGGAATGATCCACTGATAACATGCAACAGTATAAATAAATCTCAAAATCATTATGTTGAATGAAAGATGGAAGACATTAAAGACTTAATATAATAAGATTCCATTTATGTAAAATTTTAAGAACTGCAAGCTAATCTATAGTGAAAGAGAGAGTAGATCAATGCTTGCCTGGGGGCTGAAAAGGAATGTGAGAAATCTTTTGGGGGTCAAGGAAATGATCTGCATCCTGATTGTGGCAGTAGTTTCATAGGTATATACATCTGTCAAAACTCTTTGAATTATACACTTCAAATGTATGCAGTTTATTATGTATCTATGTTTGTATTGTACATATATGTTATACTATATGTATGTTTGTTTATGTTTCTCTCATCTACTACATTCAGCTTTTCAGAACATCTTGTTGGCTGTGCTTTCAGAAAGTATCCAGAACTCAATGACTTCTTGTTATATCCACTGCCACACTACTAGTCTAAGCTACCATGATCTTTTGTTTAGACAGTTGTTCTAGACTTTTAACTAGTCATGCGATGCTGCACCTGGCTTCAGTTTCTCAGGTTCTAGAGTCATCCTGTTAAGTCAGAGGTCAAATCACGTCACTATCCTGCTTAATACCTTGTATGATGTACATCTTATTTAGAGTAAGTCTATCCTACTGGAGTCCTTACAATGGCCTCTAAGAACTTACATGATCTGGCTTCCTAATACCTCTCTGACCTCATCTCCTGCTGTTCTCTGCCTCATGCATTCCAACTGCATTACCTTCCTTGCCTTTCCTTGAACATTCTGGGCATGCCCTTACTTCAGGGTCTTTCACCTTGCTGTTACCTTCCCTGTGATATTCTCCGCGCCCCCCGCCCACATCTACGTGGCCTATCTCCTTCACATCTTTACTTACATGTTACATTCCCTGACTACTGTTTTTAAGTCACTGCCAGCTTTGAACCTCCTCCACATCTCCCTTTCCTGCCTTATTTTCTCCGTAGCACTTAACTACCGCTAACATACTATGTTTTACTTACTACCTATTTCTTTTGTTTATTGTCTTCCTCTATCTCCTCTCTCATAGGTAAGTTCTATGAGGTCAGAGAATTTTGTGCATCCTCCCACCCCAGCTATTTTCACATGGTAGATGCTCAGTATATATTTGTGTAATGAATGAAATGCTTTCACTTGTTCTCCATGTAAATCAAGCTGAAAATCAAACTCACTGAATAGATGAAGACAGGGATAAGCTTCTGAAACAGGTTATTGTAATACTTCTGTTCCTTGCTTTGTCCAGTAGATGTTCTTCATCTAAATATGGAACTTAAAGAAATTGATAAAGTAGAGAATTCATTTGATATGTAGTACTTGCTGTTTCCTTGTTTGTAAAAGGAGGTAGATAGACTGAATGATCTCTAGAGTTACTTTTTCTTTTCAAAGTCTGTGACTCTTTTAAATGGAACTCTTGTGGTTTCAGGATGCTGAGAAACTCTTCTTTTGATTCTCTTTATAGATAGGGATATGAATGCCTTTATTTACTTCAGTCCTTATTCCTTTTTAAAAATCCCTGTAGCTCTGGAACCCAGAGTTTGGCAAGGAAGAGGTTAATACTAGAAAAAGGGTGGCAATTCATGGGACCAGAGTTCATCTTAACAGCTGGTTTGGGAGGAGAAAAAAAACAGTTTCAAATTACTAAGAATGGCCAGAATGTAATCCGAGTAGGAATCTGGACATACATTTCTTTTGTCCACTAATTGAGGTATTTAATGGGGGTTATGCCCCAGAAATTGGTTTCAAGTTATGAATGTAAGTCAGGAGAGAAAGTAGAATTTGGTATACTATATTTTATAGATAACAATGGCTTTGTCCTATAAATAGGTGGATTAAAAAAATTTTAATGGCATTTGAAAAAAAGATGCAGAATATACAACTCTTCTTCCTTTGGGCTGTATCTTAAAAAGAAAATTGTGCTTAAAAGAAAGTGTTCTTTTACTGAAAAGTGAGTAAAAGAAAAAATATGGTAAGATGTTTTCATTATCTAAAAATGCAGTTCTTTTTATGGTTTTAAATTTCAAGGTAGTATTGAAAGTTGGTTTACAACTGTTAGGTTTTACCTCTGCTTGCTTTTTTTTTTTTTAACACCTTTATTGGAGTATAATTGCTTTACAATAGTGTGTTAGTTTCTGCTTTATAAAAAAGTGAATTAGCTATACATATACATATATCCCCATATCTCCTCCCTCTTGCGTCTCTCTTCCACACTCCCTATCCCACCCCCCTAGGTGGACACAAAGCACCGAGCTGATCTCCCTGTGCTATGTGGCTGCTTCCCTCTAGCTATCTATTTTACCTTTGGTAGTGTATATATGTCCATGCCACTCTCTCACTTCGTCCCAGCTTACCCTTCTCCCTCCCCATGTCCTCAAGTCCATTCTCTACGTCTGCATCTTTATTCCTGTCCTGCCCCTAGGTCCTTCAGAACCTTTATTTATTTATTTTTTTAGATTCCATATATATGTGTTAGCATATGGTATTTGTTTTTCTCTTTCTGACTCATTTCACTCTGTATGACAGACTCGAGATCCATCCACCTCACTACAAATAACTCAATTTCATTTCTTTCTATGGCTGAGTAATATTCCATTGTATATATGTGCCACATCTTCTTTATCTGTTCATCTGTCAATGGACACTTAGCCTGCTTCCATGACCTGGCTATTGTAAATAGAGCTACAATGAACATTGTGGTACATAACTCTTTTTGAATTATGGTTTTCTCAGGGTATATGCCCAGTAGTGGGATTGCTGGGTCATACAGTAGTTCTATTTTAAGTTTTTTAAGGAACCTCCATACTGTTCTCCATAGTGGCTGTATCAATTTACAGTCCCACCAACAGTGCAAGTGGGTTCCCTTTTCTCCACACCCTCTCCAGCATTTATTGTTTGTAGATTTTCTGATGATGCCCATTCTAACTGGTGTGAGGTGATACCTCATTGTAGTTTTGATTTGCATTTTTCTAATAATCAGTGATGTTGAGCAGCTTTTCATGTGCTTCTTGGCCATCTGTATGTCTTCTTTGGAGAAATGTCTATTTAGGTCTTCTGCCTATTTTTGGATTGGGTTGTTTGTTTTTTGAATATTGAGCTGCATGAGCTGCTTGGAAATTTTGGAGATTAAATCCTTTCTCAGTTGCTTCATTTGCAAATATTTTCTCCCATTCTGAGAGAATTCTTTTCATTCTTTTCATCTTGTTTATGGTTTCCTTTGCTGTGCAAAAGCTTTTAAGTTCATTAAGTCCCATTTGTTTATTTTTGTTTTTATTTCCATTTCTCTAGGAGGTGGATCCAAAAGGATCTTGCTGTGTTTTATGTCATAGAGTGTTCTGCCTATATTTTCCTCTAAGTTTTGTAGTGTCAGGCCTTACATTTAGGTCTTTAATCCATATTGAGTTTATTTTTGTGTATGGTGTTAGGGAGTGTTCTAATTTCATTCTTTTACATGCAGCTGTCCAGTTTTCCCAGCATCACTTATTGAAAAGGCTGTCTTTGCTCCACTTTATATTCTTGCCTCCTGTATCAAAATTAAGGTGACCATATGTGCATGGGTTTATCTCTGGGCTTTCTATCCTGTTCCATTGATCTATATTTCTGTTTTTGAGCCAGTACCATACTGTCTTGATTACTGCAGCTTTGTAGTATAGTCTGAAGCCCGGGAGTCTGATTCCTCCAGCTCCGTTTTTCCTTCTCAAGATTGCTTTGGCTATTCGGGATCTTTTGTGTTTCCATACAAATTGTGAAATTTTTTGTTCTAAGTCTGTGAAAAATGCCATTGGTAGTTTGATAGGGATTGCATTGAATCTGTAGATTGCTTTGGGTAGTATACTCATTTTCACAATATTGATTCTTCCAATCCAGGAACATGGTGTATCTCTCCATCTGTTTGTATCATCTTTAATTTCTTTCATCAATGTCTTATAATTTTCTGCATACAGGTCTTTTGTCTCCTTAGGTAGGTTTATTCCTAGATATTTTATTCTTTTTGTTGCAATGGTAAATGGGAGTGTTTCCTTAATTTCTCTTTCAGATTTTTCATCATTAGTGTATAGGAATGCAAGAGATTTCTATGCATTAATTTTGTATCCTGCTACTTTACCAAATTCATTGATTAGCTCTAGTAGTTTTCTGGTAGCATCTTTAGGATTCTCTATATATAGTATCACGTCATCTGCAGACAATGACAGCTTTACTTCTTCTTTTCCGATTTGGATTCCTTTTATTTCTTTTTCTTCCCTGATTGCTGTGGCTAAAACTTCCAAAACTGTGTTGAATAATAGTGGTGAGAGGGCTTCCCTGGTGGCGCAGTGGTTGAGAATCTACCTGCTAGCACGGGGGACATGGGTTCGAGCCCTGGTCTGGGAGGATCCCACATGCCGCGGAGTGGCTGGGCCCGTGAGCCACAACTACTGAGCCTGCGCATCTGGAGCCTGTGCTCTGCAACAAGAGAGGTCATTATAGTGAGAGGCCCGTGCACTGCAATGAAGAGTGGCCCCCGCTTGCCACAACTAGAGACAGCTGTTGCACAGAAACGAAGACCCAACACAGCAAAAATAAATTAATTAATTAATAAATTCCTACCCCCAACATCTTCTTAAAAAAAAAAAAAGCCCACAGTCATCTTGATAATACTGTATGGGACCTCTGATTCTTTCATTCTTTAAAAAAATAATAGTGGTGAGAGTGGACATCCTTGTCTTGTTCCTGATCTTAGAGGAAATGCTTTCAGTTTTCACCATTGAGAATGATGTTTGCTGTGCGTTGGTCATATATGACCTTTTTTATGTTGTGGCAAGTTCCCTCTATGCCTACATTCTGGAGGTTTGTTTTTTTTTTTATCATAAATGGGTGTTGAATTTTGTCAAAAGCTTTTTCTGCATCTATTGGAATGATCATATGGTTCTTCTCCTTCAATTTGTTAATATGCTGTATCACATCGATTTGCGTATATTGAAGAATCCTTGCATTCCTGGGATAAACCCAACTTGTTCATGGTGTATGATCCTTTTAATGTGCTGTTGGATTCTGTTTGTTAGTATTTTGTTGAGGATTTTTGTATCTATGTTCATCAGTGAGGTTGGCCTGTAGTTTTCTTTTTTTTGTGACATCTTTGTCTGGTTTTGGTATCAGGGTGATGGTGGCCTCATAGAATGTGTTTGGGAGTGTTCCTCCCTCTGCTATATTTTGGAAGAGTTTGAGGAGGATAGGTGTTAGCTGTTCTCTAAATGTTTGATAGAATTTGCCTGTGAAGCCATCTGGTCCTGTGCTTTTGTTTGTTGGAAGATTTTTAATCACAGTCTCAATTTCAGTGCTTGTGATTGGTCTGTTTATATTTTCTATTTCTTCCTGGTTCAGTCTCGGAAGGTTGTGCATTTCTAAGAATTTGTCCATTTCTTCCAGTTTGTCCATTTTATTGGCATATAGTTGCTTGTAGTAATCTCTCATGATCCTTTGTATTTCTGCAGCGTCAGTTGTTACTTCTCCGTTTTCATTTCTAATTCTATTGATTTTCGTCTTCTCCCTTTTTTTTTTTTGATGAGTCTGGCTAATGGTTTATCAATTTTGTTTATCTTCTCAAAGAACCATCTTTTAGTTTTATTGACCTTTGCTATTGTTTTCTTCATTTCTTTTTCATTTATTTCTGATCTGACCTTTATTATTTCTTTCCTTCTGCCAACTTTGGAGTTTTTTGTTCTTCTTTCTCTGATTGCTTTAGGTGTAAGGTTAGGTTGTTTATTTTAGATGTTTCTTGTTTCTTGAGGTAGGATTGTATTGCTATAAACTTCCCTCTTAGAACTGCTTTTGTTACATCCCCATAGGTTTTGGGTTGTCGTGTTTTCATTGTCATTTGTTTCTAGGTATTTTTTGATTTCCTCAGTGATCTCTTGGTTATTTAGTAGTGTATTGTTTAGCTTCCACGTGTTTGTATTTTTTACAGATTTATTCCTGTAATTGATATCTAGTCTCATAGCACTGTGGTCGGAAAAGATACTTGATATGATTTCAATTTTCTTAAATTTACCAAGGCTTGATTTGTGACCGAAGATATGATCTATACTGGAGAATGTTCCATGAGCACTTGAGAAGAAAGTGTATCCTTTTTTTTTGGATAGGATGTCCTATAAATATCAGTTAAGTTCATGTTGTTTAATGTATCGCTTAAAGCTTGTGTTTCTTTATGTATTTTCATTTTGGATGATCTGTCCATTGGTGAAAGTGGGGTGTTAAATTCCCCTACTATGTTTGTGTTACTGTTGATTTTCCCCTTTTATGGCTGTTAGCATTTGCCTTATGTATTGAGGTGCTCCTAATTTGAGTGCATAAATATTTACAATTGTCATATCTTCTTCTTGGATTGATCCCTTGATCCTTATGTAGTGTCCTTCTTTGTCTCTTGTAATAGTCTTTATTTTAAAGTCTATTTTGTCTGATATGAGAATTGCTACTCCAGCTTTCTTTTGATTTCCATTTGCATGGAATATCTTTTTCCATCCCCTCACTTTCAGTCTGTATGTGTCCCTAGGTCTGAAGTTGGTTTCATGTAGACAGCATATATACGGGTCTTGTTTTTGTGTTTTTTGTATCCATTCATCCAGTCTATGTCTTTTGGGTGGAGCATTTAATCCATTTACAGTTAAGGTAGTTATCGATATGTATGTTCCTATGACCATTTTCTTAATTGTTTGGGTTTGTTATTGTAGGTCTTTTCTTTCTCTAGTGTTTCCTGCCTGGAGAGGTTCCTTTAGCATTTGTTGTAGAGCTGGTTTGGTGGTGCTGAATTCTCTTAGCTTTTGCTTGTCTGTAAAGGTTTTAATTTCTGCATCGAATCTGAATGAGATCCTTGCTGGGTAGAGTAATCTTGGTTGTTGGTTTTTCCTTTTCATTCCTTTAAATATGTCCTGCCACTCCCTTCTGGCTTGCAGAGTTTCTGCTGAAAAATCAGCTGTTACCCTTATGGGGATTCCCTTGTATGTTAATTGTTGCTTTTCCCTTGTTGCTTTTAATATTTTTTCTTTGTATTTAATTTTTGATAGTTTGATTAATATGTGTCTTGGCGTGTTTCTCCTTGGATTATCCTGTATTGCACTCTCTGCACTTCCTGGATTTGATTGACTCTTTCCTTACCCGTATTAGGGAAGTTTTCAACTATAATCTCTTCAAATAGTTTCTCAGTCCCTTTTTTTTCTCTTCTTCTGGGACCCCTATAATTCGAATGTTGGTGCATTTAATGTTGTCCCAGAGGTGTCTGAGATTGTTCTCAATTCTTTTCATTCTTTTTTGTTTATTGTACTCTGTGGTAGTTTTTTCCACTATTTTATCTTCCAGGTCACTTATGCATTCTTCTGCTTTAGTTATTCTGCTATTGGTTCCTTCTAGAGAATTTTTAATTTCATTTATTGTGGTGTTCATCATTGTTTGCTTGCTCTTTAGTTCTTCTAATTCTCCTTGTTAAACGTTTCTTGTATTTTCTCCATTGTATTTCCGAGATTTTGGATCATCTTTACTATCATTACTCTGAATTCTTTTTCAGACTGCCTATTTCCTCTTCAATTTTTTCATCTGGTGGGTTTTTACCTTGCTCCTTCTTCTGGTGTGTGTTTCTCTGTCTTCTCATTTTGCTTAACTTACTGTGTTTGGGGTCTCCTTTTTGCAGGCTGCAGGTTAGTAGTTCCTGTTGTTTCTGGTGTCTGTTCCCAGTGGGTAAGGTTGGTTCAGTGGGTTGTGTAGGTTTGCTTGTGGAGGGGACTGTTGCCTGTGTTCTGGTGGATGAGGCGGATCTTGCCTTTCTGATGGGCAGGACCACATCTGGTGGTGTGTTTTGGGGTGTCTGTGACCTTATTATGATTTTAGGCAGCCTCTCTGCTAATGGGTGATGTTGTGTTCCTGTCTTGCTAGTTGTTTGGCATAGGGTGTCCAGCACTGGAGCTTGCTTGTTGTTGAGTGGAGATGGGTCTTAGCATTGAGATGGAGATCTCTGGGAAAGCTTTTGCCATTTGATCTTACGTGGAGCTGGGAGGTCTCTCGTGGATCAATGTCCTGAAGTCAGCTCTCCCACCTCAGAGGCACAGGCCTGACACCTGGACAGAGCACCAGGACCCTGTCAACTGCTCGGCTGTTTCACGATTAAGGGGCTTAATCTCTCAGGGTCATCCTGCTTCTGTGTCTTCCTCCTGCAGCATCCTCCAGAGCCAGGGCCTTGGCTGTTTCTGCAACAAGTGCATGGGCAATCTGACAAGAAGACCAGTCTTCACTTGGGGGGTGAGATGGGGGGGCGAGCAGAGCCCTAGAAACTGTTCCCAAGCTCCTCTCGACCTTTTTTTTTTTTTTTAATCCAGGATACAGATTCCTCCCCTGTCAGCAAATCAACTGTCAAATTATTTTCCCTCTGCTTGCTTTTAAGGATGTAATAAATAGTTTCGTATGCTTATGCTTATATCCATTCTTGTTTCACTAATTTGGGGAAGCATGGAATGCTGGTGTTAATGATGGGTTTTAGTTAATGCATCACTTTTTGTGAATAGGCTTCATAGGATTTATATTGCTTTCCCATCAAGAGTTCAAAAGAACATTTAAATATTTTAGTATACTAATATAGTTTGATTGAAAACACCTAGATAGTTGTAACAGCTACTATGTTGAAAATTAAAACCATAATAATGAGAATACCACTTATTCACAGTCAGTAGAGCACATGCTATGGTTTTTTTTTTTTTTTTTTTTGCGGTACGCGGGCCTCTCACTCTTGTGGTCTCTCCCGTTGCGGAGCACAGGCTCCGGACGCGCAGACTCAGCGGCCATGGCTCACGGGCCCAGCCGCTCTGCGGCATGTGGGATCTTCCCGGACCGGGGCACGAACCCATGTCCACTGCATCGGCAGGCGGAGTCTCAACCACTGTGCCACCAGGGAAGCCCCATGCTATAGTTCTTGTTTTCTAGTAGTACAGATGGTTTTGAGCTGATTTTTTCAAAGGCTTTCCAAGCCCTCTTGCAGTTATTGGATCGTGTTTGCTGAAATTTGGCTTTATAGTGTGCAGTCATGAGTTAAGGGAGGAGAAAGAGCCTGACCAGCCCCTACATTATTCTGAGTTATACTTGTTTTCAATGGAACTAAACCAACTGATGTTGAGAGAGATCAAAATTTGGCAGCTTTTCATTTGCTTGATATTTGTAAACAGGCTTTTCTTTAGGGAAAAGAGTTTGGAGAAGGGCAGAGATATTCTCTTTTTTCATACATGTGCAATTTCCTATTTGACCCATGCAAATTAAACATATTAATACTGGTAGACTGTTTGAGTCTGAGACCATATGATAGTGATAGATTGATATACAGACATTTCTATTCCTTGTTCAGTAAGGAAGTGGAGCTGACCTGTACATCTCTCATCTTGTCTTCAGCAAGAAGTACATGGTAACTTTCATGGATTCCCTTTTGTTGATTAAATAGCCAGTGTTTACTGAGTACCTGTTAAGTTCCTGGGCCCTGTTCTTGGTGATAGAAATGCAGTAGTGAATGGATAGTAGTTTCTACTCTTAAGAAGATTGTGGGGGGTGGGGTAGATAGATCATAAACATGTACATATATAGTTTTAATTATCCGTAAGATAAAATCGATAAATGTGGAGAAGATAAAATAGATATTAGTCAATTGTGACGGCCTGGGGTATGGTGAGAACTGTTTAGCTAGATTCAGAGAAGCCTTCACCAAAGAGGTGATATTTGGATTGAGACCTGAAGGATGAGGGGAGGAAACCATGGGAGGACCTGCTGTAAGAGCATTGCCTGTAGAAAGAACCACAAGGTGACAGTAAATCTGGTATGTTCAGGAACAGAAAGGAGGCCACTGGGGCTGAAGAACAGTGAGCCAAGGAGGGAAGAGCAAGAAGAGATAAGGGTGAATAACAGTGGTGAGAGTGGACACCCTTGTCTTGTTCCTGATATTAGAGGAAATGCTTTCAGTTTTTCACCATTGAGAATGATGTTTGCTGTGGATTTGTCCTATATGGCCTTTATTATGTTGAGGTAGGTTCCCTCTATGCCCACTCTCTGGAGAGTTTTTATCATAAATGGGTGTTGAATTTTGTCAGAAGCTTTTCCTGCATCTATTGAGAGGGTCATATGGTTTTTATTCTTCATTGTTAATATGGTGTATCACATTGATTGATTTGCATATTTTGAAGAATCCTTGCATTCCTGGGATAAATCCCACTTGATCCTGGTGTATGATCCTTTTAATGTGTGGTTGCATTCTGTTTGCTGGTATTTTGTTGAGGATTTTTGTGTCTGTGTTCATCAGTGATATTGGCCTGTAACTTTCTTTTTTTGTGATATCTTTGGTTTTGGTATCAGGGTGATGGTGGCCTCGTAGAATGAGCTTGGTTGTGAAGACATGCACATATTCAAAATGGGAAAAGTCCTCTACTATATAACTGCTCATTAACTGCCATTCATATACCTGATACACATACACTAAATAAATACTGCTCTCAGATTTCAAATACATCTCTTAACAGGCCATGGCTTATCATTACTTCTGGTTCTTGCATTTTCATTGTCAAAAGGCAATAGTTTTGAAAACTTTGTTTTTGTTGAAGAAAGGATGACCACTTTCAATTGAAAAGCATTTTCATTTTTTAGATTTATAAGCTCCAATTAAAATGATCAATCCAGTGAATTTTTTCATTTCTACATCATCTGTTTCCTTCTATACACCTTTGTATAAATACCTGCCTTCAGCCTTTATCCACCTATGATCTTTTTTTTTTAATTTATTTTTTAGTTTTGGCTGCATTGGGTCTTCATTGCCGTGTGCGTGCTTCTCATTGCAGTGGCTTCTCTTGTTGCAGAGCACGGGCTCTAGGTGCACAGGCTTCAGTAGTTGTGGCTCTTGGGCTCTAGAGCGCAGGCTCAGTAGTTGTGGTGCACGGGCTTAGTTGCTCCGCGGCATGTGGGATCATCCTGGACCAGGGATCGATCCCGTGTCCCCTACATTGGCAGGCAGATTCTTAGCCACTGTGCCACCAGGGAAGCCCACCTATGATCTTTATCAAGTAAATTTTGCTGCACAGACATCATAAAAGGTGAAAGAATACTGTTACACATCCTTTTAGGTAAATGGGATAGTCCAGGCTCTTTTATTTATGTATTTATTTCATTGAAGTATACTTGATTTACAATGTTGTGTTAATGTCTACTGTATAGCAAAGTGATGCATATATATACATTCTTTTTCATATTCTTTTCCATTATGGTTTATCACAGGATATTGAATATAATTCCCTTTGCTATACAGTATGACCTTGGTACAGGTTCTTGTTGTAATGTATTGCACAATGAAGTCCTTCTTGTTTAATTGACTATGAATCCCATATTTTCTTTTCGTCCTTAAAAAATATATTGTACACTCATTGCTTCTTAGATTTGAGAAAATTGATTTAAGATATTGTCATCTGAAGAATCATAATCTGAAATTTTACTAGTATCTGCCTGTTCACATTCACCATCTAATAACTGAAGTATCTTTCTCTGTTAGTTTTCTTCTCTTTGCCGTTATGGGTGGAAAGCAAAATATTATGAATTCTCAACTTTACCAGCTTAAAAGTTTGTTAGAATGTGTGCAGTAAAGTGTTTCCAGTCTTACTTTCTCTAAAATTCCCTGTGGATGTCATAATTGTATATTAAACAAACATGTATATCTACACAGTTGCATAAGATTGAACTAAAAATTTAGCTTGAAAAGAAAAAATAAAGCCAAGAAGAATACAAGGATGGTATCTCCAGACTTCTTTTTGAAAGATGAGTTAATGCTTTGGGTAATGCAATAGGAAAACTGAAGGATGGTACAGTAGTGCATCATTCTTCCAGTCAATTCCATTATGCTTCCATTCTCTGACTTTTTATTTTTTAATATAGTTGGAAATAATTGACAAGTAAAGATGAAATAATTTTCAGGATGATGAACTATCAAGAGATTTCAAGATAAAGGAAAAACAAGGTCACTGAGGCCACATAATATCTTAGATTTATGAAAGGGTCCACTGGGACCTATATGGTAGTTGCAAGATAAAATGACTTTTATTGTTTTTTTCTTTTTTAAAGTAAAACTTCTCTTTGTTCTTTGGAAGGCATCTAAAAAAAAGTCATAAAATATCAATCCTTACAAATAGAACTGTTCAAAAAAGATACTTGAAAACAAAACTTGGATCTAGTAGATCCTGATGATATTAACAAGGATTAAGTTTGAAATGCTTACTAGACATCCTAGTGGAGCTGTGTACTAGTGGTTGTCTCTCTGAGTCTGGGGCTCTGGGAAGAGATCCAGGCTAGAGATTTCAGTCGCAGAGTCATCAACACATATATGGTATTTGAAGCATTGGGTCTAGATGGGACCGCCTGGGAAAGGAGTATAAATTGAAAAGAGGAAAGCGCCAAGAATAGACATCTGTGGCACCCTAGGCTTGAGAAGCCTGGTGACAGAAAAAGTTACGGAGAATGTGCAAATAGTGAGGTAGGAGCCTGTGGTATCATTTAGAGACGAGTGTTTTCAGTAATCAGTTGGGTCAAAGGACACTGAGAGGTTTTTTGTTTTTTGATTTTGTTTTTTTCAAATGAGATCGGAGAGGTTTGACTATTGGCTTTTTTAAAAATAGGGGTCATTGATGACCTTGAGAGAGATGTTTCATTGAAGTGGTAGAGCCAAAAACCTATTTGTAACGGATTGAATTGAGAAAGTAGAAATAAAAAGTAGAGGCAGCTTTTTCAGTAGATTTTGCTGTAAAGAGGAAGAAGAGAAATGGTAGTTGGTGGGGGTTTCTTTTTAATACACTTTAGGGGATTGAGAGGAATTGGTATCTAGAGTACCTAGAATTGGGGGTGTGAGCCTGGGAGATATTGGTACCTTAAATCAACATATTAAGGCTCTATATTAATATTTTCATATTAATGCACTCTAGCAAGGAGCAGAGCAGCCCTTGCTCAGTCCCCCACCACCACCTTCTCCCCTTTCTTTTTTGATGCTAAAAAATTCTGCTAAGATTTTTACTTACCTTTTGCCTGTTAGAGGCAAAAACACTGAATATTGGCCTGCCTCTCTGACTTTGTGATGCAAATCAAAGGGAAAAATTAAAACCTTTGTTAATCAAATCCCAATTTTCTGGGATACAGTTAATACTTTAAGTGACATTTACCTGCCAGCTAGATTTCCGTATCTTTTGAGACTTGTTGAATTGTAGTAATTGCTATCTAAATGAATGATAAGATGAATTGAAATAGCATTTTATTTAGAATAGTGTAAAATTCAAATTTAGCTATTTTTTCTTGCATAAATGTTCCTTAGGATTATGAAGAACAGAAGTTCTGAAATATATTTTATGTTTCGTGACATAAATAGTTAAAATGGAGGAAAAGTCTTGTAAACCTTTACTGTAGAAACTGATTTACTAAATATCTATTGAATGGACCAGTTAGAACTTATGCTTAAAATACTAGTTTGAATATTATTGTTTCATTAAAAAATAATTTTTCTCTAGAGAGTGTTACAGTTATATCTAGTGACGTTGACTCTGAAGTTGACTTATTTCACAACTTTTCTTCTTTATCTGCTTTAGATTTGGAATATGATTTTAACAAAATATTTAATTTTGGGGGGTATGTAGTTGTGCCAACTTTATTATTTTATGGTTTAAGGGAATCAAAATATTTTCTTTACAACTTTTCATTTTAATTTCTTATTTTACTTATTCTGCATTAAAATCTTAATCCTCTGTGTTATATGTGATAGCTCAATATTATAAGCCTGCTTAGACAAATAAGACTTTCTGGAACAATTCTAAGTGATATTCCGGGAACTCAATGGAAGTTAAACAACAGATGTCTTTTGGCTCTTGAAATTTTCATGGTTGGCTTCCACTTATATGAGGTTGTTGGATGCAGAAATTATTTAGCATCATCTTCAGAAGTCCCTTCAGACTAATTTCGAAACCTAGTTTCTAAAACTCTCCAAAGAAGCAAGATCTCAAAATTTCTTAACATTGACTGAAGATTCTTTGGTGTTAATGGTAAAATCCTCAATTAAAGTTACTTGAGGTAATGTTTGCCAAACTATTACTTCACATGTTTATGCTCATAAATTTTGTATTTTAACATTTACTTTTAGCCTGTTAGACTGAAGATACAGCTTCTTTGATTCTCCCCTTTTCCCTCTCATTACAATACTGACTTCTTTCTTTCTTAATTTTGCCACAAGTTTAGGGAGAAAAGCCTTCCTGCAACACATCTCTAGTGTCTTGCCATGTTATATCATGGGCTGTAAACACTTTAGGATTTGGTCCCTGCCCAAGACCTGGTCAGTTTCATGTCTTCAGTGATCTTGAGCTAGTTACAGTTTTCCTAATAAATCCTCTGAAGCTCCTGGGCCGTTTCTCATAGTTTTGTTATTCCTTTTACCTGTAATACTGTCTCCCAACTTCTCTGTCTAGCAAATTCCTATTTATTCTTTACATTTCTGCTGATAGTTCACCTCCTCTGTTATGTGTTTCCCTTGGGCAGACTTTGGTGCTACATTTCATTTCATTTGTTTATTTTTGGCCGCGCTGCATGGCTTGCAGGATCTTAGTTCCTGACCAGGGATCGAACCCGTGCTCTCTGCAGTGGAAGTGTGGAGTCCTAACCACTGGAGTGCCATGGAATTCCTGGTGCTACCTTTTAAATGTTCCTACTGTACTTTACAGATGCTTCCACTGTAGAAATCATCAATGTAGTTGTTGCACACTTGTCTCTTTAGACCTGCAGAGTTCAATACAGTCGCTACAAGCCGCAAGTGCTATTGAGCACTTAAAATGTGGCTGCTGCGACTGAGAAACTGAGTATTCTTTTTTCTTTTCGTTTTAAAAATTTATTTTATTGAAGTATAGTTGATTTACAATGTTGTGTTAAGTTCTGCTGCACAGCAAAGTGATGCATATATATACATTCTTTTTCATATTCTTTTCCATTATGGTTTATTACAGGATATTGAATATAGGTCCTTGTGCTGTACAATAGGACCTTGTTGTTTATTGGGAACTGAATTTTAAATTTTATTTAATATAAATTAAATGTAAATAGCCGCATGTGGCTAGTGGCTACTCTATTGGACAACATAGTTCACAGCTTTTGTAGTGTGCCAATAGGATGAAAAAGGGAAGATGTGGGTAAAGATCAGTGTTTCCAATGAAAGTTTAGCTTCTGAATTGAGATGTGCTGTGTGAATTATACTCTGAGTTCTGAAGCCATAGTACCAAAAAAAAAGAATGTAAACTTGTCACTAATAATTTTTTTAATATTGATTATCTATTGAAATGATATAGTTTAAATATAGTGGGTTAGGGCTTCCCTGGTGGCGCAGTGGTTGAGAGTCCGCCTGCCGATGCAGGGGACGCGGTTTCGTGCCCCGGTCTGGGAAGATCCCACATGCCGCGGAGCGGCTGGGCCCGTGAGCCATGGCCTCTGAGCCTGCGCGTCCGGAGCCTGTTCTCCACAGCAGGAGAGGCCACAAGAGTGAGAGGCCCGCGTACTGCCAAAAAAAAAAAAAATATATATATATATATATATATATATGTAGTGGGTTAAATTAAACATATTATTTAAAATAATTTCACCTGTTTCATTTTAGTTTTTTTAAGTGTCCACCAGAAAGTTTACAGTTCTACATTTGGCTCGCCTTTGTGGCTCACATTATATTTCTCTTGGGACAGTGCTGCTCTGTTAGTGAGCGCCTTGCAGGTGAGGAACTTATCTTTTCATTTTTATCACAACTATTACCACACCTTCTATATAGTAAGTGCTTAATAACTAGTTGTTGAATGAATGAAATAAGTAGTCTCTAGAAATTGTAACCATGAGCCTTTTGAGGAATTGAAGCTTTAGATTAAGGCAAGTGATTTTGCAGGTCTTTAGCTGTATGTCTCTTTCATAGTATATTTTGATATATGATTGACACATGATAAACACACACCTGCACATAGAAGGGAAAGACTTGAGACCTAGGAAGACAACAGTAATAACACTTGTTCTGAGTACTTTCTTTAATGGAATTATTAAGTCCTTATAACAGCATCTGTGAGCCAGGTTCTATTAATAATCCCGATTTACAGGAAACTGAGGCAGAAAAATTAAGTAACTTGCTCTAAGACACGAAAATATTAACTGGTGGACCCATGCTGTGAATCCTGGCAGTCTGGCTTCATAGTTTGTACTTTTCACCACTATGCTAAGGACATGTGAAGTCATATAATTATGGTCACCCATGATTATTTAATTGTTCCCAAGGTATGAAAGGGTTTATATGAATGAATCCTGGGCAGTATTGGATTTGGAGGACTTATGGTGTTTAGACTCCTTTGCGTTCCTGAAATGAAAAAAATTTGTTTAGGAATTGAAGTCTGCCTTTTAATTACTTTAAGGTTTATTAAAGTTCAGCAATCAAAGTCTTTGTTTTTGTCCATTCAGTATGAACTCTTATATTGTATTTTTAGTGACATTTTTTTCAGCTCACAGAAAAGCATAAAAGTATTGTCACTGGTAGGGTATAAGTGAAAATTATCATTTGGCTTCTGGGAAACAAGAAAACAAAATGGTCACTTATATACGGGTCCCAGGAATCAACTGCTCAGTGACAGATTTATAGTACTTCTAAGAGGAAGCAAAAAAGCAAGGATATGTTTATTTTCCCTCAGCTTTCTATTAACGTTTCCCACTGAAAATTTTATTTCATATCGATTGAAAATTCAGTATGCTATTATTCTGAATAAATCTTATCAAATGAATAGTCATAAAGCAGCAGGATATAATGTTCAAGGGAAAAGATATGGTATTTTGTTTTTTCATTTTTAACTTGCTGCCACAAATTCCCATATATGCTGAGTTTGAGGGTTTTTTTCCTTTTTCCTTATTCACATGATTGTTTTCAGTAGTAACATACCCTCTGAGAATTCATACATTTGTAAGGGTATTCTGGAAAACTTAGCTTGAAAAATATGCTGTCAAGACTCAGATGGATTCTAGGTAATAAAATGAATTTACTTGTAGGCATTATCATTTTGCATGAATAAAATAGGTTTATTTCTCTTGCATGCATGAGTCTGGGTTGACAGGCTGTTGAGTTGGGCAGCTCTGTTCCACACTGTCATCCGGGGACCTCATTCTTTTCATCTTGTTCCACCACCCCATAAGGAAGTTGTTGCTCTTGTCTACAAAGATGAATCTGAATTACTACCCCCACGTTCACATTCTAGTCTGTGGGACAAGGGAGAAAACAAGTGGAAGGTGACCAGCTTTTAAAAAATATGTGACCTGGAAGTTACATACAACATTTCATGCCCATATCCTGTTGGCCAGAACTTAGTCACATGGACACATCTATCTGCATATGAGGCCAGGATATGTAGGTGGTATATTTTCAAAAGAAAGAGAAGAATGAGTATTGGAAGATTATCTGCCATGTGAATAATTCCCATTTATTCAGCACCTACTGTATGCTAGACATTGTGCAAGGTGCTTAGTCTGTGTTATCTCATTCAATCCTCATGACTGAGATGCAGAGAGGTTAAATATCTCAGGCTAGGTCATCCAGAAAGTAAGTAGAACACCTGGAATTTGAACTCAAGGTCTGTCAGACTCTCAAAGATCATGTGGTTTCTACCACACATGCCTGAGAGATTAATTAGATTAGTTAGAAGAAGGGATCAAGATTTTTGACCCAAGCAACTGGGAAGATTGTGCTGTCATTAACAGAGACAAGAGAATCAAACGATTTCTAATGGGTTGATCAGGAATTTACCTCAGGGCATTTTGAGTTTAAGATACCTGTTTATATCCAAGTGAAGATTGGGAGCAGGCAATTGTATATGTGAGCCTTGAATTCAGGGTAAATGGTTTGGCTGAAGACATTAATCTGGTAGGTGCCAGTTTAGAAATGATAGTTAAAACAATTAAGGGAATGAGTATAGATAAAGAGGCTCAAAGACTTTGCCCTGGGCCATTCCATCCTTAAAAGATCTGGGAGATGAAGAGGAATTAGAAAAGATGGCTTTCATAGATGAATTTTTATTCCTCTCATTAGATTTCTCAGGGTGTCTCTGTCTCTGTCTTTTGCACACAAAAGCAGAATGTCCCACTCTGTACTCCCTAATGTAACTTTTTTTTTTCTTTCCTAATGTAACTTTTGAATCCAGTAGCAAACCTTTTATCATCCTAAGAATCATGGATATGTTTAGCCATTGTCTTTGAGGTTGGAAGCATCACCAGAAGTACCTGGCCCAAGAAAGTCAGGAAGAAGAGGCTCCATTCTCAATATACTACTATTTCATAGAATCAGAATCTGAAAGTGGGCTCTTAACCTACTGATTGATACCCGGTTTTGTATTGTCACTACCTTCATCCATATTACTTAAGTAATATACATCTTATCTCCTCTTTCCTTTTCTGGCACTGTTCTTTCTGATTGCTTGCTTGTTTTTGTTTTGTTTTGTTTTTAATTTTCCTAGTTTCCTGCAGTAATTTTCTATTTAGTAACGCATATTACTTTCTAGAAGTGTGCATCTCAGCACAGAATATACAAGGGTTCAGATACACTTTTTAGAGGATCTGTACTTACTTTATCCCCCAAAGCTTATAAGCTTGTAAGCCTACTTAGGTCTGCCTTTGTAGTTCACCATCTAAATCTGTTTCTATATATCTTGATTGTTTAGGTAGAGGCGTTATTCTAAAATAATGAACACCACACACTGAAAGAAACAAATGGATGAGTTTCACAATAGATAAATTCAATTATGTTAGCAATTTAAATCACTTTATAAAACTTGGAGTTTTGAACTAATCAGGAATATAGGTTTTTGAAAAAGAGAAACAAACTTCTATCCTGATCATTAAGTCTTTCATTTAGTGCACCTGAAGCTGGTGGCATGCACTTTGTTATTGTTATTTGGCAAATTCCTCACTTTTATAATATATATAACCCAAATCTCTCATTCCTATTTTTTTCCAGAATAAACCCAGCGTTTTCAATAGAATCCCATTAATCACCTGTACAATAAACCTAATTCTATATTTATATTAGTTTTCAGTTGCTGCTATAACAAATCACCACAAATTTAGTGGCTTAACACAGATTTATTATCTTTCAGTTTTGTAGTTCAGAAGTCCAACACAGGTCTCACTGGACTAAAATCAAGGTGTCACAGGGCTGCCTTCCTTTCTGGAGAGTCTAGGAGAAAACTCATTTCCTTGCTATTCAGGTGTTGGCAGAATTCAGCCTCTTGAAGTTGTGGGACTGAGATCTCATTTTCTTGCTGGATGTCAGATGAGGGCTATTCCCAGTTTCTAGAAACCGCCCACATTCCTTGGCTCATGGCCACCTTCCTTCATTTTCAAAGCCAGCAACAGTAGGTTGAGTTGCTCTTAGGGTTTGAAAATCTCCTCCTTCTTCAGTTTCATTTCTCTCTGGCCTAGCAAGTTAAAGTTCTCTGCTTTTACGGACTCATGTGATTAAATTGGGCCCATTGGGATAATCCAGGATAATCTCAACATCTCAAGGTTCATACTCTCTCTCTTTTTTTTTTTGCGGTTCGCGGGCCTCTCACCGTTGTGGCCTCTCCCGTTGCGGAGCTCAGGCTCCGGACGCGCAGGCACAGTGGCCATGGCTCACAGGCCTAGCCGCTTCGCGGCATGTGGGATCTTCCCGGACCGGGGCACGAACCCGTGTCCCCTGCATCGGCAGGTGGACTCTCAACCACTGCGCCAACAGGGAAGCCCCTCAAGGTTCATACTCTTAATCACATCCGCAAAATCCCTTTTGTCATGTAAAGTAGCATATTCCCAGGTTGATGGAGGAGGGGGAGTTAGGGCATGAACATCTCGGGGGAGGGGGAAAATTATTCTGCCTATTACACCATTTCTAATATTTATATATTTCTAAATAGAAAGGAAAGTATAATTTGGAAAGTATAATTTGGCTTTCAGCAGTAACAAATAATTTAGACAAACTCTTTCTCATTTCTCTTTTTCCCCCCTCATCTCCTTTAACAATATGATTTCGATCCTTTGAAATTTAGTTTAGAATTTGAAAAGAGATTAATCTATGTGACAGGTACTCAATCTCAATATAACTTATTTTATCTAAGTCACAGTATTTCCAATTCTCTATTTATTTAACTGTGATACTCAGGAGACAGGAGAGAAAGGCTTTAATATTGGCAGTGACAGTGATGGTGATTATGATGCTGAACCTTTGAAGGTCTCAGTTTCCTTTTCATACTTATGAAAGCTCTCTTGTAGTCTTTTGAAAATTATCTTAATTGCTAAGTTGTATGAGAGTTTCACTTTGAGTTCAGGTTATTCTACCCATTTTTTAACCCTATTCTTATTCTCTAACTGAATCTTGTAATTTATATGGAAAAGAATATATATTTGTGAATTGACAGCATGGTTATAAACGTGAAGCCTTTTCTGAATTGCTTTGTCAGTGTCAGAAACAAGAATATCTAGGATCTTTTTCTCGTACTTTCCCTACCCTTTTAAAAGATTATTGGAAAAGTTAACTGTGCCTCATATTTTACATATGGGAATGCCACTTTAATATGAAAGCAAGCTGATACTGATATTTACATATGAGAGCTGTCCGTAGTAACTGACTTCTGATGTTATTTCTTCTTAGGGAAGTTTAGATAAATTCTATTGTACTACTAAATAAAAGTATCAGTGCCACAAAGCTCTGTTTTTTGAAAAATATCTAAAAGATCTAAAGGCATGAAATGAATATTGTTGGGGTTGGGGTGGACTTTGAATGTATTTATTTTTCTCCAACTTTTTATTTTGAAAAAATCAAACCTCACCATAGTTGCAAGAATAGTACAACAAACCCTGTATGACCTTCACCTGTATTCACTGATAGTTAATATTTTGCTGCATTTGTGCACATGCTCTTTTTTTTTCTCTGTAACATATGTGTGTGTATGTATATCTATATCTAGATATAGGTACAGATTTTTTTCTTAATCATTCAGAGTTGTTTGCAGATGTTTCCATTTCAAATAGTTCAGTATGTATCTTACTCAGGAAATTTAACATTGATGCAATACTATTATATATTATATAGTTCATATTTTAATTTCCCCAGTTTTCAGATTCTGAAGTAGCAAATAATTTTAAAAGGGCATTTATTACTTTGCAAATTGGAAAATCACTTTGAAAAATCTGTAGTTTTAAAGATTTATCATGTGGGAACCATGGCAAATTCTAAAAGAATGTGCTGGAGTACAGTTCTAAGCCAGAGAGAATTCAAGATATGAATTTTCAATAGAGTTTTGGGCATCAAAACTATCCATAAATGATGTGAGATCCTAAACTCTGTACTTTTGATGTTTTCTTATAATTTATATATTTTATTGAGAAGATAAAAACCGGAGGTGTCTGAAGTCTTGAGATGTGGAGTAGGTTTCTTGTCAAGTTATCTTCTAACTCTAAAGTTCTATGTCTTTCAATAATTTAATAGATATTAACTATCTGTTACACATGTAACATTGTGCTGGGTACTCTAGGAAATGTAAAGGTAACCCTTGATCTCTAAGAATTCAAGGAAAGTAAGAAGTTACACACAAAGAAGTGAATGAAAGTAAACTGTATATGAAGAACAGTAAGATATAATATATATATATTAACAAAATGCAATGAAAATTCAGAAACAGAAGAAACTGAGCTGGATGGTAGGACGAGAACAGATAGGTTTCACTGAGTTGTAAATATTTGTTAACAGAAATTCACGGTTTCTAGTATAATTTCCTGTTTATATAAAAATTTTAACTGGAACTAACAGCATTAATAAGCATAAGACAGTGTGTAACTCAGTTAGATTAACTGAACAAAAACGGGGGGAAACTCATGTGTATGTAAATAAAAATGACCATCACAGTTTTTAATGAAAAGAATACATTATAATAAATTTAAGCATGGAAAAATAGAAATTAAAAAGAAAACTATCACCCATAGCCACCTCATTCAAAGATAATCCTACTGACATTTCACTCTATTTTCTTTCCATAATTTTTTCGGTGTTGTCTATTTATATTTGATCTTGCCACATATAAATTGTAGTATTCTGCTTCAAATTATATAACAATCCTTTTTTAATGGCTACATAATACTACATTGAGTGGTTGTGGCATATATTTACTAAAGCATTCCCTTATTGTGGAGCAAAAGAATTCATTCTATGTAAGAGTAAACAACTGCAGAAATAGTAAAGTTATGATAAAGAGAGAACAAACGTTTCCTTGAAAGGATCTACCTTAATTTTTTATCCTGATAATTCATCACACCAAATGTTTTACTTGTTATTTCTCTCGCTAATTTGTGGCTATTTTAACTGACCTCTATTAAATTATTTAAGCTTTTCATTAGATCTTGTCTAGAAAAGTCAATGCTTCATTGACTATTGGGAAGGATTATTTTGTATATAATTTCAAATATTTATAAAATATTTATTAAAATGGCAAAAGGCATAAGAAGCAAATGAAAAGTTGTTGGCACACTGGCAAAATTAGAAGAATTTTATTACAACTAGTAAAAATCTAGAAAAATTAAAACTTTGTTTTGTATTTAATTGGTAGCTCATACATATGGTGCTAAACAGAAGAAAGTCTCTTACCCTCATCACTTCTCAGTTCCCTTTTTAGTAGGTGGTTATTATTACTGGATTCTTGTGTTCTTGTCTCTTGCCTCTTTAAAGTCTTTTCTCCACAGAGACTTTGCAACTCTTTCTTTTCAAAACGTTAGCTGATTGTCTCATGACCCTGCTTAGAACTCTCCAATGGCTTCTCATAACACTTTGGATAAAATATAGAGTTCTTACCATGGCTTACAAATTCCTACATGGTCTACCCTGGTTACTTCTCTGACCATAGCTGCTACCACTTTCTCCATGCTTTCTGAGTTTCAGCCTTAACTTCCTTGAATATACAAAGAACACTCTAGCCTGAGGTCCTCTCCTCTTATTTTCCCTCTGCCAGAAACAACCTCCATATATGCACATGATTGTCCATATATAAACTCTTCCCTTGAGAGATTGGTTCAAGATGGCAGAGTAGAAGGACCTGCTCTCACTCCCTCTTGTGAGAGCACCAGAATCACAACTAACTGTTGAATAGTCAACAACAGGAAGACACTGAGACTCACCAAAAAAGATATCCCGCATCCAAGGACAAAGGAGAAGCCACAGTGAGATGGTAGGAGGGGCGCAATCACAATAAAATCAAATCCCGTAACTGCTGGGTGGGTGACTCACAAACTGGAGAACACTTATACCACAGAAGTCCACCCACTGGAGTGAAGGTTCTGAGCCCCACATCAGGCTTCCCAACCTGGGGGTTGGCAATGGGAGGAGGAATTCCTAGAGAATCAGACTTTGAAGGCTAGTGGGATTTGATTGCAGGACTTCGACAGGACTGGGGGAAGCAGAGACTCCACTCTTGGAGGGCACCCACAAAGTAGTGTGCACATCGGTACACAGGGGAAGGAGCAATGACCCCAGGGGAGACTGAACCAGACCTACCTGCTGGTGTTGGAGGGTCTCCAGCAGAAGTGGGGGGTGGCTGTGTCTGACCGTGAGGACAAGGACACTGGCAGCAGAAGTTCTGGGAAGCACTCCTTGGCGTGAGCCCTCCCAGAGCCCCCATCAGCCCCACCAAAGAGCCGAGGTAGGCTCCAGTGTTGGGTCACCCCAGGCCAAACAACCAACAGGGAGGGAACCCAGCCCCACCCATCAGCAGACAAGTGGATTAAAATTTTACTGAGCTCTGCCCACCAGAGCAACAGCCAGCTCTACCCACCACCAGTCCCTCCCATGAGAAAACTTGCACAAGCCTCTTAGCTAGCCTCATCCATCAGAGGGCACACAGCAGAATCAAGAAGAACTACAATCCCGCAGCTTGTGGAAAAAAAATGACATTCACAGAAAGATAGACAACATGAAATGGCAGAGGTCTATTTACCAGATAAAGGAACAAAACACCAGAAAACAACTAAATGAAGTGGAGAGAGACAACCTTCCAGAAAAAGAATTCAGAATAATGATAGTGAAGATGATCCAGGGCCTTGGAAAAAGCATGGAGGCAAAGATTGAGAAGATGCAAGAAATGTTTACCAAAGACCTAGAAGATTTAACAAACAGAGATGAACAGAACAATAACTGAAATGAAAAATACACTAGAAGGAATCAACAGCAGAATAACTGAGGCAGAAGAACGGATAAGTGACCTGGAAGACAGAATGGTGGAATTCACTGCTGCAGAACAGAATAAAGAAAAAAGAATGAAAAGAAATGAAGACAGCCTAAGAGACCTCTGGGACAACATTAAACGCAACAACATTCGCATTATAGGAGTCTAGAAGGAGAAGAGAGAGAGAAAGCACCCGAGAAAATATTTGAAGAGAGTATAGTCGAAAAATTCTCTAACGTGGGAAAGGAAATAGCCACCCAAGTCCAGGAAGCGCAGCGAGTCCCATAAAGGATAAACCCAAGGAGAAACACACTGAGACACATAGTAATCAAATTGGCAAAAATAAAGACAAAGAAAAATTATTGAAAGCAGCAAGGGAAAAACAACAAATAACATACAAGGGAACTCCCATAACGTTGACAGCTGATTTCTCAGCAGAAACTCTACAAGCCAGAAGGGAGCGGCATGACATACTTAAAGTGATGAAAGGGAAGAACATACAACCAAGGTTACTCTACCTGACAAGGATCTCATTCAGATGCGATGGAGAAATCAAAAGCTTTACAGACAAGCAAAAGCTAAGAGAATTCACTGCCAAACCAGCTCTACAACAAATGCTAAAAGAACTTCTCTAACTGGGAAACATAAGAGAAGAAAAAGACCTACAAAAACAAACTAAAACAGTTAAGAAAATGGTACTAGGAACATACATATTGATAATTACCTTAAACGTGAATGGATTAAATGCTCCAACCAAAAGACAGAGGCTCGCTGAATGGCTGCAAAAATAAGACCCATATATATGCTGTCTACAAGAGACCCACTTCAGACCTAGGGACACATACAGACTGAAAGTGAGGGGATGGAAAAATACTCCATGCAAATGGAAATCAAAAGAAAGCTGGAGTAGCAATACTCATATCAGATAAAATAGACTTTAAAATAAAGAATGTTACAAGAGAAAAGGAAGGACACTACATAAGGATCAAGGAATCAATCCAAGAAGAAGATATAACAATTATAAATATATATGCACCCAACATAGGAACACCTCAATACATAAGGCAACTGCTAACAGCTCTAAAAGAGGAAATCGACTGTAACACAATAATAGTGGGGGACTTTTACACCTCACTTACACCAATGGACAGATCATCGAAACAGAAAATTAATAAGGAAACAACCTTTAAATGACACAATAGACCAGGTAGATTTAATTCATATTTATAAGACATTCCATCCAGAAACAGCAGATTGCACTCTCTTCTCAAGTGTACATGGAACATTCTCCAGGATAGATCACATCTTGGGTCACAAATCAATCCTCAGTAAATTTAAGAAAATTGAAATCATATCAAGCATCTTTTCCAACCACAATGCTATGAGCTTAGAAGTAAATTACAGGGGAAAAAATGTAAAAAAAACAAACACATGGAGGCTAAACAGTATGTTACTAAATAACCAAGAGATCACTGAAGAAATCAAAGAGGAAATGAAAAAATACCTAGAGAAAAATGACAATGAAAACACAACAATCCAAAACCTATGGGATGCAGCAAAAGCAGTTCTAAGAGGGAAGCTTATAGCAATACACGCCTACCTCAAGAAACAAGAAAAATCTCAAATAAAAAGTCTAACCTTACACCTAAAGGAACTAGATAAAGAAGAACAAACAAAATCCAATGTTACCAGAAGGAAAGAAATCATAAAGATCAGAGCAGAAATAAATGAAATAGAAACAAAGAACACTGTAGCAAAGTTCGATAAAACTAAAAGCTGGTTCTTTGAGAAGATAAACAAAATTGATAAACCATTAGCCAGACTCATCAAGAAAAAGAGGGAGAGGACTCAAATCAATAAAATTAGAAATGAAAAAGGAGAAGTTACAACAGACACTGCAGAAATAAAAAGCATCCTAAGAGACTACTACAAGCAACTCTATGCCAATATAATGGACAACCTGGAAGAAATGGACAAATTCTTAGAAAGGTATAACCTTCCAAGACTGAACCAGGAAGAAATGGAAAATATGAACAGACCAATCAGAAGTAATGAAATTGAAACTGGGATTAATAATCTTCCAACAAACAAAAGTCCAGACCAGATGGCTTCACAGGAGAATTCTATCAAACATTAAGAGAAGAGCAAATACCCATCCTTCTCAGACTCTTCCAAAAAATTGCAAAGGAAGGAACACTCCAAAACTCATTTTATGAGGCCACCATCACCCTGATACCAAAACCAGACAAAGATAGTACAAATAAAGAAAATTACAGACCAATATCACTGATGAATATAGTTGCAAAAATCCTCAACAGAATACTAGCAAACTGAATCCAACAGCACATTAAAAGGGTCATACACCATGATCAAGTGGGGTTTATCCCAGGGATGCAAGGATTCTTCAATATATGCAAATCAATCAGTGTAATGCACCATATTAACAAATTGAAGAATCAAAACCATATAATCATCTCAATAGATGAATAAAAAGCTTTTGACAAATTCAACACCCATTTATGATAAAAACTCTCCAGAATGTAGACATAGACAGAACCTACCTCAACATAATAAAGGCCATATATGAAAACCCCACAGAAATTATCATTCTCAATGGTGAAAAACTGAAAGCATTTCCTTCTAATGTCAGGAACAAGACGAGGATGTCCACTCTCACCACTCTTATTCAACATACTTTTGGAAGTCCTAGCCACGGCAATCAGAGAAGAAAAAGAAATAAAAGGAATTCAAATCGGAAAAGAAGAAGTAAAACTGTCACTGTTTGCAGATGACATGATACTATACATAGAGAATCCTAAAGATGCCACCAGAAAACTACTAGAGCTAATCAATGAATTTGGTAAAGTTGCAGGATACAAAATTAATGCACAGAAATCTCTTGCATTCCTATACATTAATGATGAAAAATCTGAAAGAGAAATTAAGGAAACACTCCCGTTTAGCACTGCAAAAAAAAGAATAAAATACCTAGGAATAAACCTACCTAAGGAGACAAAAGACATGTATGCAGAAAACTATAAGACACTGATTAAAGAAATTAAACATGATACAAACAGATGGAGAGATATACCATGTTTTTGGATTGGAAGAATCAATATTGTGAAAATGACTATACTTCCCAAAGGAATATACAGATGCAATGCAATCCCTATCAAATTACCAATGGCATTTTTTGCAGAACTAGAACAAAAAATCTTAAAATTTGTATGGAGACACAAAAGACATCAAATAGCCAAAGCTGTCTTGAGGGAAAATAATGGAGCTGGAGGAATCAGACTCCCTGACTTCAGACTATACTACAGATCTACAGTAATGAAGACAATATGGTACTGGCACAAAAACAGAAATATAGATCAATGGAACAGGATAGAAAGCCCAGAGATAATCCCATGCACCTATGGTCAACTAATCTATGACAAAGGAGGCAAGGATATACAACGGAGAAAAGACAGTCTCTTTAGTAAGCCGCAAAAACTGGATAGCTACATGTAAAGGAATGAAATTAGAACACTCCCTAACACCATATAAAAAAATAAACTCAAAATGGATTCAAGACCTAAATGTAAGTCCGGCCACTATTAAACTCGTAGAGGAAAACATAGGAAGAACACTCTTTGACATAAATTTAGCAAGATCTTTGTTGATTCACCTCCTAGAGTAATGGAAATAAAAACAAAAAAAACAAATGGGACCTAATGAAACTTCAGAGCTTTTGCACAGCAAAGGAAACCATAAACAAGACCAAAAACCCTCAGAATGGGAGAAAATATCTGCAAACCAATCAGTGGACAAAGGATTTAATCTCCAAAATATATAACAGCTCATGCAGCTCAATATCAAAACAAATAACCCAATAAAAAAATGGACAGAAGACCTAAATAGACATTTCTCCAAAGAAGATATACAGATGGCCAAGAAGCACATGAAAAGCTGGTCAACATCACTAATTATTAGAGAAATGCAAATCAAAACTACAATGAGGTATCACCTCACACCAGTTAGAACGGGCATCGTCAGAAAATCTACAAACAGCAAATGCTGGATAGGGTGTGGAGAAAAGGGAACCCTCTTGCACTGTTGGTGGGAATTGTAAATTGATACAGCCACTATGGAGAACAATATGGAGGTTCCTTAAAAAAACTAAAAACAGAATTACCCTGTGACCCAGCAATCTCACTACTGAGCATATACCCAGAGAAAACCATAATTCAAAAAGACCCATGCACCTCAGTATTCACTGCAGCACTGTTTACGATAACCAGGTCATGGAAGCAACCTAACTGCCCGTTGACAGACAAATGTATAAAGAAGATGCGGTACATATATGCAATGGAATATTACTCAGCCATAAAATGGAACCAAATTGTGTCATTTGTAGAGACGTGGATGGACCTAGAGACTGTCAGAGTGAAGTCAGTCAGAAAGAGAAAGAAATATCATATATTAACGCATATATGTGGAACCTAGAAAAATGGTACAAATGAACCAGTTTGTAATCAAATTGACAAAGACAAAGTATTAAAAACAACAAGGGAAAAATGACAAATAACATACAAGGGAACTCCTATAAGGTTAACAGCTGATTTCCCAGCAGAAACTCTACAATCCAGAAGGGAGTGGCACGTTATATTTAAAGTGATGAAAGGGAAGAACCTACAACCAAGATTACTCTAACCAGCAAGGATCTAATTGAGATTTGACAAAGAAATCAAAAGCTTTCCAGACAAGCAAAAACTAAGAGAATTCAGCACCACCAAACCAGCTCTACAACCAATGCTAAAGGAACTTCTCTAAGTGGGAAACACAAGTGAAGAAAAGGACCTACAGAAAGAAACCAAAACAGTTAAGAAAATGGTAATAGGAACATACATATCGATAATTACCTTAAATGTGAATGGAGTAAATGCTCCAACCAAAAGACACAGCATCGCTGAATGGATATAAATATAAGACCCATATATATGCTGTCTACAAGAGACCCACTTCAGACCTAGGGACAGATACAGACTGAAAGTGAGGGGATGGAAAAAGATATTCCATGCAAACGGAAATCAGATGAAAGCTGGAGTAGCAATGCTCATCTCAGATAAAATAGACTTTAAAATAATGTTATAGGAGGCAAGGAAGGACACTACATAAGGATCAAGGAATCAATCTAAGAAGAAGATATAACAATTATAAATGTATATGCACCCAAAATAGGAGCACCTCAATACCTAAGGCAAATGCTAACAGCTATAAAAGAGGAAATTGACAGTAACGTGATGGGGGGACTTTAACACCTCACTTACACCAATGGACAGATCATCCAGACAGACAATTAATAAGGAAACACAAGCTTTAAGTGACACAATAGATCAGTTAGATTTAATTGATATTTATAGGGCATTCCATCGGAAAACAGCAGATTACACTCTCTTCTCAAGTGCATATGGAACATTCTCCAGGATAGATCACATCTTGGGTCACAAATCAAGCCTTGGTAAATTTAAGAAAATTGAAATCATATCAAGCGTCTTTTCTGACCACAATGCTATGAGCTTAGAAATAAATTATAGGGGAAAAAAACACAAACACATGGAGGCTAAACAATACATTACTAAATAACCAAGAGTTCACTGAAGAAATCAAAGAGGAAATCAAAAAATACCTAGAGACGAATGAGAACGAAACCACGATGATTCAAAACTTATGTAATGCAGCAAAAGCAGTTCTAAGAGGGAAGTTTATAGCAATACAAGCCTACCTCAAGAAACAAGAAAAATCTCAAATAAACAATCTAACCTTACACCTAAGGAAACTAGAGAAAGAAGAACAAACAAAACGCAAAGGTAGTAGAAGGAAAGAAATCCTAAATATCAGAGCAGAAATAAATGAAAGAGAAACAACGAAAACAATAGCAAAGATCAGTAAAACTAAAAGCTGGTTCTTTGAGAAGATAAACAAAATTGATAAACCTTTAGCCAGACTCATCAAGAAAAATAGGGCGAGGCCTCAAATCAATGAAATAAGAAATGAAAAAGGAGAAGTTACAATGGACAACACAGAAATACAAAGCATCCTAAGAGACTACTACAAGCAACTCTATGCCAATATAATGGACCACCTGGAAGAAATGGACAAATGGACAAATTCTTAGAAAGGTATAACCTTCCAAGACTGAACCAGGAAGAAATAGAAAATATGAACAGACCAATCACAAGTAATGAAATTGAAACTGTGATTAAAAATCTTCCAACAAACAAAAGTCCAGGGCCAGATGGCTTCACAAGTGAATTCTTTCAAACATTTAGAGAAGAGCTAACACCCATCCTTCTCAAATTCTTCCAAAAAATTGCAGAGGAAGGAACACTCTATGAGGCCACCATCACCCTGATACCATATCCAGACAAGGATACTACAAAAAAAGAAGATTACAGACCGATATCATTGATGAATATAGATGAAAAAAAATAAAGTTTAGCTGGGTCTGCCATCATCTGAAGGCTTTATTGGGGTTGGGAGTTCTGCATTTAGGATGGCTCACTTCTCATGGCTGGCAAATTTATGCCAGCTGTTGGTAGGAGGCCTCAGTTCTTCACCAGATGGTTCTCTCTATAGGGCTGCTGAGTGTTCATCTGGCTTTCCTCAGAACAGGTGACGCCAGAGAGAGAAAGGGGGAAATCACAAATTATGTTATGATTTAGCTTTAGAAATCATACTCTGTCATTTTCAAAATATTTTAATGGTCACACAGAGCAGCCCTATTTAATGTAGGGTTGAGGAACACTTCACACATTGAATACTAAAAGGCAGTAATCATTGGGGGGCCATATTGGTGGGATTTGTAATAAGTGTATTTAAGTTTTGCTATTATTATAGATGGCCAGAAAATATTTGATTGAATGCACAGGGGCATAAATATTAATTTTATTGATGTTATTGTGAATGTTTGCATGGTATGTCTTTCATCCTTTAATTTTTAGCTTCTCTATATCTTATTATTTAAGGTGGTCTTTTGTGAGCAGCATATATTTTTGTTTTTAATTCAGTGAGATTATTTGTGTTTTAATTGAATATTTAGTCCATTTACATTTAATGTGATAACATATATTTCAGTTTAAATTTTGAAATTATTTTTTATTTGTTCTACTTGGTCTCGGCCATTTTCTTTCCTTTCTTGTCTCCTTTTGGATTATTTTTTTATTCCATTTTATCCTGTAAACCTGTTATATATTCTTTCACTATTGTTTTAGTGACTTCCTAGAGGTTACAACATGCATTTTTGAGTTATAAAAGTCTAATATCAGTGCCTGCTTTTATCATTTCCTGGACAATGCAAGCACCTTGGAATACTTTGACTGCATTTATCACTCTTCTGCCTTTGTGCTGTTCTTATAGTGAATTTAGATTCTCTGTATATTTTAAACTCCACAAGACATAATTTTTATTGTTTTATATAATTGTTGAGATTTGCCCATATTTTTATTCTTTCCATTGATCTACATTCTCATTGTATTTCCCTGCTTCTCTTTAGGCCTATTTTTCTTTTGCTAGAAGAACTCCCTTTAGTGAAATTCTGCTGATTATAAATTCCTTTGATTTTTATTTGTTCAGAAGTACCTTTATTTCTCCTCCTTTTTTGTGTGTGTGTGTTACGCGGGCCTCTCACTGTTGTGGCCTCTCCTGTTGCGGAGCACAGGCTCCGGACGCACAGGCTCAGTGGCCATGGCTCACGGGCCCAGCCACTCCGTGGCATGCGGGATCTTCCCGGACCGGGGCACGAACCCGTGTCCCCTGCATTGGCAGGCGGACTCTCAACCACTGCGCCACCAGGGAAGCCCTCTCCTCCATTTTTTTTTTTGCGGTACACGGGCCTCTCACTGTTGTGGCCTCTCCCATTGCGGGGCACAGGCTCCGGACGCACAGGCTCAGCGGCCATGGCTCACGGGCCCAGCCGCTCCGCGGCATGTGGGATCCTCCCGGACCGGGGCACGAACCCGTGTCCCCTGCATCGGCAGGCGGACTCTCAACCGCTGCGCCACCAGGGAAGCCCTCTCCTCCATTTTTGAAGAGTATTTTTACTGAGTATAGAATTTAGGTAGGGCATTATTTTATTTCGGCTCTTTAAAGGTTTTATTTGGTTGTTTTCTGACTTCCACTTTCTGATGAGAAGTAGAAGTTGAGTTGCTCTTTTGAAGGTAATACTTTGCTGCTTTTAAGAGTTTCTCCACCTCTTTTTAGCAATTTAAATATGGTATGCCTAAAAGTATGGTTTTCTTTGTATTGTTAGTCATTTTTGATGTCCATATTGCTTCTTGAATCTATAGCTTGATGTCTAGTTTGGGGAAATTCTCAGCTGCTGTGTATTACAGCAGCTTCTGTTATACAGAAGCTTCTATTATACATTGCTTCTGTTACAGTCTCTCCTCTTCTCTGGGACTACAGTCTCATCTGTTAGAACTTTTTACCCTGTCTCACATGCTCATACACTCATTGCCATATTTTCTAACCTTTTTTTCACCCTGTGAATTTTTTTCTGAATTTGCTTCCAGTTCACTGATTTTTTTCTCCCGTTCTGTTGAACCTGCTTGTGAACCCAGTCATTAAGTTCTTAATTTTATTTACTGTCTTTCTCACTTCTAGAGTTTTCATTTGAGTATTCCTTCCAACTTTTTATTTTAAAAAATTTTCAAAGTGAAAATTTAAATAAGAGAACGATCAATATTTGTATATGCTCTCTCTGAATTTATCAGTTGAATACATTTTGCCACATTTGTTTTATCTCTGTATATAAATTTTTCCCCTCTGACCATTTGAGACTAAATTGCAGACAATGTGACTATTCTTCCCTAAATATTTTATGACTCTTTTTTCCTAAAAACTTTAGCAGATATTTCACAAGAACAAGGACTTTTACTACATAAATGTAATATAATTATCACACTCTAGAATTTAATACAGATATAACATTTATATAATACAAAGTCCATATTTAAATTTTTCCAAATGTCCCAATAAAATCCTTTATAGCTGGCTGACCCCTGATCAAGGATCACACATTGCATTTAGTTGTTATGTTTCTTTAGTCTCCTTTAAATTAGAATAGTTTCCCATCTTTTTGGGGGTGGGAGGTATGATAAAGGCGGTCTTCCTTGGAATTGACATCTTTAGGTTATAGGCTAGGTGTTTTGCAAAATATTCCTCGATTTGGATTCATCTGTTTCCTCATGATTAATTTTGTATTAAACATTTTTAGCAAGAATACATCAGCAAGTCAGGATGGTGATGTTAGGTTTGATCATTTGATTAAGGTGAAAATGCTCATAAAAAATTACATTCTCTAAATTAGTAATAGTTCATACATGTTAAATGAGGTATCAAAGTATCTTTCTCTAAAATATAAAACCTGGCAAACACTCAAATCATTTTCTAGTACTAGAGTATTTCAAAGGGAAGGATTCTTTAAGTACTGTTCACATTTTGTGTCTGAGTCACCGATAACTCACTTAACATGTCCACAAGCAACTCAATTTTAGTTAGGGTCTTTTCTCTTTTGAATTTTGATTGCTCACCTAAGGCTCTTCAGTGAGAGCCAATGTGAGTACTTTTTATACTTCATACAAATTAAATGGTTTTGTTAATAATGGTTTAAACTAGCTAGATTTTGTTTACAGTAATTCCCATACATACAAACCTTCAAGTTGTGAACTTTTAAAGATGCAAACATGTGTTTGCATGTCCAGTCACATAAGTTAGTTCACGTGTCTGGCGTACATTGTCACATGCATGCATCCTCTACAAGTGGTTGTGCATTTGTATACTTTACTGTACAGTACTGTATAGAGTACAGTAGTACAGTATCTTTACTTCAAGCTAGGTCTGCAAGAGGACGACTTCCCTGAACTCCTTGCTGTACAACACGAGGAGCTAATTAATGAAGCCCTGATGGAATTAGAGGCCCAGAGAAAGGACGAAGAGAGACAAGAGGAAGAAGTAACTAAAGAACTGAAGAGATTCACAACGCAGGAAATGGCAAGGGGATTTTCTTTATTTGAGGAGGCACTGTTAGTTGTTGAGGCACAGGACCCTAACGTAGAATGGTACACAAAGGTTGCAGCAGCCATTTAGAATGCAATCTGGTGCTACCATGTCATCTATGACGAGAAAAAAAGAGCTACCGCCCAGACATCACTGGATCGTTTTTTCAAGACTGTAGATAGCATTGAATCCAGCAAGGAACCAGAACCTGTGCCATCAACGTCAGGTGTGAGTGAAATTGCAGCTTGCCCTCTGTCTCCTATTGCTGACGTTCCTTCAGCTCTCCCATCTCCCACCTCCTCTCCCTCCTCCATTCAGTAACTCTTTTTGTCTGTTCACTTAATGCCAGCCCCTGTATGCTAGCTGTTGTATTGTACTACTATAGTTTTCAAGGTACTGTACTGTAAGATTAAAAATGTTTTATTTTTTGTGTTTGTTTTTTATGTATTATTTGTGTGAAAAGTATTATAAACCTATTACAGTATAGTACTATATAGCTGATTGTGTTAGTTGGCTACCTAGGCTAACTTTTTTGGACTTACAAACAAATTGGACTTACTTACGAATGTGCTCTTGAAACAGAACTCATTTGTATGTAAGGGACTTACTACTGGTTTTTGTTATTTTTAAGAATGACTGATTTTAGTCTGCTGTGCTAACTTAAATATATCCTCAAAGTAAGGCCATACATTAAATACCAACAAAAACCACGACAAGACATTTATGTTGGAAAGAATCTTCATAGTTTTTTGTTAGTACTCTAATTATTCCATGTTTTCATAGGACTTAATTCTTATAAAGTACCTCTTGGACTGTATTGTCTGTAGGCAGATGCTGCATTTACTTAAAGAGATACAAAACAATTGGAGCCCGTATAACTGCTAGTGATTAGAAACAATAATAAATGCACAGACTAAGAAAATCATAGAGGATCTAAATATCTTTAGAACCCATTTGCCAGGCTCTCATATAAATGTAACACTTAATAGAGCAAGCCCCACATACTGTTTTAGAATTCAAGATTTCAAGATATTTACCTTGTAGGTTTACAAAGAATGTGATGTTTTGTTTTGGTTTAGTTTTTGAAGGTACTGTACCTTTCTTTTAATGCTAGCTTATAATGCATATTTGAACTTGTAAGTCCTAAGTCTGTGAAAGTAAGATATACATATTAGGAATTAAATCTAGGGCTACAATTTGTGTTTGTATTAGGGTTATAAAGACTATTATCTCTAGGAGCTTACAGACTAACATAAGAAACAGGTGTAAACAAATACTTACAATGAAGTATCTATAATAATGCATCATAGAAAGTATAGAAATACAACAGAGAGCTCAGCTAACTCTGCCATATTAAAAAGAGCTGTATTATGACTACGTATTCAAAACAGCTGACACCATTAGACTGCTGTGATTATAGAAGTGTGTCTTTGGTGAATAGTTGTGCTATCCTATATCATGCCTAGGTTTTCTTGAATATGCTAGATAAACCCGACTCATGATTTTGAAGCTTTTAGTGGTTAAAATCTTTTTGTCAACTTTTAATTTTATTTGTTTACCTTTACCTGATACTTATTTTAGCCTCGTAGTCTGATAAAGAAATTTTGCTTTAATTTGCTACTTTTTTTTTTTCCTGTTAATGCTTTTTGTGATTTTAAAGTATTTCACCTTTAATATTGAACAATAAACATAGTTTCAGGTATATATTATACTTCGATTAGTACTTCAATTTAAAATTTGCAGAAATTTGTCTTTGCCAAGGGTAAGGTTTCTGGTAAATATAAACAGAGCTGTCTTGTGTCTTTGTTCCAGAAAGGTCGCATGTTTTTGAGTGTGAGGTTTGAATTAGGAATTGGTTGTGCCAGTTAACGGATGGATGGATAAATGCTTTTGACAGCTAACTGACTATGAGGTCCTACATGTGTTTGTTAAATGTGACTGTCTACTCTGAGTAAATTGTTAAATGTGACTGTCTACTCTGAGTAAATCAGTAAGCAGGTTACTCTCCAACCCCATGTAAGAATCTGCAAAATCTTAGAATTTCACAGGAGCCGATCCCTGCCTTGATAGAATAGCCATTGGTAATCAGTTTCTTGTGTATTTTTCTAGCCTATTGTTTGCTTTATCTGTTTATTATCTGTTCATTTCTTACTATTATCCTGACTGCATTTTATTGGAGATTCTTTTACCCTTTCTTTTTGTTGTTGTTGCGGTACGCGGGCCTCTCACTGCTGTGGCCTCTCCCGCTCCAGAGCACAGGCTCCGGACGCGCAGGCCCAGCGGCCATGGCTCACGGGCCCAGCCGCTCCGCGGCATGTGGGATCTTCCCGGACCGGGGCACGAACCCATGTCCCCTGCATCGGCAGGCGGACTCTCAACCACTACGCCACCAGGGAAGCCCCCAATCTTTGTATTTCTAATACTTGGCATAAAAAAGATATTCATTGGAGGAAAGGGAAAAAGCAAATGAATAATCTTCAGGTACTAAGAATATCAGTTAAATTACTGAGTCTGATTTTCATTCTCTTATGTATTTGCTTAGTTTGGTTATTTCAGCAGGAATATGAAAAATATAGATGACTCAGAATGAAATGAATAGAAACTTCTGGAAAGTGGAATGGTAAGGTCTAGAGAAGTATTAAGTATCTCATCATTGGAAATAAGCAAGCAGAGGTTAGATTATTGTTTGGCAGTGGTGTTGCAGAGGAGAGTCCCTGTAATGGATAGAAAGTTCAAGGTGACATATCTAGTATCTTTTTTACTTCAAGTTTTGGTGGAAAATCTATTTACTTTAATAATTATAATGTCAAGATTTTTCAATGTAGTAACTAGAGAGTCAAAAGAACAAGGTGTAAAAAAAAAAGTGGGGGTGGTTCTTAACAAAGTACAATTTAAACAGGATTTCTCATATTTTATGTGGAAGGGAAATTTCTCATATTTTATTTTATAATTTGATATTTAAGTCAGAATTGTCATCTAGAGAACCTTCTTTATTAAACAGGAAATCTAGAAGCTGGACGGGGGGAAAAAGAATTTTGGCTATATGAAAGTTTAAATTTATATGGCAAAACAGAACATAAACAAAATTAATAGTCCACAGTAAATTTGGAAAATAAAGTATTTGCAACAGAGGTGTCAGATGAAAGAGCTTGTGTCTGTAACATGCAGAAAGCTCTTACAGTTTGATAAGACAAACTACCAAATAGAAAAATGGGCAAAGGATATGAATAGGCAATTTTAGAAGAGCATATTCAGATGGTCAATAATATTTCAAAGGATGGTCAGACTTACTAGTAGTCAATGAAAGGCAAATTAAAATAATGCGAAACTATCACTTTACATCCATAAGATCGGCAAAAATTAAAATGATCAAAAACACTTGTTACTTGGGTTGGGGATGGGGAAGTTTATTTGAACACTGCTGATAGAAATATGAGTTGTTATTGCCTTTTTTGGAAGGTAATCTGGCAATATCTATTAAGATTGAAAATAAACATATTATGCCTTAATGATTTCACTTAAGGCAATCTGTCTCTAAGAATTAAAGCACTGATATGTACAAGGATGTTTATTTCAGCACTGTTTATAGTATCAAAAATTACAAACTAAATAATATCTATTAATAGTGGAATGGGTAAATAAATTATAGTATATCACAACATAGAATAAATAGTGTGTTTCCATCAAAAACAGCATTGTATGAGCCAACTTTGAGGGACTTTCTGTGAGGTATTGTCGAATGAAGAAAGAAATATGTACAGAAGTATATATTAATATATCCTATTCTTTTGTAACACAATGACCAGAAAACCTTTGTGTGGGTTTATGTATGAGTATGTGTACCTACGTATGTATATATTCATATAGTATTAGCGTATGACAACATATTGGAATGCATACTAGAGGGTTAGCATGTTTGGGAGGAGTGATAGATAATAAGGCAGGAGGAATAGGGAGAAGAAGGAAGTGGGGTGCATTACCAGGCAATTAAATGTGAAACTGGAACTCAAGGAGGGAGTCAAGATTCAAGATCTAAATTTGAGAATCCACTATAGAGGTAATATTAGATGCCAGCAGAGACCATGGCTAATCTCTTAGCATTTATCAGTGGTTTTTTGCCATGTATTTTATCACTATCTGCTTTGCCTTAGGAAGACAAGAGCTCAGCAATAGGTTTTATAATATTTTCTGCTTCAGTTGGCTTGTATAAGGATGTATTAATTGATGCTTGTATAAGGATGTATTAATTGATGCTTGTAAGAAGCTTTTACTTTATTTTTTTTTTGTAAAGTGGGATTTAGTTTCTTGCCTTTTAAGAAAAGAGGTTTTAATGCAATGAAGCAAAACTTCACAAGGATGCTTTTATTTATTCAACAAATATTTACTGAGCCCTGTTTTGTGTCAGGTATTGTTATAGGCCCTACGACGGTAAGACATACAAGGTCCCTGTCGTAATATATATATAATTCAGGTCACATAAATACTATAAAGAAAGGGGTAAAAAGAGGGCAGGGAAGGGGAGGGGAGGAGAGGTGACTATGTAAGATAGGGTATTCAGGAAAGGTTTTTCTCTGAGGAGGTGAATTAGACAAAAGATCTGAATGAAATCAAGAATCTGGCCAAGTGGAAATATGGGAGAAGAGCATTCAGCCAGACAGAAGTCAGAATTTGGCTTGGCGTGTTCTAGGACCCAGAAGACCAGAGGGACTAAAGCGTAGAGAGGGAGAGGGAGGCTGTAAATAGATGAATTTGGACACAGTTACTCATGTAAAGAGACTGGATCTTAATCTGGTTGTGATGGGAGTGACTGGGAGGTTATGAGCATTGGAGGCTGGGCTCGTTTGGATGTGGGAAAGCTCACTCTGGCTGCCCTGTGGAAAGTTGACTCTAGGAGATAAGAGCAAAGAAGACTATTGCACTCACGTAGGCAAGAGATGGTGATGTCTGTACTTCCATTACTAATGGAAGTATTACTATCTCGCTAATAGTGAGCAAGGGGTCAGATTTCAGATATATTTTAAAGGTAGAGGGAATGGAACTTGAAAATCGCGAAAGGCCCGATATATTTTGAGTCCACTTTGGAATCACATGAAATAAATATTTTAGAATTTGAATATACTTTAGTATCCTTACCCTTAATAAAGTAAAACCCTTTAGGGTATTAAAAAGCAAAGCAGATGCATTAAAAGGGGGGCAGTGATTAAAACTCCTCTTTCCTGTAAATCTCAAAGGACTCACAAGTCGCCTCCAAACTTCATAGTCTTTTTTTTGATAATGGTTGTAGATCACTGTCCAGTGTTTGCCATTCATATTCTTTCAGAACCTGCTTTGACCCTCAATTTTGTTGTTTTCTTGTAACGGCAGTGTTAGGGCAACCAAAACCACTTATTATTTATTTACCATGTGCAAGGTATTGATTTAAGTGTTTTTCATATATTAAATTCTTTCATTCTCAAATAATCCTATGAGGTAGCTACTATTATTGTTCCTCTTTTACATATGGGGAAAGAAGTAGTATATGTGTACTTTAATTGGCATCAGATAAACTTAGCACCTAAGCCTTTCCATCATATTATATTTTATGGTATTCCCCAATCCTACTTGTGAGGGGATAGCATTTATATTTTCTTACTTCACTAGTCTTTTTTTATTCTCATATCGTATTACATGGTGCTAAAAAACTGTAACTAGAAGATTTGAGAGCCAGGTGACATCTTATAATGATGTCAACTGTAAATTTTGCCTCTATTATACTTCCAGCTTTGGATTTCATAATGATTTTTTTTTCCCTCAAACTACCCAAATGTCTTAGAAGTTACCATGTTTTTGAATGTAAACAGTGTCTCTCAGATGACATCTCACATCCAGAAGTTACATAAAAATCTTTCAACAGATAATGTCTGGATTTTTGGTTCACAAGATACAGTCACCCTACTGCTTTGTTTTTATATTCCCAGTGCCCAGCACAGTACTTAGTACACAGCAGATGTTTAGTAAATGTTAAGTGAATGACTGAATGAAGAGAAAAATGTGGTATCATTTTTATCTGCTAAAGTAAGAAAGGTTTGTTCTATGAGACAGGAAAATAGGACTACTGACTGTCCCAGTCACCCCAGTGGAAAGACAGAGTTCCTATCTCCCAATAGTTATTTACCTGTCAGCCTTACTGAAGGATCCTGGCTCTTTTGGACCGATTAATACTTCCCAAAAATAAGATATTATGACTGGCCAACCCTTGGCCATGGAGGCAGATTCCCTTACTAGAAGGAAAGATATAGGGAGCTTGAGCAAACCAAAATGGTACCTTTCATAGGCCACCTCAAAGATTAACTAGAATTTAAATTTCCAAGCAAGTCTCCTCTCTTTTAACCCCTCCTAATTTATGAAAAAGTTCAAATTTTAAAAAAAGAAAAGAAACATGGTGTGTAAACATGGGAATGTACATCTTAGTATTTTTGTTACGGGGAAAAGAAAGAGAATCTGTGAAGTGATTGAAAGGCATAAATCTTAAGGGCAAGCACCCCACTTTCCAAGTGAGGGTCTTAATCTGTCTGGTCAGATGGCTAGAATCCAAGCTGTTTTTGCAGGCCTGGCTCATTTTCCCACTGATTTCCTCACAGACCCAAAGGTCCATTAAAATAGTAAATAAATGCACCTTGAAGCTATCACAACTCACCTTATTTAGTTGTACTTGCTTAGGGCAGTTATCACAGTTCCTTGTCAGCCAGGCTGTTTCAGATAGCTATGGGGGAGGTGTGAGAAAGACAGAAAAGAGTTGGATAGAGAACCGTGTGGGAAGCCGGAGAGTGTGAGTGCTGGTGAGCTTTCCCCTCCCTTCATCACTGATAAACATCTCAGTGCTACTCCCTGTCCCTTTAAATGTATCTGTATCACATTTTGCTGCTTGCAGAAAGTAGTCCCTAATGGAAGAATGGAGTCAGAGCCAGAGGAACCATCTAAGCTTTATTGATCTGTGCTTCTCCTACATCACTCCTCCCCGCTGTGAAAATGATTGATGTTTTAAAAAAAACCTTCAGGACCTTTGCTGGATGTTGCCATTGCTGTTTTAAAATAGGAAAACACTTATGCATAGACTATGTGGAGAGAATATTTTTCTTGATTTTTTCCACCTAAAAATGAGTGGGAAGAAATTACACAAAGTGAGTAAATTATGGTATTATTTATTAAATAATTCCATTTTCGCTTAAGCAAACCCAACATTAAGCAAGAGGGTCTTTGTGAGGACTTTCCTCTGACGTTTGGGTATTTACTAACACTCTTTGATATAAGGTTTTTTCTTAAGTTACCATTTTGAGATCTAGAAATTTTTTCCCAACACAAAACAGCAACAAACTACATATACGAAGGAAAAACAAGCCAACCCCCCCCGCAAAACCCCCAAACCCAAAATTTGCTATTTAAAAAACCCTTAAAATGAGCAACTATCAACTCCGTGTTTATTTTTGCCTTCTTCTTATGAATTCTCTCAGCTGAAATCACAATAAAGTTTCAATTTAAGTCATCACTAATGAACAGTATTCAGTGATCTTCATGCAAATTATGTCATTTTTGTACACATGCAGTTTCTGTTTGTGAGAATGAGTGAAAATAATTCTTTTTTTTTTTACATCTTTATTGGAGTATAATTGCTTTACAATGGTGTGCTAGTTTCTGCTTCATAACAAAGTGAATCAGTCACACACACACATATGTTCCCATATCCCTTCCCCCTCGCGTCTTCCTCCCTCCCACCCTCCCTATCCCACCCCTCTAGATGGTCACAAACCACCGAGCTGATCTCCCCGTGCTATGCGGCTGCTTCCCACTAGCTATCTATTTTACGTTTAGTAGTGTATATATGTCCATGCCACTCTCTCACTTTGTCACAGCTTACCCTTCCCCCTCCCGATATCCTCAAGTCCATTCTCTAGTAGGTCTGTGTCTTTATTCCTGTCTTACCCCTCGGTTCTTCATGACATTTTTTTTTTCTTAGATTCCATGTATATGTGTTAGCATACAGTATTTATCTTTCTCTTTCTGACTTACTTCACTCTGTATGACAGACTCTAGGTCCATCCACCTTACTACAAATAACTCATTTTCCTTTCTTTATACGGCTGAGTAATATTCCATTGTATATATGTGCCACATCTTTATCCATTCATCCGATGATGGACACTTAGGTTGCTTCCACCTCCTGGCTATTGTAAATAGAGCTGCAATGAACATTTTGGTACATGACTCTTTTTGAATTATGGTTTTCTCAGGGTATACGCCCAGTAGTGGGATTGCTGGGTCACATAGTAGTTCTATTTGTAGTTTTTTAAGGAACCTCCATACTGTTCTCCATAGTGGCTGTACCAATTCACATTCCCATCAGCAGTGCAAAAGTGTTCCCTTTTCTCCATACCTTCTCCAGCATTTATTGTTTCTAGATTTTTTGATGATGGCCATTCTGACTGGTGTGAGATGATATCTCATTGTAGTTTTGATTTGCATTTCTCTAATGATTAATGATGTTGAGCATTCTTTCATGTGTTTGTGGCAGTCTGTATATCTTCTTTGGAGAAATGTCTATTTAGGTGTTCTGCCCAATTTTGGATTGGGTTGTTTGTTTTTTTGTTATTGAGCTGCATGAGCTGCTTGTAAATTTTGGAGATTACTTACACCTTTGTCAGTTGCTTCATTTGCAAATATTTTCTCCCATTCTGAGGGTTGTTGTTTTGTCTTGTTTATGGTTTCCTTTGCTGTGCAAAAGCTTTTAAGTTTCATTAGGTCCCATTTGTTTATTTTTGTTTTTATTTCCATTTCTCTAGGAGTTGGGTCAAAAAGGGTCTTGCTGTGATTTATGTCATAGATTGTTCTGCCTATGTTTTCCTCTAAGAGTTTGATAGTTTCTGGCCTTACATTTAGGTCTTTAATCCATTTTGAGCTTATTTTTGTGTATGGTGTTAGGGAGTGATCTAATCTCATACTTTTACATGTACCTGTCCAGTTTTCCCAGCACCACTTATTGAAGAGGCTGTCGTGTCTCCACTGTACATTCCTGCCTCCTTTATCAAAGATAAGGTGACCGTATGTGCGTGGGTTTATCTCTGGGCTTTCTATCCTGTCCCATTGTTCTATATTTCTGTTTTTTGTGCCAGTACCATATTGTCTTGATTACTGTAGCTTTGTAGTATAATCTGAAGTCAGTGAGCCTGATTCCTCCAGCTCCGTTTTTCATTCTCAAGATTGCTTTGGCTATTTGGGGTCTTTTGTGTTTCCATACAAATTGTGAAATTTTTTGTTCTAGTTCTGTGAAAAATGCCAGTGGTAGTTTGATAGGGATTGCATTGAATCTGTAGATTGCTTTGTGTAGTAGAGTCATTTTCACAATGTTGATTCTTCCAATCCAATAACATGGCATATCTCACCATCTATTTGTATCATCTTTAATTTCTTTCATCAATGTCTTATAATTTTCTGCATACAGGTCTTTTGTCTCCTTAGTACGTTTATTCCTAGATATTTTATTCTTTTTGTTGCATTGGTAAATGGGAGTGTTTTCTTGATTTCACTTTCAGATTTTTCATCATTAGTGTATAGGAATGCCAGAGATTTCTGTGCATTAATTTTGTATCCTGCTGCTTTACCAAATTCATTGATTAGCTCTAGTAGTTTTCTGGTAGCATCTTTAGGATTCTCTATGTATAGTATCATGTCATCTGCAAACAGTGACAGCTTTACTTCTTCTTTTCCGATTTGCATTCCTTTTATTTCCTTTTCTTCTCTGATTGCTGTGGCTATAACTTCCAAAACTATGTTGAATAAGAGTGGTGAGAGTGGGCAACCTTGTCTTGTTCCTGATCTTAGTGGAAATGCTTTCAGGTTTTCACCGTTGAGGATGATGTTGGCTGTGGGTTTGTCATATATGGCCTTTATTATGTTGAGGAAAGTTCCCTCCATGCCTACCTTCTGGAGGGTTTTTATCATAAATGGGTGTTGAATTTTGTTGAAAGCTTTCTCTGCATCTATTGAGATGACCATATGGCTTTTCTCCTTCAATTTGTTAATATGGTGTATCACATTGATTGACTTGCATATATTGAAGAATCCTTGCATTCCTGGAATAAACCCCACTTGATCATGGTGTATGATCCTTTTAATGTGCTGTTGGATTTTGTTGAAAGCTTTCTCTGCATCTATTGAGATGACCATATGGCTTTTCTCCTTCAATTTGTTAATATGGTGTATCACATTGATTGATTTGCATATATTGAAGAATCCTTGCATTCCTGGAATAAACCCCACTTGATCATGGTGTATGATCCTTTTAATGTGCTGTTGGATTCTGTTTGCTAGTATTTTGTTGAGGATTTTTGTATCTGTGTTCATCAGTGGTATTGGCCTGTAGTTTTCTTTCTTTGTGACATCCTTGTCTGGTTTTGGTATCAGGGTGATGGTGACCTCGTAGAATGAGTTTGGGAGTGTTCCTCCCTCTGCTATATTTTGGAAGAGTTTCAGAAGGATAGGTGTTAGCTCTTCTCTAAATGTTTGATAGAATTCACTTGTGAAGCCATCTGGTCCTGGGCTTTTGTTTGTTGGAAGATTTTTAATCACTGTTTCAATTTCAGTGCTTGTGATTGGGCTGTTTATATTTTCTATTTCTTCCTGATTCAGTCTTGGTAGTTTGTGCTTTTCTAAGAATTTGTCCATTTCTTCCAGGTTGTCCATTTTATTGGCATAGAGTTGCTTGTAGTAATCTCTCATGATCTTTTGTATTTCTGCAGTGTCAGTTGTTACTTCTCCTTTTTCATTTCTAATTCCATTGATTTGAGTCTTCTCCCTTTTTTTCTTGATGAGTCTGGCTAGTGGTTTATCAATTTTGTTTATCTTCTCAAAGAACCAGCTTTTAGTTGTATTGATCTTTGCTATCGTTTCCTTCATTTATTTTTCATTTATTTCTGATCTGATCTTTATGATTTCTTTCCTTCTGCTAGCTTTGGGTTTTTTTTGTTCTTCTTTCTCTAATTGCTTTAGGTTCAAGGTTAGGTTGTTTATTCGAGCTGTGTCCTGTTTCTTAAGGTAGGATTGTATTGCTATAAACTTCCCTCTTAGAACTGCTTTTGCTGCATCCCATAGGTTTTGGGTCGTCGTGTCTCCATTGTCATTTATTTCTAGGTATTTTTTGATTTCCTCTTTGATTTCTTCAGTGATCACTTCGTTATTAAGTAGTGTATTTTTTAGCCTCCATGTGTTTGTATTTTTTACAGATCTTTTCCTGTAATTGATACCTAGTCTCATAGCATTGTGGTCGGAAAAGATACTTGATACAATTTCAGTTTTCTTAAATTTACCAAGGCTTGATTTGTGACCCAAGATATGATGTATCCTGGAGAATGTTCCATGAGCACTTGAGAAAAATGTGTATTCTGTTGTTTTTGGATGGAATGTCCTATAAACATCAGTTAAGTCCATCTTGTTTAATGTATCATTTAAAGCTTGTGTTTCCTTATTTATTTTCATTTTGGATGATCTGTCCATTGGTGAAAGTGGGGTGTTAAAGTCCCCTACTATGAATGTGTTACTGTTGATTTCCCCTTTTATGGCTGTTAGTATTTGCGTTATGTATTGAGGTGCTCCTATGTTAGGTGCATAAATATTTACAATTGTTATATGTTCTTCTTGGATCGATCCCTTGATCATTATGTAGTGTCCTTCTTTGTCTCTTCTAATAGTCTTTATTTTAAAGTCTATTTTGTCTGATACGAGAATTGCTGCTCCAGCTCTCTTTTGGTTTCCATTGCATGGAATATCTTTTTCCATCCCCTCACTTTCAGTCTGTATGTGTCTCTAGGTCTGAAGTGGGTCTCTTGTAGACAGCATATATATGGGTCTTGTTTTTGTTTCCATTCAGCCAGTCTGTATCGTTTGGTTGGAGCATTTAATCCATTTACATTTATGGTAATTATTGATATGTGTGTTCCTATTCCTATTTTCTTAATTGTTTTGGGTTTGTCATTGTAGGTCTTTTCCTTCTCTTGTGTTTCTTGCCTAGAGAAGATCCTTTAACATTTGTTGTAAAGCTGGTTTGGTGGTGCTGAACTCTCTCAGCTTTTGCTTGTCTGTAAAGGTTTTAATTTCTCCATCAAATCTGAATGAGATCCTTGCTGGGTAGAGTAATCTTGGTTGTAGTTTTTTCTCCTTCATCACTTTAAATATGTCCTGCCAGTCCCTTCTGGCTTGCAGAGTTTCTGCTGAAAGATCAGCTGTTAACCTTATGGGGATTCCTTTGGTGTTATTTGTTGTTTTTCCCTTGCTGCTTTTAATATGTTTTTTTTGTATTTAATTTTTGACAGTTTGATTAATATGTGTTTTGGCGTGTTTCTCCTTGGATTTCTCCTGTATGGGACTCTCTGTGCTTCCTGGACTTGACTCACTATTTCCTTTCCCATATTAGGGAAGTTTTCAACTATAATTTCTTCAAATATTTTCTCAGTCCCTTTCTTTTTCTCTTCTTCTTCTGGAACCCCTATAATTCGAATGTTGGTATGTTTAATGTTTCCCAGAGGTCTCTGAGACTGTCCTTAGTTCTTTTCATTATTTTTTCTTTATTTTGCTCTGCAGTAGTTATTTCCACTATTTTATCTTCCAGGTCACTTATCCATTCTTCTGCCTCAGTTATTCTGCTCTTGATCCCTTCTAGAGTATTTTTAATTTCGTTTATTGTGTTGTTCATCATTGCCTGTTTTAACTTTAGTTCTTCTAGGTCCTTGCTAAATGTTTCTTGCATTTTGTCTATTCTATTTCCAAGATTTTGGATCATCTTTACTATCATTATTCTGAATTCTTTTTCAGGTAGACTGCCTATTTCCTCTTCATTTGTCAGGTCTGGTGGGTTTTTATCTTGCTCCTTCATCTGCCGTGTGTTTTTTCTGTCTTCTCATTTTGCTTATCTTACTGTGTTTGGGGTCTCCTTTTTTCAGGCTGCAGGTTCGTAGTTCCCGGTTTTCTTGGTGTCTGTCCCCAGTGGCTAAAGTTGGTTCAGTGGGTTGTGTAAGCTTCCTGGTGGAGGGGACTAGTGCCTGTGTTCTGGTGGATGAGACTGGATCTTGTCTTTCTGGTGGGCATGTCCACGTCTGGTTGTGTGTTTTGGGGTGTCTGTGGACTTATTATGATTTTACGCAGTCTCTCTGCTAATGGGTGGGGTTGTATTCCTGTCTTGCTAGTTGTTTGGCATAGGGTGTCCAGCACTGTAGCTTGCTGGTCTGTGAGTGAAGCTTGGTGTTGGTGTTGAGATGGAGATCTCTGGGAGATTCTTGACATTTGATATTACGTGGAGCTGGGAGGTCTCTTGTGGACCATTGTCTTGAAGTTTGCTCTCCTACCTCAGAGGCACAGCATTGATTCCTGGCTGTAGCACCAAGAGCCTTTCATCCACATGGCTCAGAATAAAAGGGAGAAAAAGTAGGAAGAAAGAAGGAGGATAAAAGAAAATAAAATAAAGTAAGAAAAAATAAAGTTATTAAAGTAAAAAATAATTATTAAGAAAAAAACTTTTTTTAAAGTGAAAAAAAGAAAAAACGAACGGATAGAACCCTAGGACAAATGGTGAAAGCAAAGCTATACAGAAAAAATCTCACACAGAAGCATACACATACACACTTACAAAAATAGGAAAAGGGGAAAAAATCATAAATCTTGCTCTCAAAGTCCACCTCCTCAATTTGGGATGATTCGTTGTCTATTCATGTATTCCACAGATTCAGGGTACATCAAGTTGATTGTGGAGCTTTAATTCGCGGCTCCTGAGGCTGCTGGGAGAGATTTCCCTTTCTCTTCTTTGTTTGAACAGTTCCCAGGGCTCAGCTTTGGATTTGGCCCCGCCTCTGCATGTAGGTCGCTGGATGGCGTCTGTCCTTCGCCCAGACAGGGCAGGGTTAAAGGAGCAGCTCATTTGGGGGCTCTGGCTCACTCAGGCTGGGGGGAGGGAGGGGTACGGAGTGCGGGGCAAGCCTGCGGCGACAGAGGCCAGCGTGACGTTGTACCAGCCTGAGGCGTGCCGTGCGTTCTCCCGGGGAAGTTGTCCCTGGATCCCGGGACCCTAGCAGTGGCGGGCTGCACAGCCTTCCCGGAAGGGAGGTGTGGATAGTGACCTGTGCTTGCCCACAGGCTTCTTGGTGGCTGCAGCAGCAGCATTAGCGTCTTATGCCCGTCTCTGGGGTCCGTGCTGTTAGCAGCGGCTCGCGCCTGTCTCTGGAGCTCCTTTAAGTAGCGCTCTGAATCCCCTCTCCTCGCGCACCAGGAAACAAAGAGGGAAGAAAAGGTCTCTTGCCTCTTCGGCAGGTCCAGACTTTTCCTTGGACTCCCTCCTGGCTAGCCGTGGTGCACTAACCCCCTGAGGGCTGTGTTCACGCCGCCAACCCCAGTCCTCTCCCTGCGAAGCCGAAGCCTCAGCTCGCAGCCCCGCCCGCCCCGGTGGGTGAGCAGACAAGCCTCTCGGCCTGGTGAGTGCCGGTCGGCACCGATCCTCTGTGGGGGAATCTCTCCGCTTTGCCCTCCGCACCCCTGTTGTTGTGTTCTCCTCCGTGGCTCCTAAGCTTCCCCCCTCCGCCACCCGCAGTCTCTGCCCGTGAAGGGGCTTCTAGTGTGTGGAAACCTTTCCTCCTTCACAGCTCCCTCCCACTGGTGCAGGTCCCTATCCTTTTGTCTCTGTTTATTCTTTTTTCTTTTGCCCTATCCAGGTACGTAGGGGGTTTCTTGCCTTTTGGGAGGTCTGAGGTCTTCTGCCAGCGTTCAGTAGGTGTTCTGTAGGAGTTGTTCCACGTGTAGGTGTATTTCTGATGTATCTGTGGGGAGGAAGGTGATCTCTGCGTCTCGCTCTTCTGCCATCTTCCCCCTCCGAAAATAATTCTTAAGAAAATAATTCTTCAAAGCTTGCCTATGAATAGTATTTTCTATATCTTTGTTTATCAATTACAGTACTTATTTTGTCTTAAGAAATTTTTAAAATGCAATTATGAAGTTTTTTTTTAAAACCAAATGTCTGTAAACCGTACCTCCTGCATATTGTTAGTATTGTAACTGCTACTTAGGTAATAGAAACTTAGTAAGTATTTGATAACTTACCTCTAAACATTACACAGAAGAGCAATAAGCTAAGATAAACAGAGATATAAAATAAACTTAATCCTAGGCCTTGACTAACTTGTGTTCTTTTATATTTGTGATGATATGCATTTCAAGTGTGTAAATGTGCACATGAATCAAATCACAAATATCTGGTCTTTTCAGTATCATTCTTGCATCTATTCCTTCTGCTAATAACTTTGTCTTTCTCTAAGACTAAAAATAAACTTTAATTGTGATCTCTCCCTGAAGCGTTTCCAATTTTGACTGTTTTGTTTCCATGCTTTTGCTAGCTCATCTTTCTAAACCCGCAGTCTTGGTCATGTCACACCCCTGCTTCAAAGTCTCCAACATCTCTAATTGTGTAAAGGCAAAATTCTAAGCCCTAGCATGACATATAAGTCCCTTAGCGTTATGGCCTCAGCCTAATTTACTGGTTTCGTAATCTTCACTGTGATCCTCCCCCTGTCATGAAACCATATCAAATTGCTTGCTGTTTCCAAACTTGCCTTCCTGATTCCATCTTCACATGCGTTGTTTGCCCTGAGTGTTGTTCTCTTATTTTGCCCCTCAAACGTCCTTTGATTTCTCTAGGTCTCTGCATCGTTGTAACGTGTGTCTAGATCTCTGTTATAACATTAATATGTTAACATTATGATTAATTGTTTATGTCTTTCCCACTAGATTAGGGCCTTTTAAAGTGTGGACTAGTCATTATTTTTGTAACCTTCCTTTCTGTGCCCATTGTGGTGCCTGTCATGCAGGGATGTTTCCTATGCCTTTGGATGTTGAATTGGGTACAGCTATAGGGCGTAAACACTTCTTCCCCGAACGAATTTTTTCAGCTGTAAAAAGGTCCGAGGAATATAGTGTCTCCTTTCCATCACATTCTTTCAAAGTATGACCTGTGCAGAATATTCCGGTAATTTAGTTGTAGGTGTGGGGGAGGTATCCTTAGAGTATGATCTATAAAACCTTGTTAAAATTTGCCTGGTAATGAATATTTAAAACTGAGTTACTAAGTATTACAGGAGAGTGCTCATATATGGACACAAGTTGGGAAAGAATGCAGGAGTAGTCATTTTTTAATTGTGCAAACTCTTAAATATGTCTAACTTTAGTCTTATCCAGGTTATTTGTGTGTTTTGTTGTTGCTTAAATAGATAATAGTGGTCAGTTCAGAGTACCAAATGTTGGTTACTTGGAAGCTTGTTAGTTGAAGCAGCTGGACTTCTTCCCTTCTAAGCGTGTGTGCACACTTAGAGGGAGAAGAAAAAACCAATTTTGCTTTATATCATCTGGTTTGTTTTTTCCCTTCTTTCAGCCAGCAACAAATCAGTTTCAAATTTAAGCATAAGTATGACTGAACTTCAGTATTTGCTATGCAAATGTTATAGGTGTGTACTTTTCATTTTACGTCTCTAGGTGATTAGTTTGTAAGATTTTGATTCATGAAATGGCAGATGTCTTCCCTGCCTCCACAAGATAATTAATTACAGGTTGATTACGTTTTTATATCTGCATAAAAATTTGCCTATTACTGCATAAAAATTTGGCATATCACTACATTGAATAATTGCATTTGTCAGGCAAATATTTATAGTAATATTTACCCCCACTCACAAAAAAAGACCAAAACATCTTTACTTCAGTAAAATCAAGTTAAATTGAATGTCACAAATAGTATTGAAGAAGAAAGGGAAGCCACCCACAGCATGCGGCCTGAAGGAGGTACTGAAGAGCTCCAAGGGTGGCCTTACCCTGTTGCCATGGACATGAGAACTAGTTGTCTTCAGTATCTATCACAGGGCCTGGCCTAGACTGGGCACTCAATACACGTTTAAATGAATGGATGTCTGAGAGTTTAGATTATTTTAATGGCAAAAATACTGTTCCCACTTAACATCAGTTTTTGCTAAACTGTAGGAATGTTATCTTATCTGAAGTCAAGTTAGAATAGTTTTGTTATAGTTGTTTTGCTCTAAATATTTTAGTTTTAGGCCTCTAAAACCTATTATCAGAATTTATAATTGTATTAAGTAGTAACAGGAAATGGAGTGAAAATAAGTTGGTAAGAAAGTCATGTATTAACTTTCTAGGCAAACTTGAGCTGGTCCTTCATCTTCTCTGTGCCTCAGTTTCTATATAGAATTAAAGGATTGAATCAAAAATCTGAAAGATTTCTTATTGTAGTTATAAGTGGCTAGATAGTTTTATGAAAATTAATAAGAAAGGATATTTAATGAAGCTGATATTGGGCTATAATTTAAATGCTTTTGACCCAACGGAAGTTGAAATAACTGAGGAAAAAGTCACCTTCCAGGAACATTGCTCTCAGGTGGCAGCAAATTGGAGCTGTAAAAGTATTAATAGCATGATTACAGTGATGTGTAAACTACTTTTTTACATGTTAAAGTTGGAATTAATGAATTACAAGCATGGAAGAAGATTTAATTACTTGAAATGTATTAGGGAAGTTGAGATGAATAGGGAAAACATGACTTGTAAAATTATAATAGAATCATTGCAAGTTATTATCTCCATTACACCTTCCCCCAAATGCCCTCACATAACTATAGTAGAGGTTGAAATTCCTGGCTTTGCTTTGTAATTTTAAAAATAAAAAAGTTTCTCCTTTAGTCTTTATTTCTCTTCAAATTTGAAGATCATTTAGTACTTTAAGGGGGAAAAGACAGTAACTTTAATTTGGAAAGACTTAAATGGCAGAAAAAAAATCCCACATTTAAAAACAATAAAATAATTATTCGTAAAGTAAGACAGAATGGATAAAAATGCTTCATGTATATTTGTGGGACTAAGGGAATCATAAAGAAAAAAACTTTGTCTTATATGTCAAGTGTTAGATTTCTATATCAAAGTTATGCTATGTCTTGCAGATGTTTAAGCACATTAATCTCTCATTCTGAAAAGTAAAAGACTTAAAAATGAAACGTTAACATCTCTATTTGGCTTTAATCGTAAATTGCAGGCCTTGAAGAGAGCATAATTAACTCTATTACTGCAGCAAACACTTAAAGATATAAATACCTTTGAGTGTTCAGTTTGAAAATGATGGAGAAAGGAGATTGGTTCAAGATGGCAGAGTAGAAGGACATGTGCTCACTCCCTCTTGCGAGAGCATCAGAATTACAACTAACTGCTGAACAGTCATTGACAGGAAGACACTGTAACTCACCAAAAACGATACCCCACATCCAAAGACAAAGGAGAAGCTTCAATGAGATGGTAGGAGCGGTGCAATCACGATAAAATCAAATTCCATAACCGCTGGGTGGGTGACTCACAAACTGGAGAACAATTACACCACAGAAGTCCACCCACTGGAGTGAAGGTTCTGAGCCCCACATCAGGCTTCCCAACCTGGGGGTCTGGCAACGGGAGCAGGAATCCCCAGAGAATCGGACTTTGAAGGCCAGCGGGATTTGATTGCAGGACTTCAACAGGACTGGGGGAAGCAGAGACTCCAAGCTTGCAGGGCACAGGACCCAGGGGAAAGGAGCAGAGACTCCATAGGAGACTGAAACAGACCTACCTGTTAGTGTTGGAGGGTCTCCTGCAGAGGCGGGGGGCGGCTGTGGCTCACCATGGGGAGAAGGACACTGGCAGCAGAAGTTCTGGGAAGTACCACTGGCCTGGGCCCTCCTGGAGTCTGCCATTAGCCCCACTGTAGGCTCCAGTGCTGAGTCACCTCAGGCCAAACAACAAACAGGGAGGGAATACAGCCCCACCCATCAGCAGACAAGTGGATTAAAGTTTTACTGAGCTCTGCCCACCAGAGCAACACCCAGCTCTACCTGCCACCAGTCCCTACCATCAGGAAGTTTGCACAAGCCTCTTAGGTAGCCTCATCCACCAGAGGGCAGACAGCAGAAGCAAGAGGAACTACAATCCTGCAGCCTGTGGAACTAAAACCACGTTCACAGAAAGATAGAAAAGATGAAAAGGCAGAGGGCTATGTACCAGATAAAGGAACAAGATAAAACGCCAGAAAAACAACTAAATGAAGTGGAGATAGGCAACCTTTCAGAAAAAGAATTCAGAATAATGATAGTGAAGACGATCCAGGACCTCGGAAAAAGAATGGAGGCAAGGATTAAGAAGATACAAGAAATGTTTTAAAAAGACCTACAGGAATTAAAGAACAAACACACAGAGATGAACAATACAATAACTGAAATGAAAAATACACAAGAAGGAATCAATAGCAGAATAACTGAGGCAGAAGAATGGGTAAGTGACCCAGAAGACAGAATGGTGGAATTCACTGCTGAGGAAGAGAATAAAGAAGGAAGAATGAAAAGAAATGAAGACAGCCTAAGAGACCTCTGGGACAACGTTAAAGGCACCAACATTCACATTATAGGGGTCCCAGAAGGAGAAGAGAGAGAGAAAGGACTCGAGAAAATATTTGAAGAGATTATAGTTGAAAACTTTTCTAACTTGGGAAAGGAAATAGCCAGCCAAGTTAAGGAAGCACAGAGAGTCCCAGGCAGGATAAACCCAAGGAGAAACATGCCGAGACACAAAGTAATCAAACTGACAAAAATTAAAGTCAAAGAAAAGGTATTAAAAGCTACAAGGGAAAAATGACAAATAACATACAAGGGATCTCCCATAAGGTTAACAGCTGATTTCTCTGCAGAAATTCTGCAAGCTAGAAGGGAGTGAAACAATATATTTAAAGTGATGAAAGGGAAGAACCTGCAACCAAGATTACTCTACTTAGCAAGGACTTCATTCAGATTCGCTGGAGAAATCAAAAGCTTTACAGACAAGCAAAAGCTAAGAGAATTCAGCACCACCAAACCAGCTCTACAACAAATGCTAAAGGAACCTCTCCAAGCGGGAAACACAAGTGAAGAAATGGACCTACAAAAACAAACCCAAAACAATCAAGAAAATAGTAATAGGAACATACATTTTGATAATTACCTTAATTGTGAATGGATTAAATGCTCCAACCAAAACACACAGCCTCGCTGAGTCAATATAGAAACAAGACCCATATATATGCTGTCTACAAGAGACCTGCTTCAGACCTAGGGACACATACAGGCTGAAAGTGAGGGGATGGAAAAAGATATTCTATGCAACTGGAAATCAAAAGAAAGATGGAGTAGCAATACTCATATCAGATAAAATAGACTTTAAAATAAAGAATGTTACAAGAGACATGAAAGGACACTACATAATGATCAAGGGATCAATCCAAGAAAAAGATATAGCAATTATAAATATATATGCACCCAACATAGAAGCACTTCAATACATAAGGCATATGCTAACAGCCATAAAAGGGGAAATTGACAGTAACAGAATAACAGTGGGGGGCTTTAACACCTCACTTACACCACTGCAGAGATCATGCAGACAGAAAATTAATAAGGAAACACAAACTTTAAGTGACATAACAGACCAGTTAGATTTAATTGATATTATAGGACATTCCATCCCACAACAGCAGATTATACTTCTCAAGTGCACACGAACATTCTCCAGGATAGATCATATCTTGGGTCACAAATCAAGCCTTGGTAAATTTAAGAAAATTGAAATCATAAGAAGCATCTTTTCCGACTACAATGCTATGGGCTTAGAAATAAATTACAAGGGGAAAAAACCGTAAAAAACACAAACACATGGAGGCTAAACAATACGCTACTAAATAATCAACAGATCACTGAAGAAATCAAAGAGAAAATCAGAAAATACCTAGAAACAAATGACAACGAAAACCCGTTGACCCAAAACCTATGGGATGCAGCAAAGGCAGTTCTAAGAGAGAAGTTTATAGGAATACAATCCTACCTCAAGAAACAAGAACAATCTCAAATACACAGTCTAACCTTACACCTAAAGTAACTAGAGAAAGAAGAACAAAAAAACCCCAAAGTTAGCAGAAGGAAAGAAATCATAAAGATCAGAGCAGAAATAAATGAAATAGAAACAAAGAAAACAATAACAAAGATCAATAAAACTAAAAGCTGGTTCTTTGAGAAGATAAACAAAATTGATAAACATTTAGCAATACTTATCAAGAAAAAGAGGGTGAGGAATCAAATCAATAAAATTAGAAATGAAAAAGGAGAAGGTACAAAGGACACCACAGAAATACAAAGCATCATAGGAGGCTACTACAAGCAACTCTGTGCTAATAAAATGGACAACCTGGTAGAAATGGACAAATTTTTAGAAAGGTATAATCTTCCAAAACTGAACCAGGAAGAAATAGAAAATATGAACAGACCAATCACAAGTAATGAAATTGAAACTGGGATTAAAAATCTTCCAACAAACAGAAGTCCAGGGTCAGATGGTTTCACAAGTGAATTCTATCAAACATTTAGAGAAGAGCTAAAACCCATCCTTCTCAAACTCTTCCAAAAAATTGCAGAGGAAGGAACACTCCCCACCTCATTATACAAGGCCACCATCACCCTGATACTAAAACCAGACAGAGATACTACAAAAAAAAGAAAATTACAGACCAATATCACTGATGAATATAGATACAAAAAATCCTCAACAAAATACTGGCAAACAGAATGCAACAACACATTAAAAGGATCATACACCTTGATCAAGTGGGATCTCAGGGATGCAAGGATTCTTCAATATATGCAAATCAGTCAACGTGATACACCAGATTAACAAATTGAAGAATAAAAACCATATGATCATCTCAGTAGATGTGGAAAAAGCTTTTGACAAAATTCAACACCCATTTATGGTAAAAACTCTCCAGAAAGTGGGCATCAAGGGAACGTACCTCAACATACTAAAGGCCATATGTGATAAACCCACAGCAAACATCATTCTCAATGGTTAAAACCTGAAAGCATTTCCACTAAGATCAAGAACAAGACAATGTTGTCCACTCTCAACTGTTATTCAACATAGTTTTGGAAGTCCTAGCCACGGCAATCAGGGAAGAAAAAGAAAGAAAAGGAATACAAATTGGAAAAGAAGTAAAACTGTCACTGTTTGAGGATGACATGATACTATACATAGAGAATCCTAAAGATGCCACCAGAAAACTACTAGAGCTAATCAATGAATTTGGTAAAGTTGCAGGATACAAAATGTGCAGAAATCTCTTGCATTCCTATACACTAACAACAAAATATCAGAAAGACAAATTAAGGGAACAATCCCATACAGCATTGCAACAAAAAGAATAAGATACGTAGGAATAAACCTACCTAAAGAGGTAAAAGACCTGTACTCAGAAAACTATAAGACACGTATGAAAGAAATTAAAGATGATACAAACAGATGGAGAGATATACCATGTTCTTGGATTGGAAGAATCAATATTGTGAAAATGACTATACTACACAAAGCAACCTACAGATTCATTGCAATCCCTGTCAAATTACCAATGGCATTTTTTACAGAACTAGAACAAAAAAATCTTAAAATTTGTATGGAGACACAAAAGATCCTGAATACTCAAAGCAATCTTGAGGGGAAAAAAAAAAAAATGGAGCTGGAGGAAGCAGAGTCCCTGACTTCAGACTATACTACAAAGCTACAGTAATCAAGACAATATGGTACTGGCACAAAAAAAACAGAAATATAGATGAATGGAATAGGATAGAAAGCCCAGAGATAAACGCATGCACCTATGGTCAACTAATGTATGACAAAGGAGGCAAGGATATACAATGGAGAAAAGCCAGTCTCTTCAATAAGTGGTACTGGGAAAACTGGCCAGCTACATGTAAAAGAATGAAATTAGAACACTCCCTAACACCATACATAAAAGTAAACTCAAAATGGATTAAAGACCTAAATGTAAGGCCAAACACTATAAAACTCTTAGAGGAAAACTTAGGTAGAACACTCTGTGACATAAATCCCAGCAAGATCTTTTTTGAGCCACCTCCTAGTGTAATGGAAATAAAAGCAAAAATAGAGAAATGGGACCTAATGAAACTTAAAAGCTTTTGCACAGCAAAGGAAACCATAAGCAAGATGAAAAGACAATCCTCAGAATAGGAGAAAATATTTGCAAATGAAGCAACTGACAGAGGATTAATCTCCAAAATGTACAAGGAGCTCATGCTGCTCAATATCAAAAAAACAAACAACCCAATCAAAAAAATGGGCAGAAGACCTAAATAGACATTTCTCCAAAGAAGATATACAAATTGCCAACAAACACATGAAAGGGTGCTCAACATCACTAATTATTAGAGAAATGCAAATCAAAACTACAATGAGGTATCACCTCACACCAGTCAGAATGGCCATCATCAGAAAATCTACAAACAATAAATGCTGGTGAGGGAGTGGAGAAAAGGGAACTCTCTTGCACTGTTGGTGGGAATGTAAATTGATACAGCCACTATGGAGAACAGTATGGAAATTCTTTAAAAAACTAAAAATAGAACTACCATATGATGCAGCAATCCCACTCCTGGGTATATACCCAGAGAAAACCATAATTCAAAAAGACACATGCATCCCAGTGTTCATTGCAGCACTGTTTACAGAAGTCATAGAAGCAACCTAAATGCCAGGTCATAGAAGCAACCTAAATGCCCATCGACAGATGAATGGATAAAGAAGATGTGGTACATATATACAATGGAATATTACTCAGCTATAAAAAGGAATGAAATTGGGTCATTTGTAGAGATGTGGCTGGACCTAGAGACTGTCATACAGAGTGAAGTAAGTCAGAAAGGGAAAAACAAATATTGTATATTAACACATATATGTGGAACCTAGAAAAATGGTACAGATGAACCAGTTTGCAAGGCAGAAATAGAGACACAGATGTTGAGAACAAATGTATGGATACCAAGGGGGGAAAGAGGGCAGTAGGGGGTGAGATGAATTGGGAGATTGGGATTGTCATATATACACTAGTATGTATAAAATAGATAACTAATAAGAACCTGCTGTATAGCACAGGGAGCTCCACTGTACAGTAGAAACTAACACAACATTGTAAAACAACTATACCCCAATTAAAAAAAAATCTAAAAAAAAAGAAAGTGATGGAGAGAACTACTCTCTATTAAGCCATCCATAGCTCTGTGTTCTTCTTATTCTGTCTCCTTAGAAAATTATGATTGTTATATTTGTAAGGAAGTGGAATAAAAAATATTCTTTGGGGGGCATAATGTTTAAGATATTTAAAGCCTGTTCTTTTTATTCTGTCCTCTTCAGAGTTTAATGGTGATGTAAAGCATTGGTACTCTTGTAGCTGTCTTAAACCACAGATCCAAATTCAAAACACTTACCTCCAGGATATGAAATATGGCAAAGAATAATGCTAAAATGTAAAATTTGAAGAACAAGTAAGAGAGGAATTTTCTTACTGTAATAAATTCTGACATTTAGTATTTCTGGGTCAGTGCCCTAATTGCCAACCTTTGCCTGCTATTTTTAAGCATATATTATGTATCTTTATAAGTAAATCTGATGTGGATACAGTGGAGCTTTTCAGATAGATGTTGATTGGGGTCTCTGAATAAAAGTTTCTCTTCTATAGAACTTCACAGTGGCAAAATGAAAGTATGAAAAGGAGAAAACCATTTTTTCAGTAAAAGTGGCAAAGAAAATTGTGAAGTCATTGCAGCATACTCCGAAAGGCCACTGATGTTTATCATTTTGTTGTGATATTTGACTGATAAGAGTAATGTTTGGGACATGACATTTGTTGAAATGGGATCTGTAAAGTGGTAGTAGCATGGCTTGATGCGGAGTTTTGATTAAAAAGAAGGAGAGAATGAAACCTAGAAAATAAATTTTACTGTCTCCTCTCAAATGTTTGTCTAAAATTAGTCAAGAACTTCATTACATTAAGAAACAGTTAAATTTCACAGCCTAGCTAAAGCTGTTTTTTATTTATATATGACCTCCAAAAGTGACTTGACATTTTTCAAATGCGTTCTCTGTGATAGTGTGCCCAACCTTTTACATGATTATCTCACTATCTCATTTAATCCTTAAAACAACCCTATGGAGTAGGTAATATCTTCATTTATAGGTAAGGAAGTGAGGGACCAGAGTTAAGAAAATTGCTCAAGGTTACTTACCGAGCTATAAGTAAATGACAGAGGCAGGACTTAAAATCAGGTTTTGTCTGATTCCTCCCATTTTTCTGTACTTTACAAGATGAGTGTGAAACAGAAATTTGATCCTTCTAATGCCGTTTCTCATAACCCTTTAATGGTTCCTCATTGCCTGCCCCGAAGATTTCCCTCTCCTGTCATATCCTTCCGTACCTCCAGAATTGACCACTTTCTCTTCTGTGCCCCAAATCTATCTTACTGGCTTCTGTAATGACACCAGTAGCACACCTCCAGCATTGCTCCTGGAGTGCAAAGACCACATTTTTCTGTCGCTAGTGATGGTTTACTCATGTTGACTGAATAAGTGAATGAATGAAGTTTTAGATTTATGGCTGTTGTTTTTATTCACTGTGTTTTGCTATCTTACAATATGGCTTTATAAACTCAATAGTTGTAATTTATTTTTTATGTAAGCAGCGGCTTTCCAGTGAACATTATGATTGGCCTCATGCTTAATTTTAGTTTTGTAGTTGGGAAAAGCAGAGTAGTTAATATCATACCAGAAAGAAACTTTGCTGTGTTTTTCCTTACATGTCTAAATATAGTACAATAAAAATCTAATTATTTAATTAATCTCTTCAGGTTGGCTGTTGATTAGATATTTAAGCATTTCACCCATAATCAGGATAGCAAATCTCCTAACACCCATCCCATTCCTATTTTATAAGTTGCCTCCATTCATAACAGTGATTTAAAGTTTTGACAAAGTACCTAATCTTTCTGTAGCTAGCAGAATTATTTCAAGGTGAAATTGCTGTGAAACTTGTTACGTCAAATACATTTTCCTGTGATAAATAAAAATCAGTATTGTGTATTGTCTCTAAAGGGATCTTAATTTAACCTTTTTTTTTTTTTTCGCGGTACGCGGGCCTCTCACTGTTGTGGCCTCTCCCGTTGCGGAGCACAGGCTCCGGACGCGCAGGCTCAGCGGCCATGGCTCACGGGCCCAGCCGCTCCGCGGCATGTGGGATCTTCCCAGACCGGGGCACGAACCCATGTCCCCTGCATCGGCAGGCGGACTCTCAACCACTGCACCACCAGGGAAGCCCAATTTAACCATTTTAATTTTAAAAGTAATTATATTTATTTAGAATGTTATCTAATGTATTTATATAAAATATGCCTATTCTAAGGGAATGAATGTCTAAGAATTCTTGTCAGTGCTTGTATGTAAATGGAAATATATAATGGAGGAAGCAGCTAAACAATTTTTGAATATATACTCTCTCCAAATTTTATTTCTTCAGAGGAATGAATAATAGTTTGTTTCCTCCATTATTATGAACTTACACATCATTATAGGGGAAAAAAAGGGGGAGCATTGATGCTTTCTGACATAACCCTAATCCTTGTTTATGTAAGCAGAAAGAAAAGCCTCAGGAATTTTTCTTTTTTTTTTTGCGGTACGTGGGCTTCTCACTCTTGTGGCCTCTCCCGTTGCGGAGCACAGGCTCCAGACGCGCAGGCTCAGCGGCCGTGGCTCACGGGCCTAGCCGCTCTGCGGCATGTGGGATCTTCCCGGACCGGGGCACGAACCCGTGTCCCCTGCATTGGCAGGCGGACTCTCAACCACTGTGCCACCAGGGAAGCCCAGAAATATTTCTTTTAAAATGTAATCTTTGAGCTCCGGAAACCTGTTGTAAAGGTATGTCTTTTGGGCTATGAACTTTTTGAGGGTAGGATGAGGTGAAAATGAGATTTCTTAAGAATAATTCCATTACTTTGGAGGCTTGAGACCTGGTTCATAGCTTAAAGTATGATTGAATTTCTCACAATTAATTATCTTTTGCTTCCTTATCCCATGAGGGAAGCCTATATTAACCATTGGATAGAAGTAATTATTGTAAAATACAGTCCAAAGTAAAAATCTTGATGGCTTAAATTTCTTTTTGTTATTACTTTTTATGGAAATGTTTAAATGTTTGATAGTATTCATTACCCCAAAATAACGAGGCTACTATCTGATGTTGCATGCCTGTGTCAGGGTCTCCAAGAGCACTTGCAGGTTTGGTGATATGCTAGGACTCATAAGATATAGCATAGTGTCCTACTCATAGCTATGATTTCCTACTGCAAAAGGAAAAAAAGCACATGGTACAAAGCCTGAGGAAACCAGGCTCAAGCTCCCTGTGGAGTCACATAGGATGCCCTTAATTCCTCCACTATTGAGTTATGACAACACGTGTGAACTATTGTGTACCAGGGAAGTTCATTAGAGATTCAGTGCCCGGTTTTTATGGGGACTGGTCACATAGGCATCCTCTGCCTAGCACGTACCAGAATTCCAAACTCCCAGAGGGAAAGCGGATATTCAGCATGAACCACATTGTATTCACAAACAGTGAGACATTCTTATCGGGGAATAGTGGTTACTGTCCCAAAATCCAAGTTCCCAGACGTGAGCCTAGGTCCAGTCTTGAAGTAAGCCTTTCTAAGGATAGCAGTCTCAGGTCTGCTGTGTTAACTCTTTTCTGCACACATGCAATATAACTTGAGTGGTTATGTGTAAAGTTTATCTATCATAATTATTATTGCTTTGGAAGATAATAATAAATTCATGCCTGTTTTATGATAGCTAATACCTATCGTTTGAAATAAACATAGTTTAGACTTTAATGCTTCGAGCATTTCAACTTTTAGATCTGATATTGTATTTGTAATAGAAATAAAAATTACATGTTACAAAATGATCACAATATGAATGAATATATTGAGACTTTATTATTCTCAATTCCTCATGTGTAAGTTCCATACACATATTTAAGTTTAGCAAACATTTGAGTGCCTGTCGTGTACCTATTTTAGGTATTAGAGATATAGGAAAGAACCATCAGGCATGGTTCCTGCCCTGAAAAAGCCCATATTCTAGCAAAGGTGATAGAAAGGTAAACAAATAAACATACGGAATGTTATTTTGTTTATCAGATTGTATTTCATAAGAGATTTTAAAATATATTTCCTTATGCTATTTATGTATCTGTGTATTCTTGTGGACACTACTGTGCAGACTTAAGGCTTTTTTTTTTTTTTAACTTTTCTAGTGTCCTCTTCTGAGTTCTGGATTTTTGTGTTGGAGAAGGAGGGGCTATGTTTAATTATATAGTTTTGAGCTGTGATAAAACACTGTACTGGAACCTATTTATGCTCTGCCTGGTTACCAACATTTTAGTCACTAATAATTTTAGTAATTTTAGTTTAAGAAAAATTTTGCATTTAGTGCTAATCTTAATGTCCAGTACTAGTAGTAATCACATTTTGATTTTATACAAAATTTTATATGAAAACAAGTCAAATGTCATTGTTTTCTGTTTCAACCATGTCATCTGCCTTTTATTCCACCTCTACTCCTGCATTACCAAGTTTTAATCAATTTTGCTTTCTTTCATGTCATTTCCCTTTTTGATTTCACCACCTTAACGTAATAGGCTTAGAATTAATGTCTTCCAGTCTGTGTTGCTCTAAGATGGTTGTTCCATTCTGTCTTCTAACTGGATGTCAGATTCTTCTGTCATGTCTGTAGCTCCACAAAAGGACATAAGATGGGAAACCAGGAAGCTTGGACTCTGGACTTTACTAACTCTTTTTTTCCTTTACGTTAAATTCCTGCGATGCCATATGTTCATTTTTTTGGTTTATTTTACGTTTCTTTATAGTTACTTGTGTGCTTATCTTCACCTTCTGTCCTCTTAGAGGCTGTTTTTGTTTGCTTTTAACCACATAGATACAACTAGTTGTGACTTTGGGTAAATTACTTAACCTCTCAATGCCTCAGGCTACTCATCTATAAAATAGGGGTAATAATATTAAGTACTACAGTGAGACTCACAGGTGTCTTGTACAGATTGAGTTAATAAATGTAAATATTTTAGAATGGTGTCCTTCCCATATTAATTACTCAATAAATGTTAGCTATTTATTCCCAACTTTTTTTTATTAAGTTCAAACCTAAAAAGTGGGAAAAGAAGAGTCAATGATTATTTTTATCTTTCGCTTAGACTAATTTTTAACCTATGCCAAATTTGCTTTCTCTCTCTTTTGTGTGTGTGTATGTGTGATTTTTTTAGGTAAATTCCTTAAAAGCAAGTGGCACGCATCATGCTACTTCAGCATATATCTCCTAAAAATAAGGACATTTTCTTGCATAATCACAATAGCATTTTTATACTCAAGAAATGTAAGATGAAAAAAGTACTTAATATACAGGCTATGTTCAGATTTCCCCAGTTGCTCCAAAAATGTCCTTTTTAGTGTTTTTCTTTTCCTTTTCTTTCTCTCATTCTTTTTGAAAATCTAGGGTCCAAACAAGAATCACATTTGCTTTACTAGTCCTGACTCTTCAGACTGTTAATTTGAAGCAGTCTTCCTGCCCTTTTTCTCTCTTTTCTTTTTCTTCTCTTTTTTTTTCTTTTCATGACACTGACATTTTTGAAGAGTCAAGGGCAATTGCTTTGTAAAATGTTCTTTTGAAAACTGCATGTAGAGATTAAAAGATAGCAGATTTTGTTAAGCTATATGCTCTCTATAGTTTTCACTTAACTATTATAGTTCAAAGTTTTGAGAAGATAAATGAATAATGGAGATCATTTGAGTAATGTGGAAGATTATTAAAAATAAAATATTTTGAGTAGAATATTCCAGAAGATAAGATTTATTAGATTTATAAAGGAAAAGAAATAGGATTAGACCAAGAAGGTTGTTTTATTTGATGAAGGCTTTAAGTTGTTCTATTACATTTTGTTTATTCTTCAGTATTTATTGAGCTTTTGTTTTCATTACATTGTCCCTGTTCTCCTAAATGCTCGCAGTTTAGGGAGTGAGACAGACAAGTAATAGACTGTTATAGTGCAGTTTGATAAAGCATATGGGTGTGTATATTTGATACAATTATTACAGGGCCCTAAGGAATTAAATACTATCTAACTAATAACCAAGGCAATTAAGAGTTGGGTGATCAGGAGATCTCCAAAGAAATGACATCCATGCACAGACATGAATGTAGATGTAAAGGTTATATAAGAAATAGCCAGACCAGGGGTTGGAGGAAGAGTGTTCATTTAGAAAAACTGACATTTGAGGAATATAAGAATTACAGTGGTGATGGAGTATGGAGAGGGAACCTCAGAGGAATTGAGGCTGGAAATGAGGCTGAAGAGGAAAGCTGGACACTCTATAAACCTCATTAAGGGATTTGAATGCTATTCTGAGTTCAGTTGGAAACCATTAAGATTATGTATGAAAGCAGAGGTGTGATGTAATCAGCTTTGTACAGTACATTGGAGAACAGGGCTGGTAGCAGGAGTCCAGTTAAGAAGCCATTGGCGTCACCAGGCAAAAGATGATGGTGACCTGGATTAGGACAGTGATCATTAAAATGGAGAGAATTGAATGAGTTTGAGAAATATTTGGAAGATGAAATCAATAATATTTGGTGAATGAGGGGAAGGTATAGTGTATTAGTTAAAGAAACCAGACTCTAGAGCCAAAACACCTGGGTTCAAATCCTAATTCTGCCACTTAGTAGCTTTGTGAACTTTGTCAAATTACTAAACTTCTCTGTGTCTGATTTCCTCATTTGTAAAATGAGAAGAAACACAATACTTGTCTCATAGGATTGTGTGAGGATTAAATGAATTAATTTATGTACAGAGCATAGAATGGTGCCAGGTACATAGTTAGTAATATGTGTTAACTACTATAGTAATTATTGTTGCAATTTTTAGTAGTATTATTATTAATTTGATATGTCATTGAAGGGTGAGAAGAACCAGGATTGATGCCTAGGTTTCTAATTTGGCTGCTGAGGCAAATTATGGTATATATTTTTAAAAGGGAGGAGGGATGATGAGGAATTCCCATTTGGGCTTGCTGTTTTTGAGGAACGTTGGGGACACCTGGGTGAAAACACTTAGTAGGCAGAAGAGTTTGCAAGTAGGGGAAAAGATGTGAGTTGGGATATCCTTTGGGGAATTATGAGAATATAAGTGATCATTTAGAGAAGTTGTGGGAGTTGATGAGAGCACCCCAGTGAAGAGCATGTTAAATAGAGAGGAAAGGGCATAAAGACTGTGTTATCTTTAAGGATGTATTATTTAGGCCATAAGCCAAGGTGTAAAACTTGGTACCCAGTGGAGGGTTTAAAAGGCTTTCAGCATTCAGTACAACTTCATTTACATTAACTTGGGCTTCAGAGGACTTTGAGCTGAGGTGAAGTGGCAGTCAGGTGGAAGAAAATTCTTCCTCTGTTGAGAAAATCTAGAACTGTAGAGAAGTCAATTTGCCTAAGGTAAGGAAGATGTTTCTGACTGCTGTTTCGCTTCTGACTGAGGGAAATAAAAGATATGAGATTGACTCCTAATTGGCACAATGACAGAAAACATAGAATTTGTTTTTATGTCTTTTTGTGAATTATGTGCCCTATTGAAGTACATATTGCTAGGATTAGTTAATTCTGTGTTTACTAAAGAATTCTCTACTTTTTCAACTTTTTGTTATGAAAATTTTCAAACCTACAAAAAAACTTGAAAGGAATAGGATAATGAATACCCATGTAATGTTACCATCACCTATAATTCAATACTCACCTTTGAGTGAATGTAGATGTTTAGCCAAACCATTTCAAAGTAAATTGCAAACTTTATGATACTTCATTCGTGATATTTAGCATATATTTCCTGTTATACCTTGTAATATTATACCTTTCAATACCATTATCACACGTAAGAAAATTAACAATAATTTCTTAATATCACTTACTATTCAGGCCATATTGAGATTAGCTGATTATCTCAATGTTTTATAGACTTTTTTTTTTTCCTTCCTAAAAAGAATCCAGTCAAGGTTCACGTGTTACCTTTGGGTGTTATACCTCTTTAGTCTCTTTTATTCTAGAACTTTTTCTTCTTTTTGGAGGGGAACATTTACTTTTTTAAGAAACCAGAATGTTCTAAATTCTATATTTGTCTGATTGTTTCCTCATAGCGTCATTTATCTTGTTCCTTTATTCTTTGTAATTCCTGTAAACTGGAAAATAGGTCTAAAGGCTTGGTGTAATCAGACAAAAATTTTTGGCAAGAATATGTCATAGGTGGTACTGTATACTTCATACTGTATTGTATCGGAGGATGTCACACTGTTAGCAGTACTAAGTTTGATATTTTCTATGTAATAATATAATTTTCCCATTTAAATTAGCAAGTAATCTGTGAGGTAATTATTTCATTGATAATTCTGTCATTCCTTCTATACCTATTAGCTGGCATTCTTAGGTAAAGAACTTTTCCTCTTCTGCTGGAGATAAACAGTTCTTTCCCCAAAAGGCAGGATAAATGCTTAATTCTTTACTTTTAATGAGAAGTTTTGAGGACAGGAAGTTTGGTGTTATAGGGTTATATATAACCCTCCACTGGTTACAGATGAAATCCCTTTTTTCTCTCTCTTTTTAGAGCAGTATTATGGACTCACAGATTTTTGTTTATTCAATTTGTTACAATCAGTTATAACCGTTACTCTTTTTAATGCTTAATTTTAATGCTTAAATTCTCTCAAATGGCTGTCTCAAAGTTGGCTCTAGTGCCCTTTTGACAGCCCTTCATTATTTTTTCCCTTACTTTCTAGAAAAACATAATGACCTAGGCTCACTTATATTTTCCCTGTCCCAGATCTGGAACGAGTCATTTCTCCAAGAAGCCTTGGTTCCTTTTAATGGAGAAGGGGATTTAGAAAGCAAGATACAAGCATTAGAGATGTTCATTACTGTTGGAATGTCATTGCCTCTAATGGATATAATTAGGATGTGTATATATACACATATTTATTCTAACTATGTTTATGTATGCATATATATTTTTAAGTTATGGCTTCATGTTGATATCTGTACAAATTTCGCACTACAATTTTAAAATTGTAGCTTTTGCCTTCTATTGCACATCTTGGTTTCTAATAACATTTACATAATTACCTATTTGTTTTATCCTATAGTGCAAATAAAATAGGTTCAAAATTATAAAAACTAATACTAATATCACAACCATTATGTGAAGTTTAAGATTTCTTTGGAGTTTTTATTATCCTTAGAATATATCCCAGTAAGGATGCTAGTCAGAGTACTGTGTTCACAAGTGACTTGAAATATTTTTTTGTCTTCATGTGGTTATATTACCAATTTGATAGGCGATTAAGTTCATTTATTTCCATTTGTTTTCAATGTTACGATTTAGATTTTTTAATTCAGTTTTATTCTCTTGAATGTATAAAACACTTGTATAGTTCAAAAGTCAAACTGTATTAAAAAGTATACTTTTGTTTTGATTTTCTATGTCCACCCCTTACCTCAGTCCTTCACCACATCCATCATAGGTAACTATTTTTATTAATTTCTGGTTTTGCCTCCCACTGTTGATGTTTGTTATTATATAATTGTCCCCATTTTTTCTCCCACACTGTTTGTATCATTTTGTACCCCACAGGGACATAGCTAGTGTATTTGAGCCTAGAGCAGGTAATTTTTTTAATACATCCCTCTTTTATATGATAAAATTATTTTCAGAAATGACCATGAAATAAAATATGATAGAAACAAAATATATACATTAAATATTTCCTTTTATTGAACATTTGAATAGACAATCATACTGGTAAAAATAAATTTTAAAATAAATAGTACATTACAGAAAATGTTTGCTAAAATATCTCCACCAGAAAATTCATCTTGAATTTTTATTATATTTGGTTAAAAATAAAAATAACTCCTGAAGTTTTTCTTTTTCTATAAAGTCAAGAGAAAATGATGGAATGATAGTGAACAGTAACACTATTTGATCTGCTAGTTAATAACCAGGCATTCAAATAAACATTGCCCTTTTGGTTTCTTCTAGTAATGTAAGAGCAGCATCTTTTGTTGTCTCTCCTAGGTTTCTTCAAAATTTGATTCTTTTTTCTGTGTAAGTGTCCATTTCCTTATGTTTTATTGTTGTATAATGAATGACCTTAACCACAGTTTCCGTGCATTGTTCTTTAAATAACTGTTTTTAAAGCTCTGTGTTTTACTAGTCATTGTTCAAGGCTAATTCTGGCTGTCTGCAAGTATTTTTGTGTCTGATTAACTCATCTAAAACTTCCCACCAGAAAAAAAGATAACCTAGAAAAGAGAAATAGCATACAGCTGTCATTGTTTATTTTGAATCTATTGCTTAAATGCAGGAGTATGTAGTGTAACACAGGGGCTAGAGGCAAAGTGTGCTCAAATGGAGTTTGAACCATTTCAAAACATTACAGACTTAACTTCTGAAATGAATGTGTAGAACTGAGTCCATGTATATCAGGGGCCAAACTGGGAGTTCTCCAAATTAACTTCCATGTATAGTTCAGTGTTTAAGAAATAAGTAATAAAAGTGTCGAATTTGAAACTTACATACATGTTATTAAAACTCAACAACAACCGCAACAATTATTTGGAATTTGGAACAATGCGAGATTTTTCTCAGCATTTTATTGCTGACATTTAGAAAAATTGCCATCACATGATGATAAGGAGCAGATCAAGCTTTAGTTTTAGTTCATAAATTCTCTGTGGACAGTGTACTTCCTTATTGTGGGCATCTGGCATGGTCTGTTTACATCACCCCCCCTCTTGGTATACTACTGCACCCACCAACAATTTATACAAATGCCTGTTTCTTCACAACCTCACCAACGGTGTTGCATGTTTCATTAGTCTGATGGGTGAGAAGAGGTATCTATGTTGTTTTAATTAGCATTTATCATATTATGAGTGAAGTTGAATATCTTTTTCTATGTTTACAGGTCATTGCATTTCTTTTTCTGTGAACTGTCTAGTCATTAATTTTTGCCATTTTTTTCTAGTGGTTTTTCCTCCTCCCTTTTCAATTTGTAGAAGAAGAAGTTACATTTTAACAAAAGTTGTCTTGGAAAAAGAAAAAGGAGAAAGCAGGGCACTATCACTGACTAAATTAACTATACTTTTGGGAAGCCTTAATATATAACATTATATTAACAGAAATCCCTGTTTCCCCCTTTGAGGTGGCTGTTGCATATTGCAGCCATATTGAGGAACTAAAACAACCTCCTATGTTTAATCTGATAAATCTATGACTGGTGAAGCAATGTTTTTCAAATTGGACTCAGCAGTTTATCTATTTTTGTACATTTGAATTCCTCATAAAATTTCTTTGAAGGTGGAATTCTGTTCTTACAACATTTTTTTAAACCTCTGCTATAAAGTAAGAGTTGTTATTTTAAATTTTATAATATAGCATTGTTCAATGACAGATATATAATTATAACCCAAACAATTAGTAATCATTAATTTAACAAATAAAATCAGTTAAATTGGTTCTTCACTGAATTGACTAGGTAATTTAATTAAAATTATTATCACATAAATATACCCTTACTGCTTAAAGATCATTCATACTTTGTAAGAAAAATTATGTACAGTATGTCATTTTTGTAGAGTCAACTATGAATCATTTTGTATCTCAGTTTTTCATTAAATTTTTATATTATAAATGCACACAGCTGCCCAGAAATAGAACTGAACATTAAACTTTATTTCCATGTCTGCAGATTCCCTTTCAGTCAGTATTAATATGTATATCTTTGTCTTTATATTGATAAACAAAATATACCTATGTTTTTGTGTTTGGGAGTTTTCTAGTTTTGTTTTGAATTGTAAAAATAGTAACAACATTTACGAAAAAACTTAAGACAAGACAGAGTAACCCATGATCTTATCACTAGCAAGTGTTTAATTTTTTGCCAATTTTTCTTATTTTTTAAGATCTTGTCTAAAATCCTCACATCTGACTCTTTAAAAGCCCTTGATAACTAAGAATACTTTTTAATGGTGCTTTTTGTCATCTACTAGTCCCTCTTTTAAGTAGGATAGTCTTCTTAAGAGCAGCAAAAGTGCTCTGTGGTTTTAATTTTACTTTTTTAAAATTTTTGAATTTTTTGGTATTAATTTTAGATTTAAAATTTAACAAAGTATTATATGAAGTTTACTGAGGTTAAGGTACAAAATGAATCATATTTTTTCTTGAGAGTTTAATCCTGTGTATTATAAAACTGCCTCATAAAGAGTGGCATAGACATATATACACTACCAAATGTAAAATAGATAGCTAGTGGGAAGCAGCTGCATAGCACAGGGAGATCAGCTCAGTGCTTTGTGACCGCCTAGAGGGTCACATGGGGATGATATGGGGATATATGTATACGTATAGCTGATTCACTTTGTTATACAGCAGAAACTAACACACCATTGTAAAGCAATTATACTCCAATAAAGATGTTAAAAAAAAAAGTGCCTCATAATATCAGTAACAAGGTGGTATAATCATATAATATATGAAGGTGTATGTTTTTAAGGAGCTACAAAGAATTGATGTTAGTCTTGAACTTACCACAAACTTTTTCCAACCTAATTGTGATTAATTTATATTTCTCTGTGAGGCAGTAATTTCTGACTTTTCACCGTGAAAAATAAGGTAGTTTGGATTGTGCCTGCTTTCTGTATCTGTTGGTCTTGTTACCTTGCCTGTGTCTCTTATTTCTTTCTCATGTGTCACTTGTTTATTTTTTCACAGTAATAATATTATATAGTATTTGCCTACAGCAGCTCTAAATTACAAGGCTTTCTTTAGCTTCAGTCATAGAGCTCTGGATTACTCCTTCCATTGTTTGCTGAAGAAAAGATAGAGGAAACAAAAATTCTTTTTAAACCACCACTACCACCACAACTCTGAAAAGACTTTTCCGTCGTCAAGCAGATGGAGCACAGATATCACCTCATGTCTTTCACCATGGAGTTATCATCTTAATCTCTCTTGATTTTGACTCTTTAATATCTAGTCTTTCTTTTGGGAAACTTAGAGATTGCACCTCCACCCCAAAACCTACAGAATTTAAATTTGTGTTTTTATGATGCTGTTGTTTTTCTTTTCCTTCTTCTTTTTTTTTGAGACATGGTAAACCTTTCAATTTCCAATTTCATTCCTTTAAAAATTTTCAGTTTTCTTCAACTGCACTCCTTGTTTATTAATTGTTTAGTTCATTCTCTTTTTTCCTTCAAGGACTCCTATCATTTGAAGTTTGGATTATAGCACTCTGCAAATCTGTGATCATTCATTTCCTATCTTGGTTAATTTCTTATTATCAGTGTATGTTTCTTGAGTTGCCTCCTATTTCACCAATCCAATTTTCTGCTACATTGATTCTTCTATTACTGCTTCTACTGCCAGTATTAATGGGTTTGTGGCTAAATTTATTCTGTGCTGGTCTTGGTATCCTCCAGCTGTTTTCCTTGTCTTCGTAGTCCACAGTGTTGCCAGAATGATCCATCGAAAAAGAAGTCTGGCTGTGTCATTCCCCTGGTAAAAATTTTAGTCACTTCTTCACTAGAGTCATGTTCTGACCCTTCAGTGACATAAGTAAAACATTCTGTTACCTGAGCTTTCTGCATCTCTCTCTAGTCTTATAATCCACCACCACCCTGCCACTGTGCATTCTCTTCCCCTTGCCTGGAACGCCCACCGTGGTCCTGATCCCATGCGCCCCATCCATACTCCCAGCCTAGATTAACTGGTTTTCCCCACTAAACACAATTATTTATTTTCTCTTAGCTACATACTCTCATGCACCTTGTACATGCTTTCTCACTGGTTTTAGCAGTTATTTGCTTATACTTGTCTGTGACACCCTAACACCAGGGCAGGTACTATATTGTGGTTTCTATAGCTTCAACACTAGTGCAGTGCCTGATGTTTTGTACTATTATTCCTCTGTCTTTTGGTTTTATTTTCTTTAAGGGAGAGACTGGCCTCTATCATATAATCTTTCTATTCTTTTTTCTTTTTCACGGGAAATATTTTTAGTGGAGTCAGGCTATTTAATTGCTTTTTTCCAGTCTGTGTTTTCATGTACATAATTTACTAATCCTTAAGATGTGGTCTTACAGTAACTTGTCCTAAATCACATTATCCCTGGGTCAGGGTTCAGGAACCAGTTCTGTGAGTGACCTGTTAAACACTCAGTCACTATTCATTTCATTAATCAAATTACAGGCTTAGGTCAACCAGGACTGACTTCTCTAGCCTAATTGTTCGGTCTCAAGCCTGGGGTGGTGCTCCAGTTTTGACAATATGTTCCTAGTTATGCAGCCCTGAAGTCGGAAAGCCAGTTGTACAGTCAGGGTGGTCTTCCTCTCCTGTTTCTTTTGTTTTTGTTTTTTTGTTTGTTTACCTCTAAGATTATGTTGTGCTCTAATTCTTAAACACTTGAGAAAAAGGAAAAAAATAAGCTTTATAGAGTTCTAAAAAATGGTATGCTTTTGTTGTTGTTGTCTTTAGCCTCTCAAACAATATGGAAAATTACAAAGCTGAGGGTAAAATACTTCAGCATCTTGCTACTCAGAGATAAGCATATTTTAGAATATATTTTTGCATAAATATATGTAAGAAAAGTGTACCAATTTCATAAATGACATCTTGCACTAAATGCGCCCTTCTACAACTCCCTCTATTTTACTCAACAACATGTTTAAACTCCATCATACCTCAGTAATTGAAGATATATTTCATCATTTATAATTTACTTACCATTACCTATAGTTGGACATTTAAATTCCTTATAAATAATGCTGTGATAAACATTCATCTTTTATGTTTTTTTACATTTTTGTGTGAATATAACTTCAGTAGAGCTCTTCTGCCAGAAGACATGCAAGTATATGTTGATAGATATTGCCATAATGCCTTTCAGAAAAGTTGTTCCAACTTACATCACCCCACATCTCTACCAAGGCCAGATATTTGTTGTGAGCTAAAGACTCCCAATTTACAGCTCTAAATTCAGATCTCTTGATATTTTCACATGGTATCTGTTTCACTAGCATCTCAAATAACATACCCCAAACCATACCCTGATTTTCTGCCTCAAATCCCAAACTTGTTTCTTCCCCTTTCTTTTTAAAAATTTTTTAAATTCATTTATTTTTTTGGCTGTGTTGGGTCTTCATTGCTGCGTGCGGGCTTTCTCTAATTGAGGCGAGCAGGGGCTGCTCTTCGCTGCGGTGCGCGGGCTTGTCATGGCGGGGGCTTCTCTTGTTGTGGAGTACCGGCTCTAGGCATGTGGGCTTCAGTAATTGCAGCACGTGCGCTTGGTAGTTGTGGCTCGCGGGCTCTAGAGCACAGGCTCAGTAGTTGTGGCGCATGGGCTTAGTTGCTCCGCGGCATGTGGGATCTTCCTGGACCAGGGCTTGAACCTGTGTCCCCTGCATTGGCAGGTGGATCCTTAACCTGCCAACCGTGCCACCAGGGAAGTCCATTTCTTCCCCTTTCTATGTCTTTTATTCAAATGGAACTTAAAGTTCCTGGTTATTCAAGTTAGAAGCCTGGAGTGATCTTTTCTGTTGTCTCTTTTCCCCTGAATCTTCCTGTCAAATATATTACTAAGGCTAATGGATTCTATTCACAATTTCATGAATATCCAAATAGGAGGAGGCCCTGTAGTTAAGCTTAAGCTATCCCACAATTTTTTAAAAGACACTTTAAAAAAATACATATCCTTTTGATTAGGCAGTATGAATGTAAACTTTTAGGGATAAAATCAGATTTCTACCTCTAAAATTTAATTTAATTACACATATATTTAAAATGAAATTTAGAAATACTACTTTTCCACTATTTATTGTAAAAAGTTTGTGCAAACTCTTCAACTTACACCTTTGGTATTGTGTCAACACTGGAATGAGTTACCTAACACAGTTTCCTAGTTCACCTCCTCCTCTCTTCCATCTAAATTGTATGAGATATTGTAGTTTTTAAATCTGTGTATAGTGCTGTCCTAGCCACAAGTAAAATTAGAGCAAAAATTTTTCCCTTCACTTTTGTTGTTGACATATATTTATGATCTCATAACCTAAGTATGGACTGAATTGCTTTTTTCCAGAAGTGATCATTGAGGGAATTCCCTGGTGGTCCAGTGGTTAGGACTCTGCACTTCCACTGCCAAGGGCCTGGGTTCAGTCCCTAGTTGGGGAACTAAGATCCCACAAGTTGTGCGGCAGGGCCAAAAAATAAAAAAATAAAGGCACCTCTTCCCTTAAACAAACAAAAAAACAACCTATCATTGAAAGATTGCTTGACAGTGACATCTGCCACATGCAGTTGTGTGTGCAGTTGTGTAGTACCCCAAGGAATAATTACTAAATCTTCTCATTTTATTTGCTCCCCGCCCGCCCCCACCATCACGTCTCCCTAGCAATTGTGTCAGATTGTCTCTTAAACAGTTGTTGGTTCAGGGTAACATGCTTTCTTCAGACAGTACTTTGTATTTTTTCAAAATAAAATAACTTATAAATCATTCTGTAATCTGAGACTTTGTAAGGTTCAAATATAAGACAACTTCCTCTTGTAAGGACAGTGTTTGGTATTGAAAAACTTTACTTATATATGGGCATATACAGTGAATTTCAAATCCATCCGCTCCTCCATTCCCATTACTGATCTAAATCATCTGTCACCTGGACAGTGGCCCTCACTTTTTTTTTTTTTTTTTAATGTACTCGTTACATACATTTGTCACCAACGCATCACAAGGAAGTCACAAAAAGTAGGCTTAGTTTAGTTCACAATATAGATCCTGTGAAAACACATTTCTCATTTGCTCTGCAGTTTACAATACCTATAAAAATTTAAAGCAGCTAAACAACATTTGAGATTACACTGGTATAAAATTGTAATTCACACTTCAGAAACTTGTGAAATAAAAGGCCATGATGGAGAAAGAGTAAAAAATTTGTAGAATTACCAAACTGTCACAGTACCATTTTCCTTTATAAAAGCGTCTCAGTAAAACAAAATAAAAACTATGGAAAACACAAAAGTCAAATCAGAGATTTTGGTTTAGTACTTTCCCTGACTCTCTTGTTTTTAAAAAAATCAAAGTAAGGCTGGTTCAAAACTGACCCATAAGGTCTTGCCTCCTCCATATGCTGCCATGAGGAATACATTTAAGGCAAGAGGCTATACACACAAATGGTCCCAGGGCTTTATTCAGATGCCAGTTTGCTTGTGGTACCACCACAGGGTTATCTGACCCACTGCTGCCCTCTGCACATGGGCTTAAAGAGCTGTCAACGTTTTCTCTTGGCCTGCCATGATACAACACATGAGACTAAATACCAAATGAAGACAAAAGATTATGGTTATTAATAAATATTACAATTATAGGTGGATTTGGACACTAGGTACACCAATTCATGGTAATAACACAGAAACAAACACTTTTATGTTTTAAAAATCTTACATAAACAAGGGTTGAGGGCAAGTCATTTTAAAGTTTTAAATCTCAGATGTTAAAAAACAAACAAACAAACAAAAACCTTAAAAAAAATCTAATTCATTAGATCCCAATAAAACAAAGTAGAAAAAGTGATACGTTGATTCTTGGAATTAGATGAGCATGCTAAGTGAAAAAAGTTGTTGTCTCCTTGTTCCGTAAAATTGGCCCCTACAATGTTTCTACTTGATCATCTCATTGCATACACAGTATATTTGCAAGTGATCAAGCACTTCATTAAAAAAGCATATAATCAAATTAAGGATAAAAGGTTTGTTAGAATCTAAAAAATTATTTTTTACTTCAAATGTACCAGGTTACTTGCTGGGCTTCTACTATAAGGGCACTACATAGTATGGATCATACTTTCTAGTCAAATGTAGGAAAATATTTTGCACAGCCATGTTTTTACAGTCATTCTCAGAGCATCTCAAAGATAGGTTGCAAATTACTGCTGTATGTCTCCCTCTTGAAATCTCAATTGCAGACCAGTGGCCAACATTTCAAAAGCTAATAATCATGCACTGTCTTAAAACTGAGGGGTGGAATGATGGCTCTAACCACCAAAATAACTGCTGCAAGTTATTTAATTTAGTAATATAAGCACCTCATTGCACAGGTGGGGAAAGTGAGGCACAAAAAGGTGTTTCTTCTGTCTTTTGCTTTTTTTAAAGAGAACTCTTGATGCTAGGTAACTTTGGGATATAATGGATTCAAGGTTTGCATGGAATGTTATACTTAACTCACATGTCCTGTTTGCATCACAACACCTTAGTCTAACCTCTTGCAAACTCTTTAAAGTGTGGACCTGGCAAATGCCACTGATCACCTGCCTTCTCTGACCAGGTGAAAAAGGCTAGCCAATGCTTGAGCAAAAAAAAAAAAAGAATACCACATATTGTTGTATTATATGTAATTAGCAAGGTTCAATTATGAAAATATTCCATAACTGAATTTCTATAACTCTCAAACATTCCACAAAATTCTCTAAGAACCTGTGGGAGAGAAGAGTACCTGGCAATCCTCTCTTAAACAGAAATTTACCGATTCGTTGCATTACTGTTGATGATCTGAAGTTAAATGTATATGATTTCTAAAAATAAAAGTACTAAACTATTAAATAAAACTGAAAGGATCATCCAAGTTCCTAGATAATACCAAAATATTTATCTAGGATTACTAAAGAAATCATAGCACTTTGGTACCCTTTTCAGAAAAAAATCTCAAAACTTATAACACAAGCATGTGGCATTTCACACTGTACTGAGTAACAGTAAATGGAGGTGTAACCACTGTAACTTCTCCACTAACTTTGTGTTTTGAAATATCGTGTCTGCCCTAGCACCTACCATTCCAGTTCCACAGGGTATTTTCCAGTCAGACAAGCTGTACAATGATGGTTCTTTTCAAAACATTCCAGACCATTCCCATTTTCTTGAACCATAACATCTTCCTTTGTACAATGACCGTTCTTTTCAAAACATTCCAGACCATTTCCATTTTCTTGAACCATAATATCTTGCCTTTTCACTTTCTGTTTTTTAAATGTTATCCCTTCTTGTACAGATGGAACCAGTCCTTCTACTGACAGATACACAGCACTGTTTGCTCCTAGATGATCTGAGATATGCTCAAATTCTGGTTTATTGGCAATAAGCTCTTCTTTTGTTGGTATGTTTATTCCCATGAAGCATGGATATCTAATTGGTGGTGAAGCTACGCGAATGTGTACCTCTTTTGCACCAGATTCTTTGAGCAATTTGATTGTGGGTGAAATGGTATTGCCTCTCACAATTGAATCATCTACAAGAACAATTCTTTTGCCTTTAAAGTTGTCTGACAATACTCCAAATTTTTTCGCAACACCAAGTTGTCTTAACCTCATGTTTGGCTGAATGAATGTTCTTCCTACATACCGGTTTTTACATAGCACCTCCACATACGGAAGCCCACACTTTGCTGCGTAACCAAGGGCAGCAGGCGTAGCAGATTCCGGGACAGTGCTAAGTAAATCCGCATCCACAGGGGCTTCAATTGCCAGCTGCAGACCACAACGGTATCTTACTGTGTAACCATTTGGTCTTCAAATATACTATCTGGTCTTGCAAAATAAACATATTCAAAGATACAGAAAGCCATTGGGTTTCCTTCAGACCTTGGTATAATATCAAGAGTTTGGAAATTATGTCTGGATATTTCCACAATTTCTCCAGGCAAGATTTCACGGTAATATCTTGCACCAATAGATAAAAAGCTACAAGATTCTGAAGACACCACCCATCCTTCTGTCTCTGAAGATTTTTTTTTTCTTTGTCATTTATATCAGATACAGGAATAAGATGACCAATGCACAGAGGACGATTTCCATAATGATCTCGTACCGCATAAATCACATCTCTGTGCATTATAGTCAGAGAGTATGCCGTGGGTGCTTCCTTCATTAAGTTTTTAATCCTTGCCACCCAGTCTGGGGTGTCATCTTGTTCCTGAGGAGAGGTATACGCAAGTAACTGGGTGATCATTTCGCTATCAGAACTTGTTGACAGACCAATACCGTGACGCAGAAGCTTTTTCCTTAAGCGAGCAGCATTTACCAATTCGCCATTATGCGCCACAGTTATTTTCCCATGAAGTGTTTCAGCAACAAAGGGCGGGCAATTTTCTAATTCACAGTTTCCTGTAGTGGCGTACCTCGTGTGTCCAATTCCAAGATTTGAAGTATATAATTTCTTCAAATTGTCTTCAGTAAAGACGTGATTTATAAGACCCATTCCCTTGTGTGTTTTGAATGTTGGTATCGAATTCCCATCACTGGTCACAATACCAGCACTCTCCTGACCCCGGTGCTGCAGCCCCACGAGTCCCAGAGTGATCACATGCGGCACATCTAGCTGCGTGGGCCACTCTCCTGAGGCGATGCATCCGAACATGCCACATTCCTCTCGGATCCCCAACTCCTCCAGCTCCATGTCGCCGCCGAAAGCACGTGAAGGGACCCGCCGCTGCGGCAGGGGTCTAAGCACCAACCAGTTGTTCATTGGGCCTGTAAGCCTCAGAAGCTCGGGCCAGCTGCAGCCGCTTCCTAACCAGCGGCTCGACCCGGCCCTCACATTTTAACTACATGCCCATAGCTATTCTTGGCTCCCTCCTCTGTTTATTCTACACACAGAGATGTTAACTTTTTAATATGCCAGTCTAATTTTGTTACCTTGCTTAAACTCATTAATGCTCTTTCTTGACTACTTTTCCTATTTACCTGGGTACCACTTACTGTTACCATTAGCGCATAAACTCTCCAGCTTGATGTAGAGGCATATAGCCTCTGTTTAGTTTTTCTGATGTCCGAGGAGGTGTAGGGGGTTAGTGCCAAAGGCAGCTACTTTTGGGGAGTTTTGTCACTATTTCTGTCTGAACGCATCTATCTCCTCTCCTAGGGATTGGGAACAGCAACTTATATACCTTTTGTTTTGTAGATCAACATATACATTCAACATGTATCAATATTTTGTACTCAGAGTCTGCAAAATGTGCTATGCTTATGAGCTAGGGTGTTGTATGTCAGCTTCGGGCATTTTCTCAGTGTAGTCTAAATTGTTTTGTATTCTTTGGAGTTGATATTTGATGGACAGAGATTAACTCTTTTTTTCCTTCTATTTTTGATTATTTCTCCTCATTTTGTTCTGTACTAGAGAGCCTTTTGTAAAAGTGACTTATATTGTCATGTTGCCCAGAAGACTCCCTTTCAGTTCTTAAACCTAAATTCAGACTATCAAGCTAGTAAGGCCATTTGGTACCCTTGATTGTGGTTCTTACTTTGCAGTTTCTTAGTTCTCACTAATTGATATTGGAATTTATAGAAATTCCCATTGTCTTTTGAAATAGATTCTTTCCTTGCTATTGGTTTAGTTTAGGGGTACAGATTCCTTCCTTCTTCCTACCCTCCCTCCCTCCCTCCCTCCCTTCCTCCCTTCCTTCCTTCCTTCCTTCCATCTCACCCTTCCTCCCTCCCATCCCTCTTTCTTTCCTGCCCTCCCTCTTTTTTTTTTCTTTTTTGCTGGTATTCTTTTGTTTGTTAAGACCCTTTAATGGGAAATGGGAGACTGGAGATCTTCTGACACTTTCATTTACGTTGACATTTTCTGAAACGTCCTGATTCACTCAGACTTATAGTTGAGGTGAGTGGGGGGGGGAATGGTTTTTAGTGGAGGAATCTGAATAGGGGGATATACATAGAAATGGCCATTTATCTCTAAAAATGTTTCTTTGAAATTTTGACATTTTTTGTAAGGATGATAAAGAAATCCTTTTAAATATGTTCCTGATGAAACACAGAGATTAGAAATGAAGATGGGAAATAACAAATTATTTTTTAACGAATGTTGACTCTCCCTGGAGTCAGATCAGTTTTGATGTGTAATATAGTTTTTAGGACCTTTAAACTATCTACTTTGGAAAATTTCTAAGGCTTGGGATAAATTTCTATTTTTAAAAGATATCAGAGAAAAAGAAGCTATTAAATTCCTTTTTTAATAGTGGTTAATTATATCAGCCTACTGCCTGAACCTAGAAGTTGAGATTGTTTACATAATGATGCATCTTAAAATGCAGTCTGAATTCTGTAATAGTCATTTTTTTTTCCACTCAGACTTCTAATCAAGCACATCTGTATTCCCTTTCAGCTATCTTTTTATTAGCTGCTACAATGAAATATCAGTAACAGATCTTCTACCTCAAGTCCTGGACATTCTGCTGAAGCATATAACTTTGATTTGCAGAAAACCCAGTTTTCTGTTTTCAGGGAAAATGACAAGGCACAATAGAGGGCTTTGTACCCTCTTGTCAAAAGGATGAAGCATTAATACTATGATTCAGATTTCCGTGTGCCATCCAGCACTGGTTATCTGGCATTCTGACAGGTTTGCTAATGATTCCTGATGTGAGTGCCACAAAGAAAAAATTGTAAATAGACTCAGGATAGCATTTTAGAAAAACTGTTTTTAAGAACTAAATCTACATGATCCCATCAAATAAAAGCTTTGAAAAGAAAAAGACCCACTTTTGATGATTTCTTATTTTTTCTACTGTTTTCTGCTAGGAAGGTTCATCTTACTTTGCTCTTTCTGATGCATGACTTTTAAAGGGAAAATTGTGGTGATTTTGTTGTGTCTTTTCTAGAATTGTGATTTTCATCTTACTTTTCAAATGTAGATTTGAATATTCTATAGCTTATTTATCAATTGAGAGTTTCAGTTAAAAGCAAAATGGTTGGAATTTAACCTCGGTATGGGGAAAATACTACTTATTAAAAACAAATGATTAAAGGAAAACCTAGACAAATAGTATCAGCTTTTACATAGAACTTTTGCAAGTTTTTTGTCATAATGCTTCACTGGGTCAGGCTTCCTTTTCCACGAATGACCTTTGAAGGGCAAAGTTTTTGAAAATGTGGTTTCTAGTTTTTAAAAGTTTTTTCTCATTATAGTAATAGATGATCACTGTAGAAAATTTGAAAATACAAAAACCATGAAGATAAAAGTTTTTTTAAATCACCCAATAATTATACCTGCAATAATGTTTTAAGTATTGCTAATGTTTAAGTATGAGTTTTTGTATGACCCTTACATTTTAAAAATTTGCATATCCTCAGGTATGTTACAATTTGGGGGTCACACTGAATATTCTGTTTTGTGACCTGCTCTTTTCACTTAAAATACCTTATGAGCGTTTGACCACATTGTTATAATCAAAACTTACTTTTAACAGTGCTGGTTAATGAAGGGATTTCTGTGAGGATTATAGTAAACGTGTTTGTCGGAGATGAATTCCATTTAAAACTGTCAGTATAGCAGTCACATTATCAAGTATCATTTTGGTGTGTTTAAGAGAGTGTTTACTCAGAGCTGTGCTAGGTATTTTGGAGGGTAGATACAGAGATGAACGAAACATAGTTCGTGGCTTCACACAGGCTTAAGATCCAGTGAGGGAGGCCAACACGTACCCCATTGTTTGTAGTAATAACGAGCGGGGAGGAGAGATGAAAACAGAAGTTCCTTAATGTGGACTTCAGAGTTCTGCCTGGGTGTTGGCTTCAAAGAGCAGGTGAACAGGTGGTCAATGTGCAGGCCTTTTGCCCTAACGGTATTTATGTGTATACAACACTGTGGGTCTCCAGGTGGAGTAGACACAAAACTGAAACCAGCAGGGGAAAGAGTTGGGTGTGGAGGTTAGAGGGTAGGGCAGGGTGTTAGCAGGACTGGGGTAGTTGCCTCAGAAGTAAGAACAGATATAGATACAACAGCATTCTCTGGGCCACCAACTTTTTATAATATTTATAACTTGGATTCCTGGCCATGCATCAGGTTTTTTTAGAGAAATGATTGTTACTTGCAAATACATTCTACACAGAAATACTTGCTTTATTTAAGCAAATAAAAACCATAAAAAACTTTCAAAAAAAAGTATACAGCATGATAATGGGTTTTGTTTGCACATAATTTGAATATAATGAAGCAATTTCAATGCTGCATTAATATTGAATTCTACATGTAGTAAACAGTGTTAGGCTTTTAGGGATGGGTATATTTAGTTTGGTGTAGTTCAGGGATTTTTCAGATTACCTAAACCAAAGAGTTCTTACTTTAGCTATGCTTCCAGTTCTTCTGATGGTAAATGCATTAAAAATAATAATCAAGGAAGGGAGGGAAGGAAGAAAGGACGGAGAGAAAGGAGGGAGGGAGAAAACATTTCTAGGGTGTGCTGGGAAAGGACCAGATGTGCAGCAGCAGACTTGGCCTTAAACTGCCAGTGATGTAGGACCCAGGGCAGTAGATGAAATCTGACCAATGTGTTTATGATAGCTGCTTCCAGGAATCAGTGGAGAATGGACACTCATTTTAATATGTACTACTCCCTAATTTGTAATAGAGACAAGGAATGTGACCTCCAGCAGACAAAGACAAATACTGTATCTTCTCATTTACATGTGGAATGTAATAGAGATAGAAATAGAAACTCATATTCTCATAGAAATAAAGAGCAGAATGGTGCATTTTCTTCAGGGGCTAGGTGTGGGGGAAATGGGGAGATGTTGGTCAAAGGGTACAAACATACAGCTCTAAGGTGGATGAGTTCTGGGGTTTTAATGTACAGCGTGATGACTGTCATACCAGATTATATACATGAAAGATGTTAGAGTAGATCTTAAGTGCTATCTCCACACATACATAAAATGGTAATTATGTGAAAGGATGGGGTTACAAACTGACCTTAACTATGGTAATTGTTTAACAATATATACATGTATCAAATCGTTGCATGCATAGCTTAAACTTATGTGTATATTTTATGTCAATAATATCTTAAAAGCCTGAGGGGGAAAAAAAAAAAAGAACGTGACCTCTGTTAGTAGGAGACTTTCTCCTGACTGGTGAGGTGGCAGCAGGATTCTGCGGAAGACAGCAACACCGCTTGATCGCTTCAGTCTGTGTTTCTTCACACTGTAACTCAGAAGAATACTGAAAACTGGCCAGTTTTAAACACTAAGTGGCTCAAGAGATTCCAGAAGATTTAGTGCTTTTCAAATTTGGGACAGAATAAGAATTTAGTTATATAAATTATTTAAAAAATTCATTAGGTTCCACTTGCCTATAATGAGAGTGGAACACTTAAAGAGTTATGTTGATAGGGGTTGTCTAAGTTTATAACCTTGAATATCCTCTTACACCTTGAAAATCCTCTTACAGATAAAAGACTGAATAGAAATAACAAGGTGGCATTTGAACACAAATATGAAATATAGATGTGACCAGTAAGAATATATCCATAGTTGCTAGCTTATAGCAATTATGAAGGTCCTTGGTGTCATACCTGAGTTAGTTGAAGTTCTTTTAAATTATTGTCACAAGGTTCTACTCAACCCACTGGCCCTTGGAACTCTTGTCTCAGCTTGTGTGAACTCTTCCTCACTTCCTAAGAACCAGCTATACTGGATTTCTCTCAGTTCCTGTCAGCACTGTGTTCTTTCCCACCTCAAGTAAGTGCCTTCGCATGTACCACTCCCTCTACCAATCCCCCCACCTTTTTTTTTTTTTTTGTCTAGTTGGCTTCTATTTATCCTTCAGGTTTCAGCTCCAGTGTGATTACTCACTGACGGCTCCCTAGGCTCCCTAGACTTAGGATCCAGATTATAGATTCCCACAGTGCTCTATGCTTCTCTTTCATAATGCTCTCGAGTTTGAAATTTCTTTCTCAGTGTTCATCTTCCCTGTGAGACTTTTAGTTCAGTTGGGTGCACTCTCATTCACTGCTTTACCCGCAAAAGCCTACTATTCAGGACTCAGTAAATCTTTTTTTACACGATAGACGTAACTTTCATAGAAGGGTGGGCTCTTATGAAAGATGGTGTTCTAAGCTTGTTTTCTTGTAAGCTTAAGCAAGAGAAGAAATTCATGGAAAGGAGGGAGGGAAGGAGGGAAGAAGGGAGGGAAGTATTCTAGCACAGTGCTTATAGTGCAGGTTCTGGAGCCAGATTAACTGGGTTCAGATCCCAGGTCTGCTACTTTCAGTGATACAACCTTGGCCGAGTTACTTAACCTCTCTGTACCTCAGCTCCTTACCTATAAAATGGGAATAATAATATCTACCTTAAAGCTTTCCATGAGAAATGAGTGAAAACATATAGCATATATGTACAATATAATAATTATTATTATAAAATAGCAGTCCTAGTCATCAGTGTTCTGATGAACAGAATTTGAGGAATTGGCATAAAAGCTGTAATTAAAACTTACTTTTAAAGACGTAGAGCTTGCTGTGTCAATGAAGAATTTACTGTAGCATTTTGACAGAGTCCAAATAAAGTTAATTTCATCGTTTAAGAAACAGTTTAAAATAAAGTTTTATATAGGGCTTCCCTGGTGGCGCAGTGGTTGAGAGTCCACCTGCCGATGCAGGGGACACGGGTTCATGTCCCGGTCCGGGAAGATCCCACATGCCGTGGAGTGGCTGAGCCCGTGAGCCATGGCTGCTGAGCCTGCACGTCCGGAGCCTGTGCTCCGCAACGGGAGAGGCCACAACAGTGAGAGGCCTGCGTACTGCAAAAAAAAAAAAAAAAAAAAAAAAAAATATATATATATATATATAGTTTTGTATATACAAAGAATACTGTATCAGTTAAGTGAGCATTCTAAAATTTCCTGCATTAGATGATGTAGAGGGTGAAATGAACAATTAAAGATACAAAATTAAGCTGACTCATTTGTTCTGTGTGCTAGATCCTGGCACTAAATCTGTAAAAACAAACCATGACCTTGGTCCTAAGATAGCTGACAAACTTTTATGTTTAACAACTGTATAAGATATTTTAAATAACTTTTGTGCCACAGAATATATTTTACTTTGAAATGTGTAGATACTGATTATCTAGAAAAGCCTTGTTCAAATACCATTTACAGTTTCACAAACAAGTGGACTGCAGTTTGGTTTATTTTGTCTTAGGGAACTCCTGCCTTGAACCAAGGAGCCAGTTTGGAGTTAAGCTCATGTATATCTTTTTCACTAGTTTCATGGAGCTCAGGATGTAGAGGAAGCAATAAAATGCAATGCTCTTCTGAGTCTATGTCTAACGGGAAATGACTAGTTAGTAACATCAGTTGTGTTGAACTAGTTAGATTGAACAGTTTGCTGGGGAACTTCACCAGGCTATTTACAGTCATCATAGTAAGGAAGAAAAGTGGGACGTGATTATGCCCGTACTTTGCCTTTGAGGAAAACAGATTTTTTTTTTTTAAGTTTATGACATCTATAGGTGTGGTTCCAAGACTAGAGATTTCTAAAAGAAAAGTTATGTGATGAAATTCTTATGGGTACAAAGAATGTTCTGAGCAGCTCAGGATTTTTAAAAGATGTATGTGATTGATAATTGGATGGAACGCAATCACATTTGTACAGTGCTAAGTAGACTGTAAAAAATAAACATTGAAGAATTTCCTTTACTATCGGCCAAAGCTCAGAAGGAGTTTAGATACTTCATAGAGCTCAAAGAGCTTTTAAGGTTGTGTTTGAAGCAAGAGCAGTGAGAAGGAAGAGGTAGACTTACTGTGAGAAGACGTTATTGGTAGCAGTTTACAGGCAGAAATCAGTTCTGTACCATTCTTACTTTGCTTCCATAGTCTAGAACTGGAAGAATTACTTTTCCAACAGTAAAAGATAAAACAAACAACCTCAAATGAGGGAAATTAAATTTTAAAAAGATGAGATCATAAGAGTATTATTCACTTTAAATGAAATTAAGTTTTCAAGACTCAGTTGAATTGCCCCCCAGGAGTTAAAGGGACTCTCAGGTATGATCTCAGGGTTATTGTCAATATTCTTTGTGAAATCGTGGAGAATGGGGGAAGTACCAGGAGACTGAGGCAAGACAAATGTCGCAGTTTCCAAAAAGGCATAGATTGAGAAAAACACAAATCCACTTCCCTAAGTTTAAACTGCGACATTGGAAGAGATTGTAAAAGATAAAACTAATAAAATATTGAAAGTGTTTAGGAAAGAAAGGGGTGGTCTCCATGAATCAACGTGAATGTATAAGAACAAGACATGCCAAACTGACCTTATGTTTTTCTTCTTTTCAATTGTATAATTACTACTGGATTAGACAATAGTAAAGACATGTCATATCTTGACTTTGGCAAGTGGTTGACAAAGTCTCCTAGACTACCCTTACAGAAAAGACAATGAAATGTTGGCAATTGGGTTGGTTTACAGCTGCTTGCATGACCACACCTATGCCAGCATGCCACAGTGTTTACCTAAATAATAACCAGTGATTCTATATACTGATTCCTTAAAGAGAAATGGTAGTGAATATTAATTGGCATACACTCAGAAAGCATGAATTTGAGTTATGAGTTCTTTTGACTGAGGATTTGTATATTGAAACTTGAGTGCCTGGATTTATTCATATGATTGAGATTTCAGTTATAGACTTTTCCCCTCCTGAGCTGTGTATGTAAGATTTACAGATCTCTTTTTAAGTTTCATAAATCAACTCGATTTATAAATCACTTAAAAGTCAAAGAATAATCTTAACACTTAAAAGCAAAGGCTGGCTGGGTAAGAATGCAATTATGAAGAATCTTTTTTCATATTTGTTTAACAACTGCATTAACCCCAAGTAGATGTTTTCATACTCTTGAAATGTCAAGTTTCTGTGAAACCCTCCTTAAACAAAAGCTGGAAGTTCATATACAATTTAATAATATAGAGAATCTCAGCGGTGTCTCTGTGAGCTAATGGTTCTGTTGGCCTTCTGGTAATTCCACAGCCATCTCCCTATTCAGGATATTTGTACTTTTTTTTTTTTTTTTTAATAAATTCCCTGGAACCACATTGAAGTGGAAAGCATAATATTCTGTCCCCTTACGAAAGTTGTTTTTGGTTTCTTGAAGCAAGAAAGTCCATGATGACTGCTGTATCCAATATATTCTGTCATTAATTATTATTAATCTTAAAGAATGCCAATCCATATAATTTGTTAATCTTTTATAGTTGACATTTCATTGATATTTGTAATATTTTGTCCCCAACCTCAGAAAAGTGTGATGATTTCTTTGAATAGTTGCGCACTTTAAATATCCCATTTATGAAATTGTACTTCACCCTCTTCTTTGCAACTGTTCATCTCAGCATTGCATCCAGAATCCCCATAGAAGTTGAGGGTGAAGATAGAGTGCAGTTCCCATCCTGATAAATCTAGGTGTTATTCTTTAAATCTAATTCTTTCCGCTTTAATGATTCTCTGTCTTAAGGTCTTGTGGGCCCTTGAAACAGGAATTGAGTTGTTTACCTTCATTTTCCCTTAAAAGAGCCCCCCTCATGTGGTAATTTGTGATCTATGATTTTTATTATGGCTTTGTCTTGTTGTTTTTATAGATTAAAATCCAGTGTGGGTTTTTAGCATTGTATAGTTATCTCTGTGAGTTATGCCATATTTTATAGTAAAGCTTCAAATTAAAAAATTTGACAAACCTTGAATTAAAAAAGTGTTGATTTAGATTGTCTTCTTTAATAAAACAGGCATTAGCCTTTATCCAGATTAAAACTGTTTTTGAAAATACATTGGATAGCAGGTTTTTATGGAGCCTATATAGCTTATTTCAAATAGAAAAAAATGATGCATTCTCTGTCTAGTCAAAAACCCTAACCAAACTTCTGCAAGCATCACTTAATACTTTCAAGCACCTATGTAACAGTCCACAAAAGCTTTTGTATACTGATTATTACAGTGCATTTGAAACACTCCTTATCTGATTTTTAAAATACGTAATGAACTCATTGGGTATGATTTTGTTCACTAAGCAATGAGACTGTACAGTATTAATTATGAATTGGGTTTTTCTTCTACCCAGCAATGAACAAGTTCCATAATATAAATAAAAAATGAAATAATATGATTCCATTTAAATTGGAGTTGGGTTGGTGGGGCCCCGAAGTGCCTGGCAGAAGCAGCCTCTAGGACCACACATTGTTCTGTGTTATTCCTGTAAATATCTTTCAGGTTTTCTTCTTTGATCACAAGTTTCTCCCCTTCCTCAGCATCTATTTTTGACAATGCAAAACAGGGACTTTTTGGTTTATGTTTATTAGTTTAGGATATGAATGTTATCTCTAAACTTTAGAAGCTCTCTGATTTCCTGCTTATTTTAATACTCTCTCATATAGGTTATGTTTATTTATATATGTGAGAAAAGACCAAAAGAAGGGATTAGAAATGCTGTGTTACAGAATAATAGTTAAAAGAATGAACTGATCTGTAGTAACCTTTGATTTATCTAATCTGGTCATAACTATGCTGTTTCAAATAAAATAAAGAGTATATTTTAATCAACTATTCATTTCTTATTCAATAAGATAATCTATTTTGATTTAGCATTGCTCTTTTCTAATTATCTGAAACCTTGTCTCATGGAAAGTGTTTGGATTGCTTTGATGTTCATTTTAAGCTCAACCCTTATTATAAATTCACTGCAATCAGATTTCTGCAGTCCTCTATTTTTCTGCTTAATATTTCTTTGAGACCCCTAATATCCCTCTTTTTAATCTCCCATTTTCCCCACAAATAAGAAAAAACAACCTTTCACTCCTATTTATTCACATTGTATCTAGGAGTCAAGCAAGTGGATGGAAAATGCCTGTTCAATCTAGTGATAGGCAGAAGGTTTTGCATAGGACCCATTTGGCCTGTTAGAGATGATAAAGATGTCCAGTGTGGGTGGAACGTAGTTTGAGAGGGTGAAGGGTGAGTGAGTTTGGGTCAGAGATAGCCAGAGCTGAAACATGTAGGCCTGTTTAGAAGTTTGAATTATATTCCAAGAGCAGCAAGAAGTCATTTGTGGCTCTAAACAGAATAGTGATTATCTGATTTATGTTTAAAAATCTCATTCTGGCTTCTTTGTGAATGGTGGGAGCAGGAAGGAGCCAAGAATGGATGCAGGGAAACCGATTAGAGGGCTGTTACAGAATTCCAGGTGAGAAATGATGGTGGCTTAGCTTAGATGGTGGCAGTGGAAGTGGAGGGAAGTGGGCAGTTATGGTGTATGTTTTGGAGGTAGAACTGACAGAAGTTGCTAATAAATTGCGTTGAGGGATAGAAGTAAAAAGGAGAAATTGAGGATGACTTCTAGGTTTGGGGTTTGTTCGATTGGATTGGTGGTGGTAATTTTCCAAGACAGGAAGAACGAGAGGAGAAGAAAATAATGGGAGAGGATAGAATTAAGAGTTCTGTTTTGGTCATCTGAAATTTGATGTGGTTATTTGACTTCCAAATATATCTGCAATATATAGAGAGTTTGATGAGTTTGGAGCCTGGTGGAGATCGGTCAGGGTTAGAGACGTGATAAGAATTTGGCACTTACCAGGGTATAGATCGTATTTAAAGTCATTGGATATTTGTCATGTTCTGTGACTTATACGTCCTCCCTCTCCTTCCATGTAAAATTATGCCTACGTTGTGTATTAAAGTTGTGTATTTTAATTATAGTACCTATAATAGTTTGGTACAGTTATCTTGTTTTGGATAAAATATTCTGATTTCTTTTTCCTATTTATGGCTAAATGGTTTAAGGGTATTCATTAACTAGCACTGATATTTAACTGGAGATCTAACAGTTATGTGTTTTGTCTTGTGTGTTTTTTTTGTAGGCAAAGTCATTAATAAAGATTTGCGACATTACCTGAGTCTTCAGTTTCAGAAAGGATCAGTTGACCACAAACTGCAGCAAGTGATTAGAGATAATCTCTATTTGAGAACTATTCCATGTAAGTATGAGATGGAATAAAAGAAATGCAGCCAAAATATCTTTATTTAACTAATCAAATGTCTAGAAATAATTCACTAGAGTATCTCATATGAAATTGTGGAGACTAAGTTGGGACATTGGAATGAAACAAAAATTGGATAAAGAAAAATTTTCAGAGGACTTTCAAGTGTTATATTTTAAAAATAGAAAAACTAGAAGATTCTATATTTTGACTTTTATAAAAGTCATTAGACTTTAAAATTTTAAGAATATAAATGTACATGTTGCTAACTAGATGTTTTTCCTATAAGTCAATTTCTAAAGCCTATGCAGTAAGAAGACTATTTTGCTCTCAATGCCTGTACACTGAGAACAAATATTTTTTATTAATTATTAGGATACTACTAATTTTAAAATCTGCCTCTTCCCCAAAGGAAAAAAGGAGGAAGCATGCAGTGCCACCTTTGTGGTAATCCTCTTTGAATTTTTATCTAGATGTTGGTGTATCTCTTCTAGTCTTTAATAGTTTTCATAGGACCTGATTGTTGTTGTAATGATAGTTTTGGCTTTTCATTGTTTTTTTTAACACATAACAAATCATGTATGCTTGGTTTAACTGGCGTAGGTCTGGGGAAGAATAAAAGCAGTAAACAATAAAAGGGAATAAAAGGACATTCTGGTTTGTTTTACTTTTCAGTATATTTGTAATTCCTTGTGGACACTAGCTTTTATAAGGCCTCTGGAATTCTTGATTTCTTTTTCTTGTTATTTAATCTCACACAATGTCCAGTTCATCACCAAACCTTCCTAATTATGCTTCTTAAATACCTATCTCTCTGAACTACCATAGACCCTCACTCTTTCTTACTTGGATTTTAAAAAACAACCACAACAACAACAAATAGCATTATGTAGTTGCAAAGAGCTAAGTAAAACTGACTTCAAAATCTTGATTCTGGCGTTTTACTAGTTGGTTTACTTGGGCAGGTTACTTAATCTTCCTAAGCTTCAGAATCTCCATGTATAAAATGGGAATCATAAGGCTCACCTGATATCATTATTAGAATTAAAGTGAGAACATAAATGTAAACCACTTGGTCTAGAGTAGGTACTCAAGCAGTGTGTGGCCCGTTGCCCCATTCTAACTGTATCCCCTGACTCCAGTGTCACCTCAGTCTAGTCCATCTTTAAAGTGCACATCTGATTCTTTTCCATTTGTAGTTTATCCTTCAAAAAGTCCTGTTGACTGCAAGTCTAGACTCCTTAACATGGTATAAAATATTTTGTTTTAAAATCTGACTACTTATCTATGATTTCCTCCCATAAATCTACCTTGTCACATTTCAGAATTGCAATTCCTGCCTTCTTTTCTTTGCATTTGCCTGATAAAGCTTTGTCCATCTTTTTATTCTTTTATCTTTCTGAATCTCTTTGTTTTACAAATAGTGTTGAACTTTGTAGCCAGTGTGAAAATATATTTATTGATTAGATCGAAATCTTTAGTCTCAGTTTTGTCATGTTTTTCTATTTTGTAGCCAATGTGAAACTTTATATTTATTGATGTGATTGTTATCTTTAGTCCCAGTTTGGTCATGTTTTTCTATTTTACCCATGTACAAGTATTTTATATAAAAAGCCTTTCACTATGTAGTCTATTTTATTTGAGCTCTCTTTTTAGGAAGATTTGTATCTTTATTCTACTGGTTATCTCTGTACCTTTATATAATACTCTGTGTTTCTCATCCCTTTTTTTTTGTTCCTACTATGAGTAATATTAAAATTATCTAGTCATTTCTTCTTCCTCCTTACCTCTCCCTCTCCCATCATCTGACTTGAAGTAATATCTTTTTATTCCCAACACATATAAGGTAATCAGCGAGCTCATTCTGCTTTGCATATGCTTTCCTCATTCTGACCGCTTTTTTGTTGCTTGATCTGTATCTATATTGGCAATGCAAGCAGCCATTATGTACTGTACTCTCCCCTTTATAATCATCATTTATTCTCCATTCTTTGGGTAGATACATATTTAATCAAGCTACCAACCCTTATGTTGTTGTTTCTTCAATAATTCTGGTTGTCTAAAGCTTGTTGTCTACCAGATTTCCATGAAAGGTTCACAGGATCATTATAGCAGTTTCTCTGTGGCTTTTATACTTTAAAGTTTGTTTGGATGGATATGACATTTTTGGCTCATAATTTCTTTCCCAGACTATCTTAATTATCTAATTGTTTTCTGGCATAAAGCATTGCTCTTAAAAAAGTCTGAAAACAATCTGATTTTTATCCCCTTATAAGGAACTTGGTATTTTGCCTGCATGGGGTGTCTCAGGGTAGCATTTTTAGTTTCATAGCTCTAGAGCTCCCTCCTTCCTTGTTAAAGCAAGGTAATAAAAATATGTACTTGTACTTTTTGCTGCCCTCTGCCACTTTTACTCGATCTTCTTTTTAACTTACTTCTACTGTCCTAGTTTTGCAGTTTCTCCCCAGCGTGAGGGGGAGAAAGGAGCCTTAGAAAGGAGCTCTACAATTTATTTGTGTTAATTCATAGTTTCCAAACAGCTACAGCTACTTCAGATCCTAACAGGAACTCCTAACTTAAAATTGAACTGCCCAAAACACTTCCAAGAATCTAGAAGCCCTAATGCATCAGTAGCAGTTAGCAAACTGAATGGTCACATCTGGTCTCTAAATGTAATTCTTTACTAAAAGATGCCAGATTGGGACTTCCCTGGTGGTCCAGTGGTTAAGAATCCGCCAGCCAATGCAGGGGACACGGGTTCAAGCCCTGGTCCGGGAAGAACCCACATGCCGGGGAGCAACTGAGCCCGTGTGCCACAACTACTGAGCCTGCACTCTAGAGCCTGTGAGCCACAACTACCAAAGCCCATGTGCCTAGAGCCCATGCTCTGCAACAAGAGAAGCCACCACAATGAGAAGCCTGCACACCACAACGAAGAGTAGCCCCTGCTCGCCACAACTAGAGAAAGCCCATACACAGCAACAAAGACCTAACGCAGCCAAAAATACATAAATAAATAATAAAAATAAATTAATTATAAAAAAAGAAATTAAAAAAAAAAGATGCCATTTCTTCCTGGAGAAAATTCTGATTCTCTGTCTGGGGCAAGGAAAGTACAAGGTGAGCTTGGAATATCCAATTGTATCAGAAAGTATGCTTAAAAAATTTGGGGGACATATCAGAAGAACATAAAGAAAAAAAAGCCACCTAGATGGGGTGCCCACTGACAAAATCTGAGACAATTTAAACAACAAAATTAATAAGAGAGAAAGAGAGACTTCTACTGTTGTCAGACATTGCACTATAGATAAAACACAACTGTGACCCCTAAGAGAAGAGGAAAGGAGACTGCACACAGAGGAGTCCTGTAATTTCCTCAGCTTTCTTCCTGGAGGCACTTTTGAGGCTACAGCACAGTAAGGAAGAGCCCAGGCAGAGTTTAGCAGACTCTGAGTTGAGGGGACATATGAAATATGAGTTCAAGAAGTCTGAGGTACTTGGAATTTGTAAGACAGGGTGTCAGAGAGGAAAGAACTATGAAGAAAAGGAGTTCAGGCAAACTGCATAGGTGCCTCCTTGGGTCTGTTGCTGAATACTAAGCTGAGAATGTGTAGGATGAGACTTCACATAGCAGGGCAAAGAACTCTCTGTGAGCTGTAAGATTAGCAATACCAGAGCTTACACAGGACCAAGAGACATTTGAGTTCTAACCAGACTGAGTGGAGAGACCCCGTTAGGGTCATGGCTTACTAGTAGGGTTAAAATGACCATAGATTAAGCTCCTTGAGGCCCATTTTAACAAAATTAAATATAAAAAGTCCCAAAAGGATCAAGTGAATATGCATGTAACTTAACTGTTAGTAAAAATAAAGGAAAGTGGGGGGGAAGGGAATAATCCACACTCTTTAAAGGAAGTCAACAAAATCTGGACACTGAATAACATAATATTCACAATGTCCAGTGTCTAATAAAAAAGTACTAGGCATACAAAAAAACAAGGAAATGCGACCCATAAAAGAAAAGTGAGCTGATTAAAGAAAAGAATAATAATTTTTTAAAAAAACCAGAAGGGACACAGATAATGACCATACCAAGAATTTTAAAGTTATCATAAATATGCTCAAGGATTTAAAGGACAATATGAACAGAATAAAGAGAAAACAAGATGTATACTTTTAAAAAGAACTAAATGGAACTTCAGAAATTCACTGGATGGGCTTAACAGCAGATTAGGAACTGCGAAAGAAAAGATCAGTGAACTTGAAGACTTAGCAATATAAACTAATCAAACAAACATGGAGAGCAAGAAGAGTAAAACAGTGAACTTTTTAAAAGCAACCGAATAGTGAGAGAGACAGAGAGACTTCTACCTTTGCAACGAAGGTCTAACTGGTACTAGATTTACCGTCTTATCATAAACAACCAGAACTTGGGCAAGATATCTATAACAGCTGTTTTCAGACATTGGATTATAAGCAGAACAGGACCGTGATCTGCTCATATTGACCTATGGCACACTATCAAGCCAAAGTGGGGGAAGCAGAAAAAATATTTGAAGAAATAGTGGCTGAAATATTGGCAAATTCAGTGAAAACTATAAACCCATAGATCAAAGAATCTCAACAAACCCCAAGAAGAAGAAACATTTAAAAAAAAAAAGATCAATGTACATAATAATCTAATTGCTGAAAACCAGTGATAAAGAGAAAATGTGAAAGGCAGACAGAAAAAGAGGTACATGCGGGGAATATAGAATGACTGCAGACTTATCAACAGAAACAGTACAAACTGGAAGTCAGTCAAATGTCATCTTTAAGATGCTGGAAAGAAAAAATGCCAACTATATAAAGTAAAAATATCCTTAAAAATAAAGAGAAATAAAGAAATTTTTGAGACAAAAAAGGATGAGGGAATTTTTCTCTAGCAGACTTGTACTATAAGAAATAGTAAAGGAAATTCTTTAGGTGGAATGGAAATGATACCAGAATGAGAACTAAAAGGAAAATAGAAAAAACTTCATAATTATAGTTCAAGATTTCAATACCCACTTTAGAAAAAGTAAGCAAAAAATCAGTAAGGTTATAACACGAATAACACTTGCAACCAACTTGACCTAATTGTTATTTGTTAGAGCATACTACCCAATAATACAAGGATATACATTCTTTTCTAGTGCACGTGGAACATTTACAAATATAGACCATATTCTGGACCATAAAACAAGACTCAGTAAATTTAAGAGAATTTAAATCGTACAAAATATGTTCTCTGATCATAATGGAATTAACTTAGAAATCATTTATAGAAATATATCTGGAAAACCTCCAAATATTTGGAAATTAAATAGCACACTTCTAACTAACTTGTGAGTTAAAGAATAAGCCACAAGGAAAATTACAAAGTATCACACATATCAATACAACATATCAATTTGTGGGATGTTGCTAGAGCAGTACTTAGAGGGAAATTTATAGTATTAAATACTTATATTAGAAAATAATAAAGATCAATGATCTAAATTTCTACCTTAAGAAGAGCAAAGTAAACCCAAATTAAGTAGCAGGAAGGAAATAATAAAGATAAGAGCAGAAATCAATAAAATAGAAAGCAGAGAAATGATAGAGAAAAATCCATGAAATCCAAAGCTGCTTCTTTCAGATTAATAAAAGTGATAAACAACAATGTTGAGAATGGGAAAGGTGGCATCACTGAAAATCCTACAGATGTTAGGTGGATAATAAGGAATATGCTAAACAACTTCATACCAATAAACTCAACAACTCAGATGAAATGGATAAATTCCTTGGAAGACAAAAACTATCAGTGCTCACTCAAGAAAAAATAGATGAACTGAACAGTCCTCTATCTATTAAAGAAATTAAATTTGTAGTTTGTAACTTTCCCAAATTTCCAAAATTTGTAGTTTGTAACTTGTAACTTAAGGCCCAGAAGGTACTGGTGAATTGTTCCAAATATTTAAAGAAGAAATAATGCCAATTCTACATAACCTTTTCTGAAAATTAGAACAGTCCCCAACCTCACTCTGTGATCTGAGCATTATCCTGATTCTAAAGTGAGATAAAAACTAGATCAAAATTTTTCATGAACACAGACTCAAAATCTTTTAAATATTTTAGCAAATCAATATATAGCAATAGAGAAAAAAGATAACACATTATGACCAAGTGGGATTTGTCCGAGGAATGCAAGGTTGGTATAACATTTGAAGATTAATATAGTAACAGACTAGAAAAGACATGTGATCTTCTCAATAGGTGCTGAAAAAACATTTGACAAAGTCCAACACTAGTTCATGATAGAATCTCTCAGAACACTAGTCTGCCTGTTTATTACTCACTGCCTCTTGGCTTCAAATCTGCTCTTTTTGCCTGCTTATGATACGGTCACATTTTTCCCTTACCACCTAACACAATGTTAAGCTTCCTCAGTAGAGTGTGCAGGAAGGATACTAGAAAGAAGAGGCTTCTTTTCCTGGTTCCAGTCTGTCTTTTTCTTTTTGCTTCTGCCTGCAAAAAGATACTCAGTAAGTTTTAGCAGCACTCTACCAGTCAGCTACCCAGTGGCAAGTTCAGTAGTGCACCTGGGCAGGGGTAGGGAGGGGGATGAGGGGAGTCCCAGCAGCAAGTTCAGGAACACCCTCATAGGTGGCTTCATGAGTTCCACCAATGCACCAGCTGAATTCCTCCCAGTTTCCTGATGAGTTCTGTGGGGACCCCAGCAGGCTTCCCAGATTTCAGCAATATCTCTTTGTAAGTGGTTTTCCAGTGGGTTTCTAGCAAGCCTAGCCAGTGTCGCAGCTGGTTTTCTAGTAAGTCCAAAACACCCCCTACATCATCCCTACCACTCAAGGCAGCTTGTTGGTGAATTTTATTGGTACTCCAGCAGACAGTTCCCTGCCCACCAGCCTCAGTCTACTGATTGTGAACCAGCCCTGTCCCAAGGCAACCCAGTAAACTTCTCTACCATCCAGTGGGCTGCTACACACCTTCTCCAGCAAGGTCTGAATCCCAGACTTTGAGAGCATCTCTTTGAGGATGGTACTCTTTAGAGTTCTCTTTTATTCCCTTTTAGTTAATTCTTTATAAATAGTTGATAATTCTTTACATTAAGCTGTCCTTGTTCAAGTTACCATCTAGTTTCTTGCTCCTCTTTGGACCCTGGCTGATACAGAATTGGTACTGGTAGTAGTTCCAGGAGACAGACCCTCCAAGAAGGGATTTTAGGATTGGTTTTGGTTGTGTACTTGGGCTTGAGCCCAGAGCCAGATTCCTTCCAGTGGGAAGTAGGTTGCTGGTAATTCGTGACAAGTGGCATCACAATTTAATCATAGTATAACCTGTGGCTGATTGTGATGAAGTACCAGCTGAGCCAAGTACCTTGGGAGCCAAGTACGTTGGGACCCAAGTGACTGCTACACTTGACCATCATAGCAGTAATAATGGCTATAAACACTGAGGTATGGGGTGGATTCTCCTGAGTGCACCAAGCACTTAAACAGAGAAAATGACAGTATAAAATCAAATGGTTTATTATTATTAGAAACGAATATAACAAGATTTTAATAACACTTTTAAATGATCTCAACCTGATACAGCCATTTGCTAACAGAAAACCTTAAAAGAAGGGAACATTAACACAAAATAAATGCCAAATAAAACTCATCTAAAAATTTGAAAAGTAATACCACACATACTTAATATTTGAATTTTTCACTCCTGAAAGAAATGAAAATTTAAAGCACACAAAGTATCAATTGCATTATCTGATGGTCTTGATTTTTGTTTGGTAACAAATATTCAGACATAGAAAAAAATGTATTTCATTTTGCATTGACATTCATAGAATTGTTGAGTATGTCCAAAAGCATCTTCAGGTTGGGTGTTAGCCATTGGTCATTCATATAAGCTTGTTTCCTTTTTTTTTTTTTTGGTTCATGACCTACTATTCTTTTTTTTTATCATCTTTATTGGAGTATAGTTGCTTTACAATAGTGTTAGTTTCTGCTGTATAACAAAGTGAATCAGCTATACATATACATATATCCCCATATCTCCTCCCTCTTGCTTCTCCTTCCCACCCTCCCTATCCCACCCCTCTAGGTGGACACAAAGCGCCGAGCTGATCTCCCTGTGCTATGCGGCTGCTTCCCACTAGCTATCTATTTTACATATGGTAGTGTATGTATGTCCATGCCACTCTCTCACTTTGTCCCAGCTTACCCTTCCCCCTCCCCGTGTCCTCAAGTCCATTCTCTACATCTTCGGCTTTATTCCTGTCCTGCCCCTAGGTTCCTCAGAACCATTTTTTTTTTTTTTTAGATTCCATATATATGTGTTAGCATACAGTATTTGTCTTTCTCTTTCTGACTTACTTCACTCTGTATGACAGTCTCTAGGTCCATCCACCTCACTACAAATAACTCAGTTTTGTTTCCTTTTATGGCTGAGTAATATTCCATTTTATATATGTGCCACATCTTCTTTATCCATTCATCTGTTGATGGACACTTAGGTTGCTTCCATGTCCTGGCTATTGTAAATAGAGCTGCAATGAACATTTTGGTACATGACTCTTTTTGAATTATGGTTTTCTCAGGGTATATGCCCAGTAGTGGGATTGCTGGGTCGTATGTTAGTTCTATTTTTAGTTTTTTAAGGAACCTCCATACTGTTCTCCATAGTGGCCGTATCAATTTACATTCCCACCAACAGTGTGAGAGGGTTCTCTTTTCTCCACACCCTCTCCAGAATTTATTGTTTGTAGACTTTTTGATGCTGGTCATTCTGACCCGTGTGAGGTGACACCTCATTGTAGTTTTGATTTGCGTTTCTCTAATGATTAATGATGTTGAGCATTCTTTCCTGTGTTTGTTGGCAATCTGTATATCTTCTTTGGAGAAATGTCTATTGAGGTCTTCTGCCCATTTTTGGATTGGGTTGTTTGTTTTTTTGTTATTGAGCTGCATGAGCTGCTTGTAAATCTTAGAGATTAATCCTTTGGCAGTTGCTTCATTTGCAAATATTTTCTCCCATTCTGAGGGTTGTCTTTTTGTCTTGTTTATGGTTTCCTTTGCTGTGCAAAAGCTTTGAAGTTTCATTAGGTCCATTTGTTTATTTTTGTTTTTATTTCTATTTCTCTAGGATTGTTTCTTTTTTTAATGATGAAAATATTTTGTTTTCTTGCCCTGATTTTGTTTTTGCCATTGAAATCTATGTTGCTTTTACTTCAGATTTTAGACCAGTTTCTGATTTCAGGTTGAAGTGTTCTGCAACAACATTCACTTCTTGCATTTCTTCTCTTCAAGTATTTACAAAGCACTGAAACTCACAGCTAATATCAAATGGTGAAAAATTCAGGAGAACTTTGTTGGATAGTGTTCAGGTAACATTCAGATCTCCCAACCAATGTCAAAAACGTTACACAGAATCATATAGCGAAACTGCCAATTTAAGGTCTTATCTAGCCTTCAAAACTTGTAATATTTTTGGAACATCTCTCACAGGATTTATATAAATATATATAAACTTATTAACATTATATTTGCAAGAACAACCCACCATTAGCAGCAGAGCCCTGACTACACACTTGCTGCATGGGAACAGCTGCAGATAAGACTGACTGAGTAGATTGTGACTGCTGCTGTCCTCCAGGCTTCTGCCCTAGTCCCTGAAAATATCAGCTTTAACATTTGATTCTACTTTTCAGTGTTTCTTGCTCTTACTTTCAGTCGAAACCAGTAACATCTCTATCTCAAATTATTACGCTTTAATTCTCACAGCAGAACTATAATACCTTTTGTTCCCTCATTTTCCCCATCAACTGATTTTTCTTGGGATTTAGAAAAAGCAGATTTGCCGAGAAGCTCCAGAAAGGAATTCCTACATGGAAACTATAATGTAAATGAACTATAGCTCTCATATATTGTTGGTGGGAATGCAAAGTAGTGCATCTACTTTGGGACTTTTTCTTATAAAGTTAAACATACACTTATCCTATGACCCAGCAATTCTACTTCTAGGTATTAACCTAATATAAATTTAAATATAAATCTACCCAAAGACTTGTAAATGTACAGCTTTATTTATAGTACTGTCTTAAATCTGGAAACAACCCAAACGTCCACGAATGGTGAATGCATAATCAAATTTTGGTATATCTATACAGTGGAATACACCTCAGTGATAAAAGGATATTTGACAACAAACTGGATGAATCTCAAAAGTGTCATACAGAATGAAAGAAGCCAGACACAAACCACTACTGAAATCAAATTACTGTATGATTTCATTTATATGAGATTCTGTTAAAGGCAAAACTATCGTGACGACAGATCAGTGGCTGCCACAGGGTGGGAGACTGCAAAAGGGCACAAGGAGACTTTTGGGGGGCAATGGTTCCCAAAATTCATAGAATTGTACTGTTAGAATTAGTGACTTTTATTATAGATAAATTATATCATGATAAAGTGGCCAAATAAACTCCCCCAATTATATTCTTTTATATTATCAACAATTAGAAAATGAAAATTTACAAAAAGATATCCTGTATAGCATAAAAATATTTGAAATACCTAGAAATTTATCTAAATAAGTATAAAGTGTAAAGATCTCTGTAAGGTCAAATTAAGGGACATTAAGGAAGATCTCAATATATTGAGATCTAAATATACTGAAGATCTAAATATATTGGCATTCTTGTTCATGGATTAAAGACTCAATATGGTGAAGATATCAGGTCTCCTCAAATTGATTAATAGATTCCATAAAAATTCCAGCATTTTTGGCCTGATTCCAGAAGTTATATAGAAAGGCTATGAATAGAAAAAACAAGGTAAGTGGAATTGCTCTGCTATATCTCAAGATTTATCGTGGCAGTATAATAATTACAACACTGTGATAATGGTGCAGGAATGGTCAGTAGATAAACGGGATGTAATAGAAAGCCCAGTGATAGACACCCAGTCTTATATGGGTGTTTCTATATAAGATTCCCATGACAGAAGTGCCATGGCTGATCAGGGAGGAAAATAATTGACTTTTCAATAAATCTTGTTGAACAACATTTGGAAAGAAAAGGAAATTGGACTACTACCTCCCATCAAGTCCAAAAAAAAATGTTTTAGTACATTAAAGTACTAGATATGAAAGGCAAGGCTGTAATGCTTTTCAAAAAGAATATGGAATATCTCCATGGCCTTGGAAAGGATTTCTTCAACAAGACACAAAAGCCATTAGCTATAAAGGAAAGGACTGATAAATTTGACTACATTAAAATGAAAAACTTCTGTCATCGAAGGACCATTTATAAAAAAAAAAAATGAAAAGAAATCACAGAGTGGGAGAAGATACTGTCTGTTCTGCAACATTTGTTTCAATAATGCAGGTAAGTTCATATGTGATTGGCAAGTAGGTAGGAGAATGATGTCGACTGAACCAAGGTAATATTGGTTCTTATTTCATTTGCCCCAGCTAGTGTTTTGCATCATCAAGTAAACACAGAATATACAAACATAGCCGAATGTTGTATCTACTATGTATGATGCCTATTCACCTCAATTTCGCCTCTTTTCTCAATTTGAACTTGTGCTTTATCTTAAAATTGTTGATTGCACCTTTTGCCTTATCTTCATTATTCAGTAGCCTCAACCCTCCATGTACCCCTTTCTGTCAAGCTACCTTTTCCTTTCATTTCTTTTTTTTCTTATTGTTTTTAAAGACAAAGTATTTTATTTACTCTAGTATTTTTTTATTAGGAATATAACATATCTTTTAAACTGTACTAATATTTTTCATTGGGATTGTTACTGATTTTACCAAGTGCTCTGTTTACAAAGTTGCAATAAGTTTTCAGAGATCAACCCTATCCTATTTTCTCCATAATCTTCTCTTATTTTTGGTGCATGATTTTGCAGAAAGCACTATCTGAAGAAAGCATATTTCACATTTTAGCAGAAATACCTCATCTGCAGCACATATACCTGGGAAAAGGTGCAGTGCTTCAATACTGACACAATTATTTCACATTTTAACCTCTCTACAATTGGAATACATCTTACAATACATGACATCTTTCAATTATAATTGCCAGTTTTTTTATTTTTTAGGGATAAAATAATGGTGCATTTTAGAAGCTGTTGATTACTTAGATTTGATGAAGTAATGTAGTATCCAGAATGTAAAGAACTACAATTTTAAAAAGGCAGGCAACCCAGTAGAGAAATGGCAAAAGACTTGAACAGCCACTTCACAACAGAAGAAATCTCTGTGGCTAGTAAATATATGAAAAAGAATGTTTAATCTCATAAGGCAGCTGCACATTAAATACAGAGTGAGATGCCTTTACATACTTAGCATGTTGGCAAAAGTTTAAAAACCTGATGACAAATATTGATGTGGACACAAAAGGATGCATATGATATGATTCCCTTCATATGAAGTTACAAAACAGGCAACACTAAGCTGTGTTGCTCAGAAATGCATTACTTAGTTGGTAAAAACATTTTTAAAAGGAAAGGAAATCACCATCACAAATGTCAAGATGTTGGTTACTTTGGGGGTGGAGGGAGGGAGAGATTTATGATTGGAGGCACACAAGGGGGCTTTTGGCACCCTGGTAATGTTCTGTTTCTTCACCTGGATGAGTTTGCTTTATTATTACTTGTTAAACTTTATACATATATATGTTTTATGTGCTTTTCTGTATATTTCAGAATAAGGCAAAAAGGAGGGAGGGATCAGTTATATCAAAGGTTGTTGATTGGCCAAGTAACGTGAGGACTGAGACTTGACCATTGGGTTAAGCAAAGTGGAGACTGCTGATGCACATAACAAATTGTCTCAGTGGGAGCGGTTGGGGCAGTGCTCTGATTGGAATGGGCCCACGAGAGAAGGAGAGGAGAGGAATTGGAGACGGAGGAAGCAGAACTTGGAGGAATTTTTATGTAAAAAGGAGAAATGTAGTGTTGACTGGAGGGGATGTACAAAGCTTTACATTAAACATATAGAGTATCGGGAGAACAGAAAGGTAAATTTTCTGGAATGCTGATGGCAATGTGGTAGGGTAGGGGAAGGTAGAGAATTTTTTATGTGTATGAGAGTACATGTTTTGAGGGGGAAGAAGTGAAAATTTATAATACATCTGTAAAAAGAATGAACATTAAAGCTACTTTGTGAGTCTTGGAAATATATATGTTGGAATCACACATAACATTTTATGTCTGTTAACGGAAAGAATCATGAACACCATCTTGCTCAATGCCACATTGCAGAAAGAGAACAAAGCCCAGAGGGATTAAGTGCTTGCTTGAAATTGTACCATTAATAATCATCCCAGACTAAAACGCAGAGTTGCTCCTGCCCCTCGGGTCAGTGCTTTTTTAAATAGTATTATCTATAATATGGTTTGCTTTTAAATTGGGTTTTATTTAGTCATTATGTTTTATAGTAGAGTTTATTTAGATAATATTTAAATTAGCCTTTGCTGCATAACAGACTACCCTAGAACTTAATGGCTTAAAATAACCATCATGTATTATTTCTCATGATTTCATGGGTTGGCTGAGCTCAGCTGGGCCCACTCATGTTGCTGTAGTCACTGGACGCTCAGCTGGGGTTGGAAGGGCTAAACTGGCCTCACTGACGTGCCTGGGGCCTTGGTGCTGTTTGTTGGTTGGGACTGTCGCCTGGACATCTGTACATGGTGGTGGGACTATTCCAAGGAGGCAAAGATGGAAATCTAGACTCCTGAACTTGCACAGCATCACATTAAATTATTCAAAGCAAGCTATAGTCCAGTCCAGATACAAGAGGTGAGGCAACAGGCCCCATCTCTTGATGGGAGGAGGTGCAAAATATGTGGCCATGGTTTTCCATCTATCACAGCTGCTAATCATAAATTTAATTGCTGAATTTATTTTCTAATGTTAACTTTTAATATGGAACTAAAAGCTGTTGATTTGGGGAATCTAACAATGTAATTTTAGTCAGTATATGAGAAACAAAAATTTGATAATGAAAAAATGTTAAGAAAAAGGGAAGTTATGTTTTCCTAATTAATTTCGTATCCTGTGTGATGTAAGACAAAGAAATGCTCATTTTTATAAAAAGCTGGGTAAAAATAAGGGAAAAATTCATTGATTACAGTCTTTGTTGCTTAGAATGTTGGCTTAATCATTATTTTCTGAGATCATCACCATTAATATTTTATCATCATTGTGGATTTTTTTCACATGTTACAGAATGTAATAGAATGTAATGCCACTAAAAAGTAAAAGCAATTAATAGTTCCCCATGAATTAATTTATAATAATGGTAGCATATTGCCAGGCCCTGTGCTAATTACGTTTGTAAAATTTCACTTAATTTATTTGACAACTCTCTATATTGAGTACCTACTGTGGTTCTTACGTGGTGCCAAGACTTGGGGCTATTGCTCTGAACCAAGTAGACGTGGTCCCTGCATATTGCCATACCCTAGATGGGAATCAAGGAAGGTTCTCTAAAGAAGCTTTCTAGGCCGGGACCTGAAGGATGAGTAGCAGTTAGCTGAGGTAAGAGAGAAAGGGAATAGGAAGTCTTCCAAGGAAAAGAATGGCTTCGACAAAGGCCTTGGAGTTAAGCGAGTGCAAGGAAGATTAAAAGAATTGGGGGAAAAAAAATCTATTATGACTAAAGCCTAGAATGTGAAAGGCGTGACGCAAGAAAGAAGCTGAAGAGGTAGCGTCTGAATTTTATGCCAGGATCATGGGAACCGTTGATGGGTTTGGAGGTTTTTCGCTCAAGATGGTTTTAGAAAAGTCACTGGCTGCAGTTTGGGTAAGGGGTATAGCCAGGGAGAAGAAAGGGTTGACCCTGGGAGGCCAACAATACAGGCCATAGATAATGATATGAATTAAGTGAGTGTGAGAATGAAGACAAGTATATAAATCCTACAGGTATTTAGGAGATGGAATCAACCAAATTTGGTGACTGGATGTAGAGCAGAGGGAATAACCCAAGGTGACTGACAGATTTCTGGCTTGGAGTGCTATTAGCAAATAGCATAAATAGAGGAATAGGCTTGGGAAGGCATCCTTGGCAGGACAATATCCCAACCCTATTTCCAGGCTAAGTACCTGGATCTCGTTTTTGTATTCTCTAGTATTTGAAATATTTCCAATATCAGTTCAAAAAAATATTGATTCTTGTTCAGTGAAATTCAGTAAAATATAGCAATGCTGCCATAACCTGAATTTATATCTTGGATCTGAAAAACATTTTACTTTGGCATTAATTCCTTAATAGATAGAAATTTAGTGCTCTGTTGCTGTAGTGAATTTCATTAAGCAATTTACTGCTTAATGTTTTGAAATTACTTGAAGAGAATAATGGCTAAGAAGCAATATGTGAATCCCTATCTTAAGCCCTAAGCCCTTTATTCATTAGTCTAAAATAATTTCATAATTAATACTTGTTCAAGTTTTTTTAATGGAGCTCAGTAAGAGTTTTTAAAAGTTGTTTTTCTTTTTTCATTGTCCTTTACAACTCTAGTGAGTAAAATGTTAGTTTACATTTATGCTAAAGAAGTAAAAATACGTAAGGTAGCTACATGAAAAAGAAGCCTATCCTTGGTGGACTTATCTCTCCTTCAAATGTTAAGTAATAATAATTGAGGTTTAAAAGAAGAATTAACTGTTGTGTCTTGGAAAGTTAAGTTTTCTTGGACACTAACATTTTAATCTTTGTAATTTTGAATTTCATAGCCATCTTTAGCTTTTATTAAAGTATATTTACTCATCCTACATTATTTATTGTCCTACTTTCACCTAGGAATGTTAATTTGCCTAAAATTCTCTGATCATCACTCTAGAAGATACAATATATTCAGTAGTCTGTTTCCCATGTGTTCTCTATAAACTGAATTTTCTATTATTCTCAATGTTTTATAAGTTTAAAAGCACTTTACAACCTATTTTTTTCTTGTTGTTGTTTTTTTTTTCCCTTAGGCACTACAAGGGCCCCCAGGGATGGGGAAGTACCAGGGGTGGACTATAATTTCATTTCTGTTGAACAGTTCAAAGCACTGGAAGAGAGTGGAGCATTATTAGAAAGTGGAACGTATGATGGTATGTCCTCAAATATTGACAACAGCAACCCAGAAAACTATCTGATTGATTGCAATTATTTCAGAGGGAATTTGGTCAGTAAAATACCATTTTTTTAAAGTTTTTTCTATCAGTCTTTGGGGATTTTTCTTTTGATTAGGCTATTTGTAATTTACTAATTAAAATGGGATTAAACAATAAGCAAACACATTCTACATTATAAAGTTGATTGTGAACAAAATACTAAAATCATTCAAACTGGCCAGTATGCATATTTCACTGGTAATTCACATTCATCATATGAACTCAACAAGTATTTGTGAGTTCTATTTGTGGTTGGAAATAAAAATACTGTACAATTTAAAAAATCTATTTATACCTTGCCTCTATTGGAGAAAAGAGAATATAGATTTGAGGAGGAAAATAACAAAGACAGAAAAATTGGTTTTCTTTTCATAACTCTTTACTCACTTGATTCTAGGAAGTACTGAGTTAAGATCAATTTCAACTTTTAAATGATTCTTTGTTAGATCTTTTTTTTCTTTATCTAACACTCTTCACTGGCAAGCTTATGTACTCCCATAGCACCCTGTCGTTTTCCATCATTGCTTTATCAGCTATTATAATTGCCTTTTTCACAAGCTCTGTGAAAGCAGATATTATGTCTTTCTTACTCAATATTATCTTCAGTGCCTAGAGATGGTGTTCAATAAGTATCTAACCATGAATTCAGCATATCCAAATATGCATTTGTGCTCTATCCAAAAGAATAATTTCTCTCTTTAGCTGCACCAAGAGCTCAAAACAGAGGAGTCTTCATTTGCTTCTTTCTTTTTCTCACAGTTTTCATCTAGTGTGTTACCAAATCTAGTCATTTCTTCCTTTGTAGCAGCTTTCACACTGCCTTCTTTTTTTTTTTTTTTTTTGATTTACAGTGTTGTGTTAGTTTCAGGTGTACTTTTTTTTTTAACATCTCTATTGGAGTATAATTGCTTTACAATGGTGTGTTAGTTTCTGCTTTATAACAAAGTGATTCAGTTATACATATGTTCCCATATCTCTTCCCTCTTGCGTCTCCCTCCCTCCCACCCTCCCTATCCCACCCCTCTAGGTGGACACAAAGCACCGAGCTGATCTCCCTGTGCTGTGTGGCTGCTTCCCACTAGCTATCTATTTTATGTTTGGTAGTGTATATATGTCCATGCCACTCTCTCACTTTATCACAACTTACCCTTCCCCCTCCCCATATCCTCAAGTCCATTCTCTAGTAGGTCTGTGTCTTTATTCCCATCTTACCCCTACGTTCTTCATGACCTTTTTTTTTTTTCTTAGATTCCATATATATGTGTTAGCATACAGTATATGTTTTTCTCTTTCTGACTTACTTCACTCTGTATGACAGACTCTAGGTCCATCCACCTCAGTACAAATATCTCAATTTCATTTCTTTTTATGGCTGAGTAATATTCCATTATATATATGTGCCACATCTTCTTTATCCATTCATCCGATGCTGGACACTTAGGTTGCTTCCATGTCCTGGCTATTGTAAATAGAGCTTCAGTGAACATTTTGGTACATGACTCTTTTTGAATCATGGTTTTCTCAGGGTATATGCCCAGTAGTGGGATTGCTGGGTCATATGGTAATTCTATTTGTAGTTTTTTAAGGAACCTCCATACTGTTCTCCATAGTGGCTGTATCAATTTACATTCCCACCAACAGTGCAAGAGTGTTCCCTTTTCTCCACACCCTCTCCAGCATTTATTGTTTCTAGATTTTTTTTTTTTTTTTGGGTGGTACGCGGGCCTTTCATCGTTGTGCCCTCTCCCGCTGCGGAGCACAGGCTCCGGACGCGCAGGCTCAGCGGCCATGGCTCGCGGGCCCAGCCGCTCCGCGGCACGTGGGATCCTCCTGGACTGGGGCACGAACCTGTGTCCCCTGCACTGGCAGGCAGACTCCCAACCACTGCACCACCAGGGAAGCCCTGTTTCTAGATTTTTTGATGATGGCCATTCTGACTGGTGTGAGATGATATCTCATTGTAGTTTTGATTTGCATTTCTCTAATGATTAATGAGGTTGAACATTCTTTCATGTGTTTGTTGGCAGTCTGTATATCTTCTTTGGAGAAATGTCTATTTAGGTCTTCTGCCCATTTTTGGATTGGGTTGTTTGTTTTTTTGTTATTGAGCTGCATGAGCTGCTTGTAAATCTTGGAGATTAGTCCTTTGTCAGTTGCTTCATTTGCAATTATTTTCTCCCATTCTGAGGGTTGTCTTTTTGTCTTGTTTATGGTTTCCTTTGCTGTGCAAAAGCTTTGAAGTTTCATTAGGTCCCATTTGTTTATTTTTGTTTTTATTTCCATTTCTCTAGGAGGTGGGTCAAAAAGGATCTTGCTGTGATTCATGTCATACAGTGTTCTGCCTATGTTTTCCTCTAAGAGTTTGATAGTTTCTGGCCTTACATTTAGGTCTTTAATCCATTTTGAGTTTATTTTTGTGTATGGTGTTAGGGAGTGTTCTAATTTCATTCTTTTACATGTACCTGTCCAGCTTTCCCAGCACCACTTATTGAAAGGCTGTCTTTTCTCCACTGTATATTCTTGCCTTCTTTATCAAAGATAAGGTGACCATATGTGCGTGGGTTTATCTCTGAGCTTTCTATCCTGTTCCATTGATCTATATTTCTCTTTTTGTGCCAGTACCATACTGTCTTGCTTACTGTAGCTTTGTTGTATAGTCTGAAGTCAGGGAGCCTGATTCCTCCAGCTCCATTTTTCGTTCTCACGATTGCTTTGGCAATTCGGGGTCTTTTGTGTTTCCATACAAATTGTGAAATTTTTTGTTCTAGTTCTGTGAAAAATGCCAGTGGTAGTTTGATAGGGATTGCATTGAATGTGTAGATTGTTTTGGGTAGTAGAGTCATTTTCACAATGTTGATTCTTCCAATCCAAGAACATGGTATATCTCTCCATCTATTTGTATCATCTTTAATTTCTTTCATCAATGTCTTATAATTTTCTGCATACAGGTTTTTTGTCTCATTAGGTACGTTTATTCCTAGATATTTTATTCTTTTTGTTGCATTGGTAAATGGAAGTGTTTTCTTAATTTCACTTTCAGATTTTTCATCACTGGTGTATAGGAATGCAAGAGATTTCTGCACCTTAATTTTGTATCCTGCTACTTTACCAAATTCATTGATTAGCTCTAGTAGTTTTCTGGTAGCATCTTTAGGATTCTCTATGTAGAGTATCATGTCATCTGCAAACAGTTACAGCTTTACTTCTTCTTTTCCCATTTGGATTCCTTTTATTTCTTTTTATTCTCTGATTGCTGTGGCTAAAACTGTCAAAACTATGTTGAATAAGAGTTGTGAGAGTCGGCAGCCTTGTCTTGTTCCTGATCTTAGTGGAAATGCTTTCAGTTTTTCACCATAGGGGACAATGTTGGCTGTGGGTTTGTCATATATGGCCTTTATTATGTTGAGGAAAGTTCCCTCTATGCCTGCTTTCTGCAGGTTTTTATCATTAATGAGTGTTGAATTTTGTCAGAAGCTTTTTCTGCATCTATTGAGATGATCATATGGTTTTTCTTCTTCAGTCTGTTAACATGGTGTATCACGTTGATTTATTTGCATATATTGAAGAATCCTTGAATTTCTGGAATAAACCCCACTTGATCATGGTGTATGATCCTTTTAATGTGCTGTTGGATTCTGTTTGCTAGTATTTTGTTGAGGTTTTTTGCATCTATGTTTATCAGTGATATTGGCCTGTAGTTTTCTACTGCCTTTCTTTTTACTTTTATCACCTCATTGTAGGCTCACTGGACTAGCTCATGCTGGCTGTCGCAGTTGATCTCATTTGTTCCAGTGTCTTCCCTCTCACCAGTCCCCCCTGCTCGTTGCTACTGTGCTAGTCCTCCTCAAGTGCAGTTCTGGTCATATCTCTCTCCTTCAGAATCTTTAATGATTTCCTTTTGCCTGCTATGTTTGACCCAGCCACCCTTTCTGGGCTTAGCTCCCATGACTCATTCATTCATTTATTAATTTATTTGATCCTTCTTTCATACTATGTGCCAAGCACTATCAGAGGGGCTAGAGATGCTGTGCTGAGCAATATTGAAATGATACTGCCTTCATAAATCCTATATCTTAGTGGGAAGGCAGTCAAAAAACAAACAAAGCAACCCAATTGAGATGTTATGAAGGAAACAAAAACAAGGGATTTAAAGGAAATAATAGGAATATCTTATTTAGATAAGATGGCCAGTGGAGACTTTTCAGAGGAAATGACAAATTTTTATGCAAATAGCCTGCTCTCATTCACCTCCCTCCTACAGGCAACCATTCTGATGTGTTTAATGTATATGTTTTTGTTTGCATGTGTTCTTACAAAATGTATATTGTGTCTTGTGTACATGTATTTATTATTTACATCTGGGCCATGTTCTAAATGTATCTCATTAGTTATTAACTGTTTTCACGTATTACTACTGTGTTTTTTAGATTCATCCATGTTGCTGTACTGTATTTGCATGTAATTCATTGTTTTTTTAACTGCTGCACAGTACTCCATGTTGTGAATCCACTACCTAACGATTCTCCTAGTGATGGACTTCCAGATTGCCTGCAACTCCTCATCACCACAGATAAATCTGCAACATCCTCACACACGTCTTCTTACAGACCTGTGTGAGAATGTCTGTGGAATATGTATCCAATTGTTAACCTATAGTTAATGTGATGAAGTAGCTCTGGGTAGCTCTGCAGTCTCTATTCCCATCAGCAGTGCCATAGGGATTTGGTTCTGTAGCAGATGTAGTAATGACTCCACATACTCCTCAACACTTGGCATCATCCAGCTTTATAATGTTGCCAATTTGATGGTTGTAGAAGTGGTATCTCATTTTAATTTTAGTTTCTCTGGTAGTCAGAGTTTGAGCATCTTTTCATATGCTTGTTAGTTTTCTTGGACTAATGCAAATTGTCTATTCATTTGCTTTGTCCATTTTTTAAAAAGTGGGATCTCAATCACATTCCAGTTTATAGACATTCCTTAGTTATTTAGATATTAATCCCTTATTGGATATAGATATTTTCTTCCATTCTGTCACCTAATAACCTTGTCCTGTGTTTCTTCATTAAACAGAAATCCTTAACTTTTGTCTATCAGATTTATCACTGTTTTCCTTATGATTTATGCTTTGAAGTTTCATTTAAGAAGTCGTTCTCTGCCCTTAGATCACAAAGATATTCCTCTACATTTGCTTCTGTTACGAACATGAACAGTCATCCACCCTTTCACAACCATAAGATTTACAGAAATTTTAAAGACTGATAATTGTGGGAAATGGAAACCCCCATACACAACTGAAGAGAGTATATAATGATATAATCCCTTTGGAGAGCATCTTGGCAATAGCTAGTAAATTCAAAGATGCACCTGACTCTGACCTAGCAGTTCCCTTTCTGTATGCCTACTGTAGAATGACCCTTGTCAATGTACATATGCAGACATGTACCCGAATAGTCATTATAGTGTCGTTTGAAACAATAAGGGAATGCAACCAACTCTCTTTTAGTAGAGGAATTAATAAAATACCTTTTAATTTGTTCATAAAAATGGACTATTATATAACAGGTGACTAGAATCTACATGTATCAACAGGAATAAGTCTTAGAAATACAGTTGTATAAAAAGAAGATTGCAAAAGGATATGGACAGTATACTGTCTAGAAAAAAAGATATGTAATGTCATAAACACTCCATGAAGCTTTTATTAAAGCAGTAGTATTTATATGTTATGTATGCATATACATATGTCCTAGATGTACATAATATGCAGGGAAATGACATATACCAGCATAAGGATAACTCAGGGAGAAAGTGGGAAGAACAGAGACAGGAAATTAGGCCGTTAATTATATATGTGACTGTACGTGTGTGTCATTAAAGAGGGGAAAAGGGGAGACCTGAAAGGAATCTGGCAAAAGTTAGTATCTGGGGATGTGTAAATAAATAAGTAAATAAGTTTCTAATACTATTCTAACACTATTGTATATGATTTTATATAGGTTTAAAATATGTAATGGTTGACTGTTCTATTGTAAAAATGAAAACCCTTCAGAAAAGAAAAAAGAGAAAAAGAAAAATCTCCAAAACAGCTTCAAAAAGATGAAAAACTTTTTCTGTGAATAACTATAGTCAAGGTTCACAAACCTTGTAATTCTTTACCTTCCAGTATCTGAAATCTTGATATTTACCAACAATTCAAGAAAAACAGATCCAATTTACTTATAAGCAATGCTAGTTTTCTTTTTTAATCTAAGCCAATAATTTTTTTTAAATAAGGAAACTGCCAGAATTTATTATGAAGTTCTAAGTTCTTATCAGTGATTATGGATATAGCAATCACAATATCCTGAATTTCTCTAATTTTCACCCTAGGGTCAGATAATAATTACTAAGAATACACCATAAAATGTGTTTCTAGTATTTCCTGTAAAACTAACATCCTTAGAAAAACTGGAAAAAAAAAAAAGTAAAAGTGGACTTCTAACTTCTTCATGGTACATCAAAATTTCTTGGATGAGTATTGGACATCATGCAGGAAAAAATGAGATCCTAGAGCATCCTATTCCCCAACCAAACCTCTGTTTGGAGCATTTCTGTGCCGTCCGTCCCAGAGAAATGTGAACTGGCTTTTTCATTGGTCGTTGCTTTACTTATGGGTCAGAAAGTTTGCAGAGATCCTCTTAGTCTGTTTTAGTATGAAACTTTCCATCCATCTGCATGACAGGAGTAACTCCATTTCAAACGTGGATTTGGAAGCAAGGAAGTAGTTGAGTGGGGAGAGGCAAGATGTGGTTGAAAAGTCTTATTATTTTGATTCCATTGTCTTGAGTATTTTAATGACAGTTACCTCCCGAAGTCAAATTTGCAAAGAAATTATCTTAAAACTTTCCCCCTCAAAGCAAGCACGACTTAAGGTAAACCATGTTACTTGTAGATTTGCCTCACTGATGTGGTGAACAACCTATGTTGTTGTTGGTTTTTTTTCATCTTGGAAAAATAATCCATTATATACCCCATTAATTTACTGTATATGAATGAGCATCTTAATTACCTCCTTAGGAGCCAAGGAATTTGGAGATTTTTTTTTTAAATAAAAGAAGAAGATGATGAGTATTTTATTCCCTGTCCATGTTTATCTTTCTGTAACATCAGCATAGTGGTTGATATATAAGGTCAAAACTAGCAGGAGCCACAAACTTTTAAGGTAGCTAGACCCACTGGACATTTTCCATCGTACGTGGCTGCCTGTTGGGGACTACATGAAAAACTGAGCAGATATTCAGTTGTTTTCATTCTATTCTGGGACATTCATTTTTACTGCAAAAATTACTGATTTACAAAGACACAGACCTACTAGAGAATGGACTTGAGGATATGGGGAGGGGGAAGGGTAAGCTGTGACAAAGCGAAAGAGAGGCATGGACATATATACACTACCAAACGTAAGGTAGGTAGCTAGTGGGAAGCAGCTGCATAGCACAGGGAGATCAGCTCGGTGCTTTGTGACCGCCTGGAGGGGTGGGATAGGGAGGGTGGGAGGGAGGGAGACGCAAGAGGGAAGAGATATGGGAACATATGTATATGTATAACTGATTCACTTTGTTATAGAGCAGAAACTAACACACCATTGTAAAGCAATTATACTCCAATAAAAAAAAGAATCTTAAGTTTTGGTTAGAAAAAAATAGTTATTGATAAATAATAAAAAGGAAATATAGAACTAGACAAAAAAAAATTACTGATTTACAAGACAACATATTAAAGTATTTCTTGCTTTCCTGAGAGTAAGCCAATATTGAGTTATGCTAATAAATTCTCTATTTGTTCAGTAAATTGCCAGATAAAATAATATAATTAAAATGCTCAGAAAAACTTCAAAAAATTAACTTTTACATAAGCAGCCTACATTTCAGAACAGACTGGTTGGTTCTTAGCTTTATCCTTTGCCTGTATGTTTCCTTATTTTACCAAAATAGTTCATTATGTTACATATCAGAACAAAATTATTTGAATTAGTTTTCTCCTCCTTTACTCCCACTTTTTTTGCCAGTTAGTCTTACACAAGAGCATTGATGCATTTAAATTCAGAAATTAGGCCCTAATATAGAACTCATGCAAGGCAAGCCCTGTAGGAATAACTAACCTACGTACGTAAAGTCAATTTCCTGTCCTTAGTACAAATAGTCTTAAAGTGTTAGATAATGTTAGATAGTATATAGTGTTAGGGCACTTGAGAAATAAGTTCTTCCTGGTCTTTCTACCTCCTCTTCTCCCAAGAAAAAGTGCTTTGGCCTCCTTTTGGCCAACGGTGGGTATTCAAAAACTTCCGTATAAGATAACAGGGCAGAGACATACACTAGATCATTTTGTTCTGACTCTCAATTCAGCATTCAGCACTTTCAGCAGCTGTTATTTTGTCCACTTCAGGAAACTTCTATGGAACTCCCAAGCCTCCAGCAGAACCCAGCCCTTTCCAGCCAGATCCAGTTGATCAGGTCCTCTTTGATAATGAGTTTGACACAGAATCCCAGAGAAAACGAACTACATCTGTCAGCAAGATGGAAAGAATGGACAGTTCTCTTCCTGAAGAGGAAGAAGATGAAGACAAGGAAGCTGTTAACGGTAGTGGAAATGCAGGTTCGTCAATAGATGAACAACTTCTGGCTGATCCTCCAGGTTGACTTTAATATGACACTGAACTGGAAGTAGTAAAACTTTCCACAAAGCACATGCAGAGAAAGTGATGGGATTCTCAGGGTTTTTTTTTTAAAGGTTTTGCGTGAAACAGTGTATCTCTGTTGACTGTCTTGTAAGCTGAAGTGAGTTGCTCCAAGTGGCAGTTTTGATAAATCAATTATAAACTATCATTAATATTGATAATAATACAATATGTCATTACCCTGCTGCCTAAAAGATTTGAGATTCATTTCTGGTGCTTGAATATGGGAATCTTGTTGGCCTAAGTCCTACTTTACAGAATTTGAACAAAATGTAGACGTGTTAAGATATAGCCTTCAACCAAAACAAAGATTTAGAAGTATGCTAATAAATATTATCTGAAAGGTTTGTTAGCAATATTTTGAGTTTAAATTCTGAATCACTCAAAGAAAATTTCCAAACTTGACTGTCATATTTTTCATTAAATGCAAAACCAATAGAAATTTAGTGGTGGAGAATCTTCTCCTTTTGGGTACCCCTAAATAATGTAGTGATTGCTTAGGACAGCAGTCCCCAATCTTTTTGGTACCAGGGACTGGTTTCATGGAAGACAGTTTTTCCACAGACTGGGGCAGAGTGGGGGAATGGTTTCGGGATGGTTCAAGTACTTTGATTTATTATGGGCTCTGTGCAGTCAGACCTCAGCCTCAGCTCCACCTCAGGTCATCAGGCATTGGATTCTCATAAGGAGCACGCGACCCAGATCCCCCGCATGTGCAGTTCACAGTAGGGTTCGCGCTCCTAAGAGAATCTAATACCTCCGCTGATCTGACAGGAGGCGGAGTTCAGGCGGTAATGCGAGTGATGGGGAGCGGCTGTAAATACAGATGAAGCTTCTATCACTCACCTGCCCCTCACCTCCTGCTGTGCGGCCCGGTTCCTAACAGGCCACGGACTGGTACCAGTCTGAGCCCTGGGGGTTGGAGGTTGAGACCCCTGGCTTAGGAGATTCTTATACTGCTAATTAAGAGTATAAATAGGAAACCACAGAATCACAGGAGAGCTGATTTCAGTGCTATTTATGATAATAATTCCATTCAAAACACTAGAATATAAGCTTCATAAGGGTTGGAATTTTTGCTTGTTTTGTTCATTGTGGTATTTCTTGAGCCATAAACCATGTTTAGCACATAGTAGAAGCTAAAAAAATATTTTCGTTGTACTAATAAATGAAAAAATTTGATTATATCTTCAAATTTGCAGAATCCATTACCATATCATTTTCCCAAAGTATCCTGTTGTTTTCCTTTATCAGTTATTAAAATTTGCTATTATCTATTTTTTTTAATACATTCATTGCTTGTGTCCCCATCCAGAGTATGAGTCCTGTTTTATGGTCCTAACATTTCACACTGTTGTGTTGCAGATACGCTCAATGAATTATACCAATATATTTTGGGGAAAACGGGTCTAAAAAGGTTTAGGTGAATTCACATCTAATTCTTTAGAGTTGTTAAGGGAAGTCATCATATCCTAGAGACTTTTGATTTTGATGTCAGCTTTACTCTCCCACAAAATCATGTTAACATTTTTAAATGCTTAAGACTGGGATTAGAAACCATGACTCTGTCCTCAAATGGGAATTTATATGTTTTTAATTTGAAGGAAAAGAAAATGCCCTGTTTTTAAACTTCCTAATGCAGAGCCTTTCAGTGAGCACTGCAGTTCCCTTAGAGGTAAACCCATCTGTAAGCTCCATAGTTTATGTTTGTCGTGTAAGACAGCTGTTAAACCAGGTGTTCCAGACTCTTCACTGTTAATATTTAAAGGGAGTGTATCCAAGAGTGTGTGGGAGGCAGTTTGTACACTCCTTCTTGTGTGTAGGGACCATAGGACTCTTCCACTGGAGCATATATTTCTTTGTAACAGAATATATTCAGAATATTTTAAGGAAAAAGCAATAGAAGACATGGCTAAAAGCCCTTGGTCTTTTCTGTGTAAGTACTAACCATGCTTGTTAACTTATTCAAAGTTGCTTTGTGTATTGCTTTCGGGGACTAGAATCCCTGCCTTGAAAGATCAGTAAATTGCTGGGGGTGGAGGTAGGAGAGGATAGGTGGAGGTTTATTTGTATATACCAATATGTATATTATTTTATATCTTGATGAGAATTAATGTAAGAATGCTAATATGCTGCAATAGGGTGACACATGTTATATAATAATGCTAAAATTTTTTCTAAGAGTTGGTGTTATATAAAAAACATTTTCAAATCATTGGCTATTAAGCAAACTCCTTTATGCAGTCTCTTGAAACTATATTCAGAAAAGTATTATTGCTCATATAGTTGCTTCTACTTTCCTCCAGTATATATATCCCAAGAATGTAACTCCATTCCAGATTGATTTATACATTGGGTGCCTTTTAATTTCTATCACTTTTTCTGCTTAGAGAATAAATCATGTGTTTCATTCATATTATTCATTCAGCAAATATTTATTGAGCACCTGCTAGGCTAAGTGCTAGGCATTGTTGTAAAAGCTGGAAATAAAGCAGTGAACAAAACAGACAAAATTCCCTGTCTTCATGAACCCTACCTTCTGGTGGGAGAGACAGAATTATCCAACATAAATGAATAACATATAGTATGTTAGATGGTGCTAAGGAGAAAAAGCAGAGGAGGGGAAGGATAAAAAGTAGCGGTGGCCAAGGTTTGCAATTTTAGATAGAGTGTCAGAGAAGACCTTACCAAGAAGGGGACATTGCAAGAAGTGAGGTAGTGCTCAAAATATCCTAGGGAAGAACATTCCAGCCAGAGGGAATTAGAAGTACAAATGCCCTGAGGTGGGAGCATCCCTGGATTATTCAGACAACAGCAAGGAAACCAGTGTGATTGGATACAATGTGGACAATCCATTATATGTGGTTGGGGCAGAGTGCTGGAAGGGAATAGACTAGAATAGTAACAATGAAGTCAATCAGATAATGATGGGGGTGGGGTGGTGGAAATGCGTATTATAATAGGATCTTATAGGTCATTGGAAGAATTTTGCTTTTTATTCTGAGATGAGAAACTATTATATGGATTTAAGTAGAAGAGTACCATGATAAAACAGCTTTTAACTTAACAGGCTCATTCTGGCTACTGTATTGAGAAAAGGCAGTAGGAGGGCATGGACATAAACAGGGGTACCAGTTAGGAGGTTATTGCAGTAATTTAAGTGAAAAATGGTGGCTTAGACCCAGTGAAGGCATGAGAGGTAAGAAGTGGCCTGAGCCAATAACATTTGCCAACAGACTGGATATAAGGTATGAGAGAGCAGAGTCAGAGGTCACTCCAAGGGTTTTAACTTGAGTATCTGCAAGAATGGAGTTGCATGTATTGAGATGAGACAGGTAAAAGGAGTCAGTCTGGGTTGGGAATGGGAGCTATGGTTGGGATATTTAAGTTTGAAATGTTCATTAGACATCCAAATGGAAATGTGCTTGAAGTTGGATTTAAAGGTCTGTGTTCTGGTCTGAAAATCCGTATTTGGACACCATCAGCATATAGCTTATATAACAGTGACACAGTGAGATCACCAAGAGAGTGAGTGTAGAAAGAGAAAAGATCCAAGCACTGAACCTTGGGAAGGCACTCTAATATATGGAGATCATGGAGACAGAAAAGAGCCAGAGAGGTAGAAGGAGCACCAGGAGAGTGTAGTGTCCTGAATGCCAGGGGAAGAGACTGTTTCAAGAAAGAGAGGTCCATCATGTCAGATGCTACTGATAGCTCAAGTAAGATGGGCACTGAGAATTGATCATTGGATGTAGCTATGTGGAAATGACTGGTGATCTTGCTAAGAACAGTTTTATTGATGAGAGATCAAAAGCCTTGTTGGAACGAGTTCCAGTGGCAAATGGAAGAGTGGAAGTGGAGGTAGCAAGTATAAACTCTTTCAAGGAGGTTTGGTGTAAAAAGGAGAGAAATGGGACGGGGTTGCTAGAGGGGAAAGAGAATTGCTTAATTTCCTTTTAAAGAATGGAGAAATAACTTGTTTGTTTGTCTTGAATTTCTATCTTTCAAAATGGCAAAAGTTTCAACTATCCCCAAAGAAAAGTCCTCTGAGGCACATTTTGGATAAGGGATCTGATTACAGCTATGAACCAATGGGTGAGAGGAAGATGATATTTTATTGTAACAATGTGTGGCCACAGTACCTGTTAGGATATCCACAGGGAGTTTAGGCAGGGTTATCTTGGGACCCTGTGCCCTATATACTGCTACCCTTGCTATTAGTTATGTCATTGATGGTCTCCTGTGTCGTTGGTATATGTAAAACCCTAAGACTAAACTTGAGGGTTTATTTAGGATCTTCTGTTTGTTCTTTGGGTTTTTGGTTGCATTTTGTTAAAAAAAAAAAAAAAAGATGGATGTCACCTACTAGGTAAGAAAGATTGGTGGTGAGAGAGAGAGAGAGGGAATTGCTATAGGCAAGAGGGGGTGGAGATATCTGCTTAGAAACACAGTTCTTCCACTGTAACAGAAGGTAGAGTAAAATGGGCACAGTTGCTATGTAGATATAATGGTGGGAATTTGTGGAAGTTCTGTTTGCTTCTGTTTTCTCAGTGATATAGGAAACAAGGTCATCAAATGAGAATAGGGATAAGGCAGAAGTAGGAGAAGATTTAAGGAGAAGGAAGGTATGAAATCGTTATCTAGGAGAGTCAGAGCGAATGGGCAAAGAAATGCCCTATGATTGTCATACATCATTAAATGCCCTCTTGAGGCTACTGATCATGAGTTAAAAGTGAAGAAGTTACTATCGCCTGCGTTCAGCTACATATACTGGCGAGGAGTATGTGGAGAGTAAGATTTAAACAGAATTATAGTTCAGCCAGTCAAGTGTGGTGAAGTAAAGTAGGGAAAAAGGAATCAGGAGTATTTACAAAGGAGTGATTATAGTGGTTGATCATGGAATTTAAGTTGGGTAAGTAGGGCAGTGAGGACATAGCTAGGGGATGGATGGGGGTGAGGAACAGTGAAAGGCAGTAAGTAGTAGGATTAGTGGATTATAGAACTTGGTTGGATAAAGGATGGTTGGAGTGGAAGTTCTATAAAGAATGACATATAATGATATCTAAGGCCTCTTCTAAGAGTCTCTGATACTGAAGCATTGCCCGAAGTTTGGAGTTATTACAGTTATATTATCTTTTAAGTTCTAGAAACAACTTTTAAGTGCATGAATTGTGAACTCCCTAGAGAGTTACCAAATTTTAGTATTCTTACCTACATTGTGGACTTTGGAACTCTAAAGGGATTTTAATATTACCAACAGAGAATTATATTTAACAACAGTAAGTCTATTGAGTTTAATTTTTTTAAATTTGTATTATTTTAAAGGCCTGTGTTAAATGTGCACAAGGCAGCTTGATAAAGCAGTTGAGAACATGGACCCTTTAAATTCAAATCCTAGCTTTGCTGTTTATTAGCTGTGTAACCTTGACTAAAATAACTTACTAACCTTGCTGGGCCTTAGTTTCCTCTTCTATAAAATGGCAATAGTAATACTATATACTCACAGGGTTGCTGTGAGAATGAATTATGAGTTAATATATGTAAAGTGCTGAACATAGAGCCTGGCATATAAAAGGACTGTGTAGGTGCTGCTGTGGCCGTTGTTTTAGTATGATATTGATGGATCTTTATTTAGTATATACAGAATTGATTCTATTGTTGTTTTTTTGCTTCTTTCCCTGACTAGCATCAGAGGTGCTGTACAGGGTTAATGTCACTTAGCAAATGAAAAGAAAATCAGTGTGTTTATTTGTTTTTTCAAAAGTTATAGCAGAATGTGGACATAGTAGACAAGGAAATTTGCAATATGTATTTGGCATTTTGTTAGACTTAAGGCTGTTTGAAGAGAATGTAACTTTACCTACTTTTCATGCCGTTCTGTTGGAATAGCAGAAAACAGAGAGAGGCATTCTGAGTCGTCTGATTGGATAAAGACTGTCCCAAGTTACAACCAAACAAATAGTTCCATGGACTTTAGAAATTATATGATGAGAGACGAGAATCTGGAACCGCTCCCCAAAAACTGGGAAATGGCCTACACTGATACGGGGATGATCTACTTCATTGAGTAAGCACATGTCTGTATCTTTTCTAATGTGCCTTGCCACTGTGAGACTTGCCTTTAAATTTTCTTAACCTCATTTCACAAGCCTTGCATTTCTTTTTTCTTTCTTTAAAAATATTTTTCATACAAGTTACAATTGATTCTTAATCTGATTGTTTCCCTGGATGATATTTCATTTTTATTTGATTTGGATAAAGGAATATTGTATTTGACGTCTGGTTTTATAAAAAACAGGAGGATTAAAAACAGATTTATCACTAATAATGAAAAATGCAAGGCATAAAGGATATTTTGCTTTGCCTTTTTTTTTTTAACCTTTCGGGTAGAGTGTCCAACTTAATGAGCATTTCACAAATTACCATCATTTGGAAGGGGGCCATATTTATTAACTGAGCTAAATATTTTCAGACCTAGAGATCATCGTAGAGATTAGTGAATTAATCTCAAATTGGAAACATCAAGAAAAGATCCTTTGATCACATTGTTATTCTCCCACTGCTTCGATAATTAATTTATATTTTATTGCCTTCATATATATTTTCTTCCAGGATATTTTTTTCTTTAAGATCCTCATATTTCAGATACTTAAACTATAACACTGTCTACTCAGCAGTGTGATGGCTTTGTTTTAGCATTAGTATTTACTGCATGGTGACCTGGGTCTGACCTGCTCCGGGTCTTAGTTGCGGCACGTGGGCTCTTAGTTGCGGCATGCAGGATCTAGTTCCCTGACTAGGGATCGAACCCGCGCCCACTGCATCGGGAATGCGGAGTCTTAACCACTGGACTACCAGAGAAGTCCCAGAAACTGACACTTTAAAACTTTTTATTTTATTTAACTCTTTTATTTTTAAAGAGTCCCAGTGAGGGCAGAGACTCTATCTGATTGTTTGTTCATCTCTATATTCTCGGTCCTCAGCACAATGCCCACACATCACAGGCACCTAAGAAATATAGTGTTTTTGGAGGGAGAGAGGACGGAATTCAGCCAGCAAGTAAACAGGATTTTCAGGGCAGCTTTTTTTGGCTAAGATAATGCACAGTATGGGGCCATGTGCCCACCCGCTGAAACATTTTTGACTGCTTAGATAAGCATCTGTTATTATGCACTTAACATTTTATCCCTTCTTTAGAGTCTTCATTCTCAAATTAGTGCCTGTAGCATTACCTTTCCTCTGTGGCAGTTTTGAAGTAATAGACTGAGAACAACAGGACTGTTGAATCAGAGGTTTACAAATGAAGCCTGTAGGAGATAAATGTTCAAACATCATATACCTTTTATTCACTTTTCATCTTTGCTTTTGAAATACTTTTCTCCCTCTTTATTTTACTGTTTCTAATTGAAATCTTTGTTCAACAGCCACAATACCAAGACAACCACCTGGTTGGATCCTCGTCTTTGTAAGAAAGCCAAAGCCCCTGAAGACTGTGAAGATGGAGGTAGAGATTCAGAAACCTTTTATACCATACTTATTCTCTTTATATCTCTTTATACTTATTCTCTTTATCCCTTCTTGCTCTTCTTGCTTAGATAATAAGTCTTCCAAAATCCTAAACAAACCATAATGTGCATAAGCACATAAGGAGTGGGTGGATATCATAATCAGCTGATTCTGGTCATTATGTTATTGCATCTAATTTTGTGAGAGTCTTTATTTCTCTTTTTTTGAGAAGTATACAATTAAATCCTTTTTTAAAAAAACTTAATAGAAATGAATTTGCCACTTTTTAACTTTGTTTTAAAACAAACTTTTAAAATTCTGAATAAATAGTTTAATAAGTTAGGTGCATTCTCAACCACAGGGTAGCCTCATCATGCCTGCTAATCTCAAAAATATATGTAATTTGTATCACTAGGATAGATATGCCAGTATTTATAATCCTTTGCCATTTACAGCAGCAATAGAAACTCAGTGAAAGTCTTTAATATACCTCTCACCCACACACAATTTTTACTGCTTGGTAGAAAAATTATCTCTCTAAGAATCATTAGATAATAATGCTTGTCTGTCTTGTATGTTATAGGTTCTAGTTAATGGTATAGTCTTACAAATAAGTATAGAATTTACCCCAACCAAAATGTTTGCTGTGCCTTCTTGAATATAGTGTAGATGAATAAAATTTGCATTGATTTTGTATGACTCATCAGAAATTATTTACCTTGGTTTAAAAAAAAAAATGAATGGATTAGAGTGAAAGTCAGATAGTCCTCCTATAGATTGAATTCCAGTCTATGAAAAAAATTTAAGCAGAATTGATACATATTTTGTTCAGCATGATAGAATTTTTCTAGGACTAAACAATTGGAAAATGAAATATTTAAAATTTATTTGTAATGATATTTAAAAAAAGATACCTTAGAGCAAATCTACTGAAAGATGTGCAAGTCCTCTACACTAAAAACTACAAAACATCACTGAAATAAATTAATCAAGACCTAAAATAATTGAAGAGATATACTGTGCTCATTGATATACTATGTAGATAGGATAACACATATTGTTAATGATGTTCATTCTTCCTAAATTGATATCTAGATTCAATACAATCCCAATCAAAATTCTAAAAGTCTGTTTTTAAGAAACTGACAAACTGATTCTAAAATATACATGGAAATACTGTACGAAGACTCTAGTTGGCCAAACAGACTTTAAAAAGGACAAAGATAAAGGACTTAGGCTGCCAAATTTGAAGACGTACTATAAAACTACAGTAATCAGGAGTGTCTTCTATCCATAGGCTAGAACGTGGATCAGTGGAACGGCATAAGAGAATCCAGAAATAGATGCACACATATGTGATCACTTAATTTGCAGACAAGGTGCCAAGCCAGTTCAGTGAGGGGAGGAAAATCTCTAACAAATGGTGCTGGAACAATTGGATATTCATAAAGAGAAATGAACTTCAACTATATCCTTACTCCATGTACAAAAAATAATTTGAGATGGCTCAAAGCTAGAACCCTAAAGCTTTTGGAAGAAAATTTAGGAGAATACCTTCATGATTTTGAAATTAGGAAAGATGGAGAAAAACAGTAACCCGTGTGTATTGCTGGGCAGAATGTAAAAGAGTACAACTGCTTTGAAAAGCAGTTTGGCAGTTTCTTAAAAGGTTAAATATAAACTTACCATATCACCTAGCACTTCCACTCCTAGATATCTACCCAAGAGGAATGAAAACATGTCCACACAAACACTTGAATGTAAATATTCATAGTAGCGCTATTCATAATAGCTAAAAAGTGGAAACAACTCAGATGTCCATCAAACAATGAATGGATAAATAAAATGTGGTGTAATCATACAATGGAATATTGTTCAGCAATACAAAGAAATGAAATACTATGCATACTACAATACGAATGAACTTCAAAAAATGTTATGCCAAGTGAAAGAAACTTGACACAGAAGATCAAGTATTGCATGATTTCATTCATATGAAATGTCCAGAATAGGCAAATCTATAGAGCCAAAGTAGATTAGTGGTTGCCCAGTGCTAAGGAAGGGAATAGAGATTAATTGTAAACAGCACAAGGGATCTTATTGGAGTGATGGAAATTTCCCAAAACTGGATTGCGGTGACGGTTGCACAACTCAGTAAATTTTTAAAAATCAATGAGTTGTACATTTTTTCAAGCAGAACAATTTTATGTGATATGTAAATTATACCTCAATAAAGTTGCTTTTTAAAGTGGCCACAGGGACTTCCCTGGTGGCGCAGTGGTTAAGGATCCGCCTGCCAATGCAGGGGACACGGGTTTGAGCCCTGGTCCGGGACTATCCCACACGCCGCGGAGCAACTAAGCCCAGGCACCACAACTACTGAGCCTGCGCTCTAGAGCCCGTGAGCCACAACTACTGAGCCCGCGTGCCACAACTACTTTAGCCCGCGCACCTAGAGCCCATGCTCTGCAACAAGAGAAGCCACTGCCGTGAGAAGTCCACGCACCACAACAAAGAGTAGACCCCGCTCACCGCAACTAGAGAAAGCCCACGCACAGCAATGAAGACCCCATGCAGCCAAAAATAAATAAATAAAAATAAAATAAAATGGCCAAAGAACTTGAACAACATTTCACAAAAGAAGATAAAGAATAGCCAATTAAGAACATGAAAAGGTGTGTACATCAGCTATACCTCAGTTTTTTAAAAAGCATAAAAAGGTGCTTATCATTAATCGTCTCTACAGTGAGATGTCATTCACAACCCCTAAAAGGGCTAAAGTCAAATACACTGACAATACCAACGATCGGTGAGATTGTAGAGCAACTGGATCTTTTACTTGTTGGTGGGGATATAAAATTATGTGAACACTCTGGAGAAATGTTGGCAGTTACCTATGAGGTGTTATGTCAAGAGAAATGAAAACACATGTTCCCCAGAAGACTACCTGAATGATCATGACAGCCTTATTCATAATAGCTCCAACCTGGAAACATCCCAAATATTCATCAACAGGAGAATGGATAAACATTCTCCTGTTGTGGTATATTCAGACAATGAAATACTACTCATCAGTAAAAAGAAAAAGCTGTTGATAACACTCAACAACATGGATGAGCCTCAGAAACATGTTGTATGAAAGAAGCCAGACACAAAAGAATGGATACTTAATTATCCATTATTTAAAGCCTAAAACCAGGAAAACTCATCTATGCTGATAGAAGTCAGAAAATGATGGGGGTGGAGGGGAGAATGGTGAATTGAAATAATTCTCTGGAATGATGGATATATTCTCCACCTTGTTTGGGGTGACGGTTATATAGGCACATGCAATTGCCAAAACTCATTTTTTATACTTGAACAAGCACTTAAATCAATATTTTAATCATTGAATGAGCACTTAAGATCTGTGCATTTTGTTGAATGTAAATTACACCTCGAAATAATTTTTAAAATAATTTTTTATACTTCCCTTGTCTATAAGGCTCTTCATAGTAAGTTTCTTATGGTGAAGTCACCCATTGTGAAGGTAAACTAGAATATGTAATACTATAGAATTGGACTTTTTTTTTTACATTTTTATTGGAGTATAATTGCTTTACAATGGTGTATTAGTTTCTGCTTCATAACAAAGTGAATCAGTTATACATATACATAAGTCCATAGAATTGGACTTTTTAAAGATTGTGAATGTGGTATTAGTCTTCTCGGGCATGTCTCTTTTACTAGGCTCCATTCCTTTTCCTCCCGACTAATTGTTTCAGTTCAATTCTCTGCCTTTTCCTGTTTCCCTTGTAGAATGTATTTATTTTCATAGCCTTAACTATCAGTTTACTGTAGCTGGGCTCCTTATCTAAACCTCTAGTATTGTCCTCTGTTCTGAATGCTATTTCTGTATTTCCCATTACATTTGAGACTTTCTTTTTGATTGCCCTACTAGCACTTCAGATAAACATATTTAAAACTGAATTTAGCATCTTTCCCCCATAGTCACCCCATTCCTCTTTCTGTCATAGGTACCACCCTCATAATCATCTGGGCCAAAATCCTTTGAGTCACTTTTGCTTCTTCCTCTCTGTTTGCTCTATTCCCTATATAGTTTCCAATCCCTGCTGCTCTTTCTTTTTTCTATATTTTGCCAATATATTATTATGAAAATTTTCCAACATAGAAAAACTGAAAGAATTTTTCACTGAATACATGCATTATAATGAACATTTTGCTCTATTTGCTTTTTCACATAGCTACCTATGCCTCTATCTATTCATGCTTTTTTTTTGTATCTTCCTCTCCCTTCCTCTGACTACCACACGCTTGGATTTTTCTTGGTCTTTTTTTCCTACAGTTCTCTTCCAGTATATCTTTTATGCCAGTGGTCTGTAAAATGGTAGTGTTCCAACTATCTGTTCGGGTACAGGAAGAAAATGTCAGAACTTTTCATAATGTTTCTATTGGGAAAAAAATAAATTAAGCTTCTCTACTATTTTATATACAGATTGGTAAGGGCATTCTACCTCATTCTATATGTCAGATTATCATGTACACTCCCCAGAGTGTCTTGAGGGAAGAACATGGGTGGCACCCTTGCTCTTGCCAAGAGCCCTGTAAAGTTTTGCAGTTACTTGTGCACAGTTAAGTGGATTTATAGACTATGTTATATGGTTTTTAATCCACACAAAATTAAAATGTGGCTTAAAAGGATTTCTACAAAGACACTGCTGATTGAAGATAATACAAATATGCAAGCCCAAGCTAGCAGTGAGAAAATGGCAGAGCTGACACTTCTCATACACCTCATGTGAGCTTTTTTAAACCACATTGAGGTAAACTAGGGATAATTGTTTATTTAGTCTTCATCTCCTTTTTATTTTTTTATTTTGGCTGTGCCCCGCGGCATGTGGGATCTTAGTTCCCCAACCAGGAATGGAACCCGTGCCCACTTCATTGGAAGCATGGAGTCTTAATCACTGGACCGCCAGGGAAGTCTCCCATCTCCTTTTTAAACTTCTGTTTTGTGTATGCTTTATTATGTAAATACATGTTAGTAGAGTAGTATGTATATGTTTATGAATATATATATATATAAATCTCTTGGAAGTACATTGTCAGATTTTTTACTGATAAGGCTACATGATCAAAAAACTTTAGCTACATTGTCAATTAATCTTTCTAAAATATAACTGCCTTCATACCTCTCCCTAGCTCAGGTTAATGGCCATTATAGTTAATGGCTCCCTACTGTCAGCAGAATAAAGTCGAGACTCCATGGGGAAGTATTGAAGATTTTTTGTAATTGAACTATATTCTATATTTCTCTCTCAAAGTATTATCATGCCATAAGTATGACACATTTTTATCTTTGCCTTTGCCACAGGCCCATTTCTTCTGCCAGGAACCAGCCTTTTTCCCTGTGTCCACCTAGCTCGTACCTACTTATCCTTTTAAGCTCAGATGTAAAGTGTAATTTTTTGTAGCCTCCTCTGTCATTTTCTTCCAGGCCAGGATTAGGTGTTCTCTCCTCTGTGCGCAACAGCACCACATGGATATTTCTACTGTAGCACTTACTACTACGTTGCATTGTTACTAGGTGCCTACACTCTATAGGAGCAAGGATTTTGTCTTATCTATGTATCCCTTCAGTAGAGACTTTAATGTTTGGATGTAAGGAAGGAAGGAGGAAAAGAAAGAAAGGAAAAGAAGGAAAGAAGCTACTCTATGCTCCAGATTATTTTGGTCATCCTTCTTGAAAATAATGTTTAATCTCTTTAAGGTTCTGAGGGAAGCAATAAATAACAATTTTGTCTTGGGACTTTCCTGGTGGTCCAGTGGTTAGGACTCCATGCTTCCAATGCAGAGGGCGAGGGTTCAATCCCTGGTCGCGGAACTAGTATCCCACATGCCTCATGGCCAAAAAAAAGTTAAAAAAAAAAAGAATTCTGTTTTCATTCACTAGTGAGGAGTCAATAGAGAAATAAGACACAGGAAACAGAGATGAGGTTAGAATACCATCTGCTGAGTGAACATAGCTTTAGCTCTGCACCTCTGTTGGGCTTACTAATATTTTACCCCTACAGGAGGCAGACTTAAGCACTCAGTCTCTGGTCTCTGTGTTCAGCTGTTTGACCCCTCCCACAAGGCAGACATGGTGAAAAGAGCAGATTATACCCTCTCTGCAGGCAGGCTAGCATCCAGAACAGCAAGAGAACCCAAGAGGCCCTGAGCCAAGCACGTAGAATTCATTCTGTAAAACCCACCAGTCAGATAAGACATTCTTTCTTCCTTGGAGAACAAAGTAAAGGGGCTCAGAGAAACTGGAAATGTTTCTCTGGATGAGTGTGTTCCGCTAATGCTCTTTACCTTCTGGGTGACCATATGTCTTGGTTGGCCAAGGACTAATCCAGCTTATTCCTGCTGTCCCAGCATAATTAATAACAGTGTCCCCTTTTACTCTCAAAAGTGTAGAATACATTATATGGTCATCTTAATTATATCCTTCTTAAGATAGAGCGACCAACATTGCACTCAGTATTTAAGGATGTTCAAAACATTTTAATCTAAGAGTTACTCTCCCACCCCCATTACTGGGTGTGCCTTTCTAACGTCACCTGTACTTCACTATGGGGACCCCAAAATTTGGAACCTTCAACCTATTTGTTTTATGCTCGGCCAACCTTTATCACTTTTGCTGTATATTTTGTCTCCTCCCTCAGTAGGGGAGAAATAGCCCCACAATAGGCTATTTCCAGACTAGACTGTATCTGACTTGCATTGGTAATTTCCACAATACTTTGCACAGAGTAGATGTTCAAAAGGGGATAGTAATAACAATATTTTAAATGTCAGTTTTTATAGTTTAAGATATTGTTTGCATTCTGCTGAACATTTAAGATCTAGAAAAACCTCACAGTTTCTAAAACTTGCCCTTTTCTCCCCAGTCTTGTGATATTCAGAACCTGTGTTTTTATACCATATCAGATGGTTTAATCGATGTACATATTTATCTTCCACTTAAAATAATTGTTTTAGGGCTTCCCTGGTGGCGCAGTGGTTGAGAGTCCGCCTGCCGATGCAGGGGACACAGGTTCGTGCCCCGGTCTGGGAAGATCCCACATGCCGTGGAGCAGCTGGGCCCGTGAGCCTTGGCCGCTGAGCCTGCGCGTCCAGAGCCTGTGCTCCGCAACAGGAGAGGTCACAGCAGTGAGGGGCCTGCGTACCGCAAAAAAAAAAAAAAAAATTGTTTTAGTTAAATTTAAATGGTTTTATCTTAAAAGTTCGACATCAGGAATCCATTTTACTCTCAACCCACTCCTTTTCTCTTAAGATGAAAGAAAGATTAAATTTTTTACTAAAGACATTTTTACTAAAATGTATTGAACGTCGATATCATTTTTCGAATTTAGAGAATGGTAAAAGAAAATTATCAACTGAATAGAGCTCCACAATGAGAAAACAATTGTAATTCATATATTTAAATAAGAAAAATCCTATTTGGAGAAGAGGAAAGATAAATTCATGGGCTTTAGAAACAATCAACTGCTTGATATGCCAGAACTAGTTTTGCCTTTTGAGTCAGCTTTTGGGGGGAATGCTTTAGCTTCTAACACAGAAAAATACGGTTAGATCTTTCCTATCTCAAAAGTAAATAAACACGTTTTCTCTTGACCCTACTTCTCCACAGTTCTCACACTATGTTTTTCACAACGAAGTTTCCAAAAAAAAGACAAAGAAAAAAAAAAAGGCTCTCTTCTTAAGGGCTCCACCTTTTATTTTACTCTTTAATACTACAATATGCTGAATTTTGCCCCTTACCTTTCTAGTTAAACTGGTTTTCTTAAGGTTACCAATAACCTCCGGCCTGATTGCCAAACTTAGTGGACTCTTTTTAGCCCTTATCTTGAGTCCTTACAGCTTTATAAAGCATTTGTTAGCGTTGACCATACTCTCCTCTTCTGTCTTCTTTGACATCATTCCCCCTGACTATTCTCACTGTCTCTGCTCCTTAAATTGTTAATGCTCCTAAGTTTCTATTCTCCATCTTTTTCTATTCACAATTTATCTAGGTAATCTTGTCCACTGCCATGGCTTTAACTACAATGTCTCCCAAATCCTTATCTTCCTACATTTCTCATTTGAGGACCGGGTTCATATTTCCAAGAGATTGTTGGATATCTCTATAAGGATGTTGCATAGCCCCTCAAATGTAACACCTTCCAAACTGAGTTAAATATTCTCTATACCTGAGCTTCCTGCCATCACCAAATGACATTACATCCTCCCAGTTCCGTGAGCCTTAAACTGGCTATCATCCTCAACTTTATCCTCACCCTGTCTTCTTCATTGCAGTGAAGTACCAAGTTCTATCAATTCTGACTTTAAAAAACTTGCCATCTCTTAAGTGTCCAATGGTGCTAGGCACTTTTCCCATATTATCTGCCTCCTAAATGCCTCTAAATCCAAATTAATACCTCTTTCCTCTTCCCACAGCTATTTTCATCATTGGTATCCAGTAAATATTTGATAATATATCATCTTCATGCCTGAAGAGCCATTAACCTTGGGATCATCTTGGCTTCCTCCCCTCTCTTCCTCCCTCAGTCTTAGTGTTAGTCATTGAGTTCTGTTGCTTTGACTTCCTTGTCTCTATTATCCATTCTTTCTCTGTATTCCCACTACCAGTGTCTTAGCTCCAACCTTCATCATTTCTTACCTAAGCTATTAATGACTTTCTTGTTTGTCTGCTTTTATTCTCACTCCACTCCATCTATTTCATCCTTTATTACTGCTGCCCATAATCTTTCCCAAATATAAATGTAATCATGTCTCAGTCCAGCTTAGTCAGTTTCATCATCATCAAAATAAAGACCAAACCTCTTAACCTGGCACTCCAGAAATGTGTTTTGGTGCTTGCTTATAAGACAAGCCCCCTTGCATACATCCTTCACTCTAACCCTATCAAATTATTTGTAATTACTGAAAATTGCCAGCCATTCTTAATACCTCAGTGCTGTTTGATCTATGGAATGGCCTCCCTCTCCCCAATCCCAGCTCATCCTTTAAGACTGCTCAAACATCACCCTCTTTTAGAAGGCTTTTCTGATAGCTGCTTTACCAAGCAATAGGTGTCATTCCTCTGCTCTCCCCAAAAGCTTGCGCTTACCTTCATTATATCATTTCTCTCTTCTGTCTTCATTTTTAGACTATGAACTGTTTGATGTCAAGAACTATACTGTTTCTAATTTTTATTTTTGCATAAAGAAGAAGGAGAGAGGAGGAAGAGAAGGAAGGGAGGGGAAAAAGAGAAGGAAAAGGGGAAGAAATTCAGTAAATGAATCGACCCACTGGATAGTGTATAAAATTGCTAGGTATTTTAGTCTTGCTTGTATTACCTTTATTTAAGTGGACAAGTAATAACCACTTCTTTATCTGCATGAATCTGCCCTGCAAAAACCTAGCTAATGTTATCATGTATGAGGGTTTAAAGTGATTGCTAAAAGTAATCTGGAAGATAAATTACCAATTTGTTTACTCTCCTAAAGAAAGGGCTATACTTTATCTGTTAGTTGCTAATTTCTTTAAGTACTAGCTAAAATGCTGACTCAACTTCCATGTCAACACTGAAATATATTTATTTTGCTGTTTTATTTTTATTAGGCATTAATACATCCTTTTTAGTGAATTTTTCAGATAGCAAATGGAAAGTTTCAACTATCTCTATAGTTGCTTCAATTCTCCAAAATTCTCAAAGACAAAGCATAAATCCAGGGCTTCCCTGGTGTAGCAGTGGTTAAGAATCCACTTGCCAATGCAGGGGACACGGGTTTGAGCCCTGGTCCGGGAAGATCCCACATGCGACAGAGCAACTAAGCCCGTGCGCCACAACTACTGAGCCTGCGCTCTAGAGCCCGTGAGCCACAACTACTGAAGCCCGTGCACCTAGAGCCCATGCTCTGCATCAAGAGAAGCCACCACAATGAGAAGCCCGTGCACCGCAGCGAAGAGTAGCCCCTGCTCACCGCAACTAGAGAAAGCCTGCGCACAGCAACAGACCCAATGCAGCCAAAAATAAATAAATAAAAATAAATAAATATATATTTTTTAAAAAGCATAAATCCAGTTGTGGTGCAGTTGCAGAAGTCATCCTTACACAGCACAACTGAGTTCCTATGTTATTTCAAGAAAATTTCTATTAAAGAGAAATAGCTCATGAAAGATCCTCAGTGCTAATGCTTTGGTAATATTATTATAGAGCATTTTTTTACAGATATAATCCAACAGATGTAATCCATGTTATATGCATGTAACAGTTGCTTAGTGTCGACTTAAAGGAAAACATACATGAGAGTTAGGAGTTTAAGTTTTGTTCAGGGTCTTACTGAGGCCCATAGCCCAGGAGACAGCGCCTCAGGAGCTCTGAGAACTGCTTCAAGAGGTAGGAGAGGAGCCAGGGTATACGTGAGTTTTTAGCTGGGAAATTCATGCAGTCAAGCATACATCTTAGCAAAAGACCGCTAATCAAAAAGAACAGACATCTCAAGCTAATGGTCTTAGTACTTTCTATATATGGGAAGATGCAAGGATCTGGGATCATTGAAATTCTTCCTGTGATATGCATCTATCCTGTGATATGCAGCTATAGATGATATGCATCTCCAGGCTACGCATCCGGAGCCTGTGCTCGGCAACGGGAGAGGCCACAACAGTGAGAGGCCCGTGTAACAAAAAAAAAAAAATTCCTTCTTGCTGGGCTCCTATGCATAATTGATAGCAATAAAATCCACCTGGTAGGAACACTCCTGCCAACTTAATCCATGTCTGACTAATAAAATGATTCTTCAGCAGCCTTACCCTGGAAAACAGAGTGGGAGGGAAAGGGGATTCTTTCTTGACAAGGCCAGTTTACGTTGCAAAGACCAGACTTTTTTTTAACTATCAGAAATTCAACTACTTTCAGTTTTTCTGGTTATATTTTATTGGTCAGTTTACTTGCAATAACACATAATAATCCCATGTAAGGTATTTCTTTGTAACCATACATAAATATAGATTCTACACAAGGCACTGTGTAGTTAAATAAATTTTCCTTCAGATACTTAGATCAAGCTCTTGCAAGGGACAGTAAGTATTTTCTTAGATTTTAAGCAAATCTAGATTGCCCACTTGAAATGGCAAAAATCCAAGGCTGGACTTTCCCGGGGGGAGAAGTGGGTCAGAATGTGATAACTGAAATAATTGACAAATCCTTTGTCTAATAGTGAAAAATTTAACATGCAGCTGCTGCTTGTATTGAACTACAGGGTGTGTCTCACGCCATTGTTATCAGGCTTTTTAAATGAAAGAAATATACCAGGTGATTTCTTAAATAATTAGCATTTTATGGCTTGTGATTCGAATAAACACCTTTTTTTTTTTTTTTTTTTTTTGTGGTGGTACACGGGCCTCTTACTGTTGTGGCCTCTCCCGTTGCGGAGCACAGGCTCTGGACACGCAGGCTCAGCGGCCATGGCTCATGGGCCCAGCCGCTCCACGGCACGTGGGATCCTCCCAGACTGGGGCACGAACCCGTGTCCCCTGCATCGGCAGGCGGACTCTCAACCACTGCACCACCAGGGAAGCCCCTCGAATAAACACCTTTGAGTTTAATGTCATCTTTTCTTCTGTGCTTCTGATTACTTGCCGAGATACTCACTAGCTATTGAAGAAACCACTCAAACTGTGTTTGTTCTTTGAAAGTGAGCCCTCAGCTTTCCGTCTGTCTCCCAAATATTAGTGTAATGAAATAAAAGACACAAATTCATTCTGTAAATTCTTTTCTTGTTGGTTTTGAAACTGGCATTTCACTCAATTCTGTTTTTTTTATTTGCAGAACTTCCTTATGGCTGGGAGAAAATTGAAGACCCTCAGTATGGGACCTACTATGTTGAGTAAGTTTGTTACCTCAGTTAATGTTCTCCCAAGTGTTTTCCTTTCATTACTCAACTTTAGGGAATGAATGAAATACTTTATGCTTCTGCAATCCAGCTTTCAGGTTTTGCCACTAGGGGAATGAGAAGGTAGGGACAGTGGGCATTTACTTCACTGACTAGGCTCCCTAGAAGTTGGCTTTGAAGTAAGTATAGAGAGACAGGGGGAAGTTGCCCGGATAAGTAATGGCTAGAGATGTTATCAGTACTACCGTGGCCTCTAAAGAGAGAAGTAGTAGATAGAAGACTGAAATAAGGTGAACTATTAAGGTCACTTTCAACACTATACTTGCATGTTTCTGAAAGCAATGAAAGGACTTTAAGGGCATTGTATCATAATGATCCAAACCTTTGAAGTATATCATTAAAACTGTTCTCTCTTTCAAGGAGTTAATTAAGGAAAAGTTAGTATTCTCTTTGCGGGGGTGAAAGTTGCTTCTCACACAGCTGTTATGGTTAAATTTAACATAAATCTGTGTTGGAGTAGAGGATCAAACACCTGCCTATATTAGCCAGAGAAATTAGGATAACATCAACATCTAATTTTTTTTCCCTTTTCTTCACTTATCTAATTGCTACATTATTATGATCGTTGGGATTGCTTTCTCTCCAGATGGTATAGATAGAATTTTGACCTCAGGCATCTAGTACCAGGCAAATAATTGCATCAGAGAGGTTACTATTTACCTGGGAACTAGGAGTCTGCACCAACTGCCAAGGTAGTAAAGGCAAAATATTATTACCTGGAAAAATAGCAAACATGAGAATCTTCTAGTTTTATGATTGCTAATTAACTTTTCATCACTTGTTGGCACAAACCAGTGCCATTTCCCTAGCGCAAGTAACTCTGAGTCCTGTTACAACGCTAGTCTTTATCCTAGTGTGTCGGTTGTTACTTGAGTCACTGTGGTTAGAGGGATTTTTGGAATGATTTCTTAAAATCTAACTTGTACCCTAAGAAAATGAGTCATTTTGACCCTCCGATATGTAACTTAACAGTGTCAATATTTTGGTTCCATTGAAAGGTTATGTTAATTTTATTTCCATTGTGTTATTTCATATCTTTCTAATACTGTGATGTGAAAGGTTCACAGCAGCTCATTTTTTTTCTAAAGCATATTTAATTTGAAGAAAAAAACTAACCATTTTTCTAGTCAAAGAAATATTTGAAGGCTAGCTGAAAAGGAATTGTGAGATTTTTTCCCCCTAAGAGTTAGTCTACTTAAGTTGGGCTTCAATCAGTCATTATTTGCCATTAACACTACTGAACATTTCTGAGATAATAATTCTCATTCTCTTAGTATCCATTCCAAGTGAATTTGAGTACACGGTCAAGAGGTGAAAGACATTTGCCTGTTATAAAATCTTGGGCTAAATGATCGGGTTCTCGTTAAGCAAGGATATACTAATATTGAAGCAGCTTTAGGGCAAATCCTGAAGTGACCTGCTCTCAGCTGTCATGGAGGTATGTGAAGTAGCCTGATTAGAAGCAACAGCAGTGGCAGCAATGTGATTTTGTATGATTGCTCCCAGACGAGCTCATTTTACAGGAGGGTAATTTATTAGATTAAGAAAGAGCAGGCCGTACTCGAGATGCACATTAGTATGGAATCAGCTGAGCTCTGGAGTGTGGCTTGATTCCCAGATTAGTTAGGCTTTGAATCTCGACTGTAGTAATCTGCAGTGAGTTTACTGATGGAGATAAAAAGCTGTTAACTTGAATGGCTACTCTTTGGCTCTCTTAGTTTGTCAAACCAGATGGCACAATGATTGCTCTTGGCAGGAGCCTTATAGTAGTAACACCAACTGCAATGGCAGGGGTTTTTTTTGGTAAGTATTTATTTTAGAAGATGAGATTCTGAAATGGATTAATTTATTTTTGAAAATAAAATTCTTCCCAAAATTTAATGGTAGGCCTTCCATAAGAATGCTTATATATTTAGAAATGTTGTCTTAACGTATTGCTTTAACTGTCGTGATGCAGTCAGGTGACAAAGTCAAAATATGTCTGCTTTTAATATCTTAACGCTTCGTGAAGGATAATGATTTTGTTTGTTGAGGTGCATTTTTAAAATTCCTATATACAAAATTTTAATACAGGTGAAATTTCAAATTATTTATTATATATTTAATTAAGCTTGTTTGCTACCCTTGTTTAATTTTTCTGATAATCTGTCATATTCTTCTCTCTTACTTCCCATAGCTGGTTTTATAGAAGACAAAATTTGTTATCTGAATAATATTATGGGTATAAGTAACTAAATGAAAAGGAGAGTGTTTTTACTGTTTTGTTTTTTGGGTGACATTTTAATCTAGATAGTCTAAGGTTACAGATGCAATTACTCCCTTCACTAAAATCTTACATTATTTGTCAAAGAATTTTCAGGAAAGGGATTACTCATTCACATACTTCTACTCTCTTCTACCACACATAACAAAGAGTATACTACCACTGTTTATGTTCTAATGCTTGGGTGGCAAAGTGAGTCATTCTAGCTGATGACGTTAAAGTGAGCCAGGATTCTTTCCAAACAGGTTTATTCTTTTCTAAGTGTCAGTTTCTAGTTTTATTTTATCAAGACTATGTAAATTATCAGTACCTAACAGATAACTTTTAAAATGGTACCTAACTTAACACCGAAGTCTTCATTTTCACAGAGGGGTAAACAGTAACTCAGTTGATAAGGTCCCCCCTCATAGTAAGAAGCAGAAGCATACCTGAGTTTTTGTGAAATCAGAACCCAAAGGGTGTCAAGTAGAACTTGCCATATTTAGAGCTCTGAAACTAAATACCTACATCTGTTGCAGGGTTAATAATGCACTAGAAGCCTAAAAGGCATAGAGAAGCAGACTCAGAAGCTAGCATACCTTGCTGTAGGGTTGGTTTTTTTCCCTGCTGCCCCCTCCTCCATCACCATTAATGTTCACAAATGGTAAAGAAAATATCCAAGTCATATGACTATTTACATATAGATTTTGTAACAGCCTATCTAAAGACAATCATAATCTGAAATTCTCATGATTTGTTGTTTAATTGTTGGTATTTACTAATGTCACTTCTCGTTAAAATGGATTCTACTAGAAAATGCATTTCATTTGGCTAAAATATATTTGTACTATAGAAGTACTAGAATATAATTCCCCCTTGCTTCTGTATTAGCCCTATTTGCGGTCTTAAACATCTTTTGTACAATAGTTGCATTCTTAACCAAGTTACACTTAACTGACTTGCCAGAATAACCTATGCTCAGTTCCCTCTGTAAAGAGGGTAAGAGTATGCTCTTACCCTTAGTATATTGAATACCATCGGCTAATGGCCTACCTCTAGTCTCCCCATGCTTTTCTGCTTTCCCCCACAGACTTGTATGCTTTCAGGGGCCAGTTGTGATTGCTCCTAAATCATAAAAAAACAGTTAAACTTTTGTTATAATTATGTAACTAATTATTATATAATTTTGAAGAAATTTAACTGTGAGAGTTGTTCTGTGATACAGTTTGATAAAAGCAAGTCACTTGGGCTTCCCTGGTGGCGCAGTGGTTGAGAGTCCGCCTGCCGATGCAGGGGACATGGGTTCGTGCCCCGGTCTGGGAAGATCCCACATGCCGCGGAGCGGCTGGGCCCACGAGCCATGGCCGCTGGGCCTGCGCTTCTGGAGCCTGTGCTCCGCAATGGGAGAGGCCACAACAGTGAGAGGCCCGTGTGCCGCAAAAAAAAAAAAGAAAAAAAAGCAAGTCACTTGCTTAGTTGCCGCTAAATTGATGTGGGTGAGTCAGTTGGAAAAATAATAGTAAAATTCTAGAAGGCTTCTACACTCAGATTTCTTCAAATGTGTCTTTACGGCTGCTTCACTTTAGAGAACCTTAAAACCCTCCTACCATTAACTGCCTTAAAAAAAATTAACTGATTAATTACCAACAGTCCTGAGTGTATCATATATGAGGGCTTCTACTGTAGTTTTGAAAACTGTTATTAGCTATATTAGAAACGTTTATAAAGAAGCTATAGTGAATACTTCAGCAGCTTTGACTTCTAGGCATCTTCTGCGGGACCTTCTTTAGTTGCCAGAAGGCTCTTCCTCTGTGACCTGTCAGCATATCTGGGTTCCATAGCGTAAAGGGTACATATTTATCCCTTAATCTATGATAGTCTATTTTAAAATATGTAATTCTTTCATATTAAACTGAAATGCATATTTTTCTACGTTTTGCAGTCACCTTAACCAGAAAACCCAGTTTGAAAATCCAGTGGAGGAAGCCAAAAGGAAAAAGCAGTTAGGACAGGCTGATACTGGGTCTTCAAAACCAGGTAGAACTTTTACCTCTATCTTCTCTTCTAAGAATAACTTGTGAAACTTATATGCTGAAATAATAAAAGTGAGTTTGAACTTTTTACTATCGGGGCTTTAAAATTCAACAGAGAATGTCTAATTTCCGTTACTGTAAAGGTATGAATAATCTTAATAAAACATCTGGACAGTTTGAGAATACTGAGACTTTTCTCATGCTGCTTATATAGAAAGTATGAAATTGTTGGCAGAAGGGACTGAATAGCTTTGTTATGGGTGCAAGGTTTTAATTTGAAGATTGGATTGTTTCCTGGTGTTTAAGGCCAAGCCAGTATTAGATCTTTAATTCATTCTGAGCTTCTCTCAAGTTAATTGCTTAGATCTAACATCAGTAACCATTCAGGATTCTTCATTAACTGATATGAACAAATACCAAGTAAATCCACTGTATTATTGCCTACATCATTGATTCTCAAGTGGGATGGTAGGGTATTAGTAATATCAGGACCATTTGGGGAACATTTTAAAAATACATAGGTCCTGAGATTTTGATGAGCCTAGCCATGTGTATTTTGAAAAAGATGCCCAGAAATTTCTTACGTCCAACTTATCCCTCCTCATCTCCTCCCCCTTCTCTCTCTGTCATTAATAAGGTCTATATGGTCATATCATAATAATCTATTAGATTCTTCACTTCTGTTGCCAGTGAGAGAAACAGTTTTTTCTTATAACTACTCTTCCAAAACATAGTCTCTTCCCTTAAGATTTGCATTTGATTTAACAAATATTTTTAGTTTAACAAATATTTTGGGGCACCTACTATATGCCCAGTGCTTTGCTAAGTACATGGTATTAAAAAATGATTAAGAGTCAGATAGGTCTTGCCCTCAAGAGTTCACAGTCTAAAATAGGAAACTAATAGTTACACTGTATGGTGATAGGTGTCATCCTGTATTAGTAGTTGAATGAGCAGGGGGCAGAGCAGGTTTGAATCCCAGCTGTGTAACCTTGGTTGAGTTTTTAAATTCTTTGTTTTCTCATCTACAAAACAGGAATAATCGTAGTCCCTACCTCTTAAGGTGGTTCTGAGTATGCAAATTAATACATGTAAAGTGCTTACAATACATGTAAAGTGCTTGCAAATACAGGTCTGGCACATGGTGACCAATAAACAATAGCTTTCATTGCTATTAATAGAGATGTACAAGGTACAGTGGTGGCATAAAGGAGGGAGTGCACAACTTTGCTGTGGTGGAGGAAATCAAGGGGGCAGGGGAACCTTGAGACAGAGGACGTATGTGAACTGGGTCTTGAAGTGCCAGGAAAAGTTAAGTCAGGCAGATCAAAATTTTAGAGGAGCAACAAGGCATACCAGCTAGAAGGAACAGAATACATAAAATCAGAGAAGCATGAAATGGTGGTCCAGGGGTCAGAGAACAGATACAAATGGCCAGCGCGTAGGGTATTTTAGGGGAGTAACAAGAGATGAGGTTGTAAGGATAGGCAGCCATGAGAAGAAACGAGTTTCAAAGAGAAGCTGAATATTTGTGTCACATGGTGCTGAAAAGTCGGGAAAGATGAAAGTTGAAAAGTGTTTTACATTGGACTTTAAAATGTGGAGGTCATTTGTCACTCTAGCAAGAGCAAGGGGAGAGTGAAATAAAACTGCAGTAGAATAAAGAGGAAATGGGAGGTGTAGAAGTGAAGACAGTGGGTTTAGCCAACTATTTTGCTAGCTTTGAGTGTGAAAGGGGTAGCCAGAGGACATTAACTGCAGAGGAACATGAGTCCCCATTTTACACATGAACAGACTTCAGGAAAGATTAAGCCTCTTGCTTAGAATCACAGTGAGTGATTTGGAGTCAAGTCTGGATTTGAACCTAGTTTTACTGACTTTAAATTCAGAGTTCTTTGTATTATAACATGTAGTTCCTGAATGCCCATGTCTTCCATGGCCCATAGCAAAGATCTTCTCTCCTTTACTAAGCTCTAAGCTCCTCGAGGGCAGGACCCATGTGTTTTATTACTTTAGATAACCAGACACTCTCCTATGAGAGAGTAATGACTCAGCATCTGTCTTTCAGGAGCCCACAAGTTAGCCAGGGAAACAGACACATAATTTTAGTATAGTATGATATTAACAGATATAAACAGTAGTGTTGGAACAAAGGAGAGAGAAATTAAATCTCACTGCGAGAGGAAAGGAAAGGCTTCCTAGAAGTGATGGAAGTTATGCTAGTCCTTGAAGAATAATTGTTACCATTTATTGAGATAGAGTCTAGTGCTAAATTGGATGCTTTATATTACATCATCTCATTTAAGTCTCAAAATATTGCTGCAAGGTTGTTAATATTATTTTCCCCGTCCAGATGCCTTGATGGCATCAAGTTACAATTGTCCGATGCTTCCATCCCAGGGATATACTTGCCACAGGGACAGAAGTACTCAAGTTTGTGAGCCTCCTTCCTTAGGCAGCCTGTATGGGTTTGTGTTTATCTACATTTATTGAGCACTTATTGTTTATCAAGCACTGTTTCTTATGCTTTCTGTGCACCACCTAGTTTAATCCCTGTAACAACCCCATGAATTATGTACTATTACCCCCCCCCTTTTATAGATGAGGCAACCGAGACTTAAAAAGGTTAAATTATATTCCAAGATTACTCAAGTAAATCACAAAGCTTGGATTTAAAATCAGAATTGTTTAAAAAAAAAAAATCAGGATTCTTAGACTCAATGATAGTTTCTTTGTGCCTTTCTTATTCTCACTTTTCTATATCTAAATTCTGATAATACCTACTTTTGACCAATTTCTAATTGGCTTTGGCTGTTTTATTACTACTTTCCCAAATTAGGTGTTAACCAAAACTTTCCTTCCCACTTTAATGTTTGCACATCTTGGAGCTCATATATTATATGCTGATTTTCTATTGTATCCCTCAGATGCCCATCTTATTCTGATATTTACGGGGACTAGAGCATGGGATAGCTGACCAGAAATATTTCAATATTTGACATAAAAATGAGAAAGGTACATTTCATCAAAGATATTTTCCTCAAGTACCTGTACACAGTACTTACATGATCTTATCTATGATCTGATAGGCAACACTAGGGGGCAGTCATAATCAGCTTACATAACTAAATAGGCTTTAAGCATGTCAAATAATTTTTTTAAGTGATATTTTGTTCAGAGATGAGTTGCTAGTTTGAATGTCAGAGGCTCATCAAGGGCCAGCAGCGCACTGAGGTATTGCCACAAGTAGCCTGACTGGCCAAACTCAGAGGCCTCACAAAATAGTGTTTACTGTGGTGAATACACTCCTGTCTGGAGTCTAGTCCTCTCCTTTGAGAGGCCCAAAATAGCCGATTTTTTTTTAATGTCAAGTGCTTGTATTTGTAAGAGATTAGCAAATCTGGGAAGAACATAATGAACAAAGTACACCCACTCCTATCCCAAACCTGCCTTTGTCAGTATTTGCAGGGCAGCCCTACCTCTTGCAGGAGCCATATGCATACTATACAATCTATACAACCATACAGAACAGCCCCAAGGATTGTTCTTTTCTAATTGCCAATAAGTTTAATGCATGCCTCTTAGAACACTTTGCTAAGAGAGGCAGCAGCAGATACACACAGATTAACTCTCGGCTTGATATTAGTGCTAAGTGTGATCTAAATATGAAACAAGTCACCCTTGTTAATTTGAGTCATTAGGGAAATGATCATCAAAACCACAGTTTAAGACCATTCCACGCCTACTAGAATGGCTATAACCAAAAAAGCAGACGGTAACAAGTGTTGGCAAGGATGTGGAGAAGTTGGAACCCTCATACACTGATGGTGGAAATGTAAAATGGTACAGCCACTTTGGAAAAGTTTGGCAGTCCTTCAGAATGTTAAACATAGTTATGATATGTTTATGGTAACTGCTGCATTTCCATTCACAGTATGTAACTAATAGGAATGAAAATACTTGCCCACACAAAACCTTGTACATGAGTGTTCATAGCAACATTATTTATAATATCCAAAAAGTATAAACAATCCAAATATCCATCAGCTGATACATGGATAACTAAAATGTGCTATATCTGCACAGTGGAATATTATTTGGCAATAAAAAGGAATAAAGTCCTAACACATGCTACAACACAGATGAACCTCAAAAAAATTATGCTGAGTGAAATAAAGCATTCCAAAGACCACATATTATATGATTCCATTTATATTAAAAGTCCAGATTGGGCAAATCTATAGACAGAAAGTAGACTAGTGGTTGCAGGTTGGGGAGAAATGGGGAGTGACTGCTAATGGACAGAGAGATTTCTTTGGTGTGTGTGTTTGGAGGGAGAGAAAAATGTGCTAAAATTAGACTGTGGTGATGGTTGCACGTCATTGACTTGTATAATTCTGTCATTATTGGATTATATCTCAATAAAGCTGTTAAAAAAGAGATTTGTGAGAAAAGTTTAAACCGTATTTTAAAAAGATAACTTCAACAATGCTTTGTAGATTATGAATCTGTACAATTTGATCCCCAAGGTTTTCATAAGTGCCCTAATGGCAGCTGGTGGAAGAGAGGAGCGAGAGTTTCTGGGGAAGAGAAGAGAGGTATTACTTGCAAATATAGATCACTTTTAGTTCTAGGATCATCTGGGGAAACCTCTTAAAATAGGCTTTTCAGAGGAGCTGTGCTTTTTGTCTTCCTAAAGTTTCCACTAAATATGAGTAAAAGGGAAAGACGCATGGAGCTATATACTGATAGTGCAGGGATTTGCTCCTCTCATCAGATATAGCTTAAAGGCTGCAGAAAGCCTGAGTCATAAATTATAAAAAGTTCTCGATGTATTCACTTTTATAAGTTTGTGACAGTTGCCTTCATCTTCCTAGTATAGTGTTTTCTGCATAGACCTCAGTAGCTGCTTACTCAAATGAAATATACATCTGAATAAGTGCTGAAGGCTTTCAGGAATTTAATAATAAAGTTTACCCTTCAGGAGTGTCATTTTGACTTCTAAATAAAGGACTCTTTGGGATAAGAAAAAGTAAGTACAAACAAGGCAGTGAGGAGGGGATAGAGTAGATGTTTTTACCTTTCAAATGACATAGAAGAGTCATATAAAAGATAAATGATTCATTAGCTAAGTTTTTTTTTCAGTGATTTAGTTTATGAAATTAAATTCCAACTGTTCTATAATATTAGAGTCTATCTTTTTTTTCCTGTTATGTTATGGTTTGTTATATTTAAGTTATATAGACTATCTTGGAGATTAGCTTCAAGGGCTATATTCATTGTAATTATTCTTGTTTCTCATTTTTACACAGATATGGAAAAATCACACTTTACTCGAGATCCATCCCAGCTTAAAGGCATCCTTGTTCGAGCATCATTAAAAAAAAGCACAATGGGATTTGGTTTTACCATTATTGGTGGAGATAGGCCTGATGAGTTCCTACAAGTGAAAAATGTGCTGAAAGATGGTCCTGCAGCTCAGGATGGGAAAATTGCACCAGGTAACAGATTTTTCAGAAATACTTAAAGAGGGACTTCCCTGGCTGTCCAGTGGTTAAGACTCCACGCTTCCACTGCAGGGGGCACAGGTCTGATCCCTGGTTGGGGAACTAAGATCCTGCGCATGCCGTGAGGCGTGGCCAAAAAAAAAAAAAAAAGAAATACTTAAAGAGTTATGATACTATAACAAAAATTATAGTGAAAAAGTTATATATATATTATATATGTAACGTATATAACAAATATAGTAGGTATGTAAGTATATATAAAACTTCTGTATATATATTTATATAAATAAAGAGAGAGAGAACTAAATTATACAACTGAAGAGGGAGATTCCTGTATTAAAATAGTTTATCTTCTAAACTAAGTGCATGCTAGTTTTGAAGGAGGGTCATTTTTACAAATAAGTGGAAACAGTCAAAACATTAAATTTATTAATTTTTTGAATAGTTTGCACATTTTGAGATAACTCTTTGGCTGTACTAAGCTAAAGATTTATTAACCATCTCAGAAAACTATTTGATAGTTTGATTTTCTCTGATTATGTTGGGTACTTTTGGAGTTATTTAACATTAACCTGTAATCTTTTTTGAAAAACGATTCATTGTGATGTTTATAATGATACTGAACAAATTGTTATATCCCACAGTTTTTTTCTAAGTTGGGTTTTTTTTTTTTTGCTTCCTTAGTGGCTGTTAGTAAAATTAAACTGCTATGTTAAGAATTATAGACAATAATATTACTATTTTTACAGAGCTGTATAAATTTGTCTTTTACGTAGTTTTCCCAACATCTTTACTTAGTGAGTGTTAGATATTTTTATACGGCTGACAGTGTTTATGGCTGAGTGGGTTAGAGGAAGTTTAAGACTAGTTACTGATTATGGGGAAGGTTTAAGTACTTTTTTCCAGAAAGATTTTAGTAATCCACTGAGGTTGCTTCTTACAGTTTGCTAGACTTTTCTAATCCTCTGTTATTTCACATACTTTGTGTAAATATGTCCCCCATTTGGGCGATTCAATTGTCATTACTTTTGATGGCAGATATCAACTTATTTTTAGCTGGGATATGGGCTCTCTCATATTATGCTTTCCCAATTAGGTGATAGAAACGTAAACAAGAAAACTTAAAATAATCAAATGTTATATTTATAAAGAAAATTATTTTTAGCTCTCTTTTATTACTTTATAAAATTAACAAACTCTAGAGATTAAAATTAATAGTAAAGTCTTTTCCTAAGTCCTCAATTTTGACTTTTTAAATATTTTGTGCATGAAACACATCTTGTAGCTATTGTATATACTGTCAGGATTTTATAATATAGATTCAGATATGTCTAAAACTGTTATTAATTTGTATAACAATATAATACTTCCATTAAAATTCTGGGAACTTTGACCAGGGGAAGAAAAGTCAAAACTTTGTTTCTAATTAGTCTAATTTCTATAACTTCTTGAATTTTGCAACAAATTTCCACAGACTAACATTAGTTTTTAAATACCATTCATGTTGATTTTTTTAAAGCCTACATGCAATCAGAACAAATCAAAGCACCTTTATTTGGCAATAACCTTTTAAATAATCGTATTCAAATAAAAGCAGCAAATGGATGAGATATCAGAGGACAAATTTTAAAAGCTAAAGTTGCATTAAGAAAAACACACAACTGATAAATGTCAAGTGGTAATAATCCGGCAACCAAAGTGGTCATAATAATGTAAAATCAGAAAAGCAAAACCAACTTTTACAAGGATTAATTCAGCTGAATTTCCAGCATCTTAAATAATATATTCTTTACTTCTGTTGAATTCTTTTGTTGCTTACTTTTCCTTTTGAAAACTAAATTACACTAAATTGAAAAAATCCACAAAAAAGAAAATACATTCATAAGTTATTATTCTAATCTTCAGCCTTACATTGTTCAAACTAGAATGAATTTTTAAGTACATTGTAATCAATGGCTACTTAAAATCAAGAAATAAGGTGATATTTAAAGATTGCCTGTTTGTACAAGTAGCCAATGGGGTTATTCACTCTTCTGTATACTGAACACCTACTACAATGTGCCTAGCTTTGTGTGACCACTTAAGTGTGACTCAAAGGATATACTAAAAATGATAATGTGAATTTGCAGTTAATTTTTTAAAGATTCACTTTAGCTTGAGGTCATAACTCTTTGCAACTAAGATAATTAAAAATGTATACATTTATATATTCTTTTTAGAGAGGAGTCACAGAAGGGAGAATGACATGTCGATGTTCAAAATCTATCTTTTCAGTAGTTAATGAACAGTAAGAGGTTTCCAAAATTCAAATTTAGATGCTAAACTTCAGTTATTTTCATCTCCCCCAACAAAAAATTAACTTATTTGACGGTTTTAATATTTTTAACATGACTTATGTTTTACCAGGTGATGTTATTGTGGACATCAATGGCAACTGTGTCCTTGGTCACACCCATGCAGATGTTGTCCAGATGTTTCAACTGGTACCCGTCAATCAGTATGTAAACCTCACTTTATGTCGTGGTTATCCACTTCCTGATGACAATGAAGATCCTGTTGTGGACATTGTTGCTGCTACTCCTGTCATCAATGGACAGTCATTAACTAAGGGAGAGACTTGCATGAATACTCAGGATTTTAAGTCAGGAGCAATGGTTCTGGACCAGAATGGAAAATCGGGGCACGCCTTGATCAGTGATCGTCTCAATGGACCATCAGATCTGAGTGAGCAGAGAGCGTCTATGGCATCGTCAGGCAGCTCCCAACCAGAACTAGTGACTATCCCTCTGATCAAGGGCCCTAAAGGCTTTGGGTTTGCCATTGCTGACAGCCCAACTGGACAGAAGGTGAAAATGATATTGGATAGTCAGTGGTGTCAAGGCCTACAGAAAGGGGATATAATTAAGGAAATTTATCATCAAAATGTGCAGAATTTAACACATCTCCAAGTGGTAGAGGTGCTAAAGCAGTTTCCAGTAGGTGCAGATGTACCATTGCTTATCTTAAGAGGAGGTGAGTAAAAGCGCAACAAGGAAAAATCTTCATTGTTCATGCATTTGTATCTGTGAATTGTCCTTCCTTACAGGTCAGAATATCTCTTTTCCCAGCAGACTTAACTGGTAATTAGTATGCATTTTCCTTAAGTTCTATCTGACTGCTTCCATAAGCAGTATCTTTTGCAGCAGTTTGTTTAGTTATTTGCAGTTTCATTTGTGTCCATTATGGATTTCTTTCCCTCTATATTCTTTTTAAAATCTGATTTATGACTTTAATGATTAGAGAGAGTCACAACATTGTGCTACTTCAAATGAAATATATCCTCTTAATTCCATTTTCTCTGTTGATGGCAATAATAGAAATGGACTCTTTCAAGCAGTGGTACTTCATCTGGACCTCTGTAATGTACCAAGGATGTTTTGAAAGAGCTAGCATCTCTGTGAATAAGCAAAATGTTGGATGGTGTGTTAATCTGTTCTGTAAAAGCAATCATGATAGCTTGTGCTCATAAAGCTCTTACCTTAAGCTTTAGTATCTGTCCATAAATGTTAATTAAACCCCACAGTGCTCATGTGAGATAAATATAATTTTATTTTCCAAGGTCATCAACTGACTTGAACTGCTCCCAGACATAAATGCAGTTCCAAGGACTAATCACAAAGTCGCGTTTTAATGGGCTTTCTTAAATCCATACCTATGAATGACTAGTATTTTAAAGAATAAAATTTAGCCCTTCACATATATCTCACTGGCTTTTAGTTTTCATTTTTGAGGCAAATGAGCAGTTTAACTTCATTGGGGCTTTTTTTTATTATTTTCATTTCTTTGAACTATTTTTGTTTCTTCTCTGTGTGGTATGGTAGAATGTGCTCATATCTCTTCGTGAGGGCTGGAGAATTATCCAGAGTTCCAACAAATATGAGAGTCCAGGGTTTGGTGTCAAACAGGTTGGATGTCAATTTCCTGCCTAGTTGCTGGTTGGTTCCGCAGTACAGGAAAGTAATGTTAATCTATTTGAGTCTTTGTTTACTTTATCTATAAAATGGCAGTAACATTTACGCCTTAGGATTGTCATAAAAAATGAAATACGTGTATAATGCCTGGCACGTAGAACATATTAAACATGATTTACTAGCCTGCTAAAAGTCAAAGCTAGTTTTGTCATAAACATTAGCAGTATTTGTGATCTGGGAATGCTTCCTCTGTTTTTAAAATGTGGCTCATTTTTTTTAAGGTCCTCCTTCACCAACTAAAACTGCCAAAATGGTGAGTATACTGTGGTCCTCAAATGCTTCTTCTGAACACACGGAGAGAGACGCTGCGTTCCCCTCCCTGAGGGCAGCTCATAGGGGTGGCGTTTACAGACAGGCAGGAGCCAAGAGGCAGACTGCCCTGGGCTTGTATCAGAAACTCAGAGGGAAGCGTGTGAGTTAGAAAAGCTGCCCATAGAGGAGGTGTGCTCTGCTGGTTAAGTATTTCTGCTGGAAGATAGGCCTGTACTACCAATAGTCCTGTCTAGGACACACTGAGGTGCCTACTGATGGGTCCTATTACTTTCTTTGTGTTTCAGAGGAACAGGGTAAGGAGTAGCTAAATGTTCGAGCAGATGTACTAAGGGAAGATGTAGTAGTTTCACATAAATTCACAGGGACTATAACTTACCCACATTCAGATAACCTTCTGACATTTAGCCCTAAACAGGACTTTCTAGAGCAATTGTGGCCTCTGTGCTCAATTTGCTTGTTATCAGAGTGAGAGGCTATCAGACCTGGAACAGTTTTCTCTGGCATTCTTCTGAATAACTGACTAGCCCATTTAAAGACCTGTGCAGAGAATAAGACCTAAACAAAGGACGCACCAAATAATGGTATGAAAGAAACAGTGCTAGGTACACGTGTAGCTACTTAAATATCCACAATTATATGGACATGGATATAAAGACAATCGTGTATAAAATCCTCATTTGCTCTGTTTTGCTTGATTTGGAGTGTGTCATCTTATAGTTGAAAGATGGTCTTCCAAACCCAAAACCCTGGGCTGCTAAACAAAAGACCATCAGATACAAAATGGATTAGTTCTCCATAGCCCACCAAATAGGATCCTCAGCAAATTGGCCGTTTTATGGATCAGGCAGAAAGAAACGCTCAGCACTTTTATAGAAAAGTGGACCAGTTAGGTCCAACGTGAACAGTGAACAGAAATTCTTTTTGCCTACTCAGTTAAAATTGCACTGTATTTTTCTCCATTTCTCCATTTCTCTGGTCCCTCTAGTACTCATTTTTAACTTCTGTGCTACCCTATCTATTTCGTAACGAATGCCAGTGCAGCCATGGGGACCCTAATGTTTTATAATTGATGAAAGTCTCAGACGACCTCCCACTGCTTCTGACAGAATCCTAGGCCATGTGGGAGAAAGAGGAAGAGACTGCTCTTATCTCCCGGCCATCTGACGGGGTCTGGGTCAGTGAAGGGTCCCTTCTGGCACAACGCTTTATAGCGACTGTCCCCTCACACCTACCTGAGAAGCTGCTGCTCCGGCATCCTAGTCACATTAATTATCTTATCATAAATGTCTATAATCCCCCTCTTCTAACCGTAATTCAGGATAACAAGCTGTTCTCAAAACCATAGTATTTATTTTCTTAGGCTATTTATTGGATTTCATTTTTTACTTTTATTAAAGAAGTCATTTTACTGAGCTATTCTTTTGGGAAAGTTCTATCTGAATAGGAACATTTGAAAATATCCCTTGTCTGATTCTCAGGCATGGTGCATTTTTTCGTGATATATTTGGATTGGCCATGAAGGTTTTTACACTGTTATCTTTATAACCTAAATTAGTTAACACTTCCTATTTCATTTTCTTAGAAAGAACATTACCTTAAACGTCTTCACTGAAAATTAAACTCAGTGAGTGGGGAGGATGGGGTTTATCAATATTCTAAGAGAATATGGACATATTCTCTTAGAGTCTCCCTCTTGCTTTACTTGGAAGTGCTGCCTTGTGTTGTATCCTTATTTATCTTCTGAAAGTCAATTTGTGTCTTGGTGGTGGAGCAAAGGGCAAAATTGCTTAAACATAGGACTAATTGATTGATATCATTATCAACTTTTTCTAATTTAAGTGAAATATGTTTTAATCAAATACACACAGCTATGAAAGTGAATTCCTATAAGACTGCAAATATGCTGTGGCTTTGACCCTGCTGCTTACACAACTGTAATCAGCTGACATACCCAGTTCAGACAACAGTTTTATGCACTAATCAACCATCTGGCTTTTCGAGATACTAAGTAAGGCCCTTTTCCATTTCAGAAAACAGATAAAAAGGAAAATTCAGGAAGTTTGGAGGCCATAAATGAGCCCATTCCCCAGCCTATGCCTTTTCCACCCAGCATTATCAGGTCAGGATCCCCGAAATTGGATCCTTCTGAGGTCTACCTGAAATCTAAGACTTTATATGAAGATAAACGTAAGTAGTTGTGGAATATTTCAGGAAAGCATGCAACAAAATTAATTTGAATTTTCTTAAAAACTTGACTTTTCCATCTTTCAAAACCATGTTGAAGTTATTCCTTCATTCCCATTTTAATATGACTTTGGGCTTCTTCCATTTATATTCAACATTCATTCATTTATTTTCTTCAAAACCATGTATTATTAAGGGCCTTCTGTCTACCCAACATCGTAGTAGGTAATGGGAATACAGAGGTAATAGGTTACATAGGCCCCGCACCCCAAAAGATGATTAAGCCTAAATGGAAAAGACAAAGAGGTAATCAAATACATATACAAATAAGTGCAGACAAGCCCCTAACAGGTTCAGTAATAGAAGGATGGACTGAATGAATTGGGATCCAAAGTAGAAAATGGTCAGTTTTACGGCTGTGGGTAGTAGGAAGTGTCAGATACTGCTTCATATAGGAAGTTAAGCTTTAACCAAGTCTTTAAAGACAATGAGGTAGGTGTTTATGAGATAGATGAAAGGGAAAGAAAGAAGGAATAGCATGTGCACATTGACCTTGTATGGGCTGGGTTCTGCACAGAGTTCAGTTTAGCTGCGTGTGGTTGGCAAGGGAAACTAGAGGGGGAGGGCGGATTATGCTGTTCGGAGGAAGCTGGAGACAGTGGTATACATGATAGAGAGCCACAGAATGGTTTTAACCATAGGGATGAAATTGTTGGACTTGACTTTCAGAAAGATTTTCCTGGCAGGGATACGAAGGATGATGAATCAGAGGGGTGTGTGATCTGAGGAGGAAACCAAAGGGTAGAGTAGACTCCTTCGAGGAGTCCAGCTGAGAGATGATGAGAAGAGAGTGTGCATAGGGTGGAAATTCATTTTCATACTAATTTACTTACTAATGATAGATCTTTTCCAAAGTAAAATCATAGATTTAAGTAGGTTTAATTTTTTAAATTTATTTATTTTTAGAAATAGATTTAGGTCTACCTTGGAAAAGATGTACACAAGTGAAAACATTATATATAATTGCCTTCATACTTATTTAACCTGTTACAGATCTTTGTCTTGATAGTCCGATAGTCCCAGGCCATATTTAGGAAGATGAAACATTGATTTGAAAGCATCAAGAATTAATGGACGTGTAATACTGAGAGCATGGAAGTGGGAGCAAATATTCCTAAGGAGTCTTGATTCAAAGTTTGGGTTAGAGCACAAAACAGAGATTTATGATTGAATTTTATTGTATTATTAATCCTTTTAGAATAAAGTGTGTATTATGTATGTATGTTTGTATTTATTATTTTCTGGTTTTCCTTAGCGCCAAACACCAAAGATTTGGATGTTTTTCTTCGGAAACAAGAATCAGGGTTTGGCTTTAGAGTGCTGGGAGGAGATGGACCTGACCAATCTGTAAGTTTAAATACTTTGGAATTTGGCTGCTCCTGTTAAAACTTTTAAGCAGAGATTTGGTAGAATACGGTGTTTTTGTTTTGTTTTTGGTTTGGTTTTTTAAAAGATTTTGTTTTCTCTGACAGTTTCATTAATATGAGGAAGAACTTCGTTTCTATTGGTGTCATAATACCTCAGTTAACTTGGTGTAGCTGAGGTTAAAACTATAGGTAAAAGCTGAATATGTCAGCTGTAAATTAGAGTAATAAATGGTTATACTAGCAAACCATTTACATCTAGAATTTTATTTATACAGGATTCTCACTCAAACTTAGAGAACAAATACAGTGGGTTTATTTTTGTTTTGCCCTTAGTTTGATAAAAAGTAATGTGCTTCTTAGAATTTAAGAACATATTTAAAGTTTTTTTGTATAATATCAAGAAAGACTACGTTATTATCATGCTTAGAAGTTAGGTGAATAACAATATTCTTTTAAAATGACGGGCTTCTTTCTATTTCTGACTAGAACATTTGATTTATAGAGTATAAATGTGTTCTAATTAGTCATATCAGTTACAGTTAAAATAATCATCAGAGACCGTTTAAGGCAGGTTGCCCTACATAGGGCAAATATAAAATACCTCGATTGTTTCTTTTCTTTCTTTCTTTTCTTTTTAATTGAGCTATGATTGACATATAACATTATATTAGTTTCAGATGTACAACATAACGATTCGATGTTTGTATACACCACAAAATGATCATCACGATAAGTCTAGTTACCATCCGTCACCAAAGTTATAAATTTTTTTCCTGTGATAAGAACTTTTAAGATTTTTCCCTTAGCAATTTTCGAATATGCACTACAGTATTACTGACTGTAGTCCCCATGCTGTACATTACATCCCCATGACTCATTTATTTTATAAACGGAAGTTTGTGCCTACCTCCCCCCAACCCCCTTTCCACTGTCAACCACCATTCTGTTCTAGGAGTTTTGTTTTGTTTGTTTATTTATTTTGTTCTTTGTATTTCACATATAAGTGAGAATACACAGCATTTGTCTTTCTCTGTCTGACTTATTTCACTTTGCATAATGCCCCCCAGGTCCATCCGTGTTGTCGCAGTTACCAAGATTTCATTCTTTTTAATGTAGTTTAATCTTCGCATCTGGTGATTTTCTCAATTTTCTTCTTGTAATTGATTTCTAGTTTTATACCATTGTGATTGGAAAAGATGCTTGATATAATTTCAGTCGTCTTAAACTTATTGAGACTTGTTTTGTGGCTTAACATGTGATCTGGCTGAGTAGTAGTTGTGTGTGTGTGTGTGTGTGTGTGTATAAAGAAGACATCATATGTATATTTCTTTTTTTTCCTAATTGCTATGGCTAGGACTTCCAATACTATGTTGAATAAAAGTGGCAAGAGTGGGCATCTTTGTCTTGTTCCTGATTTTAGAGGGAAAGCTTTCAGCTTTCACCATTGAGTATGGTGTTAGCTGTGGGCTTGTCATATATGGCCTTTATTATGTTGGGGAGTGTTCCCTCTACACACTTTGCTGAGAGTTGTTATAAATGGACACTGAATTTTGTCAGATGCTTTTTCTGTACCTGTTGAGATGATCATATGATTTTTATCCTTCATTTTGTTAATTTGGTGTATCACATTGATTTGTAGATGTTGAACCATTCTTGCATCCCTGGAATAAATTTCACTTGATCATGGTATATGATCCTTTTAATGTACTTTTTAATTCGATTTGCTAATGTTTTATTGAGGATTTTTGCATCTGTGTTCATCAGTGATGTTGGCCTGTCATTTTCTTTTTTGGGGGTGTCCTTGTCTATTTTTGGTATCAGGGTAATGTTGGCCTCATAGAATGAGTTTGGAAGTGTTCCCTCCTGTTCAATTTTTGGAAGAGTTTGAGAAGGATAGGTATTAAATCTTCTATAAATGTTTGGTAGAATTCACCAGTGAAGCCGTCAGGTCCTGGACTTTTGTTTGCTGGGAGGTTTTTAATTACTGATTCAATCTCCTTACTAGTAATTGGTCTGTTAAGATCTTCTACTTTTTCATGATTTACTCTTGAAAGATTGCATGTTTCTAGGAATTTATCCATTTTTTCTAGGTTGTCCAGTTTTTTGGCATATAATTGTTCATAGTAGTTTCTTATGATTCTTTATATTTCTGGTGGTGTCAAGGGTAACTTCTCTTTATTTCTGATTTTACTTTTGAGCTCTCTTTTTTTTCTTGGTGAATCTAGCTAAAGGTTTGTCAATTTTATTTATCTTTTCAAAGAGCCTGCTCTTAGTTTCACTTTTCTATTGTCTTTTTAGTCTCTATCTCATTTATGTCTACTCTGATCTTTGTTATTTCCTTCCTTCTACTAACTTTGGGCTTCTTTTGTTCTTTTTCTAGTTCCTTTAGGTGTAAAGCTAATTTTTGAGATTTTTCTTGTTTTGAGGTAGGCCTGTATTGCTATGAACTTCCCTCTTAGAACTACTTTTGCTGCATCCCAGAGATTTTGGTAAGTTGTATATCCATTTTCTTTTGTCTCAAGGTATTTTTTTTATTTCTCTCTTGATTTCTTCATTGATTCATTGGTTGTTCAGTAGCATGTAGTTTAATCTTCACATTTTGTGATTTTTCCCAATTTTCTTATAATTGATTTCTACTTTTATACCCTTGTGGTTGGAAAAGATGCTTGATATAATTTCAGTCTTCTTAAATTTATTGAGACTTGTTTTGTGGCTTAACATGTGATCTGTCCTGAAGAGTGTTCCACTTGAGAAGAATGTGTAATATGCTACTTTTGGATAGAATATTCTATATATATCTGTTAAGATTATCCGTTCTAATGTGTCATTTAAGGCCCACGTTTCCAAGATTGATCTTATGTCTGCATGATCTAGTCATTGATGTAAGTGGAGTATTAAAATTCCTTACTATTACTGTATTACTGTCAGTTTCTCCCCTCAGGTCTGTTAATATTTGCTTTATATATTTAGGTGCTCCTATATTGGGTGCATAAATATTTACAAATGTTATATCTTCTTGTTGGATTGACTCCTTTATCATTATGTAATGCCCTTTTTGTCTTTCATTGCAATCTTTGTTTTAAAGTCTATTTTGTCTGATGTAGGTATAGCTACCTCAGCTTTCTTTTGGTTTCTTTTTGCACAGAACATCTTTATCTATCCCTCTGCTTTCAGTCTTTGTGTCTCCTTACATCTGAAGTGAGTGTCTTATAGGCAGCATATAGATAGGTCTTGTTTGTTTATACATTCAGCCACTCTAAGTATTTTGATTGGAGAATTTAGTCATTTACACTTAAAGTAATTATTGAGAGGTATGTACATGTCATTTTGTTAATTGTTTTCTGGCTGTTTTGTAGTTCCTCTCTGTTCCTTTCTTCTTCTCTTGCTTTCTATGTTATGCTCATATTCTATTTTTGTTATCTTTTGTGTGTCTACTATAGGTTTTTGTTTGTGGTTACCATGAGGCTCACATATAACAGCTTATATATATATCAGTCTATTTTAAGTTGATAGCAAGTTAAATTTGAATGCATTCTAAAACTCCCCCCCATCACATTTTACGTTTTTGATGTCCCATTTCACATCTTTTTATTTTGTGTATCCCATTACTGATTATTCTAGTTATAGTTATTTTTACTACTTTTGTCTTTTAACCTACATACTAGCTTCGTAAGTGATTATATTTACCTTACCCATGAGATTTATACTTTCATATGTTTCCTTGTTGCTAATTAATACCCTTTCTTTTCAGCTAAAGTAGTCCCTTTCACATTTCTCATAAGGTCAGTTTAGTGATGAAGAACTCCTTTGACGGTTTCTTGTCTGGAAAACTCCATCTGTCCTTCAATTCTGAATGATAATTTTGCTGAGTAGAGTATTCTTGGTTGGAAGTTTTTTCCTTTCAGCACTTTGAATATATCATGCCACTCACTTCTGGACTGCAAAGTTTCTGCTGAAAAATCTGCTCATAGTCTTTTGGGGGTTCCTTTGTATGTAACAAGTTGTTTTCCTCTTGCTGCTTTTAAGATTCACTCTTTAACTTTTGACATTTTAATTATAATGTATCTCTGTGTGGATCTTTTTGAGTTTGTCTTTTTGGGAACTCTCTGGGCTTTCTGGATCTGGATGTCTGTCTCTTTCCCCAGGTTAGGGAAGTTTTCACAGCCATTATTTCTTCAGGTAAGTTTTCTCCTCCTTTCTCTCTCTCTTCTTCTGGCACCCCTATAATGCAAATGTTTTTCTGCTTGAAGTCATTCCATAGGTACCTTGGGCTATCCTCACTTTTTTTCATCTTATTTTTTTCTTTTTGCTGCTCTTGTTGGGTGAGTTCCATGGCCCTGTCTTCTAGATCACTGATTCTTTCTTCTGTTTTATCCAGTCTGCTGTTGAATCCCCCTAGTGTAATTTTCGGTTCAGTTATTGTATTCTTCAGGTCCATGACTTCTGTGTAGTACTTTCTTATATTTTCTGTCTCTTTATTGAAGTTCTCACTGTGTTTATGCATTCTTCTCCCACATTCAGTAAGCATCTTTATGACCATTACTTTGAACTCTTTATCTGGTAAATTACTTATCTTCATTTCATTAAGGTTTTTTTCCTTAGGTTTTATTTTGTTCTTTCATTTGGAACATATTTCTCTGTTTCCTCATTTTGCTTAACTCTCTATTTTTGTTTCTATGTATTAGGTGAAGCAGCTACCTCTCCCAGTCTTGAAGGAGTGACCTTGTTTAGGAAATGAGCTTATCTTTCAACTTTGCCCTAGCTCTTGGTTGTCTCTCCAACCTTTGTGATTGTCTAAGCAGCCTGATTTATTCTCAATAAGTCCCAGTCACTGAGGGTGTGCCAAGACCTCTCAGTGTTCCAAAGGGAGGGACCTCAGTCAGCAAGCATCTAGCTTCAGGCTGATTGGAAGCCATACCCTCAGGCAGCAGCTTTTAAAGTATGTCAACATACACAGTCCTGTGGGACTGCTGTTGTAAACTCTGCTGGCCTCCAGACCAGGAGATCTGAAGGTATCACCTGGGTGACAGTTGCAAAAATCAGGACTTCAGACAAGTTTATAAGCTCGTTTCTGGGAGGTACCAGAGAGCCATAGTGAAGCCAGGGAAGAGTGCAAAGATGGCATCTCCAGCCTCTGTTCCCTGAAAGCACCTCTGTAGCCTCTAGATGTGTGGCAAAGCTGAACCCTGCCCCTCAAGCTAGGACAAGTAAATAGGCCTTTTTCACAAAAAGACTGGGGTTGGGGGGCAGTGTTTCAGTCTGCAGTCTGTGTAGTGCCATGGGGGTGGGAGCTTGTCAAGAACTATCTCTCTTATTGTTACAGTCTCATGGGACTCAAGAATGCAGGCTGCCCTGGCCACCAGTGCCAAGCAATTAAGGAATGACCCCTGTGTAGACTACATGTGCCCACCAGCTTTAGCTAAGCAGCCAGAGAGTTCACGGCCAGGGCATACCCACTAGCATTAGCGGGGCAGTAGGAGAGTGTAGGCCAGGGTGCATCCACTGGCACAGCAGAGTAGAGGGAGGGAACAAAAATTGGTGCCTGCTAGCACCTCTATCCCTGGAGAGAGTCCCAGTAGAGCTCCAGCCCTTCAGCAGATGCTTTAAGAGTAGCAAATGAATCTCCTTCACATACAGTCTAGGCAGTTTTCAAACTGCTGCTTTTGCGCTGGTCCCCGGGGTGAGTGAGTCTGTGTGTAAACCCTTTAAGAAAAGTATCTCAGTTCCCTATAGCCCTTTGGGTCCCCTGGATGTGAGGCCCTTTGGTTTTCCAAGCCAGACATTTTGGAGGTCCATCTCTCCATTGCAGATCCAATGGTTAAGTTGCATGATGTGAGGCACGAACCCCTCACTCCTTAGGGAGAAGCTCCAGCTTTGTGAGATGCCTCTGATTATAGGTCACTGTGTTGGGGGGTAGGGTTTGGCAGACCATGTCTCTGCCTTTCCTACCCATCTCAGTGTGGCCCTTTTACCATTTCTTGTGAAGGAATTGTTCAGCTAATTTTCAAATCTTTTTCAGAGGGAATTGTTCCACATGTAGCTATAGATTCCATGTGTCCATGGGAGGAGGTGAGTTCAGGATCTTCTTACAACAACATGTTGGACCGTACCTCCTCCAGACTAGTTATATTTCTCTTGATTGTTTCTGATGGTAGATGTAGTTTCGTAGATATAGTTTGTCACTTCCTATTTTGTTGATACTCATAGTGTTCGTTCACTTAGGCATTTTAAGAATTTTTCTCAAACAGCTTGGGAGAAACCTTTCTCTTCTCTTCTCTCCTTTTTAATTGAAGTATAGTTGATGTACAATGTTATATAAGTTACAGGTGTACAATATAGTGATTAACAATTTTTAAAGGTTATAGTCCATTTATAATTATTATAAGATATTGACTATATTCCCTGTTTTGTACAATATATCCTCGTATCTTATTTCATATATAATAGTTTGTACCTCTTAATCCCTTATGCCCATATTGCCCCTCTCCACTTCCCTTTCCCCACCGGTAACCACTAGTTTGCTTTCTATATCTATGAGTCTGTTTCATTTTTGTTATATTCACCAGTATTTTGTATTTTTCTACATATAAGTGATATATTCCACATATAAGTGATATCATACAGTATTTGTCTGACTTATTTCACTTAGCATAATGTCCTTCAAGTCCATTCATGTTGTTTCAAATGGCAAAATTTCATTCTTTTTTATGGCCTAGTAGTATTCCATTGCACATATATGTATGTATATATAGGTGTGTATATAGATATAGATCACATCTTCTTTATCCATTCATCTGTTGATGGACACTTAGGTTGCTTCCATATCTTGGCAATTGTAAATAATGCTGTTATGAACGTTGGGGTACATGTATCTTTTCGAGTTAGTGTTTTCATTTCTTCTAGATATATACCCAGGAGTGGAATTGCTGTGTCATATGGTAGTGCTATTTTTGTTTTTTGAGAAACCTCCATGCTGTTTTTGACAGTAGCTGCACCAATTTATATTCCCACTAACACTGTAAAAGATTTCCCTTTCCTCTATATCCTTGCCAACATTTGTTATTTGTAGACTTTTTGATGATAACCATTTTGACAGGTGTGAGTTGATACCTTATTGTGGTTTTGACTTGCCTGATGATTAGCAATGTTGAGCATCTTTTCATGTGCCTGTGGGCCATCTGCATTTCCTCTTTGGAAAAATGTCTATTCAGGTCTTCTGCCCATTTTTTAATTGGGTTGTGTTTTTTGGGATATTAAGCTGTATGAGCTGTATGTATATTTTGGATATTAATCCCTCATTGGTCTCATCATTTGCAAATATTTTTTCCCAGTTTGTAGATTGTCTTTTTGTTTTGTTTATGGTTTCCTTTGCTGTACAAAAACTTTTAAGTTTAATTACGTCAGATTTATTTTTGTCTTTATTTCCATTACTCTAGAAAATGGATCCAAAAAAATATTGCTGCGATTCATGTCAAAGAGTGTTTTGCCTATGTTTTCCTCTAGCAGTTTTAGAGTATCCCATCTTACACTTGGATCTTTAATCCATTTTGAGTTTATTTTTGTATATGGTATTAGAGAGTGTTCTAATTTCATTCTTTTGCATGTAGCTGTCCAGTTTTCCCGGCACCACTTATTGAAGAGACTTTTTCTCCATTGTATATTCTTGCCTCCTTTGTCCTAGATTAATTGGCCATAAGTGTGTGGGTTTATCTCTGGGCTCTCTGTTCTGTTCCATTGATCTATGTGTCTGTTTTTGTGCCAGTACCATACTGTTTTGATTAGTTTAGCTTTGTAGTATAGTCTGAAGTCAGGGAAGTCAGGGATTCCTCCAGCTCTGTTCTTCTTTCTCAAGATTGTTTTGGCCATTTGGGATCTTTTGTGTTTCCATACAAATTTAAAAAAAAATTTGTTCTAGTTCTGTGAAAAATGCCCGTGGTATTTTGATAGGGATTGCATTGAATCTGTAGATTGCTTTTGGTAGTATGGTCATTTTAACAATATTAATTCTTCCAGCCCAATAACACAGTATATCTTTCCGTCTGTTTGTGTCGTCTCCAATTTCTTTCATCAGTGACTTATAGTCTTCCAAGTACAGGTCTTTTACCTCCTTAGTAGGTTTATTCCTAGGTATTTTGTTCTTTTTGATGCAATGGTAAATAGGATTGTTTCCTTAATTTCCCTTTCTGACAGTTCATTATTAGTGTATAGAAATGCAACAGATTTCTGTATATTAATTTTGTATCCTGCAGCCTTACCGAATTCATTGATGAACTCTAGTAGTTTTGTTTTCTGGTGGCAGGAATTTCTACATATATGTAGGATTTTCTACGTATACTATCATGTCATCTGCAAACAGTGACAGTTTTACTTCTTCCTTTCCAATTTGGATTCCTTTTATTTCTTTTTCTTGCCTGATTGCTGTAGCTAGGACTTCCAATACTCTGTAGAATAAAAGTGACAAGACTGAGCATCCTTATCTTGCTCCTGATCTTAGAGGAAATGCTTTCACTTTATCTTCTCTTAAATGTAGGGTTCTAGCAGCTCTGAAACTAGCCCAAACATTTAGGATTACTGAATTATAGGATTCTAATTGCTGGCAAACAGAATGAATTAGATCTGTTCACCTAGATGCAAGTGAATCTTAGGTCACTCTGTTCCCTTAAAATACTTACTGCTTTATAATTTAGAAACAAGACATATTTCTCTTTTGCATATACTAAACTTGTACTAATAGCCTTATGTAATGGGAGTATTGTAAGAATTATTCCAGTTGCTATGAACAGTGTACAAAAAAAATCTTTCCTGATGACATTCAGTGGACTTTACTAGTAGCTACTCCACAAAATTGCATTTTCTGAGTTTAATGTTTTTGTTTTATTATAGTAATGGAAGCGATAGTAGTATTTTTTAAGTTATTGAAATACTTGGTATTTTCTGTCTTCCTTGTCCCTAACCCAGCAAATCCAGAAGAGATTATGTGGTGTGGTCGTTTGAAGTGCCGTTTTGGAGAATGGTCAATTTCTAAGATTTCACCTTTCTAAAATATGACAGTTTTCTTGTTGAAATGCAAAAATCTGTTGGTTTGCACAGTTCTGAGTCAGGAAGTACTTAACTTGGTAGTTAAGGATCTTAGTACATCTTAGTAGACTGTATAGACCAACCTACACCTTATGTCTTATCAGGTATACATTGGGGCCATCATTCCTCTGGGTGCAGCTGAGAAAGATGGTCGTCTCCGTGCAGCTGATGAGCTGATGTGCATTGATGGAATTCCTGTTAAAGGGAAATCACACAAACAAGTGCTAGACCTAATGACGACTGCTGCTCGAAATGGCCATGTGTTATTAACTGTCAGAAGAAAGATCTTCTACAGTGGTATGTGAACCTGTTCCTACTCTGATAAGTTAAAAAAGAAACAAAGAAACTTAGTCCACATTTTTGGGGAGTTTTTTGGGGTTTTTTTTTGGCAGGTTATTTTATTATGTTTAATAGTGTGTGAGATAACTCATTTGGTGTGATCCAAGGCCTCATTGTGGAAGGCCATGTAAGGTCAAAAGGATTCAGAAATAATACTACTACTATCAAAAAAGAGAAATAAATTTTGGGCCTCTATATTAAGATTATATTAATATATATTGATGAATTTGCCAATGTGGCATTGTAGATCAGAGTATCAGCTTCAATCTGTTTTCTGAAAAACAAAGTTATTTAGTCATACCAAGATATCCCATTAGCTGAATATCAAAAGATTTTGGATCCTGATGATCCTAAATATTCAGAGGATAGAATGTTTCTACTCGACAAGTTTTAGTATAATATAATTTAACATTTGAGTGCTTACCACGTCCCAGACATACTGACTTTTTTACTTACTCTTTAGAACACTATGATGTAAACACTATCATTATTCTAGTTACTCACAGAAAGGTTGAGAAACACATAGGTGGTAGGTAGTAGGACCAGGATTAAAACAGGTAGTTTAATTACAGAGCTTGGGGTCTAAACCATTACACTTGGGTATGAAAATCTCATGTATTTTCTCTTCAGTAGTTTTGTGAATATTAAGTAGAAATTTTTAAAAGTGAATTCTTGCCACTTAAAATTTTTTAAAAGATAACCCTGTGGCACCACAAGAGTGTAAGCCTCATGTAGTTTGGGAGTTTCATCCATTTAGTTATGTGCTGTGTCCCCAGTATTTAGAAAATGCCTGCCTGGCACAGAGTGGACATAAAAAAATCTGTCGACTTGATGAATAGTTGCATTACTCTTAAAAATGAGGCACCGTGTTTTTGATTGCAACGTCCAAAGTAAAGGCCCAGGGACTTCCCTTGTGGTCCAGTGGTTAAGACTCCCTGCTCCCAATGCAGGGGCCCGGGTTTGATCCCTGGTCAGGGAACTAGATCCTGCTTGCTGCAACTAAGAGCCTGCATTGCTGAAGCTAAAGATCCCTCATACCACAACTAAAAGATCCCGCACGCGGCAACAAAGATCCCGCGTGCTGCAGCTAAGACCTGGCACAGCCAAATAAATAAATAAGTAAATAACAACAAAGTAAAGGCCCACCTCCCTTCCTAAATATCAGGTATTCCGTGATGCATACATATTTTAATGCAGTGTTGCCTCCATTTGGTTGTGCTGAAGTCAGAACATAACTACACAGAGTAAAAAATGTGATGCTATACAACTAGAGGTTGGCTCCCTCCTGGAAAGCATCATGAAGAAGCTTCATAGTAGTTTGATATTACTGGAAGCATTTTAGCTAATTCATTCTAACCATGCATTATATCAAAAAGAACCTTTCTTTTTATTAATGATTGGATGTTGGTGACACTTTGTCGAGGTGCAAAAACGTATTCTCAGAATCACATAGATTTTGACGCAAAGAGACCTTGTAAATGCATATTCATCGATAGCAATGTTGTTGTGGTTGTTGTTTATGATGTTTTGTATCAAATTATGGCACAAAACTTGCTCTTTTTTTGAAATCAGTTAGGACTAACTTGTGTTATTCTTTCTCACATTATGATGTTATCTTGAATAGGAGAAAAAGGTGTAGGTTAACTGCCCATTTGCTAGGAATTCCATATGACCTAATCTATGCCTAGGAGAGTTTGCCGTTCATGTGGACAGCTTGTTGTATGCCTGAGAACTGCTAATGGTTAACTCATCCGGTATCACCCATCAGGAACCTGCAGTTGTAAAACACATTGTAAAAGATAAATTCTGTGTAGATGGCAAACTGTTCTCAACCTGTAATGGGCAGCATCTCTGTCCTGATGCAGTGACCTCTCAGACGTCATGAGTGTCAGTCACTGCACTAATTATATTTAAAGTTGATTTTAAAAGGAAGTTTACTATGTTGTTATTCATTATCAACTTTTTAAAAAAATTACTGGTCCAGGTTAAAAACCTTGCTGGAATTAAAATAATTTCAAGAAGGATTTTTTTACTATCAAATTTCACAGAAGCTTTGAAAAACTTCCTTTAAAGTGAGGTAACGTTTTGCATTTTTCCAACTATGTACTTAAAGAGCATTTAAGAAGTCAGCTGGACTGCTGCCGCCTACATCTGCACTCAAATTAGGTCCAGAGCTCACGTGGGTGGAGGTGCTGCTTTTCTATTCTTTATGTTATTAGAAGCTAAATTTTCTTGTGAAAGGCTTAGCACAAAAACACTTTAGTTATCAAAAGTTATGATATTCCAGAAATATCAAAATTGATCATGTTTATTATAGAGAAACAACCTGAGGATGACAGCTTTCAAGCCTTCCTTTCAACACAGAATGGCTCTCCCCGCCTGAACCGAGCAGAGGTCCCAGCCAGGCCTGCTCCCCAGGAGGCCTATGATGTTGTCTTGCAACGAAAAGAAAATGAAGGATTTGGCTTTGTCATTCTCACTTCCAAAAGCAAGCCACCTCCAGGAGGTAAGGGCGCCTATGTCCTGTTATCCCTCCCTACAATTCCAGTTTTCTGAGTTGCCTGCTGGGTTTCTGAAACTAGTTAGGAATCATGTATTGATATAAATTGCCTCAGAGAGTTATCTTTTTTTAAAATGCTGAATATTTTCTTTATTTTCAAAATTAGGTAATCTGGGGACTTCCCTGGTGGTCCAGTGGTTAAGATTTCACCTTCTAATGCAGGGGCTGTGGGTTCAATCCCTGGTCAGGGAGCTAAGATCCCACATGCCTCACAGCTAAAAAGTCAAAACATAAAACACAAAAAATTCAATGAAGACTTTAAAAATGGTCCACATCAAGAAAAAAATTAAAAAGTTAAAAAAAAAAAAAGGAAATTGACTGTATTATAAAAAAAAAATTAGGTAATCTGAATCAAACCTTCCAGGCTTCGGGTTTATCTATCTATCTCAGATTCCATGAAATAAGTCTTATTAGTAGCTTGGTTTACATCAAGATTATATTGTGGCAGTATGTCAGGGATGTGACCTAATTGCTTTAGTGAAAGGACAATGCTGAATTTTTAAAATTATGGGGGCACAGGGTTTTTTTTCAAATTAGGGGAAATCGTGTATGCAGAAATGAATTAAATGCTAGAAACAGTGGAGAAGAAGTAAAACAGATTACCAGAAAAATCTTGACCCAAATATGTCTTAAATAGTCCTTTCATGTTATTTAATAATGATTGCCGTATTCCAGCTATAAAGTGACCTTCTTGAATGATAAGAGGCATTCTTTCTTTATATGCTTCATTGAAAGGTAAAAATTTTGTCAGAACCTTGAAAAATTAAATATCCTGAACCCAGCTTAACAGAATGTTGTCTGAGAAGGATGAGTATGTGTATTAATTCCCTCAACAAAGGAGGAATTACCTCTAGTATGTTCAGGGCTGTTATGATTCAGCAAATTAAATATTTGTCATGTCTTTATGTTTCTAAGAAATAATCATCTTTAAATATAATTGTAAAATCCAAATGAATATGAGATGAGAACCAGCAAATTAATATTTATGTATTATGCTTGTCTGGTAGCTTTATTTTTCCAAGTCAAGTGATAAAAATCTTTGACCACATGAAAATGCATTCTTGCCTTTGCCAGTGGATTTGATTATATCTTGGGTAGTGAGATCCTTTTAGACTAGATGGTCACTAAAACCTTAGTAAAAAAAAGAAAACACTTTCAGTAAAGTGTTGTGAGCCAAACCAATTTGCAAAAATCTTGCTGGAATTAATGCAGTTGTGTAGAGGAAGAAGATTCCGTGACATGGATGAGTTATTACTATAGTATCAGGTCACTGCTCACTGATACTAGTTTCCATTTTCCAAAAGCCGTTGCTATGGTAACGCTTGGAACTGGAACTGTCACTGATGCTTTGAGGATGATCATGTGGCCTGTGTCAGAAAAATAAAAGGAAGCAGCATTTAGGTGGAGTTTATTTTGTATCATTGTTTATTTGTTTTTCAAAATACTGATTTCCATTTTAGATAATCATATTCTCATTCTAATACCATGCAATAATCCCAGGCATTCAGATTAACAAAAATAGTGAAAGATTATTACTCAACATGATAGATGCTAACCACTTTTCATATTGAGGATACTCCTTTTCTAGCACCACAAAAATTAGGTGACAGTCTAGTGTTCACCATAAAACTAGGAGATATAGAGGAATTCAGTAAAATAAATTAGAGGAATTCAGTAAAATAAATTATGTTACTTAAATATGTTTAACATGTTTTTATACTTGTTTGTTTAAAATTTATATTATTATACTTCAATACATTATATATTAAATATTTTATTTGTGTATATTTATTTGTTTATATTTAAATTTTTAAAATCTTTTTATATGTATTTGTTTAAATTTCTTCTTACTATTTTGATGGTTTTACTTACCATAGATGCTAGATCTCTGTATAAGACAGTGTCATTAAGTGCTGGGCTTTGTAATCAGACAAACTTGGATTCTAGACCTGCTTATGTCTTTTAATAGCTGTCTGATCTTGGGCACATTACTTAGCCTCCAAGAGCTCCAGTTTCCACTGTGAAACGAGGATGATGATAACACTTCCTGTCTCGTGTGTTTGTGAGGATTAAAGGAGATACTGCGTGTGAAGCCCTTTGCCTGGACCTTCAATAAATGCTAGCTGCTGTTGCTTATTGTAGTTTCTGCTACCATTGTTATCATCATTATTTATAAAATTGCCACTGCCTCTTGACCTTTTTTTTTTTTAAAGAAACGTTAAAAAGTTTATCAATATTTGAGTAATGAGATAGGAAAGAAAGCCCAATTAAAATGTAGGATTGAGGCAGCAACTAATGGTGGCAGGAAATGAGTGTTGCTGCAAACTGCATAACAATGAAAGTTTGGTTTAGAAAAGAGTTAGCACAGGTGAAAAGGACAGAAACCTGTCTGTCAGAATAGATCATTCTTTATGGATCTTGTCTTGATATAGATTGGTATTCTGCACAATGTAGATTGTTGGGGTTTTTTTCCCTTTTGCCGAAATATATTTACTGCTGACATTTGTCACAAGACGAGTTCCCAGTAGCACCTCTAATACCAGTTATAAAATTCTAAGATTCTCTACTGTTGGCTTTTTCAAAGATCAGGGATCCAGGCCCAGCATCCTTCTTGCCCTGGACCCAGTTTGTGTCAGACCTACATGAATGAAGCACTTAGAAAAGACCTCTATTGAAGATGAAAAGGACTTGGCTACTTTTTGCATTGCCAGTACTTCAGAGGTTTCAGTGTTTCTGTTATTATATACTTTTCAGTTCTGGTTGCAAAGGATTTCTTTGAGAAGGGGACATTTCCAGTTACTGTCCTTTCTTTTCCTGAAAAGAAATGTTTTAAGAGCACTGAAGTGATAGCTGGACTAGCCAGTCTGTGAGACAGATTTAGGCCAAGATGATTGAAGACGGATAAATTGGCTTTATGGCAGATGCCTATAGAGTTTGTATATACCAACAACAAGGCAGGACTTAGACGTTTCCTTAGCCATGCAGTTACTTTGAAAATTTCCCAGTCTATTCAGAGAATGTTCAGAAGTTATCTTTCTCCTGGTCTACTATTTTTAGCTGTTTTGGTGGTGCTGCTATAAATGTCAAGAAAATAACAATCTGACTACTTTTATCTTCTCTCACCTTGGCGATTAACCCTTTGTGAAGTTCTGTACCAAGATTTGCCAATTCCTTTTGACCACATTGCTCACAGGATGAGAAAGGAACCCCTGAGACATCAGAGATTCCTGTTGTGTGATGCTTTCCCAAGCCTGAACAAACCCCTTTCAGTGTTCCAGGGAGCTGAATGATTTTCTTCTCAGGGGATCTGGAATGAACACTGTGTACAAGTAACACTCTTCTAAGAAGGAGAGTAACTAAGATATTGATTTAGAAGGTCACCACAGGGCCTCTGTGTGATTCTCCCTATGTTTCTGATGTGCCACCTGTCGTACTATCAGGGCAATCAGCTCATGCTGCCTGGCACAGGACATGGCCCATGCTGCTCTGGAACTCTTCTAATTAGTTTATAGCGAAAATGGCATAATAAGTGCTTGATATAATTCAGAGCTAAAAGGCACTTGCTTCCAACAGTGACTTCCTCATTTTTAAGATAAAGTCTCCCAATGTGTAATCCTAGAAGAGCCAAGGAATGGCATTCACTGTCCATGGGGACGTAAATCATGGCCGAGAATAACTTCCAGTCCAAATGAAGGTCTATTAAAATGGCCCTAGGGCTTCCCTGGTGGCGCAGTGGTTGAGAGTCCACCTGCCGATGCAGAGGACGCAGGTTCGTGCCCCGGTCCGGGAAGATCCCACATGCCGCGGAGCGGCTGGGCCCGTGAGCCATGGCCGCTGAGCCTGCGCGTCCGGAGCCTGTGCTCCGCAGCGGGAGGGGCCACAGCAGTGAGAGGCCCGCGTACCCCCCCCAAAAAAAAAAAGGCCCTAACATACACCTAGATATAATACAGAAATACTAGTAAGGAGCCCATTTTACTATGGAAATTAAACATAATCACAGTGCCATTTAAAAATATTAAATTGTCCTTATTCATAACAATAAGGCTACATATTCAGCAGGAGCTCAAGTGCCTGATAAATTTACTGACCTAGGCAAAGAAATTCTTAGAGAACATAGAAGGAACATTTGTTTCTCAATACAAATGCCCCTTATTAAATGGTGAAAGATATTTTGACAAGATTTCCTGAATGTCTGAGAACTCATTTTAAGGCTTAATAACAGTGAAGTGTCGTAGTAGTTACTCTAAGAAAGCCTTTAGCATTATGCTAGAGATATAATAGAGCTGCACAGAGTGTCTTTGCAAACGTCTTAGATTCAGCTTTGTGCATTCAGGGTATGATTTTATCCATAAGCCAAATAATCTTAATGTTAAACATTAATGTTCTAATTCCACTCCGCTTTTCTGATTTTTAAAAAAATCTAAAGGCATTAAATAAAAGGAATTAATTTTGCCCTAGAAATAAGTATGATTCATTTTAATGATCAGTCATTTCACTGTAACTGGATTTCTGACCAATCTGAGTCCTAAACTTGATTTTGAACTGCATTTATTTACAAGACTCCTGTGGGAGTAAATGCCCCTTCAACAGAACCAAAGATGATCTCATTGTGCCATTTCTAAAATAGCCAAAAACATGATGCAGCCTAAACAGCCAACAGCAAACAAGAAACATGAGCTATTCTCATAAGTATCACTGAGGTCAGTAGCCTTTAAACTGGATCATTAGGATGACATTATAAAAATTGGAAAAAGGTTTCTGGTAAGTGGAAAGAAGCAGAAAGGTTTATATGCTATGATTGCAACTGTGTAAAGAGTATCTATGCCTGTGGAGAAAGAGTGGAAGATAATATGAAAGTAGTTGCATTTGGATAGGATGATCACAGGTGGTGGTTTTTTGATATATCTTTAAAGAATTTTCTTTGATGTTATTATGTTGAATTTTTCATGATGGTGATGATGATGATGATAAATCCAACACTCCAAGATATGTTAAATAATTGAAAAACCTGGGGATTTTTTTCCCATAGTTATTCCTCATAAAATTGGCCGAGTCATAGAAGGAAGTCCAGCTGATCGCTGTGGGAAGCTGAAAGTTGGAGATCATATCTCTGCAGTGAATGGGCAGTCCATTGTTGAACTGTCCCATGATAACATTGTTCAGCTGATCAAAGATGCCGGTGTCACCGTCACACTAACAGTCATTGCTGAAGAAGGTAAGGAACCAGTAGACCTGCCTTCCCCAAACTGACCTGAGGGACACAGAGCCTGTAGAAGGCAGTGGCTTCCTCCAGCATTGCCAGAACCACTGCAGTGATAGAACCATTTATATGCTCGGGAGTCTCATTTTTTACCTTTTCCATTTAATGAATTTAAAAGACAGTTTATTATAAAGTCGTCAGTAGCTCAAGGAAAATAATACAGCTAGTGAGTGGTGGCCATTTATTTATGTGCTGGAGGAGCAAGCACCCAGAGCAAAAGACATTGGTAATGCTTTTCAGATCTTATTTTCTTAAAATAATGTCTTAAGTCTCTGCCTGAGTGAGAGAAAATCCTCTAAAGGGTTCCAAGAAAGTCACTGTTGATATCAAGCCTTTCATGTCAGGCCCGTGCCATAGTGTGCCTTGCCTCGCAGGCAGGGCTTCGTTCTGGTAGCTGCTTTACAAATGGGGGAAGGGGAGTGCATCGGAATGGCCAGTAAATAGGGCATAAAATGTACTTAGTGTCTTGCCTTGCTTTAAGGCTGCCTTTGATCATTAAGAATTTCTAATTAGGAACCATTTTTGAATAGCACCGGTTCATGGTCTTTGTTTATGAATTACAAGGTAACCGTTAAATAATGCTCATCTCATTTTTCCTGATCTTGTAAAATTTATGAGAAGCCAAAAGCAACAGAATTGCGAAGGGTCAGTCTTCCATGTTAAAATTCCTTGTACCGTAATGTGTGTTCATGTCCCCCGTGCCCCCCATGATCCTCTAATCTAGTCAGTTTTCAGGTCTTTTAATTTTTGATTATTCCTTTCTTTTCCCTTCCTCCTGTACCACTCGCATACCTTTGTATCTAAGGTTCTACATAAATCTCCCCTCTGTCCAAGATTCTGTAGGGGGATTTCTTTGTGGACACGAGTTCGTCTGGCTGCTCTCGGAGGCCCCTTCTCATTCTAAGACACTGTGACATCCCTGCCTCTGCTCTTTTCCCTTCTCTAGCCTGTTCTGCACTCTGCCCAGACTCTGTCCCAGACTCTGCTGATTCTTCCTTCTAAAGTCCTCTTCAGTGCAAGCTCCAGTGCTTCCCCGCTCTCTGCACAGAAAGTGTTTTATGATTTTGTTCCCAGCCTGCCTTTTAAATTTACCTCCCAGTTCTTTCCAAATTCTCAGATCTTTCCAAAGATCTGTCTCTTTTTCCAGATCCTCTCTTGAACTGGTCCTCATTGGCCTCTGTGCACATGGGCTTCCTCCCCCAGTCCCATAGCACTCCTTATCTCTGCAATTCACTGAGCACTATTACATCACTAACTCCCTATTAAAGGGTCTGCTCTTTGAATACAAAGAAAATGTTACCAATTGACTAGGATACTTGCTAGGCACTCAGTAAATATTTTTTTGAATGAAGGAATGAGTAAATGGATGGATGAGCGAATGAGCAAAGTAAGAGTCAGGAGATTTTCAGTTCTATGCCAATACCTAGCAGAGGCAATATAAGCCTAATAGAAGAAGTAAGCTTTTGACTGACAAGAGTTCACTGACACCTATTAGCTAGTTGTCTGACCTTAAACAAGCCACTTAACATTTCTAACCTTCAGTTTTTAATCTGTAGGGTGGGAATAATGATATCTATTTCAGGATCACTGTGAAAATTAAAGGTGAAAATGTACATAATCTGCGTAAGTACCCTAAGGTGCTCATCTAGTGATAGCTGTCATTATCTTACCACGTCTTTGCATGGCTGCCTCCCTCACTCACTGCCTAAGGAAATAATAATATTTAAGAAGCACTTACTATGTGGCAGCTATTGTCCTAAGTACTTTACATCTGCTAAGTCATTTAATCCTCACACTAACCCTAGCCGCACTATTAATGGCCCATTCTATAGGCGAGGAAATGAGCCACCAAGCAGTTAGAGAACTTGCCCCTGGTCATAAAACTGGTGACAGAACAAGTATTTGAATACAGGCTCTAGGCTGTAGAATCTGTGCTCCTAACTGCTGTGCCTTCCCTAACTAATCATGGTATCTAAAATAACCCTCCCCCTGCCTGACCCAGTCTTGCCTTACTCAGTTTTACTTTTTTTTTAAATTTAATTATTAATTAAAAAAATGTTTATTGAAGTATAGTTGATTTACAAAATCGTGTTAGTTTTACAGGTACAGCACAGTGATTCAGTTATGTGCGTGTATATATATATATATATATATATATATATATATATATATATATTCTTTTTTAGATTCTTTTCCCTTATAGATTATTACAAAATATTGAGTATAGTTCCCTGTGCTATACAATAGGTCCTTGTTGATTATCTATTTTACATATAGTAGTGTGTATATGTTAATCCCAACCTCCTAATTCATCCCTCCCCTATCGCCCTTCCCCTTTGGTAACTCTAAGTTTGTTTTCTATGTCTGTGAGTCTCTTTCTGTTTTTCAGCTTTACTTTTCTTCATTGTACTCATCTCTACATGAGGTTATTGAACTATGAGTTTATTTGTTTATTGTCGTCTCCCCTACTAGAATGTAAAGTCATAAGATTCATGAAGTTAGAGATTTTGTCATGTTTGGTGCTAAATCCCAAGGGCCTAAAACAGTGTTAACCACATAGTAAGTGCTCAGTCAAATTTTTTGAATGAAGGCTTATTGTTACTTAATATGATTTTGGTAAGATTTCTTTATCTCAGTTTCTTTACCATGATCTCTTTGGCCTGCTTTTTAGCCTTAAATTCTGTTCCGTGACCCACAAAGAAAAGCAGGCCTCAGTGCCACAGGGTTGTGACATTTCAGGGTTGTTCTGAGAATGATGTATGTAGTGCAATTATATCACCATGCTTGGCATGCAGTAGTGATAGAAGCTGCTAGAAGTAGTGGAACTAGCAGTAGTATACATCAGTGTTTCTTAAACCATATATAGAAGCATCAGTGGTTTTTTTCCCAGTTCATCACAGACCAGCGTTTTTTGTAAAATTCAATAAAAATTAAATGAAAAATGAAAATTTTTCTGTCGAATCATTATAAAATTAAAAAATTTTTACTCTCAGTATCAGTATGCATCTTATTGCTGACTAACAGACCACACTTTGAGTAGTCTTGAGACAGAGAAAGAAGTGGTCTTTCTACTGCTGAATGATATTAGTATAATTTTTTTTTCAAAATTACCCTTTATTGTTGATGGTGTTTTCGAGAGGTTGTCCAAAATTACTCAGTTGGTTTTCTTCCATTTAAAAATTAACTTTGGAATTCCCTGGCAGTCCAGTGGTTAGAACTCCGAGCTTTCACTGCCGAGAGCTGGGGTTCAATCCCTGGTCTGGGAAATGAGATCCCACAAGCTGCGTGGCACGGCAAAAAAAATAATAATAGTAACTTTGACATTCTGGCCCAAATACTTCTGGACTTGTCTTCTGGACAATCTTAAGATTTCTTATATAATGCCAATCAGTGTTTACGAAAAGTGGAAGGGTGGCGGGAAACACCCCAGCAGATCCATGCTTTAAAGTGTTATTTCATATGTAGGTGCAACCTCTTAAAATACAATCACATTTGACATGTAAAATCACATTTCAGTGATTACACCTTATTTTTACTATACTCTTAAGTTTTATTAAACTGTGGGAACATTTAGAATCTCTTACTTTTCTCAGGTAAATTAGAAAGTGTCCCTTCTGTCCCATTCATGGAGTTCGTAAGACGTCCAAGCTTCTCTGAAGTCTGTCAATTGCACTAAAGAGTCAAATGAATACTTACAGCTCTACAGCTGTTTTCAGAAATCACACATTCAGAGCGATACCTCAAAGCTGCATTCCATCCCATGTGATACTGCTCCCCGCCTCTCCATAAGCCATTCACTGTAAATCAATAAAAGACAGTTACCTGGAAAAAGAAAACTTGTTTCCTTCACCTTCTTTTCCCCCTTTTGCTAGATATGATTCAGTATCTGTTCTTACTTTGCCAAGTTCCCAAGTCAAGTGTCGTGTGTGGTATAAAACTCTCAAACACATTCAGGACTCGGGACTCTCCCTGCTGTGTGGCATTCCCATGACACTGCCACCTCTTCACCAGGGCAGCTCCTTCTCAAGTCTAGAGCATAAACTGACTCAGCCTGCTTGTTCTTGCTTATTGGAAAGAAATCTTTAAATTGTATGATTTTTAAAAATTGATTCCTAATGTTGTGTCAGGTCTTGTTCATTTCATTTTTAAGAGTGGACACAAGTTCCCAAAGGCTACCAAGGGCTATGTTAGAATGGTTCTGGTAGTGTTGCCATCATTTTCGTTTTGTTTTGCTTTCCATTAATTTATCTGTTTATTCTCACTTGTCTCCGTTTTCCACTCTCATTTCTCTCACTACTCCCACTGGGAGTTATGCCAGTGTATTTTATGTGCCTCCCTTTATTTATGTCTTTTAAAATACATGTTTTTGTGTGTGTCTGCCTTTATTTTTTGAGTTGTATAACTGGTATTGTGTTATAGATTTTATGCTGGTTTTTTTTCTCAGAACCATATGCTTTCTTTTTTTTAATGTCACTTTATTGTTACAGAATCTAATTCAGGATCTTACATGGCACTTAGTTGTTGTATCTTCTTTTTTCTTTTTAATTGAGACATAACTCATGTGCTATAAATTTCATTGTTTTAAAGTATACAAGCCAGTGGTTTTTAGTGTATTCATAAGGTTGTGCAACCATCCCCACCAATTCCACAACATTTTATCACCCCTATAAGAAACCACTACTCTACTTTCTTTCTCTATGGATTTGCTAAATATTTCATGTAAATGGAATTATATCTGACCTTTTATGTCTGGCTTCTTTCACTTAGCAAAATGTTTTCATGTTTCATCTGTGTTGTAGCATGTCCTTTTTATGACTAATGAATAATATCCCATTATGTGTATATACATTTTGCTTATTTAATCATTATGTGATAGACACTTGGGTTGTTTCTATTTTTTTTCTATTATGTATAATGCTGCTATGAACATTGGCATACAGTTTTTATACAGATGTATGTTTTCATTTTTCTTGGGTGTATACCTAGGTGTGGAATTGTTGAGTCATATGATGTCATGTTTAACTTTTTGAGGAACTGTCGAACTGTTTTCCACAGCAGCTGCATAGTTATATATTCCCACCAGTAATGTACGAGGCTTCCAATTTCTCCACATCGTCACCATTTATTTTCCTTTGTGTGTGTGTGTGTATGTATGTGTGTGTTTTAAGCCATTCTAGTGAGTGTGAAATACAATAGTATCTCATCGTGGTTTTGATTTATATTTCCCTCGTGACTAATGATGTTGAGCAGCTTTTCGTGTGCTGTTGGTCACTTGCATATCTTCTTTGGAGAAATGTCTATTCAAATCCTTTACTCACTTTTAATCGGGTTGTCTTTTTTATTGTTGAATTATAAGGCTTCTTTATATTCTGATTTTAGATCCTTATCTGATATATGGTTTGCAAGTCTTTTCTCCCATTTTGCGGGTTGTCTTTTCACTGTTTTGATATTGTCCTCTGATGCACAAAAGTTTAATGTTGCTGTTGTCTAATTTATCTATCTTTTCTTTGGTTGCTTGTGCTTTTGGTATCGTAGCATCAAGTGCCTTCAAGATTTATCTGAGTTGCTGGGTGAACACAATCGATTGCTTTTAACTACTTGACCATTTTCCATACTGTATATTTACTGCGTATTACCTGTCTCCTCCCCCCTAGACAGCCACACCATCTCCAACTCCCCATTATCACAAACTATCCTCTATACCTTCATATATGTACCTTATAAAACAGTGTGAGAATTTATTGGAGTGAAATTGCTTGATCAAAAGAAATTGCTTACTTTGACCAAGTACTATCAGATTGTCCTCTGTAATTGCTGCAGCCATCTACACTCCCACCAACAGAACACTGAGGATTCTTTATCTTCACATCCCCGCCAATACTCAGCATTATCCAGCTTTCAAGTTGGCTAGTGTACAGCAAGGAAAGTGTTACTTCATTGGTATATAATTTGCATTTCTCTGATTACGCATGAATTTGAGCATCTATTTGGATGCTTGTTTGGGGTTGGTTTTTTTCTTGTAAATTGCCTCTTCATATCCTTTACTCATTTTTCTTGTGGGATTGCTGTCTTTTTCTTGTTGATATTTAGAGATTCCTTGCAAATTATAGGCATTAGTCCAATTTAGTTTTAGAAAGCATAAATACCTTTTCCTGTCATCTGTATGTTAACTTTGACTGTGGTGCCCTTTGTTATACAGAGAGTCTTAATTTAGATGTCACCAGATTAGTCAATTTTTATTCAGTACCTTATGGCTTGTGCTTTTGAAGTTTTATTTAAGATATCTTTCCCCACCCCATATCACAGAAATTTTCTCTTATATTATCGTCTATTGGATTTCTAATTTTGCATTTTGCATTTAGATCTTGAATCCATCTGGAGCCTACCTTTATATATAGTTTTAGGTGGGATCCAGTTTTATTTTTTATCCTTACAGTGAGCCAGTTTTTCTAGTACCATCTATTAGACAGTACTTCTTTTCCTCATTGATTTGTGGAGCCATCTCTTCTGTATATTAACCTCCCCTTTAAACATGAATCTCCATACCACAACGTTCATTGCAGCACTGTTTACAATAGCCAGGACATGGAAGCAACCTAAATGTCCATCAACAGATGAATGGATAAAGAAGATGTGGCACATATATACAATGGAATATTACTCAGCCATAAAAAGAAACAAAATTGAGTTATTTGTAGTGAGGTGGATGGACCTACGGCCTGTCATACAGAGTGAAGTAAGTCAGAAAGAGAAAAACAAATACCATATGCTAACACATATATATGGAATCTAAAAAAAAAAAAGATAGTTCTGAAGAATGTAGGGATAGGACAGGAATAAAGACACAGACGTAGAGAATGGACTTGAGGACACGGGGAGAGGGAAGGGTAAGCTGGGACAAAGTGAGAGAGTGGCATTGACATATATACACTACCAAATATAAAATAGATAGCTAGTGGGAAGAAGCCACCACATAGCACAGGGAGATCAGCTCGCTGTTTTGTGACCACCTAGAGGGATGGGATAGGGAGGGTGGGAGGGAGACGCAAGAAGGAGGGGATATGGGGATATATGTATACATATAGCTGATTCACTTTGTTATACAGCAGAAACTAACACACCATTGTAAAGCAATTATACTCCAATAAAGATGTTAAAAAAAAGAGAATCTCCAAGTCCTTTATTCTGTTCTGCTAGTTTATCTATTATTATCTATATGTACCTATTGTATCTATACATATAATTTTAATATATATAAATATAATTTTTGAGTGTGTGTATATATATATATTCACACACACACTTTTTCTTTTAGTCTGTAACTTTGTGGTATATTCTAGTATCTGTCTGTAAGGCACGTCTTTCTCCAAGCCCCCACCAAATCAACTAGGTATTCATGAAATTTTCCATGTAAAATTTTAGAGCCAATTATTAAGCCACTCTAAAAAATCCAGCTGCAATTTTTATTGGGATATATTGAACATATATATTAACTTCGGGAAAATTTATACCTTTAAATATTAAGTCACCCCACCTAAGAGTATGGGCTCTCTCTTCAGTTATTCAGGTCATCTTTTCAATAGAATTTTAGAAAGTTCTTTCATGAGATTCTTATTTATTCTTGGTAAAGATGATTCCCAATATATTATAATGTTTGTTGCTAAAGTTTAACTGTGGGATTTTGTGTTTATCCTCTGATAATACACTTTCTCTTAAGTAGTTACATACAGAAACTCCAGCAAAAGTTTAATTCTCATTGAGGGAAAGATATACTTAACCCATTGCTTTACAAAAATCTTCAGATAAAATTTAGAGAGGCTGCTACGGCAGCCTAGCCAGATACCACTACTCTCCTCCCGCCACTGTTTATACCCTGGCCTGTGTTTTCAGAGTACTCTCAGTTACTTTCAGTTAAAAGAAGTTCTTAAATAAGAATTAATTATTTATCTATGTTTTTAGTCCCAAGAACTTTGAAGAGAAACAACTTAATCCAAGCCATAAAATAATGATGTATTTAGTGACCCTGAAGTCCCAGCTCTCTCAATAGAAATTGCTTCCTAAACATTCATATTCCTTGTTTTTCACATCAGTCTTTCTGTGTTTTCATTATATTTGAGATTCAGATTTTATCAGTTTCTACATGTTCTAACCTAAAAATGTCCTCTTACCTGGAACATTTTTGCTAAGTTAGGTAAATATTTCAGACTGTACACCTTAAGAGAAATATAGCCCCAATCATTTTGATGATTATGATAACCATAATGATCATTTTAATAGAAACATTAATATAGTGAATATGATATGCCAGGCACTGTTCTAAGCATGTTTATCTATACAGTAACCCCACGAGCTAGCTGTAATTCCCTTTTCATTGATGAGATGATTAGATTAGAAGCACAGAGAATTAAAGTAATTTGTTCAAGAACACATAGCTAGTAAATGATGGGATCTGCCTGAAACCCCATCAGTCTTGCTCCAAAGTTCATGGTCTTAATCATTAATCTATGCTCTCTCTTTGATATTTTAAAATATCCTATGTTTTAAAATTTGGGTGGGATAAAACATTAGAAAGTTTCAGCTTTTTTTTTTTTTTTTGGCTGTGTTGGGTCTTCATTGCTGCGTGCAGGCTTTCTCTAGTTATGGCGTGTGGGCTTCTCATTGCGGTGGCTTCTCGTTGCAGAACACAGGCTCTAGGCATGCGGGCTTCAGTAGTTGTGGCACGTGGGCTCAGTAGCTGTGGCGCACAGTCTTAGTTGTTCCGTGGCATGTGGGATCTTCCCGGACCAGGGATCGAACCCGTGTCCCCTGCATTGGCAGGCGGATTCTTAACCACTGTGCCACCAGGGAAGTCCAAAAGTTTCAGCTTTAAAAATAAATATGAGTCTGACAACCTCCAGAGTGTCTTTTAACTGTCATCTCCCATGAATTGGCATCTAGTTCTAGATGCAAGCAGTTACTTTGCTTAGTTATGAAATCCGCCTTCAAGGAACAACAGGAGTTCTGGAGCTGTTGAGGATGGTACTGAAGCAAATGTTCCTTTTTTCACTTACATCTGTGCTCTTAGAAAATAGAATCAGTAAAATCTTTATAAACATTTGTCAATACTCAGGATGATTTTATAAGTTTCTCTTTGATACTAGAGTCAGGTGAAATAACTACTGCTACATTAAAGATGCAGGTTAAAGATATGTGTGTAATTTCCAGACTGGCCTCTGTGCTCCAGCATTCCTAAGACCTGTCTTTGTCATCTAGAGTGGTTTACCAGTTATGGGCAGTACACTCTGGAAACCCATAAATATATTACAAGGTAGTTCCCAGAGCTCAGTCCTCTAGATAATAGTATGGAGTATGTTCATTTCTGATTTTCATGTTGTGTGGACGACCAAAACAAAGGTGAAAGAGGGAAAGCATGTGCAGTAAGAATGATTCCTGGTCTCTTCAAACATAAACATCGATCAGAAGCCACAGGGAAAAAGACATTAGTTCCAGTCGCAGGCAGCTGATAGCAGTGCTGCTTGTGTAAAGTCACTACCGTCGGGAAAGTGACAACCACTTGTTACTGTCTCACTTTCATAGTTTTATGTACAAATTCTTATTTCTCTTGTTTCGCCTTTGAACAGAGCATCTTGGTCCACCATCAGGAACAAACTCCGCCAGGCAAAGCCCAGCCCTGCAGCACAGGTCCGTGGGACAGTCACAGGCCAACCACATACCTGGGGACAGGTGGGGCTGCTCTTCTCAGGTTTTGGTTTTTTCCCCTGCTCATCTCCCCACTTTTCATCACCCACCCACCCCCACTCACCTCCACACAGTTATGCAGAAGCCAGCCGGTTAGGTCAAGATGAGATGTCTACTCCCTCCGGTCCCTTTGTCCCTTCCTCTCCCTCTTCCCAGCCCCAGCCCGGGGTGCAGCGTAACAGGTGGGGATTAGAAGGAAGTGACAGTAGCACCTACTCTGCTGCTCTAGGTCCTCACGGTTTCGGTAGGGAAGCCCCAGACCCACATCAATTACCATCTTCTTAGACTACCTGAGCAGTATCTGTACGTATTTCTTTCCTCTTTCGTTGAAAATGTAAGTCAAGAAACAAAAACTAAATTTCCAGAAATTCAGCATTTTCACAGGCATTGGTACTGCAGGAGAGCCATTTTACACTGTAACAAGGTCAGCTTACCTGCCCTCCGGTTCAGTGACTTGAGTGCAGTTTTCCTTGATGTAAACTGTGCTGAGACACCCTTAAAACAAAAAAACAAAAACAAAACGAAAAAACAGCGTGGGGGTGTTGACAGACTTGAAGCCAGGCTGGAGTTAATGGCTAGTTTTTGCCTGGCATCTCTCTGCTTCTAGATACAGCCTGTCTTAATAGCAGTTTGTCAGAGGGAGAATGGCACAATCCAGCTTTTAAAGGAAAAGAAATTGATCCACTTTTACTTTTAGGCTGTTTTTCATATTCTCAGTTCAGAGAGTGACTTGATTTCTCTTTCCTGTAGAAGTGTCACAGAAGGTGAAATTGGAAAAGACGTCCTCACTTCCTACAGACACTCGTGGTCTGACCACAAGCACCTTGCACAGCCTGACACTGCAATGATTTCAGTCATAGGCAGTCGGCACAATCAGGTAACAGAGATTCCCCCCAGATGCGGACTGTTCTTTTCAGTTGCTGAATCACTGACACTGATGAATTTTAACTGCAAATCAGTTCAGATAAATTTGTTCCCCAAACTGATCATTCTTAAGGACCTACTCTGTGTTTGGCGTTCTCTTAGTGTCCACGAGACAACGTAAAGAGTGAAAAAGTTGTTTATCCTCTATTGGAGAAATCTTAACCCTTAGTTGAGTACCTAGAAGTAGCAGTGTTTTAGTTAATCAAGGAAGGATTTGGGGTGGGTTTTTTTTTCTTTTTTCAGGAAAATTAGTCAAAATCTGCTTAAAGGAAGCACTGTTCAAAATTCTGTTCTCTGATTGTTCTGTTGCATATTGACCAACTAGTAGAGAAGACATGTAATCTTCAAATTAATTTAGGCTGCATTTATAGAAATTAAGTAGCCCTTTGACCAAAACATACATTCCTTCCTTATGATATAGAAATGCATATTGATATCATATGATAGCACTTATATGTGGAATCCCCAAAAAATGATACAAAGGAACTTATTTACAAAACAAAAATAGACCCACAGATATAGAAGACACTAAGGTTACGAAAGGGGATGGGGGATAAATCCGGAGTTTGAGATAACATATACACCCTACTATATATAAAATAGGTAATCAACAGGGACCTACTGTAGAGCACAGAACTATACTCAATATCTTGTAATAAACTATAGTGGAAAAGAATCTGAAAAAGAATATATATACATGTAACTGAATCACTTTGTTGTGCACTTGAAACTAACACAACATCGTAAATTAACTGTACTTCAATTTTCTTTTAAAAGTGTGTATTGAGAATATAAATCATTTCTTCTGGCCATAAAAGGAGTCTTTCTTCAAACTTTAAATAAAGCAGTCCACGTAAACTTGTTTTCCTTACACTTCTGTCTCTCTAGAGCCTTGGCTGTTACCCAGTGGAGCTGGAGCGAGGCCCCCGGGGCTTTGGATTCAGCCTCAGGGGTGGGAAGGAATACAACATGGGGCTGTTCATCCTGCGTCTGGCTGAGGACGGTCCTGCCATCAAAGACGGCAGAATTCACGTGAGTTGGCTTCTGTCTGCAACCTTTGGTTCTGGCTCCGGACTGGAAACTTCTGAAAATAGTTGATTAAAGGGAATGCAGAAACCTCCTGAATCTATGAAGCAAGCTTTTCCATCACTAAAACCTGAAAGGCAGCTGCTTGTCATGAGTTCATTTCCTCCTTGCAGGGTGCTATACTGTATTGCAGTTAGGCTGTTTGCGCTGGCTTGACTTTGGTCAGTAAGAAAAAATCAATTTTACTTACGTAGTCAACATTCAAGGGCAAATGGATTAATAAATAAAATATACTTTCATCTTATTAAGTCTTGGGAAAGCCAGGATGAAACAGAATCATCAACTTCTTCCAAGAAACAATAATCCCAGGATTTTTTTTCCCCTCTTAGCTACTTCTAGAGGGAGCCAGAGGTCGAAAAGCATGACTCTCCCAAACTTTATTATCATTTGCAGGACTAGAAATCACGTCAGCAATGTTCCTGCTTAGGGGTTCTCAGCTCTGAAACACTATAGCTTTGTACATGGCGTTGAGGCCAGATGGTTTATGGATCTGCAAAAGATATTTTCCTTCCTTTTCTAGATGTTACTTAGAGGATTCTTATATTGAAGACATTTGCTGGGCTCAGTTTTTTTTAAATAGTTAATTTACTGGTATTCAATTATATGCTAAAAATTTTATATGCTAAAAATTATAAAATCCGGACAGCCTTCCCCTTACTATTCAAGAGAACTTTGGACTTCCTCCCTCTGCTACCAGTGGGCATCAGGGAAAGATAAATTTTTCTTTTTCTTCTTTTTATTTTTCTCTTTTGCTTTTAACTAAGTAATTAGAAAGGCAAATGACCCTGGCAAATTATTAGATGGTAAATTCTAACAATGATTAGAAAAGTCTTCTGGGTGATTGCAGTTTTAAATTATGCACATCACTACTCCACTCCCATTACTCATTTCATAAACATTTACCGAGTGTTTGCTTTACCCAGGGATTTATACATGATACTGAATAAGCAAGGAGAAAGAGTGACCCCCAAACAAGATACCATCCTTTCTCTAAAGGACTAGACTTTTGTACAAGTTCAAAGTAGGTGAATATGAGTAGAGAAGATTTCATAGACGAGGTGGCATTGGACAGTCAATGGGATTTCAACAGGGAGAGATTAAGAAAACATTCCAGGCTGAAGAAATGAGCAAAGGGGTAAAACGAAGGAAGTACACGTCATATATAGGGAACTGCAAGTGGTCAAGTTTACCTAGAGTCTATTTAGAAAATACATAGGAAGGTAGAAGAAAATGAGAATATGAAAGTAGGGTGAATCACCAGTATGTAGGTCCAAGGTAGTGGAAAGTCACAGAAGGCTTTTGCGCCACGAGTTCCCCCTGAGAGCAATACACTGATAAAATCAGTCTCTTGGTGTGTAGGATGGATGAGGGGATAGGGCTAGCTATAGTTTAGGCATCGAATCATGGTGGTGGGAGTGTAACTTGGATGGTAGTACTTTGGGTGGACGGTAAGTGATGCATGTGGGATCAACCGTTAATGAAGAAAAGACCAGTTTAGATGACTGACAAGTATTAAATGAGTGAAGGATGAAGGAAAAAAAAGAGTAAAGGATGGCTTAGAGGCTTCACCCGGCCTGTACTATGAAAAAAAAAAAACGTGAGGGAGGCCAGTGGGAGAAAGGATTTGGCAAAGACTGATGATGTACTAAGTTGTAGTCATGTTGAAGGACCAGCTGGTTGAGCAGGTGTAAATATTTAGCAGGCAGTTAGGACAAGAGGTAAAGTCCCAGATTGTGACATTACCCAGACGGAAGTGATAACTGATGCCTTTGCTGTGGATGAATTCACTAAAGGAGACGATTTAGAGAGTTGTGGGCCAGGGGCAGGACTCTGGATAAGGCCTGTCATTAGTGGACCATAGAAAGTAGAGAAAATGGGGAGGGTGAGAACGCAGAGCAGCAGAAGCAGAGCTGGAGGGTGTTGACGGCAAGGAGAGGGGCTGATGGCCAAAGTCCATTAGTGTGCTGAAGCTGAGCTGTTTGCTCTCGCCACAGTTCACTTTCTTGTAGGGACAGTTTAATAAGGTGGGGAGAACATGGGTTTGGAAATCAGACAGGACAAGGATCGAACTCTGGTTCTGCCACCTTGTAGCTGTGCATCGTTGGGTAACTACTCTGAACCTGCACAAAACGCAGAGCTATAATACATGTAAAATACATGGCCCAAGTAAACTTCTTAAAGTTTTAGTAAGAGCAGTTTGAGGCACTGTTTATGGGGATGGCATACTTATTTCTGGTTTTCTTGGTCCTTTTTCTCCTCCACCCCCAACCTTTTAAAACAAAAATCTCTAAGTCATTTAAATTTGGAGTTTTAAAAAAATCTCATTGTATATTGTATCACAAAACTCCAGTTAAACCAAAAACTAGGATATAATTGAAATGTTGGTTTCAAATATAACCCTCAGATACACTAATCTCACCAAATAAAAGGCAAACAAAGAGGCCTTAAAGGATTCTATTTCTAAAACATGTTATTCTTTTTTTTTTTTTTTTTTTTTTTTGCGGTATGCGGGCCTCTCACTGTTGTGACCTCTGCCATTGCGGAGCACAGGCTCCGGACGCACAGGCTCAGCGGCCATGGCTCACGGGCCCAGCCGCTCCGCGGCATGTGGGATCTTCCCGGACCGGGGCACGAACCCGTGTCGCCTGCATCGGCAGGCGGACTCTCAACCACTGCACCACCAGGGAAGCCCTAAAACATGTTATTCTTAATAATGAACAGAAACTTTAGAATTATGTGATTAAATCAGCTTTAATATAAAAAAGAAACTCTGAAATTTGAAAGCAAAAGCAAATAAGCTATTACTGCTATGCCCAGGTTTGTTCTAAACTCTAATAAAATAAATCAGCTTTTCAGAGAATAATTTTTCTGGCTACTAAATCATCAAAATCTTGACTTGGTGTAGGGATCATGGGAGCTTTGCTGTAAATGACAACTTACTCAGGTGGCCACTGTCGCAAAAGATGAACATTTATCTCCAGCTGACACTTGTGCATGGAGCCAGCCACCTGAGCATCCATCCTGTCTGCCTTCCCCTCCTGCCTCTCTCCTCTTCTCCCGTCTTTTCTGTTAAGCTGACACTGTACTTTGTGTCCTGTACCTATTATTCCAGTATCTTCCGCACCTGAGGTAGTGCCTTGAATATTGATAGTAGATGTTCCATAGATATTTGTTGAAAGAACAGAATGCATGGTTAATATTTCTAGATAATGGGAGAATTTTTTTTAAATATTTAAGATTAACTCCCAGAACTTATTACTGGGTAGACAGGACTTGGGCTATAGGAAGGAATAAGCAAACAGTGTAATCGTATAATTCACTAAAACAAGAAAATGTTTACTTTTAAGATAGATGGAAAGGTGTTGAGAGGATCTGTACATGTAGTGAGTCTTCAGCTGGTCCTTAAATCCTGATTTAGAGAGGAAGGAAAAAGGTTCTGGGCTAAGGGAATGAGAAATCAGCTGAATGGAAAAAGTCCATATTAGGTAATAGTGTCAGACTGAAATATTTGACAAAGAACAGAAACCGATTTAGAAACTATTAAGAGTCTGTTGTCTTCCAGACCACATGTTTTCACTTGTATTAGTTTTAGTCTCACAAAAACTCTTGTGAGGTAGGGGGCATTATCCCCACTTGCAGATTAAAACTGAGGCTCAGGGAGACTGAGTCACAGCCATAGAGGGACCCAGGGCCACTGTCTCTCAGCCTAGTCTGTGTGCTTTCACATCAGGCCATGATTATGTCATTTGGACTCAATTCCTTTGGGAGGCATAAAGGGTCTTAAGAGGTTGTAAGATAATGTAAGCAATGTGTTAGAAATATTGTTTAGTCATTTTAATATTTTAGTGGATGTTGTTTGAAAAACTGCAAGACTGCCTTTAAAAAGTGACTTTTTTAAAGGAACACAATTTTTCTCTATCGTTCTTCCTACTTTCCCCCTTTTGGTTCTCCTGTTCTCATTTTTTTCTTCCCCTTTCATTTCTTTCTTCTCTCCTCTCTCCTCTGTCCCCCACAATTCTATTTTTCAATAATACAAAAACCTGACCTTGAATTTTTATTCTTATCAAAAAATATATTCCCCATTTTTTGTATTTTTATCACACTTAAATTTTTTAAAGTAACAAACTTTTAGAAGAATGTTTACATTTCCCTCTCAAAGGTGTGATTTTTTTATCTTAAGCTTTGTGTAGTCCAGTTTAGACCTTTTTCCCCTTTTGAGGGCCTCTCTACCATAAATCTTAAAACCATGGCTTTCCTCTCCTTCACCCTAATTTAGTTTTTAAGTTAAACAAAAATGACACCTGGTGGCAGATCTGTTCAATTACAAGTTTTTTGCAGTTTACTTATTGTGCTGAAAGAATAAGAAATATGCAGGTTTGGACAGAGAATTTAAGCCAAAGACTATAGTTGAAATGAATTATAACCTCAAGCACGTTTTTACAAGATGTACCCAAAGCATGCTCCAAGTAGTATCTATTTTAATATTAATTTCTCTAATTATCAGAGGGTTTTATATCTGGTGCTAATTTGTCATCTGTGTTTCCTCATGAAAATGATTTTTCTATAATCACTTATTAAAGAAAATCTGGGTACCGACCTTTATTTCACTTATATACCTATTCTAAGGGTTTTTTAATGAATTGTGTTTATTACTTTTTCTCCATCCTATTATGTTTATTATCATCTTACTTTGGTTTTTATTTTAGATTTTTTTTCCACTTTATGTGTTAACTCCATCTATTTTGTGATATCCTCCACTCATTTTTTTCCCATAAATATGCAATAAAACTTGTTCTGTTTTCTTAGTTTACTTGAAAAATTTTTGCATTGTATAGAACGGGGTGTAGTCTATAGTTAAATCTTCATCCTGCTACTTTTTTTTTTTTTTTTTTTTTTGGCTGCTTGGGTCTTTGTTGCTGCACGTGGGCTTTCACTAGTTGCGGTGAGCAGGGGCTACTCTTCGTTGCGGTGCGTGGGTTTCTCATCTCGGTGGCTTCCCTTGTTGCGGAGCACGGGCTCTAGGCACGCGGGCTTCATCAGTTGTGGCTCGCGGGCTCTAGAGCACAGGCTCAGTAGTTGTGGCGCACAGGCTTAGTTGCTCCGCGGCACATGGGATCTTCCCAGACCGGGGATCGAACCCGTGCCCCCTTCACTGGCAGGCAGATTCTTAACCACTGTGCCACCAGCTTTAAATCTTTTTTTGGAAAACCAGAAAATAGATCATTTGAAAATTAACATTTATTTGTGCTTGGTGTATAATCCTGTTTTTAGCTCATTAATTCCTCCCAACAACCCCAGGAGGTAGGTAGGTACTAATGTTATCCCCACTTAACAGAGAGGAAAATGAGACCACTCTGCTAGGACGAGGTCGAGCCAGGAGTGAACCACAGACATTATGACTCCAAAGCCCAGCTTCCAAGCCACTGTGCGCTGCTGCAGCTGTGGATACAGAGCAATCCTACTCACCTCTGTTAAATAATTACTGCGTCCTCTTCTGTTATCTCTGCATTGTTTTAGTAAGCTCTGCAAATATTGCTTTTTGTAATTTCAGTAATTGTCCATTGTTCAGTTTTTCTGTTTTGAAGCCAATACCCTTTAGTTGTTTGTCACCTCGAAATGTTTAAAATCTGGATATATTTTTAAATCATTACCATCATTATCTTTAACCAGGTCCTTTGCAGAAGTGATACTTCACTCTTTCACATTTCCTTTTTCTTTTCAAATAACTACAGACATTTCTAGTAAATAGCAATGGTGCTGAGGCATTTTATTCTGATCCCTAGCGTTTGTTTGTTTTCTAGGGAAATCACTACACACTAAAGTCATTTAGTGTAAGCCAGCTATTGGTTTTAAATAAGTATTCATAGTAGTATGAATTTCTCCAAGCTGAGTTTTCTTAGAGTTTTAGTCTATAAATATTTCATTTAGGTAATGCCTCATATATGTACAGGGTGTAGCAGCAACACAAAGGAAGGAGTAGGCAGTTCTCCCTGGAGGCCAGGATAGGCTTCAAAGATGAGGAGCCACCTGCCTAGGATTTAGGATATTCAGCTTGAGTCGGAAAGTACCCTTCACAGGCGGATTAATCAGAGGTAGCTCTGTGGTATCACGTGGGTCATAGAGCCTTCACCCTCTCCCACCACTTAACGTTTGGTTGAAAACTTAGAATTTGATTCTTGGCTTCAAGATGCCCAGATCCTGCTTACTAGTCATAGAAACTTTTATAGCATAAATAAAACTGGACATCTTCTCTTCCTATTGCTACCACCTGTCCACTCCTCGTCAACTCTAGTGTAATAGCACTGTGCACAAGTTAAATATTTTACAAAGAGAGTCATTCAGCAGAGTTGGGTGGCTCTAGGGATGACAAAACAGAACCAAAGGAGGATGTGTAGTTTCATGTTGTTTCTGTGAATGTTCCCTGTCTAGGTTGGGGACCAGATTGTTGAAATCAATGGGGAACCTACACAAGGCATCACACATACTCGAGCAATTGAGCTCATTCAGGCCGGTGGAAATAAAGTTCTTCTTCTTTTGAGGCCAGGAACTGGCTTGATACCTGACCATGGTAAGTTAAGTAGCTCACCTGTAGCTGAAAAGCTGAGAATGTGTTTGTTAGGGAGGGGGCAGCAGAAGGAAAAGGAATATCTGTTTGGAGGGGACAGATATTTTACTAGCTAATTCAGAGGTAACCACCAGAACCATCTAAAGTTAGTTACCATAAATAATAATATTATAAAATAAGTGATTCATACAGAACTTTTGTTAGACTAGAATATATATGTTAAGCTAGTTTCAGCAGAAAACACAGTTGCTTTTGCAGAGAAAAGTGCCTATAAAAAATGAGAACATTAGAGGCAAACGATTTTAATGTCATGAAAAGCATTTGAAATCTCTTCAAATGTTATTTTTTTTCCTTATAGTAAGATGAGTTTCTCTCTTAATGAGCAGCATAAGAACTTTAGGCTTTTCTGGTCATTTGTCAAAAACAAGTTACTTTAGCTCTACCTGGAGACAAGGAGTTGCACTTGGGACCATTTCCGTAGTCCTGTACTGATCTTAAATTTCCTTGGTTTCATTGTATGTTTTTGAAATATCACAGTATTTGAAAATCACTGTTTATCAACTGAGTGCACTAGTCTAGAAGTACAATACCACACCACTTAGTCCTTGTCCGTTCCAGTTTCCTCCCTTCCCCCCATAGAGCTTTTGAGGGATAAGTATAGACATGACCTCCTACAGTCCCCTTCCAGCCTATAATCCTCTGACTGTATTACCTTCCACCATCTGCTTGTAAACCATACGTCCCCGGTGACATCTTTGCTAACTGAGCTGTGATGTTTTTTTACACAGTCCTAGGCTTTTTCTCTTCCTTCTTCAGGTTTGGCTCCTTCCGGTCTGTGCTCCTACGTGAAACCTGAGCAACATTAAGGCTTTCAGGGCTTTTCTTGGTCTTTCCTTAAAAAGATTTGGTAAATTTGCATGTCTTGTAAATCACTTCCTTCTTTTTTTTTCTTTTTAATTAAAAATGATGCTATTAAATACATCTACTTCTATCTTCTGCACTTTTCAGTTTCCTTTTGACATTAAATTTGACAGCTTAAAGCAAGAAAATTATTTACAAATGCCCATGAACTCCATTCTGGTTACCACAGTTTGGTCTCCTTTATTAGTGATTTTGGCAAATCCTGAAGCTATATCCATCAATAATAGCTAAATTAGTAAGCTGCTTGGACCAGGTAATTTGGTCCAATTATTTTATTATTTATTTCTTTTAAGATTTTTATTGGGCTTTTGCTACTTATAAAGAATTTACACATCATATATTATCGTACCTATTCTACAAAAGTAATTGGAAAAATGAATACTATTATTTTGTATATCTAAAACAACCTACCCTTCAGGTACAAGTATAGCTGTCTGTATACGTCTGCCTTTATAGAGAGAGATCTAAACATACATGAACTTTATTTATAAGATACTCAGGCTGTTTAAGCAGTCAGTAAAATTCAAATGGCTATCAAAAAATTCAAAACTTAATTGTTCCTATTTATAATTCTAAAATTTAATAATGTTCTACTCAAATCACTTTTTTTAGGTGATTGGAATATTAATAACCCTTCATCTTCCAATGTGATTTATGATGAACAGTCACCATTTCACCCATCTTCACATTCTGCTTTCATATTTGAAGAGTCTCGTGTGCCAGTAATTGAAGAATCTTTGATGAGAGTTCAGATATGTGAAAAGGCAGAAGAATTAAAGGACATTGTGCCTGAAAAGAAAAGCACTTTCAATGAAAATCAGTCTGATATAAAACATCAGTCTCTTCTCCATAAAAATGTGAATAAAAGGGATCCACCCAACAGTCATGGGCACAGTGATAAGAAAAATCTCTTGAAAGTAGAAAATGGTGTCACACCAAGAGGCAGATCTGCTAGTCCCAAAAAGTCAGCCAGTCGATATTCAGAGGAACATTTAGAAAAGATTCCCAGCCCTCTAAAAAATGACCCCAAAAGAAGACCCAGAGATCGATCACTCAGCCCCAGGAAAGGAGAGAATAAAAGTAGTCAGATCAGCACCAGGGCAGCTTCTGGACAAGACCATTGCAGAAAAAGCAGAGGACAGTCTTCAAGCCCAAAGAAGCAGCAAAAAACTGAAGGAAGCAAAGACCAATCAAATGTGAACCAAAGAGTAGGGGGCTATGCTAGCAACAATGCTGAGCAGATGTCAGATGGGAAAGAAAGATCAGGTGTTGTCAGGAAAGATACAAATCAGAGTCAGCCTGGAAAAAACAGAACCAGGTCTCCAGAGAAAAAAAGCAAGAGAATGGATGAAAAGTCGCTTCCATCCAAAAAGACAAATAACACTACTAGTAGAGCTATATCAGAAAATGAAAAAGGAAAGAAAGCAACCTTAGTAGAAACAAGTTCTAGTAAAGATAAAATAGGAGAAAATGTCAAAATATCAGAAAAGAAGCCAAAGCAGGAACCTGAAGAAAGAATGGTTTTAAACAAAATAGAAGATCACAAAAGAAAAGAACTAGAGGCAGCTGACAAAAACAAAGAGAGCGGAGGGTTCAAACCTGAAAGCGGTTCTCCAGCTAAGAAAACACCAATAACTCCAGGGCCTTGGAAGGTGCCAAGTGCAAGCAGAGCCACAGGCACTACTGGTGTGGCCGAGAAGCGACTGTGACCTTTAGTATAAAACAAAAAAACAAGTTGTAATCTTTTCCTACTAAAAAGCAGTGTTCCCCTCCCCCCCAAAATCATTTTTTTCAGGAATTCTGAAACACACATCGGAAGTACATTTTAATTTGAGCATCAAGTTACCTAGGCTGCATGAAGGGCCTGCAGGATTGCTAAGAACCCACTGTCCCCTTGGCTGGCTGCCCGCCTTGCGCTCAGGAAGGAGCCGCACCCACGGGCTCATCGGACACGCCCGGCTCAGGCCGCCCAGCTCGTCTTCATGAGTGTCTGAACAAATGACATGTTGATATTCACAACGTGGTCACAACTCACTTTATATTTGTGCCAAGTTATCTACTGTATCATGTCTATTTTATCCTTCTCATGCAGATATTTCCACAGTAATGAAAAAACTAGGTTTGGCTTGGAAGTTGATATTCTCAATAGCATGTTGCATGTTTACAGAGAGAAATATTTGAGCCCTTGCAGAAGAAGAGATTGTTAACTCATCATTAAAGATGGCAGTTGCCTCTCCTAACAGCTTACTGATGATGTCCCCGTTTAAAAATAAAACTCCCAAACATCGCTACTGGAAAGAAAAAAAAATGTAGTCAAATACTGACTTTCTTATGGCTGTTTATTTTAATTCGGCCGGATAAGGTATTTCAAATAACTGTTAAAGATGTGATTTACAAATGAATGTTCAAATGAGAAAGCACTTCAATTGATTAAGAGTTCACCTCCTGCTGTGTTATCCAACTCTAATGTGTTATAGCATCTCAGATCACCCTTTTATTTCATTTATTTTATTATGAAACCACAAAGAAGCATATGGAAATATTGCTTATTGCTATCTGAAGAAAAACTACCAAATTTCTCTTTCTGGATATTTTGGTTGAACCAACTACTAAGTCATTAGTCATTAATACATAATACATATTTGAAGAGGGACTTAATCATGAAACCAGTTTCACGGTCCGTTGCCAGATGAGGTACCAACTCATCTGGCAGCTGCTGTACAAGTTCAAGTGTTGAGAAGCAGAACCTGTGTGAGACCGACTCACAAGCAAGTGAGAACAAACGTGGTGGTAGACAGTCCTTGCTAGATCTTAATTTTAATATCTAGCTACATTAACCTATTTACAAAGAAGAAAGGGATCGTAAACATCTGCTTAGCTTGTACAGATTTTCAGAATTCTTTTCTCAAGTCTAATTAGAGATGTTTGTTGGAAGGTAGAGACAGTTTTTAGCTCCATAAAACAGATCCGGGTTTCTCAGCCCCCGGAAGCAGCATTCAGTAGCATCTATAAATAAAGGAACATTCTCAGAATAAAACCATTTTCTGGAGTATTTGAACACACTTGTTCTGTCACCCTGGGTTCATCTTGTTATTGTGAAACACATCATGTCCAGGTCCTTCCCTCTCAGAGTCTGACTGTGAAATTCTTTAATATAACAACTAAATCAGCCCCTGTAGATAAGACATGCTTCCCGGAGTGAGATTTCTGAAATCCCCTTTCCATCCAGAACTATATTTACCCACCTATTGTAACTACTTGAATAGAGACGAATTAGAAGGCGTGATAAATGCTAAGAATTTAGTATCACAGAAATGATTTATTTTCCCTATAGTCCACAATTAGTGATAAAAATCCAATTTTTGTTAACTGCGACATAACTTTGATGTCATCTGTTGTCAGTCTGATGTGGCTCTTTCCTTTCTAAGTAACCTGTCACTGTACTGATTCTGTACTGACTTAGCAATGTGGCCTTGGAATGCTAAGCAAAATATGGATGTACTGGTTGTAAATGTTTATATATTGTACAGTACCTTTATATATACACTTGAGGTTCTGATTAGAGAAAGAGACCTGTAAATCGCTCGTTATTTTTTATATAGATATTAAAAAAAAAAAGAAAAACAAAAATCAGTTCATGGCCTGCATTTCTTTTACTGTCAGGTTTATGTAATGTTGCCTTTTCTATTTGTGGAGCTAATTGTCATCATGGTCTGAGTCCTCAAATAGATTTTTATCCCTACAAGTAACAAATACTCAAAGTCCTACAATCAGAAAGAAAGACTCTTACAATGATGACTTTACCTGTATAGCTATACTTATCTATATGTAAAGCTCAAAATTAGTTTGAGTTGAATATCATTATACCTACTTAATACCTTTCACTGTAAGGAAAATAGCTTTGCATAAATAATTTGCTACCCCCCAAAAATCCTTTCTTACACTGTCAAGGAAAGAAAAGGACTTGTCTTATTGGAAATTATCAGACATTTCTAATGGACATAGCTGTGTAAGTCCAGTTACCACAAGGTCACAAACTCTATTTCATCAGACTGTGGCATTTCACATTATTTTTAAATCATTTTATTTACTCTAGGTTATACTTGTAGAGTGAAGTATTTTGACTTGATTTCACTGAAATTCTTGGAATGAATAATGCCTAAAACCTAGCTCAAGACCATGGTTAACTGAATACTCTTGAGGAGAGAAATTAATTCCCGCCTGCCATTACTGAACTCACACTGAAAATAAACTCCAAACCCCGAGCCCTACCATGGAGATGTGTGTTGTAGCAAAGCCTGCAGAGTGGCAGCAAAATCATTTTGTTGCTGTTTTAGTGGACATATTTTCTTATTGGTCGTAACAGCAAAAAAGTTCTGGGATGCTATCACGTTGTCTCCCTAGGGAGATTAGATTAGTGAGTAAGAGCCTATACTATTGTCTTCTAACCCCTGTACATTAAATATTTGGGGCCAAGTAGCTTTTGCACAGAGTCAACTCCTATTTCAGAAGTCTTGGACACAGAAAAGCATGCGGCTTTTTATTTCTACCTGAGCATACCTTGGTTATTTCCTTTTTTAATAGTCAGATATTCTCATGTAGAAAAAGTCAAATGCTTTTCAAGGTGAACTAATGAAGAGCTTCCTGTTTAATGTGTCCAACATTCAAAAAGAATTGGGTTTTAAGAAAGCAAGGACTACTCAAATTAGTTAAACTGTGTGACAGTCTTAACTACCGACCTCCACAGAGATGTGTTTAAGCTCGAGCTTAGTCCAGAGTGAGCTCCAGGAACTAAGGAACAGTGGTGTAAACAGACTTCAGTCACGAAACGTGATGATTCAGTCTGGCGTGAAGAATATATCAGAGCAACTTCTTACATCATCCTGGCATGCTCCAGCGCTAAGAACTACTTGTGCTTTTTAAACAATAACAGATTTGTTTATTTAGGCAGTTCTTTACTGCTTATGCTATTAAGGTTTCTCAGCAATACAATGACTGGTTTAACGCACGCCATAATTATGACATGAACTCTATAATCTTTGCTTCAGTTGACTGAATTAGTTTAAGATATCCACTAACTTGGATCTGTTTTCAAAGTTTCTATGCAAGTAGAGCCTTAAGTGTAAGAAGCGAGTATGAAGGCTTATTGAGAGTAGAATTTAGTAGAGTTCTGCCAAAGAACTCTGAACCTTTCTCACATACACATTAAAATACAAAAACATAGCCAAGTGCTTTAATTTAGCCTGAATCTATATTTTTCCAAAGAATCCTGTGGGTATTTGTCTATTTTACAATGTTTGCATTAAAGTCAAGCAGAACTATTAGCAAATTTTTATAGCAAATCAAGAGGCTTATTTTGTCCTTAATAAACAACTATTTGTTACCTTGAGTAATACCTTACTACAGCATATAGGCTCAGGGTGTGCTGCAGGAAAGGAATGGAATTATTTCACATTTGTGAAATTCAAACTTCATTATTCAAGATGGGCACCAATAACTGCAAGGAGCAAAGGATTACTTTAAATGACCAAACTAGTCAACAGCTGTATAGATGAGATTAAGTTTAATGAATTTACTTCTTGATAATTCCAAATCATACACTATATTTGGGAGTAAGACCCATTTGGCCCATTATGGCGTGTGTAGACTAAAAAATTTTGAAAATGAATTTCATTAATTTGAAAGAGGGTTATTTTTACAGTGCACAGGTTCACTTACCTCTAGATACAATGAACCAAAATTAAAAACACAGACCCGTAAGCTTACACTTTGGAGGACATCCTGGTATTTAGAACTTTTCTACTTGTCTCTGAAAGTTAAGAAAACCATACCCCAATTAGGCAAGTATTTGGTTATTCAACTTTTCAAAGTGTTTATATTATACATGAGGCATATAATGTACATTTTTAGGAAGTCTGTACATATTTAGGAAGTCTGAAGTCATACCTCCATAGCGATTTTAGGAGATAGAATTTTTCCCAATACAAATTATAAAAGTAGCTGAACAGGTATTTTTCTTATCCATCTATGGTTATTATTATTTCAGTTAAATGTATGTATGGCCTAATCTAGTTCTATTTTTACATCTTGGTTTATTTAATTTCTCAGTAGCACGTATCACTCCTTTTGGGAAATCAAAAGTCCAATCTCCTAGAAATTATTATACAGGAATAAATGAAGCACTGACAGTACAACTCTTCCATCCTAACAGAAGAAAAAAAAAAAAAACTACAGAAACAGTAGATTACTTGAGGTCTATTCATTTATTCTATGCATTTATATTACGTACCTATTATGGGGTCAGGTACTCTTCTGCATTCTGGGGACCTAGGAGTGAAAAACAACAACAACAAAAATTCCTGCCTTAAGGGACTTATATTCTAGTGGGGAAGGACAGAAACAAGTAGGCAAAAAATAAACAAGATAATCAGGTTCTGGTAAGTGCCGTGAAAGAAATGAACAGGACCATATATAACTGATAACAAGGATAAGATGGGGAACAACTTTAATTCAGAGAAGGTCCTGCTAAGGAATTGACAGCTGAGAAGCCATTCACGGGAGAACTGAAGAAAACATATTCCAGGCACAGTCTGATAAGAAAGAACTTGGTATAACGAGGAACACAGGGAGGCCAGTGTGGCTGTCAGGTACTGAGGAGGGAAATTTGGAATGATAATGAAGGGCCTTGGAGGCCAGCATAGGGAAAGCCAGGAAGGATTTAAGTAGGAATGATATAGTCTCCATATTTTTAAGTTCACTCACGTGGCTGTGGAGAACCGACTGCAGAGGCAAGAATGGGAAGGGAACAGTGGGTCAGCACACTAATCCAGCTGAGCGCAAAGGAGGCTCAGTCTGTTAGCGGTGGAAACACAGAACCAACGTGACTGGCTGGTAGATTAGATATGGAGGGAAAGAGAGGAACCAAGAATAAACCCTAAGCCTTTGGCTTGAGCAATTGAGTAAACTTTTTTCTATTTACTAAGGTGGGAAAAACATTTACTCTCCCACCTCAGACAACTTAAAAACAAAAAAGGAAAAATATATATGAAAAAATGGGTGTTAGATGTTGGACAACAGGCAGTAAAAGATAGTGGAATTCAATGAGGTGAGCCCCATGTTTGCCCCAGATTACTTAGAGGCAGTTTCTAGGCTGTGGTGTAGGAAGGGGGTATCCAAACTGAACCAAGCAGCCTTGCTGAGTTGAGGTGAGAGTTAAGAATCTGGGGCGGCCAGGACAGCTAGAATTGGCAGGCCGAGTACCAGAGAGAAGACAGCTGCAGAGAGAGGAGAGCACAGCTGCACGGAGAGGAGAGAGCTCCAAAAATGTGCAGAGGTTTCCTTTCAAGTTTTCAGGTATTGATAAGCACAAGGAAATACTCAACAGGGAAAGAACCACCAAGAAGAAGCAGGCCAAAAATTCCTGAGCTGGGAAGAGTTCATGTTCCCACAGTTAAACTGGAAAAACCTGATCATGAACAGGGTTACCAGGTAGACTCAGGAGGATTTTGCTTCAGTTGTGGAGAAAAGTAGCACCAGAGTAAAGGCTGCTCTGGCCCACCTAACAAAGCTTAAAAGCAAGCCTTGAAATGATCAAACTATTTTCAAGTATCTTGACTGCATTCTAAAACAAAGCTCAAGAATATTTAAAAGAATACACACACACACGAAGACCCAACACCCAACAATGTAAAATTCACATCCATTAAGAAATTACTAGGCATGTAAAGAAGCAGGAAAGTATGACCCAAAATGAGGAGAAAAATAAATCAACAAAAACAAACCCCCAAATAACACAGACGACGGCTGTTATAATGTTCTTATTTACTATTTCTATTATAAATATTATGAAAACAAGATAGAGAAAAGAAACAGCACGTTAAAGAGAGACATGAGGATACAAAAAACTGAAAAAGCAATATCAAAATTCTGTAGACAAAATACATTGGGTAGGATTAACAGCAAATTAGTGCAGAAGAACAGGTTAGTGAACTTGAGGCACAGCAATAGAAATAGTCGTGCCAGTCTTCTGTCCTTAATAGAAATTAAAAACAGAAGACTGGGACAATGTACAGAACATCAGTAAGGTGTGGGACAACTTCAAGCAGCCTAATTAACATGTGGAGTCTCAGGAGGTGGGAGACTGGGGTATAGAAAACTTATTTTAAGAAATAACAGTCAAAATTTTTCCAAATTTGATGCAAACTAAAAATCCAGAGACCCAGTAAGTGCAACAAATCCCAAGCACACACACAAATGATGAAGACAACTACACCAACGCACATTATAACTAAATAGCACAAATTCACTGAAAAAGGTAAAAACCTTAAAAGCAGCCAGAGTTTAAAAAAAAATAATAATACAGAAGAACGAAGATGACAAGGACAGCAGACTTCTTGTCAGAAGCAAGGCGATCCAGGAGGCAGTAGAGCAGCAACATCTTTAAAACTAGAATTTTATGCCCAGAAAAAACATCTTTCAAACATAAAGATTCAAAAATCTTTCTCAACAAGGTAGGCCTATACACCTTGCTAAAAAGATTTTGGATTTTTACCTTCGAAGTAATACTAAGCCATTAATAGATTCTAAACGATGAGATTGAGACTTGCATTTCAGAAAAGACACATTAGCTTTTGAGATGAATAGGTGGGCATGGGGGAGAGGGGCAGAAAAGCAGAATCTTCTTCAAAAACAAAGGATGTTGACTTAGATGAGGGTGGTGAAAGTGGGGATGGAGAAGAAAGGACTGATTAGAAAAATATCTAGAAGATAATTACTCACAGACTTGATGACTGGATGTGAGGTATGAGAAAGGCAAGAGTGAAAAATGATTCCCAAGTTTCCGACATGAGCAACTACCCATACAGTTAATTTTACCCACCTGAAAAATCATTTAAACCAATTATACACCATCAAAACTATAACCGAAACAACTCACAGGAGTAAGCTATTCTGAATGCTGCATTTACGCTAAAGATTCACTGTGTAAAAAATTTAAATAAAAATAGAACAGTGGTTTTTTTTGGTAACAGAAAAAGATAAAGCTTTCTTCATCCGAAGTCTGCACTGAGCAGTTCAATCCTGGATTTGAGATAGCTGCTATTGTCCCTTATGGAAAACAGTTAAAGCATGATTTCTATGAGCCATCTGCTGATATACCGAAGTGCCTTTACAGATCAGTTCCTTCCAAAGGTAAATCACTATAATGGGGTTTTACTTTTTAAAAAGAATTGTAACTCTCACGCAGTATTTGGAATGGCTGCAAATTTTTGGTAATCCACTTCTAGTTCAGCAATCTTGCCCCCTAGGTTTCTATCTTCACAGTTAGGAATCTATCAGCAAAAGATTTTTAAAGGGTTTTAAACAGTAATTACAAATGTTTATGGTGGATTTATTAAGGGCGATGTACTTTATGCTAAGTACCTTACCTGATAATCTCATTTAACCTTAACAACACTATTAGGTAGTTATTATCCTTATTAAGCAGGTAAAGAAATTGAGATGCAAAAATGTTAAGTAACTTGCCTTAGACTACGAAGCTAATAAGTAGCAGAGCCAAGGATATGAATCCAGAAAGGTCTGACCTCAATTCCTGGACTTAAGAAATTCATCTTTAAACCTCAAAAATCTTCCTGCATATTAGGATATGTGTAAATGATACACTGATTTTGCATGTACATACTTCACATGTAATAACTAAGTTTCCTAATTATTTCCATTTAAAAATTCACAAAATCTTGTCATTAAAATGTGGGCTTTCAATTTGCCTCGAGAGATTCTTCAAAGTGGGTAACTTAATGAGCAGGAATTAAATGTAGACTATTAGAGTTTTCATTAACATATGTATACGCATGTATGTGCAATAGGGGATACTGATAAGAGAATCCAAATCATCAGTGGCATAGCTTGGCTCAGTACAGACACCGAGGACATGAGATTATACTGAGGGTTAAATACACTGAGTCTCACAACAGATAAACTATGAACGCTTCACTTAGTAGTGTGATGGGAAACATAGCTCAGATGATTTAAATGGAAAACATGTTTTATGGTGGACACGGATGAGTGTGCATAGACTTAAATTTCTCATGCTGGATTACATGTCATATTACATGCATGACTCTTTCACCAACAACTATACAGTTATTAGGATTAACTTCAAAATTATAAACTAATTAAAATTTTCTCCATAGTTTAACAGAAAATCACAGTTTGAAAGGTTTTTTCTTTCAACAACAACAAAAAAGCCTAGAAACTGAAATTCTCCAATAAAGTTCTTTTATTCAGGCTCAACCTAAAATAGTTTAAACTTGATCTCTCTTTGCTAGAGAAATGAAATCTCCAATTCTATAGACTGTAATAGAAAAGTACTGAATTTGCATATTTCCAATAAAGGATTTTGCTTCACGCTTTGGGCATCTGCCATAGTTACCCGAAAGACTATTTCCAATAAATATAACTGTCACAGCACTGAAATGCCCAGAATAAATTTCCTAACTTAAAAAGTTGTCCTTAAGTTACTATAACACAACAGTCTTCAGTCTCCTGACTAGTCATGCTATTTGAAAACCATGAAAATACAGGTGTTTAGCATGCACACCCAGTTGGAAAAGGCTCTGTTCCTCTGAAAACACCATTCGTTAGATTAGGTAGAGCTGAGGGCACCTCTCCGTGTGAACAAGCAGGTGGGTGTCTCATGGGTTTGCAGTCATCTCTCTCCTTAATGGGTTAAGCACTGATGCCAGCAAGGGGAGAAAGTCCGGGCACATGACTCAGCTTATGACTTAATTTTCCACAGCTAAGAAAAGAAAATCACCAAAATAGTTAGTTTTATGACAAATAGGTGGGGTTGATAGGTACACTTACATGTAAACCAAGAACCGTTTACATAAGAAAAAAGTACCAGCTGTGACAACAGCAACCATAGAACATCATAGAGAAAAAACCGTTAACAATTTCCAGGATCAAAAAAGATATACTGCAGTTCACGGGTTTTTGGTTTTCATTCATTCTGCCTCTGTACATTTCCCTAGATCAGAGGCCAACCCAGCCCACGCTATTAAATTGACATGAGATTCAAACTTGATTTTTTTGTCCCATTCAAGAGCACCATCTATTGTACTTGCATAAAATGAAAAAACCTAAGCTGAATGTCTATTTCAAATGTCTATTTCTCTACCTCAAGAGTTATTTCCATGCCAGTCCCTCCCTCCCTCCTTCCACCCTCCCTGTCTCGCTCTCTCTCTCACACACACACACAGTGGGAAGAACAAAGATTACTATATACAATAAGTTTTAAGACCAAGGCAGATGCTACAGAGTGATAATCACACTTACTCTTATATTAAATCCTAGAAGATCACTTATAACACCTGAGACAGCAGAAAGGATAACTACTCGTGTGATATTGTAGATCAAGGGATTCATTGTCAGTCCATAGAGTCTAAATGGTGTGTCCAGCTCCTACAAAAACATGAAAGAACTGAGATGAAATACACGGTTTCTTAATAGCCACCAGTGATTTCTCGACTGTTTTTTTCAGTCTTGGGAGAGGATGATTGCTTAAAACCTCTTCCCTTAATGTCCAATAGCTACCTTCAAAAAACCTGCAATGAGGGGAAGCGGGGGAGGGATAAATTTGGAATTTGGGATTAACAGATACAGACTATTGTATATAAAATAAACAACAAGGACCTACTGTATTGTACAGGGAACTATGTTCAATACCTTGTAATAACCTATAATGGAAAAGAATCTGAATATATATATCACTTTGCAGTACACCAGAAACACTGTAAATCAACTATACTTCAATTAAAAATAATAATTTTAAAATTAAAAAGTAATAAATTAATTAATTAATGCCTGTAATGGACTCTCACCTACTTTTCCACTAGCTAAGTTTTTAAAGGTGGATGCAAGCAATATGCTATTTGTGATTTTTTAATGTAATTTTAAAATGTGACAGACATCAGCAATCACTAGAACCTGGGTAGTAAGTTGGGAAACTTTTTCTCATAGAGTCATTAACCCCAAACTATCAAGTTGGTAGTTTGAATCTACACAGCATCTATCTGTTACTAGGGTCCTCTCCAAGAAGTACAGCATTGATTTAATTAAATGGTAGTAAAAATGTATCACAGGGTATTACTTACTTTCAACAACTTGGTGGATAGCTTTAAAACATTGTTTACTAGAGTAAGCTGTTCTTTCTTATTCGGCTTTTTTTCCATTTTAAGATATAAATTAATCTAAGGGCAGGAATAGAGATTAGGGCAAATGTCATGGAAAAGATAGATATATATATTGCATTCAACATGGCAGATTTTGAGGTCAATGTTTTCAAGTAAAATAAATTTCAAAATTCCAGTAGCTATTTCTTCAGAGCACATATGCCACCTCCCCAAACCCCCATCCCTAATCAGTCACATATGGCAAAGACAAGCTATTTAGTGAAGAAAAAATAACAATGAAGCAATTTATCAAAACAATGCAAACTTTTATATTAATTATAGCAATTAAAATGTAAACTCCTTGAGTTCAAAAACTATATCTTATTCATCTTGGTATCCCCCAAATAATCTAACATCCTCATTAAACATTCATGGAATGGAAAAAGATCACTGCTGTTAATTTACTAATCCCTTGTTTTTCCCCTTATGGTAAGAATTCTCCACTATAATTCTAAGGCCAAAAAAAAAAAAATCTAATGATATTCGGTATTTTTATTGAAAACTTATGGATAAACATGAAATTAAACACAAAAAACCCAACTCTATACTACTCTGTATTTATAAGAAACATTTCTCAATCGTAACATCTACTCACATACTAAAGAGCAAGTATTTCCCAAACACTGAATGTATTCAGCGTTTGACTGATAGAGAAGAAAGTCAAGAAGCTTATTAAACATCCTTAAATGACAGGTATTCTAAAGATCTAATACTTGACACAGAATATGAGATTAAAAGCATGCTCCATTACCACCAACAAAAATAATTTTTATACTATGAAGTAGCACCCAATCCTGGGAGCAGGTGGGAAAGATAATATCCTCATTTTATAAAGAGGAAGCAATTATATAGTTGCAAAGTGACTTGTAAGGTGTAAGGTCATATAGCTAGAAAGTGACAGAATCTAGACTCAACCCTGAATCTTCTGCAGAAATCTTATTATACCATCTCTAACCACTGAATCAAACTGTCAAGGAGCAATCAATACCTGTTCAGTAAGTAATATTGAGACATTGCTGTATTTCTTATTGGTTTCAGACCCCAGTGAGGCTAAGCGCAGTAAGAAAAGTAGTAAAGCTGATTCCCAGATCAAAAACTCCCAATTATAAGCATCATTTAGGAAAGTTTTATGTCCCCGGAGAACCTGTGAAAAGGACAAAAAAAAAAGTTAAGTTTTTCACTTGTTTTAAAATCTGTAATTACTCCTTTACTCTAGAACTTTAAAAATATTTACAAGATACCAATATTTTAATACTCAAAGTAGGAGACTTTTAATACTCATAAAGTATTATCTATTCAATTAGTGATTATGTATTTCTCTAAGTTTCCTAGATTTTCTTCTTTGCATGAGAGACAGCAAGGGTCTGGAAGTAACAAGGGAAGAAAACATAATAGAATAAGGGAAATAAGACAAATATATTTCCAAACTCTTTAACCACAAGTGTGCCCACTCACAATTATATGGTGACCATATTTCAAAGTAGGGTTGGCCAAAAAGTTCCTTTGGTTTTTAAGTAAAAATAAATGACACATTTTTCATTTTCACCAAGAACTTCATTGAACAACATATTCACCCTTTTGTTCCACTACCTTCTGCCACTTTTCAGGCAACTTCATAATTCCATCTTCCCAAAACGTTTTTATCTTTTTGAGCAAAGAACTGTTCCAGGTGCCTTTTACAGTCTTGCAGGGAATTGAAAATTTTTTCCATTAAGAGAATTTTGTAAAGACCTAAATAAATGGAAATCCAAAGGTGCAATGTCTGGTGAATGTGGTGGATGAATCGGAACTTCCCAGCCAAGCTGTAACAGCTTTTGCCTGGTCATCAAAGAAACCTGTGGTCTTGCGTTATCCTGATGGAAGATGATGTGTTTTCTGTTGACTAATTCTGGATGCTTTTCGTTGAGTGCTGCTTTCAGTTGGCCTAATTGGGAGCAGTATTTTTTTTTAAGAATTTGAATATTTTATTATTAAACTGTTTCTTATTTTCCTGCAAGGCTGTTGCTTAAAAATAGCACCAGCAAACACAGTATATTGCAAAATTAAGATAGTAATGTTCTTTACTGGACACTATACAACTAACAAACTTTTCTCCACTGCCATTTACTTCCAGTGGCAAGTTCATTGAGTATTTTGACCCAAATCCAGGGATGGCTGTAAGCAAGTTACAATATTATATAAGGTTAAGATAACAATGTTATCCTTGAATTGCATCATTTTTATAACTAGTTTTACCACAGATAATTTCAGGAATTCTGAGTATTATAACTGGAGACTAGCCTAAAAATCACAGGGTGTTGTGAAAAAGATGCATGTGTTTATCTGAAATCATTAGGAGGTTAAGGGGTATTTTCTTCAGGCAACATTGTTGCAAGTAGTTTCTTTTGCTAAAAGTTGCTTTTTAAAAATCTATCCACCACTAATTTAAGACAACTATGCTAGATTAAGTTGTTTCAAACTAATTTATTTAGGGGTTCCATTTTCACTCCTCAATAGATTTTATGTATTTCTCATGTGCTTCTTCACTCATTAGTTCATCTAGTTCTGAAGGATTACTGAGTGTCATCTTGATCAGCCAACCATCATCATAACAAGATCTGTTGACAAGTCCTGGATTTTCTGCTAGGGCTTCATTAATTTCAGTTACTTCTGACAGAGGAGAATAGAGTTCACTAGCAGCTTTCACCCTTTCCAAAGCACCAAATTCCTCGTTTGTTCAACTTTGTCCCAACTTCAGGCAGACTACAGTAAACAACATCTCCCAAAGCTTCCTGTGCAAAATTGCTGATTCCCACTGTTCCAACACCGTTTTCTGCTGTTACCCATTTATGTTTGTCTGAATTTACAATCCGACAGCAGAGTGGGTCCAGTGCGCAGCACCCGGACGGCACCCGCCCGCAGTCCCCAGGGCCGCGGCAGGCAGGGCGCGTTGGGCACAGGCTGCAGACCGCAGCCCGCACGCTCCACGCCACTCGCGGCGCCATGTTCTCAGGGGTGCTGGGAGCAGTATTTGTTGGAATTAATCATTTGGTTTTCTGGAAGGAGCTCATAATAGAGGACTCCCTTCCAATCCCACCATATACACAACATCACCTCCTTTGGATGAAGACCGGCCTTTGGTGTGGTTGGTGGTGGTTCATTTCGCTTGCCCCGCGATGTCTTCCATTCCTCATTATTGTACACTATCCACTTTTCATCTCCCGTCACAATATGTTTTAAAAATGGAACATTTTCGTTACGTTTAAGCAGAGAATCGCATGTGGAAATACAGTCAAGAAGATTTTTTTCGCTTTACTTACGTAAAACCCAAACATCAAAGCGATGGACATAACCCAGCCGGTGCACATGATTTTCATTGCTCAACTTGGATATTGTATGTCGGCTATCTCCTGTGTGGTATAATGTTGATTATTCTCAATTAATGTCTCGATTTGAACCCTATCAACTCCAACTGGTCTACCCGACCACAGAGTAACGTCCAGAGAGAAATCTCCAGCACAAAACTTCACAAACCACTTTTGACACGTTCGATCAGTCACAGCACCTTCTCCATATACTGCACAAGTCTTTTTTGCATTTCATTTGTGGTTTTACCTTTCTTGAAATAATAAAGCATCATATGCCGAAAATGTTGCTTTTTTCCTTCCATCTTCAATATTCCATATTCAACATGGCTGCACAAAAATTCACCAGTTTTGATAAGTTTTTTTTTTAAAATGCAGGCTGACATGACAGCTGTCACAATACAATCTAATGAAATTGTTTCAAATGAAGTTAGACAACTAAGCACTCCTAGAGCCATCTTATGGAAAAAAACTGAACAAACTTTTTGACCAACCCAATAGTAAATTTGCATTTGAATAACAGAGCCCCCTAAAACATGCGGCCCATCCCACTGGCATGACTAGAAAATCCTAAGGATCAGCTCTTTACTCCACTTTAGGATCTGAATAACAACAGCCGCAGCTACCAATTATAAAATGCCTATAATGTGTCAAGTTTTCAGGTAAAAGTTCTTGTTTTTTACAAAATTTTTTTGTTGATTGAAATGTAAAGAAGTTTACTAAAGCAAGCCCAAGGTAAAGAGATTTATTGAAAAATATAGAGACTCCTCACAGAAACTAAATGCGGGCCTTTGAAAATCAGGAAGTCAGCAGGTAGCTGCCCTCCCCATCTCCCTTCCACTAGGGCCATTCAGGCTCCCCCCTCCACTCCTCTCAGCTAATTCCACTGCCTTGCAAGACCCTTTTTTACTGCTCCCCCCAACTCTGACTTGTTTCCAATGCTACTGGCCCCAGTGATCCCTTCTGACCTTTCTTCTGCAAAGTCCACCACTGATACCTCAGGTTTTCATTTCTAATTTGCAAAAGAGGGAATATGTTTAGTTTAGTCTGGGTCAGGTATTCACCCCAGCAAGTTACTTACAACTAGGGGGTGGGGGTGGGGGGCGGCAGGGGGGAGGAAAGTAACAACTAATAGCAACCTAAAAGTGCTGAAAGTAACTGGCAACCTAGAAATCTCTACCCATTAAAAATATCCTTCAAACATGAAAGTGATAAAAGACATTTTCAAACCAACAAAAACTGAGAGAATTCATCACCAGCAGATTCTTCAAGCAGGCAGGAAATAATCCCAGAGAAAAACACAGAAATGCACAAACTAATGAAAAGTAATGGAAAGGGTAAATATGTAGGTAAATATAAATGAATAATTAACTACAAAAAGCAATAATAATTACATCTTATGGGTTTAAGATATATGTAAAATTAAAATGAAGGACATGTGTAACACAAAAGTGAATGGGTAAAAAAAAAAAAAAAGTGAGGGCTTCCCTGGTGGCGCAGTGGTTGAGAGTCCGCCTGCAGATGCGGGGGACGCGGGTTCGTGCCCCGGTCCGGGAAGATCCCACATACCGCGGAGAGGCTGGGCCCGTGAGCCATGGCCGCTGGGGCTGCGCGTCCGGAGCCTGTGCTCCGCAGCGGGAGAGGCCACAACGGTGAGAGGCCCGAGTACCGCAAAAAAAAAAAAAAGTGAATGGGTAAATGACATAAAGTGTTGTAAGGTCCTAGCATGGTAAATTAATAATTTTATTAGACTGTAATAAGCTAAGGATGTATGTTGTAATCTCTGGGGTCAACAGTAGTAAATATATATATATATATATATATAAAGTTAACAGAGAGGATTAAATGAAATATTTTAACATATTTGATTAATAAAAGATGGCCCAAAAAAAGAGAAAAAGGAAAATTAACAAATAAACCAAATAGGAACCAAATAGTATCTGTAGTTATAGTAATTAAGTTTAACTGGGTCAGACATTCCAAATCACTAAAACTGGGAGGCTGGATTAAGAAACAAGCAAACAGGAGCAGGACTGGAGACAACATAATGGAGTAGAAGGACCTTGAGCTCACCTCCTCTCACAAGCACATCAAAATCACAACTAACTGCTGAACAACCATCAGTAAAAAAGACTGGAAGCTACCAAAAAAAATATTCTACATTCAAAGACATAAAGAAGAAACCACAGTGAGATGGTAGGAGGGGTGCACTCGTAATATAATCAAATCCCATACAGCCTGGGTGGGTGACCCACAAACTAGAGAATAATTATATCACAGAAATTCTCCCCAAGGAATGAGAGCTCTGAGCCCCACACCAGGTTCCCCAGCCTAGGGGTCTGGCACAGGGAGGAGGAGCCCCAGAGCATTTGGCTTTGAAGGCCAGTGGGACTTGATTGTAGGAGCTCCACAGGACTGGGGAAAACAGAGACTTCACTCTTGGAGGGCATATACAAGGTCCTTGTGCACTGGGACTGAGGGCAAAAGCAGTGACTTCATAGGAGCCTGGGCCAGACCTCCCTGCTGGTCTTGGAGGGTCTCCTGGGAAGGCAGGGGGCAGCTGTGGCTCTCTCTAGGATCATAAAAGCTGGTGGCTGACACACTGAGGAGTGTTCATTGATGTGAACTCTGGCTGGAGGTAGACGTCTCGCCTGGGATCTTGGCACCAAGGCCTGGCCCCACCCAACGGCCTGTAGGTTCCAGTGCTGGGACGCCTCAGGCCAAACAACCAAAAGGGCAGGAACACAGCCCCACCCATCAGCAGACAGGCTGCCTAAAGACTTCCTCAGCCCACAGCCACCTCCAGACATGCCCCTTGACATGGCCCTGCCCACCAGAGGGCCAGCACCCAGTTCCACTCACCAGTGGGCAGGCACTGGCCCCTCCCACCAGGAAGCCTGGACAAGCCTCTAGACCAGCCTCACCCACCAGGGGGAAGACACTAGAAGCAAGAAAACTGCAATCCCATGGCCTGTGGAACTAACTCCAAAAACACAGGTCAGAACCCACCCTGGGAATGGTCCCTGGCCCTTAGGTAACAAGATGGGAGTGTACTGTTGGGACACATAGGACATCCCCTACAGAGGACCACTTCTCCAAGGTCAAGAAATGTTAACTATTCTACTACATACGTAAGAAAACAAATAGAAATTTAAACAAAATGAGACAGCAAAGGAATATGTTCCAGACAAAGAAACAAGATAAAACTCCAGAAGAACACTAAGTAAACTGGAGATAGGCAATCTACCTGAGAAAGAGTTCAAAGTAATGATTGTAAAGATGATCCAAAAGCTCAGGAAAAGAATGGATGCACAGAGCAAGAAGTTATTAGCAAAGAGTTAGAAAATATAAAGAACAACCAAACAGAGTTGAAGAATGCAATAACTGAAATGAAAAATACACTAGAAGGAATCAATAGCAGAATAAATGAGGCAGAAGAACAAATCAGTGAACTGGAAGACAGAGTAGTGGAAATCACTGATGTGGAACAGAATAAAGAAAAAAGAATGAAAAGAAATGAACACAGGTTAAGAGACCTCAGGGACAATGTCAAATGCACCAACATTTGCATTATAGGGGTCCCAGAAGGAGAAGAGGGAGAGAAAGGGCCTAAGAAAATATTTGAAGAGATAATAGCTGAACAATTCCCTAACATGGGAAAGGAAACAGTCACCCAAGTCCAGGAAGCATAGAGAATCCCATACAGGATTAACTCAAGGAGGAACAGACTGAGACACATAGTCATCAAACTGACAAAAATTAAAGACAGAGAAAATATGAAAACAACAAGGGAAAAGCAACAAATAACATACAAGGGAATCCCCATTAGGTTATCAGTTGATTTTTCAGCAGAAACTCTGCAGGCCAGAAGGGAGTGGCATAATATATTTAAAGTGATGAAGGGGAAAAACCTACAACCAAGAATACTATACTCAGCAAGGCTCTAGTTCATATTTGATAGAGAAATCAAAAGCTTTACAGACAGGCAAAAGCTAAGAGAATTCTGCACTACCAAACCAGCTTTACAACAGATGCTAAAGGAACTTCTCCAAATGGAAAAGAAAAGACCACAACTAAAAATAAGAAAAGTATGAAATGAAAAGCTCACCAGTAAAGGCAAACATATAGTAAAGGTACAAAATCATCCACATACAAATATAACATCAAAACTAGTAATTGTGAGAGGAGGAGAGAGAGTATAAAGGCAGGATATTTAAAATGCATTTGAGGGCTTCCCTGGTGGCACAGTGGTTAAGAATCCCCCTGCCAATGCAATGGGCATGGGTTCGAGCCCTGGTCTGGGACGATCCCACATGCCACAGAGCAACTAAGCCCGTGCACCACAACTACTGAGCCTGTGCTCTAGAACCCATGAGCCACAACTACTGAGCCCATGTGCCACAGCTACTGAAGCCCGCATGCCTAGGCCTATGCTCTGCAACAAGAGAAGCCACTGCAATGAGAAGCCCACGCACCACAACAAAAAGTAGCCCCCGCTCGCCACAACTAGAGAAAAGCCCGCGTGCAGCAATGAAGACCAACACAGCCAAAAAAAATTAAAGTTAAAAATAAATAAATAAAATGCATTTGAAATTAAGAGATCAGCAACTTAAGACAATCTTGTATATATATAGGCTGCTATACCAAAACTCATGGTAACCACAAACCAAAAATCCATAATAGATGTACACACAAAAAAGGAAAAGGAATCCCAACACAACACTAAAGATAGTCATCAAATCACAAGAGACGAGAACAAAAGAGGAAAGGTAAAAAAAATGACCTACAAAAACAAATCCAAAACAATTAACAAAATGGCAATAAGAACATACGTATCGATAATTGCTTTAAATGTAAACAGATTAAATACTCCACCAAAAGACACAGACTGGCTGAATGAATACAAAAGAAGACCTGTACATATGTTTTCTACAAGAGACCCACTTCAGATCTAGAGGCACATACAGACTGAAAGTGAGGGGATGGAAAAATGTATTCCAGGTTAGAACTACCTCCCCAGAGATCAGGCAAGGGTAAGGGAGGGCTTGGCTGCTGTTTTTAAACGCAGCATTTTTTGTTCCCTTTCTAGAAACCAGCTGCAACGTTAGGTCAGAGCACATTAAAATGAGCCACTTCTGAACCAACAGCACCAGGCCCCAGGCCTGCTGTGAAGGCCCCAGCAAACATCAGGGCTTGGTCCACGTGATGTGCCTTCCCATGCTTGTCAAAGCGGTGCTCTGCCTCAGAGTTGAGGTAAGAGAGGCATCAGGACACCTCACATTCGGTCACCTAGCAGAGATCAGCAATTCCTGGGCTCAGTGAGGAGGTTTGCCATGTGTCTGACAGGGTCTTGGTGCTCTGTCTAACACTGGGTGTCAGGCCTGAACCTCTGAGGTGGGAGAGCTGAGTTAAGGACATTAGACCACCAGAGACCTCCGGGCCTCATGTAATATCAAAAGGCAAAAGCTCTCCCAGAGATCTCCATCTCAATGCTAAGACCCAGCTCCACTCAACAACCAGCAAGATACAGTGCTGCACACCCTGTGCCAAACAACTAGCAAGACAGGAACACAACCCCACCCATTAACAGAGAGGCTGTCTAAAATCATAATAAGGTCACAGACACCCCAAAACACACCACCGGATGTGGTCCTGCCCATTAGAAAGACAAGATCCAGCCTCATCCACCAGAACACAGGAACCAGTCCCCTCCACCAGGAAGCCTACACAACCCACTGTACCAACCTTAGCCACTGGGGACAGACACCAAAAACAACAGGAACTACAAACCTGCAGCCTGCAAAATGGAGACCCAAAACACAGTAAGTTAAGCAAAATGAGAAGATAGAGAAATACACAGCAGATGAAGGAGAAAGATAAAAACCCACCAGACCAAACAAATGAAGAGGAAATAGGCAGTCTACCTGAAAAAGAATTCAGAGTAATGATAATAAAGATGATACAAAATCATGGAAATAGAATGGAGAAAATGCAAGAAACGTTTAACAATGACCTAGAAGAACTAAAGAGCAAACAAACAATGATGAACAACACAATAAATGAAAGTTAAAATTCTCTAGAAGTAATCCATAGCAGAGTAACTAAGTCAGAAAAATGGATAAGTGACCTGGAGGATAAAACAGTGGAAATAACTACTGCAGAACAGAATAAAGAAAAAAGAATGAAAAGAATTGAGAACAATCTCACAGATATCTGGGAGAATGTTAAACACACCAACATTTGAATTATAGGGGTCCCAGAAGAAGAGAAAAAGAAAGGGATTGAGAAACTAACTGAAGAGATTATAGTTGAAAACTTCCCTAATATGGGAAAGGAAATAGTCAATCAGGTCCAAGAAGCAGAGATGGTCCCATACAGGACAAAACCAAAGAGAAACACGCCAAGACACAGGTTAATCAAACTATTAAAAATTAAATACAAAGAAAAAAATATTTAAAGCAGCAAGGAAAAGACAACAAATAGCATACAAGGGAATCCCCATAAGGTTAACAGCTGATCTTTCAGCAGAAACTGTGCAGGCCAGAAGGAAGTGGCAGGACATATTTAAAGTGATGAAAGGGAAAAACCTACAACCAAGTTTACTCTACCCAGCAGGGATCTCATTCAGATTTGACGGAGAAATTAAAACCTTTACAGACAAGCAAGAGCTAAGAGAATTCAGTACCACCAAACCAGCTCTACAACAAATGCTTAATGAACTTCTCTAGGCAGAAAACACAAGAGAAGAAAACAACTTACAATAACAAACCCAAAACAATTAAGAAAATGGTAATAGAAACATACATATCGAAAACTACCTTAAATGTAAATGGATTAAATGCTCCAACCAAAATACATAGACTGGCTGAATGGATACAAAAATAAGACTCGTACATATGCTGTCTACAAGAGACCCACTTCAGACCTAGGGACACATACAGACTGAAAGTGAGGGTATGCAAAAACATATTCCATGCAAATGGAAATCAAAAGAAAGCTGGAGTAGGAATTATCATATCAGACAAAATAGACTTTAAAATAAAGACTATTACAAGATACAGAGAAGGACACCACATAATGATCAAGGGATCAATCCAAGAAGAAGATATAACAATAGTAAACATTTAGGCACTCAACATAAGAGCACCTCAATACATAAAGTCAAATGCTAACAGCCATAAAAGGGGAAATCAACAGTAACACAATCATAGTAGGGGACTTTAACACCCCACTTTCACCAGTGGACAGATCATCCAAAATGAAAATAAGGAACACAAGCTTTAAATGATACATTAAACAAGATGGATTTAATTGATATTTATAGGACATTCCATCCAAAAACAGCAGATTACACTTTCTTCTCAAGTGCTCATGGAACATTCTCCAGAAGAGATCATATCTTGGGTCACAAATCAAGCCTTTGTAAATTTAAGAAAATTGAAATCGTATCAAGTATCTTTTCCAACTACAATGCTATGAGACTTGATATCAATAACAGGAAAAAAATCTGTAAAAAATACAAACACATGGAAGCTAAACAATACACTATTAAATAACCAAGAGATCACTGAAGAAATCAAAGAGGAAATTAAAAAATACCCAGAAAAAAATGACAATAAAAACACGACAACCCAAAACCTATGAGATGCAGCAAAAGCAGTTCTAAGAGGGAAGTTTATAGCAATACAATCCTACCTCAAGAAACAGGACACAGCTCGAATAAACAGACTAACCTTACACCTAAAGCAATTAGAGAAAGAAGAACAAGTAAACCCCAAAATTAGCAGAAGGAAAGAAATCATAAAGATCAGATCAGAAATAAATGAAAAAGAAATGAAGGAAACGATAGCAAAGATCAATAAAACTAAAAGATGGTTCTTTGAGAAGATAAACAAAATTGACAAACCATTAGCCAGACTCATAAAGAAAAAACGTGAGAAGACTCAAATAAATAGAATTAGAAATGAAAAAGGAGAAGTAACAACTGACACTGCAGAAATACAAAGGATCATGAGAGATTACTACAAGCAACTCTATGCCAATAAAATGGACAACCTGGAAGTAATGGACGAATTCTTAGAAAAGCACAACCTCCCAAGACTTAACCAGGAAGAAATAGAAAATATAAACAGACCAATCACAACTACTGAAATTGAAACTGTGATTAAAAGTCTTACAACAAACAAAAACCCAGGACCAGGTGACTTCACAGGAGAATTCTATCAAACATTTAGAGAAGAGTTAACACCTATCCTTCTCAAACTCTTCCAAAATCTACCAGAAGGAGGAACACTCCCAGACTCATTCTACGAGGCCACCATCACCCTGATACCAAAACCAGAGAAAGATGCCACAAAAAAAGAAAAGCACAGGCCAGTATCACTGATGAACATAGTGCAAAAATCCTCAACAAAATACTACACACAGAATCCAACAGCACATTAAAAGGATCATACACCATGACCAAGTGGGGTTTATTCCCAGGAATGCAAGGATTCTTCAATATACGAAATCAATGTGATAAACCGTATTAACAAATTGAAGGAGAAAAACTATATGATCATCTCAATAGATGCAGAAAAAGCTTTTGACAAAATTCAACACCAATTTATGATAAAAACCCTCCAGAAAGTAGGCATAGAGGGAACTTACCTCAACATAATAAAGGCCAAATATGACAAACCCACAGCCAACGTAGTTCTCAACGGTGAAAAACTGAAGCCATTTCCACTAAGATCAGGAACAAGACAAGGTTGTCCACACTCACCACTATTATTCAATATAGTTTTGGAAGTTTTAGCCACAGCAATCAGAGAGGAAAAAGAAATAAGAAAAAGAAATAAAAGGAATCCAAATCGGAAAAGAGGAGGTAAAACTGTCACTCTTTGCAGATGACACGATACTATACATAGAGAATACTAAAGATGTTACCAGAAAACCAACAGAGCTAATCAATGAATTTGGTAAAGTAGCAGGATACAAAATTAAGGTGCAGAAATCTCTTGCATTCCTATACAGTAATGATAAAAAATCTGAAAGAGAAATTAAGGAAACACTCCCAATTACCATTGCAACAAAAAGAATAAAATGCCTAGGAATAAACCTACCTAAGGAGACAAAAGACCTGTATGCAGAAAACTATAAGACACTGATGAAAGAAATTAAAGATGACACAAACAGATGGCGAGATATACCATGTTCCTGGATTGGAAGAATCAACATTGTGAAAACGACTATACTACCCAAAGCAATCTACAGATTCAATGCAATCTCTATCAAAGTACCAATGGCACTTTTCACAGAACTAGAACAAAAAATTTCACAATTTGTATGGAAACACAAAAGACCCTGAAGAGTCAAAGCAATCTTGAGAACGAAAAACGGAGCTGCAGGAATCAGGCTCCCTGACTTCAGACTATACTACAAAGCTACAGTAATCAAGACAGTATGGTACTGGCACAAAAACAGAAATATAGATCAATGGAACAGGATAGAAAGCCCAGAGATAAACCCAAGCACATATGGTCACCTTACCTTTGGTAAAGGAGGCAAGAATATACAATGGAGAAAAGACAGTCTCTTCAATAAGTGGTGCTGGGAAAACTGGACAGCTACATGTAAAAGAATGAAATTAGAACACTCCCTAACACCATACACAAAAATAAACTCAAAATGGATTAAAGACCTAAATGTAAGGCCAGACACTATAAAACTCTTAGAGGAAAACACAGGCAGAACACTCCATGACATAAATCACAGCAAGATCCTTTTTGACCCACCTCCTAGAGAAATGGAAATAAAAACAAAAATAAACAAATGGGACCTAATGAAACTTCAAAGCTTTTGCACATCAAAGGAAACCATAAACAAGACAAAAAGACAACCCTCAGAATGGGAGAAAATATTTGAAACAAAGTAACTGACAAAGGATTAATCTCCAAAATATAGAAGCAGCTCATGCAGCTCAATATCAGAAAAACGAAAAACCCAATGCAAAAATGGACAGAAGACCTAAATAGACATTTCTCCAAAGAAGGTATACAGATTACCAACAGACACATGAAAGGATGCTCAACATCACTAATCATTAGAGAAATGCAAATCAAAACTACAATGAGGTATCACCTCACACCAGTTAGAATGGGCATCATCAGAAAATCTACAAACAATAAATACTGGAGAGGGTGTGGAGAAAAGGGAACCCTCTTGCACTGTTGTTGGGAATGTAAATTGATGCAGCCACTATGGAGAACAGTATGGAGGTTCCTTAAAAAACTAAAAATAGAACTACCATACGACCCAGCAATCCCACTACTGGGCATATACCCTGAGAAAACCATAATTCAAAAAGAGTCATGTACCACAATGTTCACTGCAGTACTATTTACAATAGCCAGGACACGGAAGCACCTAAGGGTCCATCGACAGATGAATGGATAAGGAAGATGTGGCACATATACACAATGGAATATTACTCGCCCATAAAAAGAAGAAATTGGGTTATTTGTAGTGAGGTGGATGGACCTAGAGACTGTCAGAGTGAAGTAAGTCAGAAATTCAGAAAATACCGTATGCTAACATATATATGGAATCAAAAAAGAAATGGTTCTGAGGAACTTATGGGCAGGACAGGAATAAAGACTTAGACGTAGAGAATGGATCTGAGGACATGGGGAGGGGGAAGGGTAAGCTGGGACAAAGTGAGAGAGTGGCATTGACATACATACACTACCAAATGTAAAACAGAGAGCTAGTGGGAAGCAGCCACATAGTGCAGGGAGATCAGCTCGGTGCTTTGTGTCCACCTAGAGGGGTGGGATAGGGAGAGTCAGGGGAGACATAAGAGGGAGGGGATATGGCAATGTATGTATATGTATAGCTGATTCACTTTGTTATACAGCAGAAACTAACACACCATTGTAAAGCAACTATACTCCAATAAAAATGTTAAAAAAAAGGTATTCCATGCAAATGGAAATGAAAAGAAAGCTGTAGTAGCAATACTTATATCAGACAAAATAGACTTTAAAATACAGTTATAAGAGAGAAAGGACACTACATAATGATCAAGGGATCAACCAAAGAAGATGTAACAATTGTAAATTCATGTGTCCCCAACATAGGAGAACCTCAATATATTAGGCAAATGTTAACAGACATAAAAAAAGGAATTGACAGTAACACAATAATAATGGGGGATTTTAACATCCCACTTATATCAACAGACAGATCATCCAGACAGAAGATCAATAAGAAAATCCAGTCCTTAAATGACACATTAGACTAAATGAACTTAATTGATATTTATAGAGTATTCCAACTGAAAGCAGCAGAATGCACATTCTTTTCAAGTGCACATGGAACATTCTTCAGGATACATCACATGCTGGACCACGAAGCAAGCCTTGGTAAATTTAAGAAAACTGAAATTATATCAAGCATCTTTTCTGACCACAACACTATGAGATTAGAAATCAACTGCAAGAAAAAAACACGAACACACGCAGGCTAAATAATATGCTATTAAACAACACTGAAGAAATCAAAGAGGAAATTAAAAAAAATAGCTAGAGACAAATGAAACTGAAAACATGATGATCCAAAACCTATGGGACACAGCAAAAGCAGTTCGAAGAGGTAAGTTTACAGCAATACAAGCTTACCTTAGGAAACAAGAAAAATCTCAAATAAACCACCTAACCTTACACCTAAAGCAACTAGAGAAAGAAGAAAAAACAAAATCCAAAGTTAGTAGAAGTAAAGGAATCATTAAGATCAGAGCAGAAATAAATGAAATAGAGACTAAGAGAACAATAGAAAACATCGATGAAACTATTAACAAAAGCTGGTTCCTAGAAAAGATAAACACAATTGATAAACCTTTAGCCAGACTCATCAAGAAAAAAAGGAAAAGGGCCCAAATCAATAAATTAGAAATGAGAGACTACTCCAAGCAACTATATACCAATAAAATGGACAACCTAGAAGAAATGGACAAATTCTTAGAAAGGTACAATCTACCAAGACTGAACCAGAAGAAACAGAAAATATGAACAAACTGATCACAAGTACTGAAATAGAATCTGTGATTTTAAAACTCCCAGAAAACAAAAGTCTAGGACCAGATAGCTTCACAGGCAAATTCTACCAAACATTTAGAGAGGAGATAATACCTACACTTCTGAAACTATTCCCAAAATTGCAGAGGAAGGAACACTTCCAAACTCATTTTATGAAGCCATCATCACCCTGATACCAAGAACAGACAAAGGTATCACAAAAAAAGAAAATCAGGCCAATATCATTGATAAACATAGACGCAAAATCCTCAACAAAATACTAGCAAACTGAATCCAACAATACATTAAATGATCAAGTGGGATTTATCCCAGGGATGCAAGGATTTTTCAATATCCACAAATCAATCAGTGTGATACACCACATTAACAATTTGAAGAATAAAAACCACATGATCAATAGATGCCTAAAAAGCTTTTGACAACATTTAACATGCACTAGTGATTAAAAACTCTGTAGAAAGTGGGCATAGAGGGAACATACCTCAACATAATAAAGGCCATATATGACAAACCCACAGCTAACATCATACTCAACAGTGAAAAGCTGAAGACATTTCCTCTAAAATCAGGAACAAGACAAGGGTGCTCAATCTCATCTCTTATATTCAATATAGTCTAGGAAGTCCTAGTCACAGCATTCAGAGAAGAAAAAGATATAAAAGGAATCTAAATTGGACAGGAAGAAGTAAAAGTGTCACTGTTTGCAGATGACATGATACTATACATAGAAAATCCTGAAGACACTACCAGAAAACTACTAGAGCTCATCAATGAATTCGGTAAAGTTGCAGAATACAAAATTAATACACAGAAATCTGTTGCATTTCTACACACTAACAACAAAAGATCAGAAAGAGAAATTAAGTAAACAATCCCATTTACCACTGCATCAAAAAGAATAAAATACCTAGGAATAAACCTACCTAAGGGGGCTAAATACATGTACTCCAAAAACTATAAGACACTGATGAAAGAAACTGAAGAAGACACAAACAGATGGAAAGATATATATATATATATATATATATATATATATATATATATATATATATATATATATATACTGGTTTCTTAGGCTAGAAAAATTAATATTGTTAATATAATCATACTACTCAAGGCAATCTACAGAATCAGTACAATCCCCATCAGATTACCAATGGCATTTTTCACAGAACTAGAACAAAAAAATTTTTAATTTGTATGGAAACACAAAAGACCCCGAATAGCCAAAGCAATTTTGAGAAAGAAAAGCGAAGCTGGAGGAATCAGGCTCCCTGACTTCAGATTATACTACAAAGCTACATTCATCAAAACAGTACGGTACTGGCACAGAAACAGAAATATAGATCAGTGGAACAGGATAGAAAGCCGAGAGATAAACCCATGCACCTATGGTCACCTAATCTATGACAAAGGAGGCAAGAATATACAATGGAGAAGAGACAGCCTCTTCAATAAGTGGTGCTGGGAAAATTGGACAGCTACATGTAAAAGAATGAAATTAGAACACTTCTCTAACATCATATACAAAAATAAATTCAAAATGGATTAAAGACCTAAACATAAGACTGGATACTATAAAACTTCTACAGGAAAACATGGGTAGAACACTCTTTGACATAAATCACAGCAAGATCTTTTTTGACCCACCTCCTAGAGAAATGGAAATAAAAACAAAAATAAACAAATGGGACCTAATTAAAGTTAAAAGCTTTTGCACAGCAAAGGAAACCTTAAACAAAACAGAAAGACAACCTACATAATGGGAGAAAATATTTGTAAATGATGAGGCTGACAAGGGATTAATTTCCAAAATATACAAACAACTGAATAACAATAAACCAAACAGCCCAATAAAAAAGTGGGCAGAAGATCTAAGTAGACATCTCTCCAAAAAAGACATACAGATGGCCAAAAGGCCCATGAAAAGATGGTCAACATCACTAATTATTAGAGAAATGTAAATTAAATCTACAATGAGGTATCACCTCACTCCAGTCAGAATGACCATGATGAACAAGTCTACAAATAATAAATGCTGGAGAGGGTGTGGAGAAAAGGGAACCCTCTTGCACTGTTGGTGGGAATGTAAATTGATACAGCCACTATGGAGAACAGTATGGAGGTTCTTTAAAAAACTAAAAATAGTTACCATATGATCCTGCAATCCCACTCCTGGGCACATATCCAGACAAAACTATAATTCAAAAAGATACATGCACCCCAATGTTCATTGCAGCACTATTTACAACAGTCAAGACATGGAAGCAACCTAAATGTCCATCGACAGATGAATGGATAAAGAAGATACGGTATATATATCACAGGGAGCTATACTCAATATTTTATAGTAACCTATAAGGGAAAAGAATCTGAAAATAATATATATTCATATATGTGTATAACTCAATCACTTTGCTGTATACCTGAAACTAACACAACATTGTTAATCAACTATACTTCAATAAAAAAGAGAGAGAGAGAAAGGGGAAAAACTCAAAAAGAAAATATATTTTGTAATAAATACAGACCTGTTACCAAAATAAATTAATAAAATAACCTTTCAGCATTGAAAAAAATATATCACTAAAGATATTAAAGCACTTTGATAGTTTAACAGCAAAAAAAAAAAAGAAAAAGAAACAAGCAACCAAAAAGGGATATGCTGATTATAAGAGATAGAACTATACAAAGACAAAATAAATGAAAAAGGGTAGACAAAGATATTGCATACAAAAACTAATCAAAACACAGATGGTGTAGTTAAATTAATATCAAATAGAGCAGACTTTAAGTTAAGAAACATTAGAAATAGAGACATTTTATAAGGTCATGAAAGGTAAAGAAAGCCTGACACTGTTTAGGATTAAAGAAGATTAAAGAGACATAACAGCTAAATGTAATAACTGATCCTGGATTGAGAAAAAAAATAACTATAAAGGACATAAAAGTCTATCCACCAAGGAGACGGATAACAATTCTAAACCTGTATGCATCCAGTTACACTGCTTAAAAACATATAAAGCAAAAATTGACAGAAATAAAAGGAGAAAAAGATAAATCCACCATCGGAGCAGGCTTGACCACACCTCTCTCAGTGGCTGACAGAATAAGCAAACCAAAAAGATGAGTAGGGACACAGGAAGTTTCAGCAATACAACTAATAAACTTGGGCTAATTTATATAGAGAGAACGCTGCTCTCCAAAACAGTGGGATACAAATTCTTTCAAAGTGCTGATGGAAGATTTAATAAAACTGAGCATATACTGGATAATAAAGCAATTCTACATATTTCAAAGGACTGAAAACATTCAGAGCGTGTTTTCTGACCATAGCAGAATTAAGTTAAAATTCAATCAATGGAAAAGTACAGGATAAGGCTGTAACTTCTTGTAATAAAGGAAACACAGAAGTACCAAAATAAATAAATAAATAAAGATACAGGGACCTGTCAAAAGAACACAGGAAGGGGCTTTAAGGGTCTCCCACTGGCCAAATCTGGGACAATTTAGGAATCAAAACATAGTAATAGTTTATAATCCACTGGATAAAAATAAGAACACAGGAGTCCATAGCGTAGTAAATGAATGAATGAATAAATGGGAAAGAAGAAAAAGTCTACTTTAGAGTGACAACTAATAAAATTAGAAGAAACGATGGAGTTGGAAAATCACCATTTTGTATCCATAGTAGTATATAGCTTTATTAACAATCAAAAATTGCCAATTAAAATTAAATTACCATGATCTTAGAGTCTTAAAGGACTAAAAATTATCTTTATTCTCACTTCAAAAGTTAGAAGAGGACTTCCCTGGTGGTGCATTGGTTAAGAATCCACCTGCCGATGCAGGGGACATGGGTCTGATCCTTGGTCCAGGAAGATTCCACATGCCACAGAGCAACTAAGCCTGTGTGCCACAACTACTGAGCCTGCGCTCTAGAGCCTGCAAGCCACAACTACTGAGCCCACGTGCTGCAACTACTGAAGCCCGCACTCCTAGAGCCCATGCTCTGCAACAAGAGAAGCCACTGCAATAAGAGGCCCACGCACCACAACCAAGAGTAGCTCCCACTTGCCACAAATAGAGAAAGCCCGCACGCAGCAACAAAGACCCAACACAGCCAAAAATAAATAAATAAAATAAAATAAACTTTTTTAAAAATTAAAAAAAAAGTTAGAAAAATTAACAAGTATTCAAACTAGCAAAAGAAATGTAGACACATTAAAAATATATATACTTCAACATAACCATGCTGGCACCTCGACCTTGGACTCCCCAGTTCCCAGAGCTGTGAGATACAAATGTCCGTTGTCTATACATACACACACACACACACACACACACACACACACACTTAAACACGGTGAACTGATTTAAAACAGAAAGTGAGCTCTATTTTCCATTTTCCACTGAAATAGATCTGAAACTCTTACCTGGGCACAACAAATGAAAGCAATGGAAAGTGTCAGTAGGAAGACAGAAGACACAACCACATCCACTGATCGCTGCGGGCCCCGTCTCTGTGGAGTGAGATGTGTAGGTTAGTGTTTTAGGTCACCGCCGGAGATGGCAACAGTCCTCACGTCATTCACACTCCCAATCTTACTATATTGGCGTGAAAATGAACATTTATAAGACGTTTCTGACACAGGATTTTAATATATTTTGGACATATTTGACTTTAATTAAGCTCTGAGATCCATGTCATTCAAATTAAGGGTGTGATTGATTCATGAACATATTTTCAGCTGGAATATTCCCCCCGGAAGTCAGAAAAAGATGAGACATTCAATTTATCACTCTGCCCTAGGAATTTAAATTTTCTTTTCCCTTTCTAAGGTCTTATTTACTTAGCTCTACCAGCTCTGCAGATAGATCACTCCCAACCTGGTGTCCAGCAAGTCTGTCAGCCACTGATTATCTGTCCAGTACATAGAACTACCCTGCCTACTGAGTATCTGCCGCCAGAAATTTCAGTGAGCATGTTTTCTGCGTATCATTGCAGATATTCCATGGTTAGTCAGCTAAAACTCACCTTTAGAAAGGAACGCAGTGATAACCATATCTTAATGTTCTCCACCTTTTTAAGTCTGAAATGAGGTATTTCATATTTCCTAGCTTTCCTGGCAGAAGTAATATGGCTGAAGAGTTTTGCAAATAAAAATCTCTAGAGGAGGTTAAAAAAAAACAAACCACAAAGTGAAACGTACACATGTGTCACTGTGTGTATATTTACATAATTGTAAACAATATTCCCAGCATATAAAAAATATTAAAAGGATCAAGTTCTAATCAGTGGTCACTAAGACAGGCAGTGAAAAAACATTGTTAATAGCTCATTAACCTGTCGCTTGCAAAGCACATTATGTAGTAATATACTTCTTCACAACATGCTACACTCTTGGCATTTTCAAGGAATATACCTTGGAGACCTTTGTGAATCCCCACCTTCACAAACTCAAATGTTTACACAAAATTCTAGCTTACTCCCAAATTACATTTCCATTCAAAACCACATTTTTTGCACATATCATCAATACATTAAGCCCTCAATCCCAAACTCTTATCAAATTTCAGTAAGTTTATTTCTCACAGAAACATTTTCACTTTGGTAATTACTACATATGCTACATACACAAAACATCAAGGGCACATTGAGGTGCAGGTGCTAAGCAATCAGCTAGGCTCTCTCACTGGCTCAGCCACTTACTCCTGCAAGCAGGCTCAGCAAAATTTCAGATTACAGCATGTCATTTGTGAATAATCAGTACCACAAAGTGTTAAACCCACAAATACCAAAAGTTCACTTATCAAGCCTCCATTGCCCACGTTAACTTCTGGAGAGAGAACAAATCAGGGGAACAAAAGCAACTCAACAGAATACCATATACAGAAGCAGAGGTAAGAGATTTTACTTAATTGGCTACCGACCTGTTTGTATGTTCTCTCCGCCACACACATCATGAAAAAAAACATCCAAGTAAGACACAGTCGTTCAAAAAAATTAATTATAGACAAGAAAATAATAGGTGCAACAGGTGGTGCCCCACAAAAGAGAGTCAAGATCTCCTCAGCTGAGATGGACTTTAGCTGGTCAAGGCTCTTCTCTCGGAACAGTCGATGTAAAAAAGGGAAAAATGCTAATCCGATGGTGACGACATTTCCCAGCATCTGATAACCTACTCCTTGCTGATACGCATTAACCTGGGAATTAATTTAAAATATCCATCATTACTGCACAGCTAAATGGAGTTGTGAAGCAGTATTTATCAAATACTATTTAGATTATTAAAAACTAAATCTGCTTTAAATCTAAAAGAAATACAAATAAAAAGGATGTACAGATTTATGACTTTTAGGCTTGAATGAGATAAGGAATATTTGTAGAGTCTACCTGATCATGCTCACAGAGACCTCTGTAACAGATAAAAAAATATACTACCTAGGGAAGACTGACTACAAAATTTAAGATACACATACTGGTGCTTCAAAAGCAGAGCCAACGTTTTGATCATTAAATACATTCTATGAAATAGCTGCTGGTCATTAAATAGATTTTTCTGAAAGTCCAAAAACGTACTAAGCCTTACCCTGCTCATGATGATACCGCTTATTTCCAACACAGACATATCCATCTTTTTGCACTCATTCCCTTCCCAGATTATTGCACTAACTCGGTCAGAGGCAGGACTTGAGTTCTGAAGCCAGAATAAATGGTTCTGAGGAGAAAAAATAAATATTTCCATCCACTCCTTCTTTATTTCCTCCGTTGTATTTTCTTTCCCTTTGTCTAGCTCCTGGGCCACATTTGCCAGGGTTCAGCCTTGTCATCCTATTCTCCCCCTCACAAAGCTCATCACTCCAATTACCACCTCCATGATGCTGGTTTCTGGTTTTTGTTTTTTGTTTTTTTTTTTCACAGAAACAATTTCTTACCTGGAGGGAGGCTAAGTGTCTCCTATAATGATGGGAGGTAGGATTACATGATCTCCAAGGCTGCTTCCCTACTAAATGTATGGAAGTGAGGATAAGCTTGGTGTATTAATGGGATATCAAGAAGGAAAGCATTTCTACAGCATCATGACTAGACCAGGGGCAGTTGGAAGTTACACGGGAGAGGTACTAACAGGCCTTAACGACACAGGAATGACTGAGAAGGTAAACCTTTCTCTGGTCTAATCAGGACACAGAAAAGCATAGTAAGCTCAGGAGGAAAAGGTCGAGATAGAAACAGCCCTGTATTTTCCTCTGCCGTATCATGTCTTATTCTTCGAGTACCAACTCAAGTCCCATTTCACCAACATGTCCTCTCTGATGGCCACAAGCCTCACTCACGTTACCTTTCTCTGAAATTAAAAACCCTTACAGTCTATATCAGATAAATTTGCATCTAATTATATGCTGCTTTTATTGTGTCCTCTATTTCCCTTAAAATCATCTTGTTCCCAAACAAATATATAAGTTACTAAAAAACAACCATCTGGTGTATTTCTTCTCCTTCTACAATAATGCTTAGCATAATGCTGATGCACATTTATGGATTTATTAATTGATTTAGCCAAAAAAATATTAAGCAGCTACTATGTAACATGTACTATGGATATAATAGAGAACAAGACAGATGTAGTCCTTGACATCACAGAGCATACAGACTTATGGAGACTATAAATAAAGTTACTGTGCAGCATGATAAGGGAAAGAATGCTTTAGGAGCATACAGAAAAGGCTTCCTAAGGGAGTATCACTCAAGCCAAGACCCAAAAAGTAAAAAAGAGTGAGACGAAGGAATAGGTATTGGAGAAAAGTGTGTTCCAGGCAAATAAACCAGTTTGTGTAAAGATCCAGAAGTACATGAGGAAACTGAAAGAAGTTTAGTTGAGTTAAACTATACCATGCAAGACTGTTATCAGAGCAAATAAAGGAACACAAAGAAATAATCCAGAATGGAAAAAAAAAAAGCTATTAAAGGACTGTAAGGCGAATGGCAACAGATTTGTATTTTAGAAGGATCATTCTGGCTGCAGTGTGGAAAATGAAATGAAGCAGAGCAAGCCTAGAGAAGCTGTTGTAAGGATCCAGACGAGGGCTGATGGTGGTCTGCACCAAGCAGTGTGGACACAGGTGGGCAGATGTATGTATTATACAGCAGGATCAAGACAGTGTGATGACTGATTGGAAACATGGGGGGCGGGGTCAAGAATGGCACCAAGGTTTCTAACTTGGGTGGTTAGTGGTGACATTTAGAAATATGGGGAATAAAAGAATAGGTTAGGTGGGAGAATTGGGAAATGATGAATTCCGTTTAACATAGTGAGTTTCATCTTACCTAGTTATTCTTACATATGCCTTAAAATTATCCTATAAATCCCAAAAGTGCAAAGGAGGTGAAAATCATCATGATGCTATTCATAATTACCAAGGGCTAAGGTAATTTAGATGAGTCTTCAGACTGAATGCAAAGAATATTTAGATACAAACTTTGATAGCAAAATTGGAGGAAAAAGCTTAAAACTTTACTAATAAAATGTATGTTGTTTCTAGTTAGTTTTTGAAAACCGTATACATTTAATGAAGCAGAATTTTTTTCATTAAAATGTGTAACCTAAATCAATGGTATCTTAGAATCAAGAAAATTATATAATTAAACAAATGAATATCCATCACCCACTATTTATTAAGTCATTGTGGAAATATTTAGCCTAAAAAAAATAAAACTAAGAAGAATCATGATCGTTGGCATTAAACATATGAAAGGCTGATATGAGAACCGTTTCTTAATCATTTAATCTATCCAGCAGTGGAAAAAGCTCATGAAATAACAATCACTCCAGCTCCACAAGTATTTAAGCAGAGACTAACTGATTGTCTCATGTGGATAGTAATAACCATGCTAACATGTATTGGGTGCCTACACTTTGCCAAGCATCGTGCTAAGCACTTCGTATTATCTCATTAGGTATATCACAATATTTCTAAGAAGTAGGAACTATTGTTACTACATAAAAGAATTATTAGTAAAAAATTTCTAAAGCAGAGTCAAAAAAATTTCTAGTAAAAAAATTTCTGCAGATGTAGAATGAATTCCTATATTGATTGTAAGGTTGAAATAACCTTCTAAAGAATCCTCATTTCCAGGCTATCTGATTTTATGATATTAACAGAAAAACTAAAATTAAAAGCATCACTTGCTTTATACGTTATTAGAGAAGCAAGCAATGCCATCTCCTAGTAATTCATATATGATACTGTTATGTCTATGAAAATATAATATCAGGTTACTGCGCCAAACAATGTACCCTGCTCATATAAAATGAACATTCAGGATCATTCTAAGGAAAATAATGAGAAAAAGTCCTAGGAAGAAACATTTAGGTTAGGGGAATTCAAGAGTGCTTCCCCCTTAGTTCTAATTCCAATATCTTCACTTACAAACTATGCTCAATTTCCTCATCTCTAAATCAGGGATAATAATAGTGTCCACCTTACAGGGTTATTGTAGAGTTAAAGGAGATAATACAGTGCCTGGCACATGGTAAGTACACAGTAAACATCAGCTATTATTATCATCACCTTTACAGACCTGCTGAAAAACATCTTCTTTGGGGTCACGTTTGGTCCCTGAGTGAAGGGAGTTCACGTGGGCCCCCTCACTGTCGCTGGTGACAGACGACCGGCACTCAGGGCCATGCAGCAGGTCATCCCATAACATATCCTCTGTCTCCGAGTCATGACGGGTGCTCTCCGAGTCTCTTCTCAACATGTTGAGGCTTCGAGAGCCACCACTCATGCCAGATCTACAGCCCTTTAAGGGAAAACAAAAACAAATTTTTTTTATATTCCTTTTTAAAAACAACTATATAAAATTTCTGTTGTTTAAGCTACCCAGCCTGTGGTATTCTGTTATGGCAACCTGAGTGGATAAACCCATCTATCTACAAGGATTTTTCTGAATTGCTTTTAATAATGAAAAACTGGAAACAAATTAAGTAGTCATAATTTTACACATTTTAATAAATTCCTTCATAAACTGGAATATTCTGCAGATGTTCAACAGAATGAAGTATTGTCTTATGTACTGATAAGGCAAGCCCTACAAGATTAAAAAAAAAAAAAACTCAGAACAAATTTTCCTATTTATGTTTCTTAAATGCTACGTTATATGTTTAAATATATAGTATGCTCTCTTACGCAAAGGAAAATAAATATGTGGAACTATAACCACCCTCTGGACAGCATGGATTCAATCTGGGGATGTAGGGAACAGTGAGGGATTCATTATACTGGGAAGGGAGGCAGGAAGTGGAAATGGTTGCTTTTTACTAAATATACTTCTTCATTTGAATTTTTATAACATCCTTACATTAATTTTATAACTACAAAATCTGTAAAGCCTTAAAATCTTTTAAAAAATGAAGTGACAGTTTTTGGGTCATGAAATTAATTTTTTTTTTTTTTAGTTTTTTTCATTGTGATTTCTGTGTTTTAGATGAATATGTTTTTATTTTAACAGTTTTTGAAATACAGCGTTCTTAAATATGTGTGCGTAAGTTTATAGGTTGATAAATTTTTCACAACTGAAACATGTCTGTGTAATCAGCACCAAAACCAACGAGCAAAGCATTACTAGCTCTCCTGCCCCTGTTTCTGTGCTATTCTCTTTCAAGGAAAACAACCATTATGACTACTAAGAGCATAGATTAACTTCAATTTTGTACTTTGTTAGAGGTGAAATCTGAAAATAGCTATTTTTTATGTTTGACTACTTTTACAACATTATATTTCTGAAATTCATCCATATTGTTGCAGTAAAAGGTTTTTTTTTTTTTTTTTTTTTGCGGTACGCAGGCCTCTCACTGTTGTGGCCTCTCCCATTGCAGAGCACAGGCTCCGGACGCGCAGGCTCAGCGGCCATGGCTCATGGGCCCAGCCGCTCCGCGGCATGTGGGATCTTCCCGGACCGGGGCACGAACCCGTGTCCCCTGCATCGGCAGGCGGACTCTCAACCACTGCGCCACCAGGGAAGCCCTAAAAGGTATTTTATAATAAAATATTTACCTGTATTTCAAAAAAAAACAACTATATATTTGAAATAAAATGAAAACAAGTTACCTATGGTGATGGCTGGCAAGCTTTCACACACTGATCACTATGTTGACAAGGCTTCACATAACAATAATACATTTTCATGGTTAAATGTGAAACTCTGATGACTCTCTAACAGACTATCAAAGAGGACTCCCTCTGAGAATTTATTGCCAAGTCATGGGGTTGTTCAAGTGAGGTGCCCTGGGATGGGGTGACTCTGCAAGCACATCCAAGGGCCCACGCTGGGTGCAGGTGTGGCTGGGCCTACTGACACACCCAAGTGTCCTCTACTCTAAATGTTGTGAGCTTGACTGTAGACCTAGTCACGTCCAGGGCCCAGCCAAACAGGGAAAAGGGTAATCAGGCTGAGAAAAGGATGGACATTGCAGCTCTCCTGCAGTACAAACATAGATGTGAAAGTTTTTCCACAACCCCAGCTGCCTTGTCAATCAAAACAAAAGTCACCACCATCTACTCTCCTCACCTCTGAATTATAATGTCCCAAATGTACAATATTCCCATTAGCTTTCATGATGAGATTTACTGCTCCCATCTCTCAGGGGTCCTTTCTCAAACATCTGTCCCCATCAGCATCGATGCCACTTACAAAGGAACAATGCTTAATAATAAACTGCATATTCCAAGTGAATATTAAGTAGCCTTCTCATCATCTAGGGATTGAGGAGTCTCTCTCTGGGCATCATCTATGATACTTTTAAGATTAGATCAAAGACAAAGAGCTCGTTCTCTTTCTGGGGGTGAGCAGTCATGTAAAAGCTTCTAGATAGGTAGACACATAGTTGGGGGCAGGGGAGGGGCAGGCAAATATACACACAACTTTAGGACAACCAATAAACAAAGGAATGGATACAGTTATTACACTCAAGAATACGCCTTGAAAAGGGATAGGTTACCTGACTGAAGGCTGCCGATTCAAACTCTGATTCAGCCAGACTATCTGAATCCCGCACAACGGGACACCACTTGGAAGTGGTCTTCTTTACCTGCCAACACACGACAGGAAAACGTGTTAAATACCTTGTGACTTGGGAGTTAATGCCTATACTTTTATAAGCTAAAATAAAAATTACCTGAGTGTTTAGGTGCCTTGAAAGTACTGATTTCCTATTCTTAACTTCACAGCCGTTGTCACTTGAGGCCCCTTCCACGCTCCTCCGCAGTGTCATCATCTGTGTCCGGGCTTCACCATCATCCTCACTTGACAGATCATCTGAAATCCCATTGCCCAAACGCCCAAACGGCTCCTACAAAGAGAAGAGCAGTTTCCTCACAGGGGACAGCCCAAAAACTCCAGTTAGCCTATGTATAAAAACTAAGAAGCAGTAAAAGTAAACTAAACCAAAACTGAACAAACCTACCTATTAGTTGGTCTCAATAAAGAAAAATATTAAACTTTCTTGAAACTAAACAGCTTAAATGATGAGGCAGTCTTATGTAGAGGTTAGAAGCACAGGCTTGAGTCAAACTCAAGTCTGAATCACAGCTCTTCTACTTATTAGCTATGTAACTGTAGGTAGGTAATTAAATCTCTCTGGGCCTCAATTTCCTCATCTGAAAAGCGATGATAATAAAAGCACCTATCTCACAGAGTTGTTGAAACAATTAAGTGAGTTACTACTTGTAAAGCACTTAGAATAGGGCTTGGTTGCAGTAATGGCTCAAAAATATTAGCTTTTTGTAATTCGTAAATGCCAGTCTAACAAGTAAGAAAATATTTCAAGACTATAAAGTAAGAGTGTTGTTAGTTTTAGACGTAAAGCAGACGTAAACGTCTATACCTAAACCTGGAAAATAGTTTCCCAAACCTTAACACACTATCACCGCCTCTCTGGAAGACGACACAGCAGCGTCTACACTAATCTGTTTATTGAATCTACCAGTCTCCTACTAAGGCTGGACCAGGGGCAGAGGCGATAACAGGTTCTGGTCCTAGAAATTAGAAGAATAAGGTACAGTCTTCATGTTATTCTTCATGATGTTCTCCTTTTCACATCCTGTAGTTTTACATTTCAAATGACACAAATCTATTAGTACCTATTTTGTGTTTCTAGCAGAGTCTAAGAATAGAAAAATTTTACACAGGAAAGAAAAGACCTTGTAATACTTACTCTCATCTAAATCTTACCCTGCATCCCTTTTCTCCGTCTGAAAATTTTGCTTTCTCTCTTGTTTGCCACATTCTAATCTCTGGTCGACACTGTCTCTTCTTGATGATAGGATGCAGACAACCTGAGTCATTGTCAGTCTCTGTCCCTTTGCTACATATTAATTTTACTCTTTTCATCCTATTTTTAAAAAAGGAAAAAAAGATTACTAGTTAGTTTTTTGAAAGTAATATCTTTCATGAAGTCACTTTCTTCTGAGGAGTACAATATATTATTCTGGAAATCAAGAAGATTCAGAAATTGTACGTTTCAGGCTTCTAGCTTGCCTAAGGGCGTAGGAAGCCAGTTCTCTCTCTAGTCTCCAAAGACTTGGGTCAGTTAGTTGAGAGGAAGCCTGTTCTTTTCGATTTTGCAAGGAAGTGGGTCCACAGTCTTCCCTCTCAAACGCAATGCCAACCCCGCCCTCACATTGCCTGTTTGTGCCACTTCATAGAATGTCTTCCCCTCTCCTGTGCTTCAAAGCCCAGCAACTCTCAGCTCCTCCCTGACTCCTGCTGACTACTTCACCCCAGAATACGCACTCCTTCTGCTGAACTGCATGGCCTTTAGTCAGCATGATATCATTTATGGTATTTTTACATTTTTGTGACTGTATCATACCTGCTACTCTTACCTTCCTAATTAGACGGTAAAATCACTAAGAGGAATGCCCAGTGCCCAGCACAATGTTCAGCACAAAGAACTCAAACACTTCAACTAAAGAGTGTCAACTTATCTTTAGAAAAATTTGTGAACATACTTCGTCTTCAAAAACAAAGCTGCAAAAGCACTTTACTTTTGAGTCACAAACATTAACATATGATAAAATAAGGATTTCTTCAAGTCATACTAGCGCTGCTACAACCGACAAAATCATGAAGGAGGTTGAATGTGTCTTGGACTCACTTCCCTTTCTGTCCTACAGCCCATCGACACCAGCCTCCTGTCCTGCACCCCACATCTAAAGAGGAATCAGCTCTCATACTGAAAAATACCTCACCTTTTAGAAATTCTTCATTCTCTCAAGATGTTGGCCAATATGACTTAAAATATTTACCCTTCAAGAGTATTTATATTTCCATAATCTTGTGGTCTAAAAAACCATTAAAGATCAAGCAGAATGACACTTTTATGGTAGTTTAGTGGACTAATGGGTAACATGACAGACAGTGGCGCCATTGCAAATAAGCAAATCATTCCAGAACCTTTAAAAATCTCACCACAATGATAATATGCTTACAGTGTGTATTCCTAAAACCTAATCAGATTATATACTATGTAAACACTAATGTGAACACAAAATCAAGTAAAAATTCCAATGTAAGACTTCCCACCTGCTGCCAAAGAGAGTCCCCCAAAAACCACCATTAAAGGGTGCAGATTCCAAAGTTTCTGTTCCTCTGGCTTTATCAGAGGAGTTATTTCCATTTTCTCGGCTCCCATCACCATTTACAGTTTTTCGTAATTTTCTAAAAAAAAAATATTTCAACACCTTTAGATTATTCAGGACCTTTTTCCGTCTCTACTCAGAATATCCCTACTGACTACTACCTGAAATTAAGTATAATGAACTTCATTCATATAATGAGGATAAATTATACAGGAACATTTCTGACTTAAGGGCAAAAACAGGTTCCAGAACAAAGTGCTACGTTACCATTTTGTTCATTCATTAAATAAATAGAAATGCCATTCAAAAACATAACTAGAAGGAAAATTTTCATATGTATGACCAATAGTCTTTTCAGGAACCACAGAAAGAATGAACAATTTCTTTAAATATGGATGCCAGAAATCTACCCATTTGGCACATTTAATCATGGGAACACAAAATAATAGCAAGTGATCAATTTTTTGATATTCTATGCAGTGAAAAGATATATCCTGTAAATACCAATGAGACACAGCACAATATCTGATTTCCTTAGAAAACATTAAATCAATTAAACTGAATTTTCAAGGAATATTCTTTCCTGGAAAAAAAAAGTTTTGAAAATAACAGTCAAAAATAAGTATAAATATATTGAAATTCTTTGCACCAAATGAAAAAACCTTATATAGTAACTCCTTGGGGGAACAAAAATCTACAGATACTCTGAGAAAGATGACTTTTGTAAGATAATACCATGTATATCTAAGAAACCTTTAACAGTTCTAAACCCCACAAACAGCACATGATCAATAAAGACTAGACATGAATTCAATGTGTAGAAAAGTTAAATCTTTATTAAAAGTTTAGAACACTTAGAAATCCATTCTTTTTACATATTATTGAAAAAAGGTAAAAATTTTAGTAGCACTAACCTAATGTACTAAGATCCTTGTTTATAGTGAATTTTCACCAAATTTTGAGACAATTATGAAGCAGAATGTTTTTCATTAAAATCATTATTTAAGGTAAATTTTGATAAGGAATAATACAGTATAGGAATTTTCCTTTTAAACAACGGTACTGAATGACAAACCCCCAACCCCCTTGGATTAAAAGTTCATGACAAGGTTTCTAAGCATCAGGGAGAAAAGTAAAAGTAAAGCATTTGGGGTTTTTTTTAAGCCAAAAAAATAATGAAAAATATATGCAAAAGAGGAAGATTTTGTATTAATTCACTCAAAGATTTTGTTCTTCAATGCCTCTCCCAGAACATACACAACCAAAAGTGTAATTTCTCATCTCACCTTCTTCTCCGATTTCCATTGTTTCCCGATGGCCTTGTTATCTGAGTAGACACAATTTGACAGTGGACAGTTCCCATGAGTAACATAAGGCACAAGGGTCCAAGTACTTCACTTACATTCACAATAGGCATCATAAAATAGAACACGAGTGCTATAACTGAAAAGAAGAGATTTCAAAGTGGAAAGCATTAGGGCTTATCTTTAAAAACAATTCTAATAACTCTACAGATTATTTCTCTAAAAATCTATCATTTAAAGAAGTATACAGATGAAAGCACATAATTTTCTACAATACAATCCACCTGCACATTAGCTGAGTGAAAACCTGAAGCCCTAGATCACAGAGCAAGTGAAGAATGATGTGTCCAAAGGATCTGCCTTTCTGGAAATATGACAATCTAGATATTCTGAAAGACTTTCCAGCACAAAACAACTAGATACTGTATAACCCTCTGCAGTACTGCTCTGCTCAGAGACCCAGTATTCTCCAGGGTCCATAGTTATATGTAGCAATTAACACAGCTGCGATTTGAACCAAGGCAGCCAGGTTCCAGAATCCTTATTCTTTTTTTTTTTTTTTTTTTGGCCGAGGTGTGGCATGCAGGATCTTAGTTCCCCGACCAGGGATGGAACCCATGCCCCTTGCAGTGGAAGCATGGAGTCCTAACCACTGGACTGCCAGGAGTCCTTACCCTTAACTGTCATGCTACGTTGCCTCTTTGTATGTGAGGATGAAATGTCCAAAGAAAAAAGTAATGAAAGAAACAGAAAGATATCACAAATTATCTCCCAAAACTTCCAGATACAATTTTACAGATTCGTTCTTTCAGACTTTGACATAAAGATAATTCTTGTGCTATACAAACTTTTCTATGTGGAGAAAAATTAATTCCATTCCCTAATACCCTGATACCCAAACATAACAACAATAGCACCAAAACAATAAACTATAGACCTTGCTGACTTGTGAACATGGATATAAATTTACCTCTAAAAATTAACACCATGAAAGCAGGGATTTCTGTCTATTTTGTTCACTGCTGTACCTAGATCAGTACCTGGCACATAGTAAGCACTCAATATTTGTTGAATGAATGACTGAAATACTATTAAAGTAAATTTGACAATACAGCAAAAGAATAATTCACCAAGATCATATAGGGTTTATGCTAGTAGGATAGTAGGAAATCTTTCTCAGAGCCTAGAAGAGTACCTGGCACAGACATGTTAGGCACTAAAGGAATCATTGACTGAGACTTAACTGATGTAATTTAATAACTTAATACGATGTAGTTTTGATCGCATGCATATGTATCATCTCAATTGCCAATTGTGTAAAAGGTCTGTGTCCCTGATTCCTGGGAGGTAACCCTAAACCCTTGGAATTTTCCAAATGATGAAGTATCTTTGTTATTCATGGTGGGTCCCTTGGACCACAGAGGATAGTTTATGCCAATAAAATGACTAAGGATAGGAGTAGCCACACCAGAAAGACCAACTATGGAATTAGAGGGCTGGGGCTTTGAGCCACACTGTATCAGCCTGACCTTTGGGGAGGGAATGGGAGCTAAAGACTGAGTTTAACTCCTTGGCCAGTGACTCAATCAAACATACCTACATAATAAACCCTCAATAAAAACTCTGGATACCAAAGCTTGGGTGAGCTTCTCTGGTTGGCAATACCTTGTGCATACTGCTATCCCTCATGGATGGAAGGGTAACACATCCTTGAGGACGACAAAAACTTCCTGATTGAAGACCTCCCAGACTTTGCCCTATGCACCCCTTCTAATTTGTATCCTTCTGCTACAATAAAACTATAACGACAGCATTTTCCTGAGTGCTTTGAGTCATTCTAGTGAATTATTAAGTCTGAGGGAATGAGTGGGGGACTCTCAAAACTGTAGCCAGCTGGTCAGAGTAAGGGTAGCCCTAGGGACTCCCAAAGTAAGGCTGGTGTCGTGGGAAGGGATGTGCCTTTAACCTGTGAAGTCTGGTCCAACTCTAGTAGTGAAAAAGCATTCTATAAAAATAGACATTTGTTCCTGATTTGTAATTAATCTTAAATGCCCATCTTTTCTAAAATACTAGGAATATAAAAATATGTCCTTAAAATGCTAAAGAATATAAATAAGTAGTGCTCGCTTTGGCAGCACATATACTAAAGAATATATAAGTAAAATCAACATGCATCATATTAATGAAAACATTCTGAATAGGAACAAAACATTATGATCACTCTTACTGTTATCACTTAACACTGCTCTGAAAATGCTGACTAATGCAATACAAGTAAATGAAATGTATGAAAAAAGAGGAGACCAACTTTTCATTATGCCAACAATATGGTTGTATAATTAGAAAATCTGAGACAAGCACCGAAAAACTATTAGAAATAATAAGAGTTTAAAAAGTGGCTGGTTATATAACAATCTTAAGTATAAACTAAAGGCTTTCAAATGTAACAGCAATCACCAGTTAAAACACATAAAACAAACAAAAAAAGCCTCATACCTACAGCAGCAGCAACAAAAATAAAAACATAAAATATTTTTCTTTAATGTGGAAGCCCCCAAGCATCCTCTGATGGATGATACATTTAAACAAAATATGGTATATACATACAGTTGATTATTATTCATCCTCAAACAGGAAGGAAGTTCTGACACATGCTACAAATGGATGAAGCTTGAAGACATTATGCTAAATGAAATAAGGACAAATACTGTATGATTCCACTTATATGAGGTACTCAGAGTGGTCAAATTCATAGAGACAGAGAGTAGAAGAGTGGTTGGCTGGGGGTAGGAGTAATTGGAGAGTTATTGATTTATGGGTACAGAGTTTCAGTTTGGAAAAATGAAAAAAGTTCTGGAGATAGATGGTGGTGATGGCTACCTAACAATGTGAATGTACTTAATGTCATTGAACTGTACACTTAAAAATAGTTAAGATGGTAAATTTCATGTATATTTTACCACAATGAAAAAAATATTGAGTTTAACAAGATCTATGCAGGCCTTATAAGAAAAAAAAATTCCTACAAAGCTTTACAGAAAGATATAACAGAAGACTTGATTAAAAGGAGAGATATATCAGGCTTCCCTGGTGGTGCAGTCGTTAAGAATCCTCCTGCCAATGCAGAGGACACAGGTTCGAGCCCTGGTCCAGGAAGATCCCACATGCCGCAGAGCAACTAAGCCCGTGCACCATAACTACTGAGTCTGCGCTCTAGAGCCCGCAAGCCACAACTACTGAGCCCACATGCTACAACTACTGCAGCCCGTGCGCCTAGAGCCCCTGCTCCACAACAAGAGAAGCCACCGCAATGAGAAGCCCGCACACCACAACAAAGGGTAGCTCCCGCTCACCGCAACTAGAGAAAGCCCGTGCGCAGCAAAGACCCAGTGCAGCCAAAAATAAATAAATAAAATAAATTAATTAATTAAAAAGGAAAGATATATCAATTTTCTCCCCATTCCCTCCAAATATATCTATATCTATATTTTGTAGTGGGGAGTGGTGAGAACGGAGTTCCAATCCAAATTCCAATTTTTTTTTTTTGGTCTTTGATCATGATAAAATAATTCTAAATTATTTTGCAAAGAATAAGCAAGTAAGAACACCTAAGAGAAAATGTTGAAAAACACAGAATAATAGAGGAATACTTGTCCTGCTCAACATTACTACTCATTAAATAGCTACAGTAATTAAAGAAATGTGACACAGATATGAGAATAACCAGACAAACTGATGGTGCAGAATATATAGTCCGGAAATAGACCATGGTGTATACGAAAATTTAATATATATAATTTATCTCAGTAAGAAATTCTTTAATAACAAACATGTGGAAAAATATTTAACTTCACCCTTACAAGTGACCAAAGAAATGCACATTAAACAAGTAAAATACTAATTTTCGTATATCAAATTAGGTAACAATTTTTAAAATTATGATAATGCTAAGATTGTGGTAAAACAGAATCCACTACTTTCCAAAAGAATTATGTCACCAGCAATTTCACTATATGCACTAAAAGCCTTAAAACGTTTACATTCTTTGATCTGTTAATTCTATTCCAGAGAATAAATTCCAAAGAAATAATACAAAATTTGAAAAATTTTGTTCATGATGGTATTATTAAGAACTAGAAACAACTTAATGCTAATTACATGGGAAGAGTTATGTAAATTATGGTACTTTTATATAATGGACTATAAAGCAGTTATAAAAAGTGTTTACGTTAAATCCTTATGATAGACTCATACAGACATTAAAATGATAGTTTGAAATGATGGTGTGTCCACATGATGTAATATTATGCAGCAACTAAATGACAGTTATGAAAACAATTCAAAAAAACTGACACAGATAAAAGAAAACAAAAATCACCCCAAATCCTTTCACCCTAACCCAACCTTCACCTTTCACCTACTCTTTGTTCTAAGTCATGTCTGTTTGCTCAGGTATAACCATATCTACGCTGCCCTCTTTCAGAAAGTGTTCCTGGTAGGCAATGGAGTATATTAAAGAGCATACACTGGGCCCCTGCACATAGTGAAAAGAGAAAAAACATCAGGTAGTGACGTGTAACACAGAAATTAACACAGACTTCTGTGACAGTGACTGAGGGGTGGTTCAACTACTTAGAAAGTTATAGACAGGGATGGCCTTTCTGTGAAAGTTACATCTGAGCACAGATCCTAAAGATGACAGAAAAGATAGCCACATGAAAAGCCTTACGATTGTTTCAAACGGAAAGAAAAGCCCTGGGTGAGGAATAGAAAAAGGCCTTATGCCTAGAGTAAGCAAGGAGGAGAGTGGTAAGACATGGCATCTGACAGGTTAGCAGGGGACAGATAATGTAGGGCACTGGAGGCCCTGGTGAGGAGTTTGGGTTTCTATTCCAAGGGCAATGAGAAGTCACTAAAGCGACTTAAAAAAGCAGGAAAATGACATGATAGGGTTTCCATTTCAAAAGATTTCTCTAATTGCTGTGAAAAGAGTGATGGGCAGAAAGAAAGCTCTGAGTAGATGCTATTCCAGTGATCTAGGTGAAGGGATGGTGGTGCTGTGGACTATGATGGTGGCAGCAGAGACTGGGATAAGTAGCCAGGACATATTCTGGAGGTCAAACTTACAGACTTGGTGACAGATGAAATATGAGGGTTGATGGTAGAGTAGAACAGGAAGACAATTTTTCGCTTGAAAACTGGGTAGCTGATGGCATCATTTAATGAAATGGGATAAAACCTAAAGGGGAATAAGACCGTATAAAAGAAAAGATTGTAAAAAAAAAAATCAGGAGTTCCATTTTGGATATGATTAAGTTCAAGATACCTATGAAATCTCCATATGGAAATGTCCAACAGGCAGTTGTATTTACAAGCCTGAAGCTCAGCAGAGAGATCTGGCCTGAAAATATAAATTTGAGAATCACCAGTATACCAATTATATTTAAAGGTACAAGGCTTGATGAGAGTACCTAGGGAAGAGAAGAGAATCCCGATCCAACCTAGAGATAATCCAATATTCAAAGGTCAGACATAGGAAAAGTTTGAAAAGGCCTGGCCAGTGAGACAGGCAGAAAGAAATTCAAGAGAGAAGAGTTAGACAATCATGTTTGCTCTCTCTGAGCAAATAAATTTGAGATGATCTCCAAATGGTGTATGTCCCTTCGTTTCTTTGTACGTGAAACCATCAAATGAAAGGGTAAATGTAAGAACAGTAAGGTCTGCATGATCTGATAGCAACAGCGGCAAAAAGCAACTGTCATAGTTTATCCCAACTCCTCCAATTACCTTGCATGAGGTAAAGCAGTAGCAGCCAAACAAAGATTCTTAAAGAGGTAACCTGAATCCACCAATTGCTGAAAAAGGGAAAAAATACAACTCGAACAAGCCCCTTCCGAGTCAGAGATGTCCACGGAATTTCAGGTTTGGCTTTGGCAAATGTTGAGCCTTTAAATATACAATAAAACAAAACATCAAACATTTATGTACACTAGACTAATGCCCACTTGTAACACTATATTAAAAACAGGTGAGAGCAAAAATCAGCACATAACCTGTTCAGTGAAAAAGAATCCTCTTCGATGTTCATTATATATACTAACTTCTTGTCTCAATCACTAGGACAGGAGCTCAAAATAAGTCAGGCTTGTTTGAACGGTATACAATATATTTTTCTTCATTACACAGCAGCAAGTCTCCAAGTTCATCTCTTTCACCCTCATGGAAACCACGTAATTTACATAGCCACACAGTATAAAGCAAAGGGGAAAAAATGCTAAAGCCTGAATGATGCAGGAAGAACACTACTTTGGGAAATTAAAGTATACCATCATATAGGGAAGATATCCAAAAAGAATCTTTAGTACCACTATGAAATAATATAATGATATACCTAAGAAACAAGCCAACTTTAGAACTCACCTCTGATTAAGTCAACATCAATCAAGTCTGCCTTTATGTGACCCATCTTTTTTGGTTTGTTTTTGAAGCCCTAGAATAAAACAAAACAAAAACCAGAAATAAACAGCATTTTAAAAGCCCTTTTAAAACAAAAGCTAAATTTACGTTTCTTTTTCTCTACATCTGACTCCCTTTTACTGAGTACACTTTAATCCTAATGCTCCTTAAAGGAACCTGTCATTAATATTTGTTTTAGTTTTTAGTTTTATCAAGTAATGCATGCACACACTTTTATCACCTTTAAAAATAATCAAACAGTACCAAAAGGTCAGTAAGTGAAAAACAGGTAGTCCCCTGAGCCACTTTACCTCTCCTCCCAATTTCATTCATTAAAAACAAATGCTTTCATCTTTTTTTAGCTGTTTGTCTTGATATTTACTTACATAGGTCTAAATAATATGTTTATTCTGCTATTTTTCAATTTATTGATTTTAAAAATCACCTATGGGGCTTCCCTGGTGGCACAGTGTTTGAGAATCTGCCTGCTAATGCAGGGGACACGGGTTCGAGCCCTAGTCTGGGAGGATCCCACATGCCGCGAGCAACTAGGCCCGTGAGCCACAGCTACTGAGCCTGCGCGTCTGGAGCCTGTGCTCCGCAACAAGAGAGGCCGCGACAGTGAGAGGACCGCGCACCACAATGAAGAGGGGCCCCTGCTCGCCGCAACTAGAGAAAGTCCTCGCACAGAAATGAAGACTCAGCACGGCAAAAATAAATTAATTAATAAACTCCTACCCCCAACATCATCTTTTAAAAAAAAAAAAAAATCACCTATGAACTCCTAATATAGTATATGAGAATTTAGCTTTCTTACACTACTAATTCTCACCTCCTCACTTCCACCCCAAAAACATATATCCTCACAATATAGTCAATTAATTTGTGACAATAATAATATAATAATAATCAGTAGAGTATGATCACTATGAAATATCATTCCTTGTTCACTCTATTTATATGCTTCCTTTTATATGCTTCCTTTTATTCTATGAGGTCAGTGAAAATATTTATCAGTTTCCAAATACTCAAATGCCAGAAAATTAATCAAAGTCCTCTTTTTTTCCTTAAAGAAAAAAAATTCCTGGAAACCCCCTTCCCAGGACCCTCTTTCTATCTTGCTGCTGGAATTGGACTAGCTGCTCTCTGGGCCTGTTGCATGGCTGTAATCCCAGAACCGCTCACTCTCATCCTGACAATCCCCTTCCCCCCTCTCTGTGGTAAGTCCTTATTTGCTGTATCCGTATCTTCTGGGAGCACATTCCTTCCGTAGTTTCCTGAGAAAGGGGTCACAGAAGACAGTGTTTTCAATCCTTGCATGTCTGAAAATGATTTCATTCTACCCTTATACTTGATTAAAAGTTACCCTAGATGCAGAATTCTAAGTTGTTAATAATTTTCCCTCAGGAATTGAGACACTGTTCCATGGTTTTCTAGCTTCCAATGTAGCTGTTGCAAACTCCAATGCCATTCTGATTCCTGATCCTTTGAATGTGAATTGTTTCCTTCCTCTTAATCCTCACTTTATTCATGGTGTTCAGAATGATGTGCCTTTTTTTTTGACAGAAGTGACATTTATGATAAAACATGTATTTTGTTTTATCACATAATTATATGCCTTGATTATGAGTCTTTTATCATCTATTGTGCTGAGAATCCCTTCCATATAGAAATACATGTCTTTCAGTTTTAGGGAAGTTTTCTCATAATTTATATTTAAATTTCTTCCCTTTTAAGACTTTTGACTTTTCTCTCCTATTTTCTACCTCTTTTGTCTTTCTGTTCTGCTTTCTAGAAATTTCTTCAAATTCTTCTATTACATTTTTCATTTTGATTCTTTGGGTTCATTCCTTTCTCTTCTCTTTCATCCTGGAAGATTTCTTCAAATATCTAGTAATCATTGGCTGTCCACTTATATATTAGAATGAGGAGTTAAAACCTGATGGACATTTTATTTCAAGGTATATACCCAAGAGAAAGATATATAAATTTCACTAAATAATGTGTACAAAATGTTCCTAGAGGAATTATTTATAAAAGCCCCAAATTGGAAACCACCCATCAACAACAACCAGAAATTGCCCAGCGGTAGTAGAATGGATAATAATTGTGGTGCTACAGTGAATAAACTGCAATTATGCAACAACATGACTGGATCTCACATACATAATATTGAACAAAAGAAACGTAACATTGAACAAAAGAAATTAGACTCAAAAGTGTATGTATTGTATAATTTCATTTATGTAAGCCTCAAAATAGGCAAAACTTAACCTATGGTGCTGCTATAGTAGTAAGGATACAGGTTACCTCTGTTGGTAGCAGTGACTGGAAGAGCATGTGATGGGGAGCTTCTGTGTTACTCCTAATGTTCTATTTCTTGATCTGAGTGTTTATCACATGGTTATGTTCAGTTTGTGAAAATTCCTCAAGCTGTACTCTTATCATTCTGGGGTGGGTGGGTGTGAGTAGAAGTCCCCCACTTTTCAAAAGTTTGCTTTACACCATTTCGCTTTTACAAAAGACCTACATTAGTATCTGTCTTCGCTAACCGAAAAAAATCCAAAGAGGATTTTTACTTTTCCAAACAAAGATGAAGAGCATAAACAGCGTTCAGTGATCTCAGGGAGCTCTGACAGAGGCAGCACACACCCGAGCAGGGAGAGCAGCACCACCAGGCTCCTTCCCCAGGAACACACTCAGCATCTCAGCATCAAGCCCCCATAGCTTTGAAAGGTGTCTGTGAGCATCTGTGCTGCATTTCGATGTATTTTGTGCATCTGTTAGCAAGATGTGTCCTATGGTAATTGCTTCTTCACAATTGCCATTTCGGCTTACGAAAAGTTTCATAGGAACACTCTACTTTTGGATAATGGGGGAAACCTGGTAACTCATATTCACTGAATATGTTTTATTTTATTAACACATAGACAATGGTTTTACAGGAAAAACTCGGGATTTGAAAGTCATGATAACCTTGCTGTATATTATGACTCAAAAGCAAATTTGTGAATTATCTTTTGTGTTTAAAAATCCTGGTTTGCCTAACAGTTTTGTTTCATTATGATTAATAAGGATAACTGTTTTAAAAGATGAATTTTAATTTCGTGCTCAATCAACACTTGTACATGCTAGCTCCTGATCAAGTTTTTAAAATTAGATATTTAACCATTAAAATTATTGTAAAAATTAAACGTTAGAGTAATTTGCTATTTCTCTAGTCTAGATATTGAGCCAATATTGATCTTTGGTTCTGTTTAACTAAAAGATGCAGCCAAACAATTTCTTTAAAGTGAACCCTATGTTTCTATCCAATTAACTACAAACTGTAGATTTTAACAAAAACAAAAAAAAAGTTTTAAAACTCTAAATGTAATAAAATTAAATCTAAGAAGGAATCAAATTTTGATAATTAGACATTTCAGGGGCAAAAATAACCCTTTGGAAAAAATATGTGCACTAATTTTTGAAATATGCATAATATTCATGGAAATAACAATGATCTTGTACTACATTTGAAATCAGAAATGAAAATTTTAAAAGTAAAGATATCACTGTATTATATTCTAACAGGCATAGGCCTTGTGGACATTTGCAGCAGTACTATTCTAACTAAAGAAGCTTAAAGTGCCTTAACTTTAAAGCCACATTAATTTTTCTACTTTCTTTGCTTTCTAGACTTTTCACCTACAATGTTATAGAATCAGAATTAGCATTATCTAAAGGTAAACACCAAATTAGGAAAACCTCCCTCAGCAATAGAAACACATTCATTCATTCACTTAGGCAACAAATACGCAATACGTTTCTTCCGTATGCCAGATAAGCTACTTGAGCTAAGCACAGAGCACTAAGGAAGTCAAAGCACGGCTCTATCTTCAGAGTGTGCACACACAGAAGGGAAAACAGACAGTAAAGCCAAATGTTTGAGGTTCCTCAGGAAAACACCCCCTGAACTTCCCTCACCATTTTTTGGACAAAAATCATTAAGAAATTTATGACCACCGTTCTTGAGCCAGATAAGACAGTCGCTAGATAATTTTATATGTGTCTGTGCTGAGGAAGAATAAAAAACACATGCCATGCTTTTGTTTTAGGATCCTTCTGCTTGATCCTACATATTCTACAGTATGTATAGTAAGAGGCAAAATGTGCACAGCACTACTCTAAGCACTTTACATAAACTTACATTAATTTGTTTAACTCATTTAGTCCTCACAACTGTCCTGTGAGACAGGCACCTTTATTATCTTCACTTTACAGATGAGGAAAACAAGGCACAGAGACTCTAACTCGTTCATTCTCACTACAAACCACTACACATCCTGTCTCTCACCATACAGTACAAAATGCATTCCTAATCAATGTAGGGAGAGGTTTTGAGATAAACAAGATTGCATGCCTCTGAAAGGTTCCATGGGATTAATAAACCCGGGGAGCTGTGAGTGAATTTCCTTATTGGCCACAACCCAGGGCCACAACCTAGCAGCCCACAATAAAACTGTAGGAGAAAAGTGGGATACCCCTGCACTAGTTGCTAGAGCAGTGGTCTGGAAATTTTCTGCAGAGCCCAGCTACTGGCTGTATTCAGCCCTCTCTAATGTTTGCTCCCCACAGAGCTGTGTAATATCTTCAAAGCTCAGAACCACCTGACTGATGTAGTTCCTACTTTTAGGTAGAGGGACTAAAGCACTGGAAATACTGCTGCAGTACTGTTGGACTCCATGTTTAAAAGGGAATAAAAGACAAGGGAAACCCTGTAACACATCTCTCTCTCTTAGTGTGCTGAAATGTCCATTTTAATGCCACTGATTCTATACTACTGTATAGTAGTCGGGCACAAAGAGAGAAGTCACCTGATTTAGAGCAGATGATGAACAACAAAACAACAATTACAAGGCAAGTACAGCACTATAGGAATATGTGTAAAGGACACCTAACTCAGATTTAAGAAGTCAAAGAAAGATTTCCAAAGGAAAATAATACCTGATCCAAGACCTGAAGGGTGTATAAGAATTTGCAAAGAAGGACATGGGCTGTAGCAAAAGGGGAAATTAAGAAAAGTATATGAGGGCTTCCCTGGTGGCGCAGTGGTTGAGAGTCCACCTGCCGATACAGGGGACACGGGTTCGTGACCCGGTCCGGGAAGATCCCACATGCCGTGAAGCGGCTAGGCCCGTGAGCCATGGCCGCTGAGTCTGCACGTCCGGAGCCTGTGCTCCGCAACGGGAGAGGCCACAACAGTGAGAGGCCTGCGTACCGCAAAAAAAAAAACAAACAAAAAAAACCCCAGAAAAGTATATGAGAAGACCTCGAAATAAGAGATAGCATGACAAAAACTAAAGTTCAAGAAGACCTAAAGCAGAGTGAAAGTGAAAAAGGGGTTAAGGTATGAAAGAGAGAAACTGGAGAGGTAAGCAGAAGCCAGATTTTGAAGACTATAATCATGCTAAGAGTGTGCATTTATCATAAGGATAACAGGAAGTCAGAGAACAGTTTTAAATATGAGAAAAAGTCAGATTTGTGTTAAAACAAAAAGAAAATAACAATAAGCTGGCTTCAGTGATTATTGAGGGGTGAGGGGGAAATGGGGGCAGAGAAAACAGAAAGTTAAAAAAGTGACTCCAGTAACCTAGATCAGGAGTGGACAAACTTTGTCTGTAAAGGGCATGTGGTATTTTAGGGTTTGTGAGCTGTACCACGTGTGTGCTAGTACTCAACCCAGCCACTGTTGCACGAAGGCTGACTTAGACACAGACAATAAACATGTAAAACATGAAGCCTGCAGTGCTCCAGCGAGTCTGGCTGCAGGCAATAGTTTGTGGACCAGATGAGTGCAGACAACAGGTCAGTCCAGACCATCAGAAGCATGACCTAGGAAAAGTATGCATAGTCAAAAAATACAAGAAGGTAGAATCCAGAAGTCTTGGTAATTAAAAATGTGGGATCAGTGTGAAAGTGAGGCCACAGAAGAATTCCAAACCCCAACTTGAGCACTCTAACTGCTCACTGAGTAGGAAAGGTGAGAGAAGGCACAGGGCTGGTCAAAGTAGGGGAGCTCACATTCTGCTCAGTCCTCTGGCCAAGCTGGAAACCTGTGGGGCAAGGAAGGACTCTCCTCCCACAGGAAGGCACTGCGAGTCACATGACAAAAGGTGAAGACATAACAATCTTCTTAACAGTTGAAGATGAGGAGATAGCCTTCTAACTTAGCCTTTCTGCACTTCAGTTACTTCACCTGTAAAATGAGAATGATAATACATCTACCTCATGGAATTGTTGTAAGGATTGATTAAGAAAGCGAGAGAGACAGAGACAGAGAAAGAGAAGTTCTTAAAATAATACAAGACACATTCTAAATACTCATTATCATTATTATTATTACACCACCAAAAACACATACACATGCCCTCCTGCATGCACTATAGTTTCCCCCATATAGTTTTCTCACAATTTTAGTTAAATCAATATTTGATGTTTAGAGTATTATGATTACATAAAACATGTTCCCACCTAAGTCAAGTAGTAACCAATGATTATATTTCCTTCCTTGGAAATGCTGTTTGCCCTGAAATTGTTAATTGCCTCATTTTCCCCCCTACCTTTATAAATAGGAATTGTATATATTTAAGATATACAATGTGAGGCTTTGATATACATATACATTGTGAAATGATTACCACAATCAAGCTAATTAACATATCCATCACCTCAGATAGTTAGTATTTTTTTGCATTTTTGTGTGTTGCATACATTTAAAATCTACTCTCTTAGCAAATTTCAAGTATACAATACAGTATTATAAACTATAGTCACCATGCTGTATATTAGATCTCCCAAATTTATTCATCTTATAACTGCAAGTCTATTACCTTTGACCAACATCTCCCCATTTCCCCCACACCTCAGCCCCTGGTAACCATTCTACTCTCTGCTTCTATGAGTTTGACTCTTTTAGATTCCACTTATAAGTGAGATTTTGCAGTATTTGCTTTCTGTGCTTGTTTTATTTCACTTAGTGTGATACCCTCCAGATCCATCTGTGTTGTAACAAATGGTAGGATTTCCTTCTTTTTAAAGGCTGAATAATATTCCACCTCATAAGATAGACAGAGAAATAGGGCACATTTTCTTTACCTATTCATCTGTCAACAGACACGTAAGTTGTTTCCATATCTTGACTACCATGAATAATGCTGCAATGAATATGAAGTGCATATATCTCTTCAAGAAAGTAATTTTATTTCCTTTGGATAAATATCCAGGAAGAGGGATTGTTGGATCATAAGGTAGTTCTATTTTTATTTTTTTGAGGAGCCTCCATACTCTTTTCCATAACAGCTGTACCAATTTACATTCCCACCAACAGTATACAACTGTTTCCTTTTCTCTGTATCCTCACTAATGCTTATTATCTTTTGACTTCTCTGATAATTGTCATCCTAACAGGAATGAGGTGATGTTTCACTGTCGTTTTGATTTACATTTCCTTAATGATTAGAGATGCTGAGCACGTATTCATATACCTGCTGGCCACTTGTATGTCCTTTTTAGAAAAATGTCTATACAGGCCCTTTGCCTATTTTTTAATTGGATCAGGTTGCATTTTATATTGTTGATGTTTCCTTTGCTGTGCAAAAACTTCTTAGTTTGATATAGTCACATTTGTTTATTTTTGCTTTTGTTGCCTGTGCTTTTGGTGTCAAATTCAAAAAAATCATTTCCAAGACCAATGTCAAAGAGATTTTTCCCTATGTTTTCTTCTAGGAGTTATACAGTTTCAGGTCTTACATTTAAGTCTTTAATCCATTTTTAGTTTATTTTTGTGTTTGGTGTAAAATAAGGGTCTGATATCATTCTTTTGCATGAAGATATCCAGTTTCCCAACACCATTTATTGAAGAGACTGTCATTTCTCCATTGTGTATTCTTGGTGCCTTTGCCAAAGATTAGTTGAGCCTATGTGCATGGGTTTACTTCTGGGCTCTCTATTCTGTCCCACTGCTCTATGTGTCTTTTATGCCAGTACCATACTGTTTTTATTACTATAGCTTTGTAATATAATTTGAAATCAGAAAGTGAAATGAGATGTCTCCAGCTTTGGTCTTCTTGTTCAAGATTGCTTTAGCTATTTGGGGTCCCTCTGTGGTTCCATATGAATCTTCAGATTATTTTTTCTGTATCAGTTAAAAATGCCATTGGACTTTTGACAGAGATTGCTTTGAATCTGTAGATTGCTTTGGGTAGTATGGACATTTTAACAATATTTTTTTCCTTTTCCAAATAATAGATTTTGTTTTCTCTTCCCGTTTTATTGAAATATAAAGACATAGAGCACTGTATAAGTTTAAGGTGTACAGCACAGTGATTCGACTTACATACATCATGAAATAATTACAAGTTTAGAGAACATCCAATATCTCACATAGATACAAAATAAACAAAATAGAAAAAAAAGTTTTTCCTTGTGATGAGAACTCTTAGGATTTACTCTCTTAACAACTTTCATATATAACATACAGCAGTGTTGATTACATTTATCATGTTGTACATTACATTTTAACAGTAGGAATTCTTCCAATCCATGAACATGAGCTATCTTTCATTTGTGTCTTCTTCAATTTCTTTCATCAATGTTCCATATTTTTCAGTGTACAGATCTTTCACCTCCTTGTTTAATTTATTCCTAAGCACTTTATTCTTTTCGATGCTATTGTAAATGGAACTGCTTTCTTAATTTCTTTTGCAGACAGTTCATTGTAAGTGTATAAAATTTTTCCTTTTCACTTGTCTCAAAATTTTTAATTGACTCTTTGACCCATTGGTTGTTCAAGATTATACTGTTTAATTTCCACATATTTTTGAATTTTCCAGTTTTCCTCCTGTTATTGATTTCTAGTTTAATAACACTGGTCAAAAGTTATCTGATATAAATTCAATCTTCTTAAATTTGTTAAGACTTTGTTTCATGGCCTAACATATGATCTATCCTGAAGCAGGTTTCATGTGCACTTGAGGAGAATGTGTATTGTGCTGCTGATGGATGGAATGTTCTGTATATGTCTGTTAGGTTCATTTAGTCTAAAGTGCAGTTCAAGCCAAACGTTTCCTTATTGATTTTCTGTCTGGATGATCTATCCATTGTTGAAAGTTGGATACTGAAGTCCCCTACTAGTACTGCATTGCTCTCTATGTCTCCCCTTAGGTCTGTTTATATTTGCTTTATATATTTAGGTGCTCCTATGTTGGGATGTAAGGACTGTTCAACATCCACAAATCAATTGAATACACCACATTATCCAGACGAAGGATAAAAATCATATTATTATCTCAATAAATGCAGAAAAAGCATTTGACTAAATTCAACACCCATTTATGATAAAAACTCAGCAAAGTGACTATAGAGGGAAAGAAACTCAACATAAGAAAGGCCATATAAGACAAGCTTCATTTTTTTCATTCACTTAACTTTCTACATATAGATTACTAATTCATTTTGAAACTCCCTATAAGTGTTACAAATCTGCTCCCAGTGTGCTCAAACACAACAAACACTGGTTTCTTTTTTTTCCTCCTTGAAGATGTCTACATACCACAGTTTCCTGTCTGCCTGCTCCTTTCTGGTCTTGTTATTTTCTAGCCTAATAAATGAACTTCATCTTGGGACATCTCTTAAGAATCCAGAATTCTTTTTACCTCTCTCTGCGTCAGCAATCCTGTCTCCTGATACTATGGATTCCTCTTTTTTGGTTTACTCACTCGTATACAGTACATGTCCTCCTCTGAGGGGAGACATGAGTGACACACTTTTTAGACTTTGAGGGTTTGAATATATCTTCATGTGATGCCTTTATACTTGGTTAATAGTTAGACTGGGCATAAAGTTTTAGATTGAAAGCCATTTTCTCTGAGAACTTTGAAGGTTCCATCGTCTTCTAACTTCCAATGAGCCAGGAGTTGCTGCTGAGAGGCCCAATGTCATTCTGACTCCCAATCTTGTATAAGATCTGTTTTGATCCTTCTCTCTATTCCCTGCTTAACACAGGCTCTAATTTCAAATGTTATTGTGATGTTGTGATTTGTAAAAAAAAATTTATTTTGGTCTCTGTCCCCAGTTCCTGACACAGGGCTCCTGAAACCCTTGTAATTTCCTGGGTGACAAGAGTGCCTTTTGTTCTAATGAGGCAACTCTAGGTGGGCTCCTGCATGAGGGCTGGTCACCAGAAGGAACAAACTATGATTAGAAGCTTGGAATTTTCAGGCCTCCCTCTCCCCCATTCTCTTGCAAAGGGAGAAGGGCTGAAAACAGAGTTAATGATTGATCATGCCTACTAGATGAAGCCTCCATGAAGTTCAGAGAGCTTCCAGCTTTGTGAATACATCCACTCCAGTAGGGTGACATACCCCAAACTGCACAGGGACAAAAGCTCCTGTGCTCTGGACCCTTCCAAACCTCACCCTATGTACCTCTTCATCTGGCTATTCATCTGTATCCTTTATCATATTCCTTAATAAACTGGTAAATGTTTAAGGAAGTGTTTCTCTGAGTTCTATGAACCATCCTAGGAAATTAATCAAACCTGAGGAGAAGGTTGTGAGAAATTCTGACTTGTAGCCAAATTGGACAGAAGTTGGGGGTAACCTAGAACCTACTTCTTGCAGTTGGCATCCAAAGTGGGGTAAGAAGCAGTCTTGTGGGACCAAGCCCTTAACCTGTGTGAGCTGACACTACCTCCAGGTACACAGTGTCAGAAATGAGTTGAATTGTAGGATACCCAGCTGGTGTCACAGAGAACTGCCTGGTGTAGGGAAAAATCTCCACACATTTAGTGACCAGAAGTGGTGTTTTGTGTGAATAAAGGAGACTCACAGGAGAAACACAAGAGGCAGACTGAAGTGAATCTTTCTAAAATTTAGTTCTGAAATTTCATAATAATGCTGATCACTCAAAAGATCCTTTTGATCTGTAAATGTGTGTATTTCAGCTCTGGGAAATTTTAAAATATTATTTATTTGATAATTTCCTCTCCACATATTTCCGTTTCCTGGAACACCTATTAGTTGGATTTTAGGCTTCCTACATGAACTGCACTCACTTTTCTATTTTTTTTTTTTTTTTTTTTCTGGTACGCGGGCCTCCCACTGCTGTGGCCTCTCCCGTTGTGGAGCACAGGCTCCGGAGGCGCAGGCTCAGCGGCCATGGTTCACGGGCCCAGCCGCTCCGTGGCATGGGGGATCTTCCCGGACCGGGGCACGAACCCGCGTCCCCTGCATCGGCAGGCGGACTCTCAACCCCTGCGCCACCAGGGAAGCCCTCTATTTTTTTTTTCCTCATTCTTTCATATTATTTTTCTGGGAAATGGCCTCAACTTTATCTTCCAACTTTCCTACTGAATTTACTTTGGTTATTTTTATTTTCTGGTTCTCTTACTTTTTCATCTATAGACTTTTTAAAAAATAGTACACAGTTCTTTAAATATATTAATTATATCTTTAAAATAGTATTCTTATAATTCCTGTATCATTTTTTAAAATCTCTTTCCTTCCTTTTCTCTAGGTCTCAAATATTTGAGCATCTTCAATTATCCATTTATACTTAAGAGTGAGGCACTAACATGCTGAATGCCCATTCAGTGTGCAGTAGGGGAAGCTTATTGAACAGTGGTCTCGTTGTAGAGAGTAGCCAGCCATTTCACTTCCAGTATCCTTAGGTCTTTTCAGTCAGCTTGTGCAAAAAGAAATTCCAGTCTTCTGTTTAGAGATTATAAGCCTGGCCACCAGACTTTTACTTAATCTCCTTTATGAGTACAGTATTTCACCCCATTCTCATTTGTGTATGGTATTCCAGAATCCAGAACTTCTCTGTTTCAGCCTCTCCAGAGAGCAAACTTCAATCTTCTGTCAGTGGAAGATAAGGTAACTATGAGGCTGTGTAGAATAAGGTGGAGGATCTGGGGGCAGGTCTATTGCCCCTTATACATATGCTCAAACAATCCTATTTCCAGTTCTACCTCATATCTGCAGATATACCTGATGCATCTAATTCCTGAGTCTTTCAGAAATTAAATACAGGGGTCTCTTTCCTCTAATCTTTTTTAAATTTAAGAATAGTTGATGTACAATATTATAAAAGCTACAGGTGTACAATATAGTGATTCACAATTTTTAAAGGTTATACTCCATTTATAGTTATTTATAAAATATTGGCTATATTCCTTGTGTTGTACAATATATCCTTGTAGCTTATTTCATAGATAATACTTTGCACCTCTTAATTCCCTACCACTATATTGTCCCTCCCCACTTCCCTCTCCCCACTGGTAACCACTAAATACAGGTGTTTTAAAACAGGGAATTCACTTGTTTCCCACTGGCATCCCCTACTATAGACACTTAACATTTTTACTTTCTTTACATCCATTTTCCAACTTTCAAAATTGTGTTAACAGCTCTCTTTTACAGTAGTCTTCTCTCCCATTCTTTCACTCCTATTGTAGGCTGATTTCTTTTCTTATTTATTATAATTTTAGAGAATTTTCAGAAGAAATCAGATGGAGATTAATGCACATATTCCAACTGTCATCTTTAATGAGGTGTCTCATCTATCATGTACCCACTATCCAGTTCAAGAAATAAAAGGTTACAAATACAGCTGAAATCACCTGTGTGTTTATGATTAGCCATTTAAAATTTCCTAGGTGTAAAATCATATTTTCAAACACTGATTTTTGTTATTCTAATATTAATTAGAAAAATAAAAGAACAAATATTTTAAAAGCAAAGATAATATTAATTAGAATGTTTTGCTCATCTTAGCAAATATATCTCAAACAGCATGTTAAATAATAGTAATAGGGGTTATTCTTGTTTTATTCTTTTGTGGGGGGGGACTAAGTTGAGCTTCATTACTGAAAATAATGTTAGACCTTAGATTTAATATATTTTCTCAATTAAGAAATTTTAGAAGACAATTTTCATTGGGAATATATATGAATTTGTTGTGTACTACATTATGATTTCTCCTATTTTTTTCTATTGATGTGATTTAAGAAAATAGCTATATTGAGGTATAATTAATACTTTGTAAAACTCACTTATTTTTAGTGTAGTTTTAGTAGTTAATTTGGTGGATTTCTGGTAAATTTATAGAGTTGTGCAACCATCATCACACTCAAATTTTAGTACATTTCCATCACCAGAAAAGCAAGAATGGCAATAAATCTCTGTTCCTATCCCCCAGCTGTAGGCAAACACTGATCTGCTTTCTATTTCTATAAACCTGCCTTTCCTAGAAATTTCATATAAACTGGATCACAGAATATAGTCTTTTGTGTCTGGTCCCTTTCACTTAGCATAACATTTTTGAGGTTCATCCATGTTGTAGCATGTATTAATAGTTTTTATTGCTGAGTCATGTGCCATTGTATGGATATAACACATTTGTTTACCTACTCACCAGTTGATAGATACTTGGATTTTTTTTCTAGTTTTTGGCAATTATGAATAGTATTGCTATGAATATTTGCATGTGCCCATATGTTTTTATTTCTCTTAGGTAGATAACTAGGGGTGGAAATGCTGGGTCATATGAGAAGTATATATATTTAAATGTTTCTACTTTCCATTCCCACCAGCAGTGTATGAGAGTTCTGGTTCCTCCATATCCTGACTAACAAAGATCTTCTACGTTTTCTTCTAGAAAACCTTAGACTTTTAGTTCTTACACTTAAGTCCATGATCCTTTTTAAGTAATTTTTGTGTACAGTGTGAGGTAAGAATCAAAGTTCATTTTTATACATGTAGCTATCCAATTGTTCCAGCACCATTTGTTGACAAGACTATCATTTCTTCATTGAATTATTTTGGCATCTTTGTCAAAATCAATTTATCAAAACTGTAAGGATTTATTTCTAGATTTTCTATTCTGTTCCATTGATCTATTACTCATGCCAATACTACACTATCTGAATTACTTACAGCTTTACAGTAAATTGTGAGATCCAGTAAGTCCTCTAACTCTATTCCTTTTAAACTTATTTTGAATATTTTAGGTCTTTTACATTCCTTATCAACTTCAGAATTAGCTTATCAATTTCTACCAAAAGAAAAGAGTCTGCTGGAACTTTAAAGGGATTATAGTGAATCTATAGATACATTTGGAGAGAACTGCCATCTTAACAATGTTAAGTCTTTCAGATCACAAGTGTGAAATGCTACTCCATTTCTTCAGATTTTTAATTTCTCTTAGCAATGTTCGTAGTTTTCAGTATACAGGGGTTATACATACTATGTTAAACTTATTCCTAAGTATTTTACTCTTTGTGATGTATTGTGAATGAATTGTTTTCTTAATTTCATTTTTGGAATACTCATGGCTGGTATATAGAAATACAAATAATTTTTGTATATTGATCTTAAATCTAGAGGCCTTGCTAAACTCATTTATTGTTAGTAATGCCTTAGGAATTTCTAAATATGGGATCATGTCACCATGAATAAAAGCAATTTTCATTTTCTTTTCTCAATGCCTTTTATTTCTTTTTCCTTGTCTTACTGCACTGGCTAGAATCCCTAGTACAACGTTAAATGGACGTGGTGAGAGCAGACATCCTTGCTTTATTCCTGATTTGAGGGACAAAGCACTCAGTCTTTAATTCCTAACTATAGTGTAAGCTGTAGGTTTTTTGTTTTTTTTTAAATACATGATAACTTATTATTATTATTTGCTATGCAGCAGGTTCTTATTAGTCATCTATTTTATACATATTAGTGTATATATGTCAATCCCAATGACAGGTTTTTTAATAGACACCCTTTGACAGATTGAAGAAATTACCAGTTTATCAGTAATGGGCATTGAATTTTGTCAAATGGTTTTCCTGTCTCTACTGAAAAGACCATGCATTTTATCCCTTATTAATATGATATATTACATTAATTTATCTTAAACCAACAACATATTTCTCAGATATCCCACTTGGTCATGGTAGATAATCCATTTTACATGTTGTTGAATTTGGTTTGTTAATATTTTATTAAAGATTTTTACAGTTATGTTTAGGACAAATTTTCTTTCTTTTTAATAAATCAGTATGATAGTTTATTAAAAGCTCCATATTATGCCTCAGGTAGGATTTTTTTCTTCCAGTTTTATTGAGATATAATTGACATATAGCACTGTATAAGTTTAAGGTATATGGCATAATGATTTGACTTACATACATTATGAAATGATTACCACAATAAGTTTAGTGAACATCTACCATCTCATAGATACAAAATTAAAGAAAGAGAAAAAAAATTTTTTTTCCTTGCGATAAGAACTCTTAGGATTTACTCTCAACAACTTTCATATATAACATGCAGCAGCGTTATTTATATTCATGTTGTACATTACAGTCCTAGTACTTATTTATCTTATAATTGGAAGTTTGTACCTTTTGACTGCCTTCATCCAATTCCCCCTCCTCCAAACCCCCCGCCTGCTAACCATAAATCTGATCTCTTTTTCTATAAGTTTGTTTTTGAAATTCAATTGATCTAAAATAGTCTGTTAGTTCCTGTTATACAACATAGTGATTCCATATTTCTATACATTTCAAAATGACCACTAATATAAGTCTAGATATAATCTGTCCATGCAAAGATATTACATAATTACTGACCATACTCCCCACACTGTACATTTCATACTGGTGACTCATTTATTCTGCAACTGGAAGTTTGTACCTCTTAATCTCCCTCACCTATTTCTTCCCCTCACCACTCCTCTTTGGCAACCACCTGTTTGTTCTATCTGTAACTCTTTCTGTTTTGTTATGTTTGTTCATCTATTTTTTTAGATTCCACATATAAGTGAAATCATAGAGTATTTGTCTTTCTCCGTCTGACTTAGTTCACTTAGAATAATATCCTCTAAGGCCATCCATGTTGCTGCAAACAACAAGATTTCATGCTTTTATGGCTGAGTAATATTCCATTGTATATAGATACCACATCCTCTTTATCCATTCATCTGTTGATGGGCACTTAGGTTGCTTCCATATCTTGCCTATTGTAAATAATACTGCAATGAACATAGGGGTGCATATGTCTTTTCTAATTAGTGTTTTTGTTTTCTTCAGATAAATAACCAGCGGTAGAACTGCTGGATCATATGGTAGTTCTATTTTTAACTTTTTGAGGAATCTTCATACTGTTTTCCATAATGGCTGCACCAATTTACATTCCCACCAATAGTGCAAAAGGGTTCCCTTTTCTCCACATTCTCACCAATGCTTGTAATTTGTTCTGCCAGGTGTGAGGTGATATTTCATTGTGGTTTGGATTTGTATTTCCCTGATGATTAGTATGTTGAGCATCTTTTCATGTGCCCACTGGCCATCTGTATGTCTTCTTTGGAAAAATGTCTATTCAGGTCCTCTGCCCATTTTTTAATTGGGTTGTTTGGCTTTTTTGATGTTGAGTTGTATGAATTTTTTGTATATTTTGAATATTAACCCCTTATTGGATATTCCATTTGCAAATATCTTCTCCCATTCAGTAGGCAGTCTTTTCATTTTGTTGATAGTTTCCTTTGCTGTGCAAAAGTCTTTTAGTTTGACATAGTCCTATTTGTTTATTTTTGTTTTTGTTTCCCTTGAAGAGACATATCCAAAAATATTACTATGACCAATGTCAAAGAGTGCACAACCTATGTTTTCTTCTAGAAGTTTTACAGCTTCAGGTCTTACATTTAAAATTTTTAATCTATTTTGAATTTATTTTTGTGCATCATGTGAGAGAGTAGACCAGTTTGATTTTTTTGCATGTAGTTTTCCAGCTTTTCCAACAGCATTTCTGAAGAGGCTGTCCTTTCCCTACTGTATATTCTCGCCTCCTTTGTTGTAGATTAATTGCCCATATAATACACTGCCCATTTCTGGGTGGTCTATTCTGTTCCACTGATCTATGTGTCTGTTTTTGTGCAAATACCATACTGTTTGGATTACTGTAGCTTTGTAGTACAGTTATGACAAATTTTCTTGTGCTGTCTTTGTCTGGCTTTGGAATCAGGGTAATACTGGTCTCAAAAAATGAGCTGGGAAGCATACTTCCTCCTCTGCTTTCTGAAAGAGTTTTTGTCAGATAAGTATATTTGTTCTTGACCTAATTAACTGCTATTCATCCTTCAGATCTCACTTGAAGCATCAGTTCTTCAGGGAAGGCTTCTCTGACCTCCTTGACTAGGTCCATTTCCCTGTTATAATAGCTTGCAAATAGTAGCTCTCCTTCTTAGCATTTATCACAAAGTAATTTTTATTCATTAGTAGGATTAATTTTATTATTGTTTGTCTCCCACTTTATCATAAGCTCCAAAAAATGTTGAGTGTTTCTGCTCATCATTATATAGATATAGTGCCCATCCTACTGCCTGACACATGGTAGGTAAGTGCTCAACAAATATTTGTTAAATGAAGAATACATGAACACTGTTTTAGGTTTTTTTGTTTTTTGGGGTTTTTTTTTTTGGCTGTGCTGGGTCTTCGTTGCTGTGCGCGGGCTTTCTCTAGTCGCAGTGAGCAGGGGCTACTCTTCCTTGCAGTGTGCAGGTTTCTCACTGCGGTGGCTTCTCTTGTTGTGGAGCACAGGCCCTAGAGCACACAGGCTTCAGTAGTTGCGGTGCGTGCACTCAGTAGTTGTGGCGCACGGCTCTAGAGTGCAGGCTCAGTAGTTGTGGCGCATGGGCTTCATTGTTCCAGGGCATGTGGGATCTTCTCCAACCAGGGATCGAATCCGTGTCCCCCACATGGGCAGGCGGATTATTAACCACTGCGCCACCAGGGAAGTCTCTGTTTTAGTTTTATTTTTGATATTTCTTCCCCTTCTTTACTTTGACTTATTATTGTTTTATTTCTCAGATTCTTTGTATGTTAACTTGAATCATTGTAACTCTTTCTTCCTAGTCAATCTAGACATTTTTTGTTAATATAGACATTTAGAGTGATATAATTTCATCAAGTATTATTTTGGAAGCATTCTACAAATTTTGTTATATCTACGTTTTTATTTCTATCCTTCAAAAAAACAGATATGATGTGTCCCCTCTACTTAAAAACAATACAAATTTTTTCATTTTATATAGTACAGTATCTAAACTTCTTAGTAAAGCAGTCAGCTCAGCTCTAAACTGATTTATGACCTATCATCTCATCTGCTTACCTTATACCCCAACCGGATTGGGCTACTTATCTTCCCTTATACAAGCGTTGTACTTCTGTGCTCAGCACCAAGCAAAATGTCTTAAACATAGTAGCTCAGTAAATGTTTGTAGAACAGTTCCTACCACTTTTCATGATCCAAGTTAAGATTTTTTTAATTTATATTTTTTATAATTTTGAATTATATTTTTATTATGTAATTTCTAATTTTATTGTATTGTGATCTGATGTTAATATTGTTATTCATTTTGTTTTTTTAATTTTCTTTCCTTTTCTTTTTAAATTTGTTTTCAAAAACATGTATATTTGTGTAATCTGTTTTAAATTGCATTAAATACTTCTTTGTGTCCTATACTTTGGTCAGCTTCCATCTAAGACTTAAACATACTTAAAAAGATAACTTGGCTTTTCTCCCACTACCATTAGACTGTAAAATTCATGAAGGCAAGAACCATGTGTGTCTTGTTGACTGTATCCTTCGCACCTGGGAGGCCTTGGTACATTAACTCAGTAAATTTTTAGAGTTCTCTTTAATTTTATTCTTTCCACTGCTAAATTAAAAAGTATACATTAAGGAGGTATTAGATAGATTACCTTTTGAGAAAACAATGAATAAAAATATACATAATAGTTGGAGTTTAATCAAATACAGAAACACTGAGTTCCTAGTATGACTCAGAATGTTCTAAGAGTGGGATACAAATGCAATGCCTGCCCTTGAGGTCCATGAAAACACACAGGTTAACAAGTAACACAGGAGATGGTGTACCAAAAGGAAGGTATGTATAAAATGGCATGGAAATAAGGGTTGAGGAAATATTTAAATTGGGTACGGGAAGGAGGTAGGTAATGAAATTCTATAGCAGGAAGTAAAATCCTTTTAAGGATAAATAAACCAAAACCCAGACAAACTACAGTGCTTGTTCAAGATCACAAGGCTAGACAGAGGTCACAAAAGGAGATCCAATGCCCAGTTCTGTGCTCTTTCCATTACACCAGACTTACTACTACCCATACTTTTCAGAGCTCACAAAAGAATAACAGGACAGGATTTAGAGAGTTACAAAATAAAATTGGGGGATTTATTCATCCTAATCCCATCTCCTATTAATATAAAACGTCAAGGACTGTACAAAATTATGAAAAGCTAGCCAAGTACCATGCAGTTCAAACAACTTTCTAATTGAGTGGCTTACAAAAAGAATTTGCCCTAAAAGTATTTCACCCGAGATTTAAACATCCCAGTCCAATCAACCTGACTTGGAGATAAATAGAACTATTAAGTTGTATTACACCCATACATACATTTTTTTTTAATGTTAATAGAGGGTCTATGGAAAAATCTTTAAAAAAGAAAGGTCCAAAAACAAAAATCTGCCAGCCATTATTCAGTACTTTCCAAGGAGGTAAGACCCTGGAATCTGTAGATCTAAGTATTAATGTCAATAGAGAGACATTCTGTAAGGGCAGGATGCTCTTTAGGATTTTCCCCATCTCTCAAGACTAGGCAATTACATTTGGCTACCAAGCAACCTTTCCATGACTAATTTGCATCCCCCCCCAAACATGTTGATCCCACAACCTTGATTTTGGAACATTAGATTATTTAACCCTCCCCTCCCCTATTATAAATTAATAACCTGGCATTCTGAATTACACATCAATTTTTGGTTGCCTGGCTAGCATGCAATAACTCCAAGAATCTGCTCAGTTCCAAAGCAGTGTAGAAAAAAGTTTAAGAACCTGAAATACTTAGGCCCATACTCTAAACTAGTAATTGAAAGAGATTCAGGCAACAAATGCATTTTATTTGACTTGCAGGGAAGAAAAAGAGGAAGAGGAGATAGGGGAGGAGAGGGGAGGAGAGGGAGGGGGAGAATAGGAAGTAGAGGGGGGAAGGAGGAGGAGGAGATGCTCTAAAAAGCCTGGATATTTCACATAAAAATGCATATTCACAGCTTCTCTTGAGAACCCTGAAGCTGTGGCAATACTGGGCCTGTGTTACCACAACTAACTCTACCGCCAGAGTTAGCCATAGCCCCATTTATATGGGACATTTGCTTTCAAATTCATCATAGACCAACCACCCCTTTCTATTTCCCTGATACAGAGGCCAAATGTCAATTGTCATTTATCATCCCATTTGCAGTGTTGTTTTCATTATTCACTTCAAAGAACAAAGAACGCCATATTTGGTGGATAAGTGCAGAATTTTAAAAAAGTAAATACAATTCACTCTTCATATTAAAGCAGTAAAACAAAGCGAAAAAACCAAAGAAATCAATTTACCTTAATCTGAGTCTGTTCGATTGACTTTTCCCATATCTGCTGATCATATGCTCCAATCTGAAATAGGAAGCAGGCTATTTAAGTGATGCAAAGGAAATCCTTTTATTTCGGTCAAGTCTCACAAAAGTCATGAAACTATTAAGTATCCATATGATACCTGGGAAATTTCTGTGCTTCTCTGAGGCTAGAATAAATTATTATTTCCTAGGACTATTTCCTTCAAAATTCAAGTTAGCTGGATCTAAAAGTAAGTTGAAAAGCAATGTCCAAAATATTTCAAATTAAATATCACCTTAAAAGATACTTCCACTTAAGAAAAACATCAGTAGGAAACTAGAGAAATAAAAGGTAATGGACAGCTCATTAAAATTGACAGTACCAATCTGAGCTGTGCAGATAAAGTTTTATGCCTGAAAAAGCAGCAGTTTAATTAGAAGCAAACTCTCAAAGCATTGCTGTGACACTGTGAATGCAGCCTGGAGATGGGAGGTTGAAAATCTTATTCGGGGACCTAGAACTGAGTTCAAAAGACCTAATGACCTTGTCCATCAGTTTTTCCATTTATGTTGAGAGATATCATGTAAGAATACCTGCACTACCAAGCTCAGGGAAAACTAACATGATAGGTATTCTTTGTGGGACCTTTTTGCAGGAAGCATGCTTTACAAATAAAAATACATTGATATTACCTTCTTTTGGTACCACGATATAGCATCTCTCTCATTTGAGGCCATCTGTGTCTCCAGCCAGAGAATGGGATTTCACTGAAAATGAAGGAAAACCAGTCAGTGAGTCCAGTTGCTGAAAGGTACTCTCCCAGTTTGGGTAGAACTCAGAAAACGCTTCTCTCAGCCTCTCCATGCGCTGCTGACCGTCTCGTTCCCCTGCTGTTTGCCAGGAAAAAAAACAAAAGCATACCAAAAAAAACTCTGGCGCAGTGGCGACCGGAGAAGCCTCTCTGCGATATTTTGTGCGAGTGTGTTCAGGGATGCAGGGAACTGGGAGAGGAGGGGAGGTCGCTGGAGTTGACCTGCACCCCACCTCCTCCGCTCCCAGGAGTCCTGCTCTCACCTGGTGCACGCTGCCCCGCAGTCCGGTGGCCGGGACCTTCCTCCTCAGTGGCCCCGGCCCGGCCATGAGGCCGGGGGCGAGGCGGCGGGCCAGGCAGGCCTCATCTTTCCCCCGAGGCGGAGACGCCGTCTGGGCCGTTACCATGGAGACTGCGGAGGACGCCCCAGCCTCGGAGGCAGCCGGCCGCCCAGCGCCCAGAGGAGGGCAGTCTGTTGCCAGAGAGCCGGCGCCCTCCAAGCCCGACCTATAGGGTCATCGGACAGACCCTAAAATAAGCAAAGAATGAGCTAGGAAAGGAGGGGGATAGAAAGTGAAGGCGGTATTAGCTAGGCTGCCAGTCGCTACGGCAACGGCAAACGGCTTTGTTCCGCTGAAAAAAGTCAAGTGCAGAGGTCCCAAGGCCCGGGTAGCAGCTGCTTCGGGGCGGCGGGCACGCGTCCTCGCTAGGCCGGGCCTGGAAGGGCCGTGACTCAGCCGGCCGAGAGCTAGACAACAGCAGCTCCGCAGACCACGGTGCAGCGGGGCCGCGGCTTCCGCTTTCCGTGTTTCGCTGTGAAGTTGGCTCCGCCCCCGGCCCGGGGCCTTCCCGCCGAGCCTCCGCCAGGCTTCGGGACCGAGGGGCTGGGGAGCTACACGGAGATCAAGGCCAAGAGCAGCTCCCCCAGATCACCTTTCAGGTCACTTTCTCACAAATGACTTTCCCAGCCCTTCATCTAAAGGAGGTCGGTCCAGATATTCCAATAGTTCCCCGTTCATTTCTTTGCAACGCTTATCTTTCCTTGTGTTTTCTGTTTCTTTGTGCTTCATTATATCCTATCGGTCTTCCTCAATGGGCTGGAGACTCCATGAGGTCAGAGACTAGGGCCTGGCAGGAGCCTGGCACACAGGTTCTCTACCTTTGCTTAATGAACGAATGTTTTCATGAATTTATGCCGTCCTGGGACGAAAGTCCTGGCAGGCTGCGCCTTATTAATTCCTTTCCTCTCCCGTCCCTCAGCAGCTCTGGGACTTAAGCCTTCTGGGTGCTCAAGGGTAAAGGAAGAAGAGGGCCAAGGCTTGGGGGGCAGGTTCCAGGACACTTTTCCAAATTAGGGTAGGGGAAGGTAGCGGCGGGAAGAACTGTTTCTAGGTTAAAAATTCAAGCAGGCTGATAGAGGTCAGGAGAAAGGAACGGTAGCGACCTCAAATGAATATTTAAAGATACATTAAGAAGGTTTTAAGCCTCTTTCCTCCTCTATACTTTTGTGGCCATTACTGGAACACCCCTAACGGCCATTCTCACCTCACTTGAAGCATTGACCTTGCTTGCCCAGCATTGTAGCATTTGGGTCAGTTAAAGCTAATGAGATAACGTTTAGACCACTGCAGAAAGCCTAAATGCAGTTCTAAATGTTTTACATCATTATTTTTGATTATCTACCAAATCGACATAAGGTGGAAGTTATTATCCCCGTTTTACCGATGAGGAAAATCGACTAAGATAAAAGTAACTCCCATAGAACTAATTTAAAATTATTTCACCCAGGCTTGATTTTTATATTCCACACATTGGCAGTGGCTTCCTTTCTGCTTTTGCTTCTTGACAGCTTTTCCCATCCTTAGAGCTGAACATGACAATTCTGTTTGGTTTCAACACAAATGGCTGACTTTAAAACACACACACACACACAAAAACAACACTGGAAAAATGAAAAAGTCATTTTTTGTATATCTAAATATTTGCTTTAAGACGTAAATAACACTAATTAAACATTTTACTTCATTGCTTAGCACACAAAGAGGCCTTGGGGGGAGTTCCTGGAAGAACTGAAATCAGGTAAGGCTCTCACTGAGCAAAGTGTGGGCTTTGAACCCAGAACTGCATTCAAATCCCTGCTCCCACTAAAAGCTATGTGATTTCGGGTAATTTATTCAACCTAACAAGCCTGTTTTCTCACCTGTATTATGGAGATTGTATTGTTACCTTCCTACTCAAGGCTGTGAGAATTAAATGAGCTACCTTCATAAAAAGTACCTGGCCCTCAACAGTTACTCAAAAAACATTCGTTCCTTCCCTCTTCCTTTCCTAATCATAAACAAGAGCTATCAGTGCTTAGGACAGGTACCTCAATTAAAGAGTTCACACAAATAAAAACTGATGAGGAAAAAATCCAGTGAGTTATGTCACTTAATACATCAATGGTATCTGAAACGTCTATAAACCACCTTCATTAACTAACACTGTATGCATGTACTTTCAAAAATATCGGCATCCCCAGAACAAAAATTTAAGATTATTCTCATAGGGATAAATCAATTTATGCAGCGAGGAGTTAACTGCCACAAATGCCAAGCATAGTTTTTCTTCTTCCCTCAAACTAACTGCCTCTCAATATGGATGAAATTTTCCCCCAGTATCTATGAACTTTCTTTAGGAAAGTCAAGATTTTCTAATTTTGTAATCTCTAATAGTAAAAAATAATAGGGGACAGAGAAGGGAGGGACAAATACTTTAAAAACAGGTTCCAGGTAGCTAGAATTCACATGTGCGATTCATTTTGTCATGAAACATCAGTAAAGGACAAATCAGACTTTGTTTATTAAAAAAATACTTTACAGGAAAAAAAAAACTCTATGCATTCCATTGTCCTATTTTACAAAGAAATAGCTTAACAATTTAACACACTTAGACAGCTACAAAAAAGCACTGTGTTAAAAGGATTATTATTCACACAAATTTAGATTTAAGACTATTCATTAAAAACCTTTTTAAAACACTCATTAATGTCAATAAACAAACTAAGGCCACAAAACGCAAATAGTCCGCCAGGCAAATTATACATTTCATCTATATGCAAAGACCTCTTAGATAAATTAAAGCCACAGGAAAAAAAGTCTTAGCTGCCAATCAAAATGGAGTTTAGTCACAGAAAACACTATTACATGAAAATTTACAACATGTGATAGAAGTAGTACATTAAGTATTTCTTTAGAGAGAATTGAAAAGTGCTATATTAAGAGACAGTGGTCTCAACTACATGCACAAGTGAATCCTAAAAGATGTATGAAGAAAATGGAAGGCCATAATATTTATGGAGAGATACTTGCTTTTAAAGCAACAAACTTTCAGGATGAGGATAGATCCCTTATGTGCTAAAGAAAAACATCTGTCTTGTACATTTCCTCTACTTACTGCATGACCAATAAATACAGCTACAACCTGTTTTTTCAAAAATAATACTTAGCAGAAATATGAACCTCTGGCATGTACTAGTGAAAGTTTTTTTTAAAAAACTTGTAGCAATGATAAAACAGATTTACAGACACAAACTCAATTATTCTAAAGATATAAATGCAAATAAATTTTTAATGGCAAATATAGATGAAAATAAATGATCTAATAATGAACTAATAATAATAAAGAATACATGCACTAAGGGGTTTTTTGAATTTTGGTATCTTGTTCCTAAATTAGCTTTCATTCTAGACAATAATTATAGAGGGAAAGGCAATAAGCAAAAGTTTCTCCAGTCATTAAGCATGAACTTTATGCCTATTAAGACTGATGCAAGACACCTTTTCCTAAGGTTTAGTAAATAATTTTATATGATAAGCCCCGTTTTCCCCCTACAAGAGCTTTTAATATTAGTCTACTGTAATTCCAACTATCTCTAAGGGGAAAGGGTACCTTTCAAAAGTCTTTAAATTCAAAATAATAAAGTACCAGTGAAACAAATTCTAAGTACTAAATTAGCAAATTAAAAGTACAATTAAGCCTAGGAATTCATTTTTAAAGAGTTAAAAACTTTGGAGGGGAAAGAAATATGTAGTTTTTATTATTATTGCTTTATGAATTTGGGATACTTCATAATCCTACTCCTAGTGTATCTTGGTAATTATAGAATGACTTCTGGGGCAGGGGGAAGACTTTTCTCCTGATTAGTGAATACCATAAAATCGTTCTAGTTACTAAGTTTACTCATTTACTGGGTCCTTTCCATAAGCACATTTAAAAAATATCCCTCTGCTCCACAAAATACTAAAACTTATAGCCACATTCTGCAAGTAATCTCAAAGAGCTGGCACAACAGGTAACATACCAAAAAAGGAAGATCAGCTTACATTTCAGTTACAACTTCACTGCCATCACTACTTTACAAGTCAGAAGACGCCAGATTGTTCCATGCCTCACTCCACCAAACCAAATAATTTAATGATTTTAGAAAAGTTGCTATCATTTGTATCACTAAACTAGGATACAGCTTTAAAGAAGTAAGAAACTCAAAACTTGCGCTTTTATATTCATCAGTCTTTAAAGCATGCTATTAAAATCTAATACTCACATAAGACATTCAGTTTCCAGATACATTACTAGCTAAATGTTTCTCTCTCAGTTCTATTGCAATTCTAACATACAATGAATTTATTAGTACATGATTTTAAACATTTTTATACTCTTTTAATATATGTTATATTGGAGTTGAGGGTAGAATGTTTTATAAAAAGAAAATGGGGATTTGCTTTTGATTGTAGGTCTTTGCAGATCCGCTGGTTCCTGAGTGATTATACACAGTGATGGCTGTCAGGAGACAGTCTCCTTGTTTATTAGCAATGACCAGCTTAGATGACAGGTGGCATCTGCTGGATGGCAAGTGGGAGATGGGGAAATCGGATCTTGGAAGACAAGAAAAAAAATTAAAAGTTTTTGCTTTAACAACCTTGTTCTTCATGATTATTTTAAAAAGCAAATGTTGCCTGAGAAGAATTTTACTTTGCACAGCCTGGTAAAGCTCTATGAAATTCTTCTGGACAGAAAAACAAAAATAAGAAATAACCCAAACCCACATACTTTGTGATTAACCCCTTCCCCCTAAAATAACAAAATAACAAAAAACACCCTCAAAGGCAGGTCCCTTAAAAATTAGCCTTGATAAACCAGAATTTACCCTAAAATTTATACCCAAGATTTTAAAACACCCCTGCAATAATCACATTACTGTTCATACCATTCTAATTACCTTATTTACAAAGATAACTAAAACCAACATCATTTCCAATTCATAAATGGTATACATTGAAATGTTTCTCTATTTGTCTTCATCCTTTTTAACAGAGAATACATACATATACATATATATAAGGAATAATACAGATTCTAACTAATCACTGCAGTATTTGCTGATGGTTACTTTTCTATCGGTTTACACAGTGACCTCTATACTTTGCTAATATGCATTTAACTACACAACAATATTGCACAAAGTAATATTTATATAAGATTTAACCTATTTCAGAGTATTTTAGAGAAAATTCATATTTGATATTTCAAAAGATGCAGCTAAGTTTTCATGGTGACAGACATAATAAAGCAGCATCTTTTTTTGCCTATGTTAATGTAAATATTCCAAATCTCAACCTCCAGAAAAAAAAATCTCCAAATTGCACTATAACCAGGTAGATACAAGAATCTGGTCTTAGGTGTGGGGAGTACTCTTCCTTTAATAAACAAAAGGCCTATTGTATTATTAACTAAGAGAAAGTGAAATGTGTATCCCATTAACATTCTAAAATAATAGAAAGTTAAGACTACACTAGCTATATGAACTGTGCCTGTTCGAAAAAAAATGGTTAAATACTCAGGCACTAATAAGGATTAGGCTACCTGAAACTCTAGGATGAAGTCTAGTGCCATATTCTTTATTAGACAGTAGCAACACAGAGTAATAATAAATAAACCCAGGTATTCACCAGTTGAAACTCTGAACTGAAGTATCTCAACAGATCTTTATGATGAAGAGGTTGATGCCAAGTGACAAAAATAGTTTTTCCTAAGTTTCATGCACAAAATATGGCAGCCTCATCTGAAAGATAGGTATCATTCTCTAAGTTTGATACTCGTGATCAGTTTAGGAAGCAAAAGTATCCACACAGAATGTGAGGATGCTAGGAAGCAGAACAATAGAGTATCATGTCAACATTATCTATTTTACCCAAAATATCTTCCACAGTTACCATGTATTCTAGAAGAGATTAATGAACCATGGAGAATGAATGACCAAGGACTATTCATCTTTAGATATTTTTAATTGAAATATCCACTGGGCTTTAAATAACAGATACAAAAAAAGACAGTTTGGATCAGAAAGTGCTGTGCTTTCTCTTTTGTTAAGAAATCAGAGAGCCACTGAATTCCTTAGAAACTATCTGTTCTTTATGGTTGGAACTAAATAACTGACTTGCCCACGTACAAGATGCAGGAATTGTTTCCTGCGACCTATGCCATTTTTTACTGTAGAAACTGAATCTGTGCCATAAAAGCACAAGTACTAAACCATAAATCTGATCTTCTATCATAAAAACAGCAAATATGGCAAGAGACAAGGCAAGATAAAATGAAAGGAAGTGAATTATTTACCAAATAAGAATCTGTTATTCCAGAGAATTCTCATTTTGATTTGAAGAAGAGATTGAATTGTTACCTCACACCTTAAAACAGAAAGTAGCAGCAGACCCACTATTACATACTGTACTAACGGGATAAGATACAACTCTTAACTTTGCATAATCTGTGTAAAAAAGATATGCTTGACATTTGTGGAATGTCATTTCTCTTTATAGAATTATAGGCAAGATTTCTCCAATAAAACTTAACTTAAGCCAGTTATAAAACTATAACTTCACATCAAAATTTAAAAAAGTTAAAAAATGTGTTTGAATATGTACATATCACACAGGAGTGCTTGAATGTTCCTGTAGATTGTGTTGCTGGTCAGAGTCCAGTCTACTTTCCACCTTTAAAACTGGAATAGGCTGAGTCATCTGATCTTGCTGTAGATTAAGTTCAGATGAAGGTGGGAAGGACGATGAAGCAGTTGTCAAAAGTTGCATCTCTGTGCATGTTTCCTCAGATTCAGTTTTTATTCTCACACACTGGGAGTCAACTTCTAATTCTCTCTTTCCAGTTAAATCATAGTCCACGTTAGAGCTGCTTTCTGTGTTTTGAGAGGCTTCCACAACAGGGTGGTACTGTTTAAGCCTTATATGCCAGGCTAAGCTGCACACTGCTGACACTGTTTTGAACTGATGAATGACATTTCTAGGGATGAAGTAGATATCATTGTCGCACAGCTGAATTCTAGCATAACGAATGCCTTCCCGCCTCATTTGGTTTAGTTTCGCTTCATCCACCCACTGCACACACTGAAGAGAGGAAAAAAGTTGCATGAGATTTTAAAGTAAAATATGTAAAGATGCAGTCAAATAAAACATTATAATTAGCACAGGAGAACAGTAGGATCAAATTAAAGCTAAACAACACTGTATGATATACAACTTTCTAAAATTTCCTACAATTCTTGAGACACATTTTTCCTCATATTTTACTACATTTCTAGTAAAAAAGTACAGGTTAAAATTAGGATGGCCTAGGGAATCATTTAAGTAAGTATTTCAAAATGCAACTAAATATCAATATTCTTTGACCCACATAAGGGCAACATTTGTCTGCTCCTTCAGTGTCTTTCAACCTTTTGCAGGTGAGGACACGCAGGGCAATGGGATTAACAGCTGAGACTGCTCATGGCCAGAACTGAGTTATCCTGGGCCCTCTGACCATCCCAGGCCCACCTGGCATCCCAAAGACTGAAGGATCTTAAGCATTCTGCTTGGGAAGCTCCGTTTCAATGATTTTCAACACCCTCCACAAACAGCCTTTAATAGTAATAAAATTAAAATCACTATCCCATGTATCCAACTATAAGATAAAATGAAAAATTAAATAGATACGGATACTTATTTCCAAAATCTCACTCAAAGAGAAATAAAAAAGCAAACGTTATTACCTGGGAAACTGGAGGTTCATGAAGGTCCAACTGAAGTCTCTGTACAACATCAGTAAAATCCTCAGCATGAAAACAAATCACATCTTTGGTTATGCGAGGTTGGTCACTCCTAAGATTAACAAAATTAAGCTTTAGAAACAAGCATCTCATAATGGAAAAAGGTGACAAATTTCAATCTTCCCGTTCCTGGAACTGCTATACTAGCAAAGAAATAGATGCATAACTCCTAAGGACAAAGTATACATTTGTTTCTTTAGTCAATTTAAAAAAAAATAAAACACCAATAAAGCATTTTTTTCAAAATTAAAATTAGTTGTTATAAAACTAAAACATCGATGACTAAAAACAGTTTTATTCTAAACTAGATGCATTTGAATCCTCTAACCACTTTGCCCCACCATCTCCATGCCACCCTATAATGTCATTATCAGGACGGAAAGAAATGGACAGAATACATCTCAGCCACACAACTGTCACACCTTCCAGCTTTCAAAGTAGAGAGGGGAAAAAAGCTAAATGATCTTTAACTTGAAATACTTAACCTGTGATTGAACTATAATTCAATCAAACTCTAACGTCAGATCAAACTCTACAGTAATATTGAAGGCCCTGAAGGCATAAAAACAAAGTAAAATACAGTTTTTAAATATGTTCTGAGACTTGTTTAAACCGGGCCCCAACTGAGTGTAAAAGGGTGCAACCTCTATGAAAAACAGTATAGCAGTTCCTCCCCAAATTAAAAAACAAATTACCATATGATCTAGCAATTCCACTTCTGGGTATATATCCAAAAGAATGAAAGCATGGACGTGAAGAGATATTTGTTCATAGCAGCCAAAAGGTGGAAGCAACCCAAGTGTCCACTGACAGATAAACGGACAAACAAAATGTGGCATATACATATAATGGAATACTATTCAGCCTTAAAAAGGAAATTATGACACATGGTACATGTGTACATGGTACAATATGGATGAACCTTGAGGATATCATGCTAACTGAAATAAGTCAATCACAAAAAGACAACAACTGTTTGATTCCACTTATATGAGGTATTTAAAGTAGTCAAATTCATAGAAACAGAAAGTAGAATGATGTTTACCAGGAACTGGGGGAGAGGAGAAAGGGAGTTATTGATTAATGGGTACAGAGTTACAGTTTTGCAAGATGAGAAAGTTCTAGAGATCTGTTTCACAACAACATGAATATACTTAACATTACTGAACTGTACATTTAAAAATGGTTAAGATTTTAATTTTATTTTATGTGCATTTTACCGTAATTTTTTAAAAACTGTCCCCGACCTTTCAAATTGAGTCCATGTTTTCTTAAGACATTAACCAATCTTGCAGCTGAGTTCCATTAACTTACCATTCACCAAACTGTACAGCTTTCAAAACCCCAACAGCAGCCGTACTCTGCCAGTCAAACCCCTGACCTACATGATCAGCATGAGCTCTTGTCCTATCTTCAAAGAGGACTTCACGGGGTTCACTGGTCCGAGGTAGGTACTGGAGATTTTTAATTTCATTCATTGATCTGTAGTTGATTTGGTTTTGAAGCAAAGAGGGGAAAAGAAGTATTAACAGCAGTAAGGCAAGAAGTCTACTAAAATGCCAAATTTTAAATAAGATGAGGGCTGAAAAGGGTTCAATGATTTCGATCATCAGCATTTAACACGCTATAGTGTAATGCTGAATGTGATTACCTTCTTCTCTCAGTATGTCACAATAATATAGAAGCTGTATCTTTGATTTGGCACAATTGTAGTGTTTGAATATATAAAATTTAGTTGTCTAGCAACAGAAAATACAACTCAGAGTTCAAGGCTGTATGTCTCTTTACCCTGAGTCATTTTTAAGTCTCAAAACATTCTACTAGACTTAATTCAAGATGGCAACCTGAGCATCTACATGATCTCCTTTCACGTTAAAAGAGAAGTAAAAGGCTTCAAACTAATGTGGTAGGGGTGGGGGAGAACAGTAGGAGAATGGATGGGAGTATAGGTGAAACAGAACTGGCTATGAATTGATAACTGTTGATACTGAATACATGGGAGTTTATTATATTATCTTCTGCTTTTTTATGTGCTCAAATATAATATGAATATGAAGCAACAAATGAAAGGCATTAGTGAATGAACAAGAGCAACACATTTCTGGAAGGTGAAAAATGATTAAAAGTGTCTTGGACTAATGAAACTGAGCAGAGAAAGCCACAGGCCTAGACTATACAAGAAGGGAATGGCAGCTAAAGAGGCTAGTATGATGATAATGGACAGAAAGGAAGTAAGGTTGAGAAGGGAGCAAATAAAGTGAAATCTGCACATAAACCTGTCACGTGCCACCCTAGTGGTAGAAATTTGGACAGTCAGGCATTTACCCTCATGCAGAAGACTGTGGGTGACCCACCAGCATCCATCTCTCATCTTAATTTCTCTGAAAGAACTCTGATTTTTATTAGGTATCTGCTCCTACCCTATATGGAACCTCATTCACAAGCTCCAGAGGTAGATCCTGATGAGTTCTGGCAAACTACACTAAGCTCATTCCCCTTGCCAGTGAATGATTTAGGAATGAGCATGAACTGATCGATTCTGGCTAGCAATATGAGAGGAAATCTGCTAAGAATTCTGCAAAGCTTCCTGGCTGCTAAAAAAGAAGTAAAGGACAATCTCTTCTTCTTTTAGATATAACCAGATCCAGATGTGATACCTAGAACTGCTATAGCCATCCAGCAACCATAATGAAAGCCACTGTAAATACAAAGCCTAGGAAAGAGAATGACAGAGGAGAGAAAAGGAAAAGATGTTTCCTTGATGACAGCACTCAACCATTTGACTATATGGTGCCTAGAGTCAACCCCTCTGAACTTCTTGAAATACAGGATAACATTTTATTTTATGAACCAGTCTGAATCAATTTTGTTGCCTGTAACCAAAAGCATCCTGATAAACTTTCAGCCAAAAAAATCCTGCATGTTCTTCTCTAAACACATTGAACTTACCATATGAATAGTACTAACGTAATCCTCTGGTATTTGGACATATCCTTTAATGCCCACTTCTATGCCTGTTAACTCTGAAGTGAAACCTATCTATTGACAAGCCTCACTGAAATATAAATAGAATGCCCAGTAAGCCCAATGCTGTGTTCCTAAATTCGAACGGGTCAACCAAGAATCACCAGATATGTGAAAACAGCCTACAGCAGCCTGACAAAGACCAAAAAATGCAATGCTGAAATGTAAGGATTTTGTCAGAAGACAAAAGTCAAGTAAATGTCCCGAAACTGAAAGCAAAAAGATAGTAAGAAATACGAGGATAATCAAACTGAGGGATCTATTATTCAGCCAACAGTAGTTTCATAAAGAAATAATAGTGAAAATGAAGAGATTACTGAAGCAACTAAGCAAGAAAAATTCCCAGAAATGAAAGGAGATGTGAATCTTTCAGTTTAAGGTACCCACCAAACAACAAAAAGGATTAAAAAATAAGAATTAAAGGCCCAAAGACGTATCATTATGAAATTAAGCTTCCAGAGAGGAAAAGAAAATAGGTTACTTACAAAAGAAGAATAATTACACTGGCATTAAGACTTCTCATAAACAATATTAGATACCAGAAGACACTAGGGCAATGCTAAAAAAAATCCTAAGAGAAAATACATCCTCTGGACTACAGCTAAACTATCAATCATATTTAATGACAGAAAAAGATATTTTCAGACATATGATGACTCAATACCTTCCTTTTCATAGAATATAACTTGAGTATGTGGTCAAGCAAGGAAAAGAAATAAACCCAGAAAGAAGACAACCACAGGTTAAGGCAGAAAAAACATCAAATGGTAGATAACTGTGAAATAAGCTTTTCACACTGAAGTAAGAAAACACAGAGCTCCAAAAGATTTCCAGGTAAAAAGTGATGAGTTAGAGCAGACAGTATGATTGAAATTCTGCATTCTTGAGGGTATGATAAAAGCAAAGAATGCAATGTAACTACCAACATTCTCCCCAAAAAGAGGCTATATAAAAAAGCAACAGCCAAAAAAAAAAAAAGCAATCGCCAAAGTCATAGAGGAGAAGGTCAGTGTGATTCTAGAAAAAAGTAATGTACCTTAAGCAATAAACAGAATAGAAGATAATTAGGGATATGGTCAAGAGAAGTGTATGGTATCACCTCAAAAAAAGGCAATCAGAAACTACAGGAAGGACTTCCCTGGTCACAGTGGTTAAGAATCCGCCTGCCAATGCAAGGAACATGGGTTTGAGCCCTGGTCTGGGAAGAACCCACATGCCGCAGAGCAACTAAGCCTGTGCGCCACAACTACTGAGCCTGCACTCTAGAGCCCGCGAGCCACAACTACTGAGCCCACATGCCACAGCCACTGAAGCCCGCGTCCCTTGAGCCCATGCTCTGCAACAAGAGAAGCCACTGCAATGAGAAGCCCGCGCACTGCAACGAAAAGTAGCCCCCGCTTGCCGCAAACTAGAGAAAGCCCGCGCGCAGCAACGAAGACCCAATGTAGCCAAAAATAAATAAATAAATTTATATTGAAAAAAACAAAGGAAACTACAGGAAAAACAGAATTAAAAAAAAAAAATCAGCATGATCCAAATATGAACGAAGCTAAAAAGTGGCATGATTTTCAGTATCTAGGTGAAATACAGAAAAGAAATATCCTTTTGTATATTATTCCTTTGAGTGATAACAAACCACTGGAACCTTAGAATATGAATATTAGCCTACTAGATGGATCTGCAATAAACTTACCTACCCATAATATTTTAAATGCCATCTGTTGGCTTTCAAATATTAGAATACATCTATTGACAAAGCATATAAAGCCTAATTATGGTTTTAAAGCAGAATATGAATTAGCCTCAACAATGTATAAGCACAGCTGACAAAAAGTAGAAGGGAGAGGAAGAGGATAAAGTAAGGCTCATTTAACTATTTGGAGAACCCATAAAGGGAATAAATCCCTATCTATTATACCAAGAAACTGACAAATTTCCTGTCAAACCCTTAAAACAAAACAAAAAAAGGCATTAAAAACAGAAATTGTTTTTGCCTCTGGTAAAAAGGTGTTTGCTTCTGGAGAGAAAGGTGGCCAGGATTTTTCATTATAAACCCTACTATACTGTTTGATGTTTTAAAACCCTGTGCATGTATTTCTTTAACTCTAGAGTTCATAAATTTAAAGATCATCTTCATTAGCAGTGCCCTGGATAAATAGACAGCTTCTCACATTAATTCCATCATTTTCAGCAACAGGGCATTCTCATTAATGCAAAAAGATGACATTACTTTTTAAGTTTTGATGTATTCACTCTAATTCAAAGTGCTTTTGAATGCCCCTCTTAAGAACATTTAATCCCAACAGAAATAAAATTTGATAGCACCTCAGATTAGTTGAGAAATAATAAATTATTAAACAAATGATGTTGCTACAACCGCCTAATTACTTGGAAAGAATGTTAAACTAAATTTCTCCCTCTATACTGAAATCAATACCAGGTAGATAAAATATGTAAATACTGAAATCACAGATGTACTAGGAGAAAATGTAGGTATTTTATAACACTAAATGAGAGAAGGCTCTTCTAAGTTTGCCACTAAAAAAGAAACCTCAGAGGAAAAGACAGATCTGACAACACATAAATAAAACTCTGTGAGTAAAGAAGAAAGAAACTGAAAAAAATTATGAGTAAAGAAAAAACATAAGCTAAAAGAAAAAAATGAGAAAAACCTATAACGTAAGAAAAAAATAGTTAATAGTTACAATACATAGGGATTTTTACAAACGAAAAATATCCCAACAGAAATATGAGTAAAGAAAATTAAGAGGGAATCACAAAAGAAGAAATACAAACGCCTCAAAGAAAAACAAATTAGAATAACACATTTTTGTCCAATCAGATCAACAAAGTTAAAGAGAATGTTAGTGGAGAGTATGGGGGAAAGGGTACTATTTTACTATATGGGTGGGAATATAAATTGGTACATTTCTGGAAGTCAATTAGAAATGTATATATACTTTGAGCCTTTAGTAATTTCCACTAAGAAATAAACATGCACATGGCACAAAGATATTATCTACCTACCTACCTATCAACCAACCACCCAGCTGGCCACAATCAATGATGTGCCATACATGTTTAACAATTGGCTTTAGCAGAGGAGATGGCTCATTTGTAGCTGATATGCTGATTTGTGTGGTATAAATACTCACAACATGGCCAATTTCAAGTTACTAATGTGACCTCACTCAATGTGGAATTGCGAGGCTAATAATGCCCTGTAAGCTGGTACAAACTGGCTCCAGCATACCACTGTCGTGTCTGTCAAAACACCATTTATATTGAAAAAAATGCAAACAATTTACACTAATAAAGAATTGGTTAGGGCTTCCCTGGTGGCACAGTGGTTAAGAATCCGCCTGCCAACGCAGGGGACACAGGTTTGAGCCCTGGTCCAGGAAGATCCCACATGTCACAGAGCAACTAAGCCCTGCGCCACAACTACTGAGCCCGCGCTCTAGAGCCCACGCACCACAACTACTGAAGCCTGCATGCCTAGAGCCCATGCTCTGCAACGAAGAGCCACCACAATGAGAAGCCCATGCACCGCAAAGAAGAGGAGCCCCCGCTCGCTGCAACTAGAGGAAGCCCACATGCAGCAATGAAGACCCCAAACAGCCAAAAATAAATAAATTTATTTTAAAAAAATAAAGAATTGGTTAAATAAATCTTGATACAACCATACAGTCAAAACTACATAGTCATTTAGAAATGATGATATGGCTGCATCTTAATATAACATGTAAACCTAAGGGGGGAAAAAAACAAGTTTTAAAGTAAACATCACATAAAAAATGAGTTAATCTGTGTAAAAAGAAAATTTATGAGTATATATGGACCAAAATTGGAAAGGTTAATGTGCCTAAATGGGTGGGATTATAGATATTTTTTGCCTTTTTACTTTTTTCTATTATCTTTTTTTTAAGTTTATAATAATCAGGAAACAAACAATGGTCATTTCCTTTTGGGAAGGATTATAGAATAAAAAATGTATGCAATACTTAAGAATTTAGAATATCAACATTCATCATCATGATGTACAAAAACTGCTATGGTCTAGCAATGTACAGAAGTTTTGGTTTACTGCCATGTTCTACCATGCCACCACCTTGCATTCATAAATAGTTTTTACAAAGTATTTTCATGATTATCTCAAGTACCTAAGGTTATTCCATACTTAGCTCTAGTATTTATTCTCCTATGAGCTTTAAGGTAAGGTCTAGCCTAGTCCATTAAAACTCACTTTTGGGTACTTATTGTGAGTTGCTATTTTTTGAGTTGCTAATTTTCAGTCCCATTAAATTGAGATTTTTTTCATAGTCCTAGAATAAGTTAATCTACATTTGTTTAAACAAAATAAATTTGTCTGAAACAATGTTAGGCCAATATGAATTGCTGTAGGAGAATACATCATTGGTTTCATTCAGTAAATACTGATCACTTGCTATGTTAATGAAGACAGAGAAGAATTAGACTGTCCTCAAAAAGGTTAAAATTTATAGTAAAAACCAAAAACGTGTAAACAGATCATTAATGAACAGAATGATGTGTGAGCACAGAGAAGAGAATGACTAAGTCTAAGGGAACAAAGAAAAGCTTCACAAAGGAAGTGACATCCAAGATAAGTTCTGAAAATTCGTTAAGAGTTTGCCAGGTAGAGAGGAAGATGGAGGAGGGGATGCCATTCCAAGCAAAAAGAGCAGTGCAAAAGCACAGAGTTGTGAAAGACCATGGTTTGGAAACTGAGTTCAGCATGACTGGAGCAGACTAAAAGCAGATACATCTAGAAGAGATACTGTCAGGGCCAGATTAGAAAAGATCCTTGTAATCCACACAAAGGAGTTTAGACCTTTATCTTACAGGCAGTTAGGACCCAGGTTTTAAGAAAAGAAGTGAAAATTAAATTTGTTTTTTTGGAAAGTTGCCTCACTCTGGTAACTGTGTAATGAGTTCACTGGACTAAGGAACTGACGGCTGGAAGATTTACTTAAGATAGCTCTTCAAATAATTTAGAAAAATGGTTTTGAAACTGTGCTCAAGTCTCAATCATCTCTATAAGCAACCAACTAAAAAAAAGTGCTTCTGTTTATTTGAGAAAAATAAATGTTTACCGTCGTCTTTTGAAGGGTGACTTTGGCATATCTGCTGTAGGGATCATCTGCTCTCCTGGCCTTACCCACATGATAGGCCCATCATCACTCTGGGACCTACACTGGAGTCGAAGGCTAGAAAGCGTACCCCAGGGCAAAGTCATCTGGAAGTCAGAAGAATAAGTCACGTTAAAAAAAATTTTTAGACTATTTACAAGTTAACCCCTCACACCCAAAAGAAAGCTCTAAGGAGGTTATTTTGTGTGTATGAAGAAAAAAATGTATTAGACAGTAATTTATATGTAAAAAAGAATAATTGAAGTTAAGTATTTTATACCAATAATTTTCTAAACATTTCTACTCAAAACATTGGATAAAAAAATTTTAATAGATAAGATTAGCTTAAAACTTTTTAATGGAAAGTGTCCATTTAAGTAACGATCAGAACTTTAATAACCTGAAAAACACTCACTTTCAGAAATGGTGATTCTTCTAACATATCAAGGAACTCTGGGAAATAATCACCAACTTCTTCATCTACTGCTCCAACAAGACTTATCTGCCGCATAGGACCTGCTCGGTAGGTGCCACAGCAGTATGTCCTGTTGACCTGAGATAAAATGAAAGAGGGGGGAGAAAGGACTGAAGTACACTATAACATAAGAATCAGGATAGGGTATTATTTCCAATGTTGCTATTTCTTCTACATACTAAGAATTCAACGGTCAGTACCTTGGATAAAGTCAATAGTTACAGAAAGGCACCCTAGCACACTGACAAATACATTGATATATGAACCATAAACAGAAATTTCAAGGTGAAAGTTAGTCCATGGTCCAACGTCTCAAGGAAATACTGAAAACATTAAGATAAACTTCTCTGAGAATGATGATTTTTGAACTTTGTAAACACTTTCAAGTGATCTTTATAAGGAAAAAAAATCAGTAAATAAACAGTTAAACTGACAGGGCAGGGGAAGAAAATAGACTATTGTCAAATTAATCTTCCATATTCATTTTGTACTCCCTAGCTTGAAAGCCTTCACATCAGGCCAGATACCAGGTTGACTGTTATTAAATCCAATCTCCCAGTACTTCCATATAAGATCCTCCACCCTAGGCAGGCTGATATTTTTCTCTAACCAACTTATGCCATACTTGTATCTATCTGTAGTGATTTTTCTCCTGAATCTGCCCTTCTTGGAATGTCCTCTTTTCTGTCAACCTCAATCTTAACTTTCAAAGATGAGTTCAAGATTTTTCTTCTGAAAGCCTTCCTGATCTCCCTTGATAATCTAATGTTACCTGCAAGCATAGACATTTTCTCTGTACCAACTCTAGTAAACTTAGGGCATATTCTATACAAGTTTGCAGCCCAGGGAATCTTAACTTTCAAACAGAATCTACCAAGTGATTCAATACAAGCTGATATTATTCTTCTAGTCATTTTCATGTATGTTCTTAATATTCCTACCTCCAATTCGGAATGAATGTTTCTCAAATGTAGAGACAGATCCTGTGCATACAGATGACTAGACTAAAAATGCTGGATTCTAACCAGGATTTCCACCTTGGATCAGTAACCTAGCATTTTCTACCTCAGGTAAGATGCAGATTAGGTTGAAAAGCCTAACATACAATTATACATTTAAATGATGGGTTTCTATTGAAGAGTCAAAAAAAAATTTTTTTTAAGAATCACTTCTTATTGTTTCAAATATCACCTCTTTTGCCTCAATAGAAAGCATAAATGACTGTCTAGTATTTCTTACACAGTTCTTTAGTGCTAGTTTTTTAGCAGCATTTTCAGAATCATCCCACTGTTTTTTTTTTTCCATAGACAATTTAATGTCATCCCACACATACACTCACACCAAAAAGAGGTCTGAGATCTTGTTATCAAATAGCAGAGATTTCTTAATTCCTTACAAATTTTTCCCCAAAAATCTCTTTAGGTGATCCTTAAACAGCAACCGCCCAGGCCAGAATTACCTTGCATATATTTGTATGAATTACCTTCCATTTGTTTGTATGATCATCATGCTGTTAAAAGCCAGGGGAGGCAGTCTGGGAAAGAGGATGATTATGGGATACAGAGATAAGGAAGCTTTTCTAAGTAAGCATTATTGTAACCTTTCTAAGCCAAGCACCCTAAAACAAGCAGAATTTAACTTTAGTACAAGTTCTAGGAATAGTATGCTTTCAGGGCTAATAAAAGAAATACCACTCTCCTCCAAATACCTCCCCCCAACTATTCCCAATTATCAGAAATTCCTTCCAACAAAGGCTTTCAAGCTATGTGGTAAATGTCCTAAAGATGTGTCACAATTTAAATCTCACATAACTTAAGAGACCAATCTTTAAGAAGTACACTGCCATGTGGTAGTTTTCACCAACTTATGTGGCCTACTAGCTTTGAGACTATACAACTCTTAATGCATTATTAATTTGAAGGAATTCATATTACTTTAAATTCTGCACACAAAGTGAGACTGAATAAGCATTTTTATACAGTACTCTGAGATTACCTAATTTAAGTACCACTAAATTCAATAGCACTGAACTCGAAGACAACGTAAAAATGCAAACACCTAGGATAATTAATATGTGACATGAATAAACATAAAGCATCCTTTCCTATTTGGAAAGAGAAAGTAAACCTGAAGAGGAGAAACTGCTGAATTTATGTTTGCTGAGTCTAGAAATAATCAGCCATTCAATTGTGGCCAAAAAAAAGGTAATAGTAGTAAAGCTGATTAACAGTATCTATCACTTGTATAAAATAATTTAACAAATGTTAATGTTTGTGATACATTTAAAAAACTAACAGCACAAGTTAGAAGATGGACAACATTTATGGCCAGAAATTCAACATGTACCAACTGTGTGACACTAATGCCAAACAAGCAAATTACTAACTATCCCCAGTATCTATTCTACCCCCCCCCCTTTTTTTAAGTAACAGAACTTCTTGGGCATATAGCTGCTTGGCAACTAAGTGTGGTCTATGACTAAGTTCTGGCCAATGAGATGTTAGCACAAGTCACATATGCAATTTCTAGAGCATATGTAATTAAGTGGCTTGCTCTCCATTTCCTCTTTCTCTCTTCTGAGGGCCAAGTTCAACCATGCACATGACAACACCAAAGGAAATGGCAAAACTTAAAGACAGAAGGAAAGGAGAATCCAAGATGACATCATGGAACAGAGCTGCTTACCTCTGGGCTTGTTACTTGAGAAAGAAACTTATTTTGTCCTAGCTACTGTATGTGCGATCTCTTTGTTACGGTGGTTTAGCCTATATCTTGTATACTTTGTACTAAGGGAGGCAATACTCCATATTGCACAGATGACACCTGGAGCATTATCTCCTGCTCTGGGCTAAAAAAAAAAGTCTATTACAAGAGCACACCCGAAAGAGAACAATCAAGATGATTAATGACTTGGAAATCATACAGATTGGAGGAAGAGTGATGAAATTAAAAATATTTCAAAAGTATTTGACTTGAAATGATTAAAGTGGGGACACAATAATCTTCAAATACTTGGAAGCTTATCACAGAAGAGTAGACTTATATAGCCTTAAATAAAGAATAAGAATTACAGGAAAGCCAGTATCATTCATTTAATAAAAGTTTACTGTATATTATATGCAGACACTGTCCTAAACACAGATACAGCAAACCAGACCCATCCTTGGCCCCTGGAAATTTACAGTCTAGTAGAGAGAGGCATATACTAAACAAATAATTATAAACTGTGACAAGTCTTCAGGCACTTGTAGGACACTATAAAAGAGAACACGGGATGCTGATCTAGGGGATAAACTGTTCCTCAAAGTAACACTGAATTAAAATTTGTAGAACAAGTTGAACGGAAATAAAATCCCTTAAGCATCACCCTTTCCAGGGTCTAGAAAAAAGCTAGTGATGCTAAACACAGAAAACAAAAGAGAAAAACGAAGATGAGACTGGAGAAACAAGCTGTGGCTGGATTATGGAAAGCCTTGAAGACCACATTAAGAATTGGGGGAATCACTGAAGGATCTAAAGTAGTAAAAGGAAAGTTAATAGATTTGCCTTTGTTTTTTTAGGGGGGGTGGGGGGCTTGGGAGTTGTTTTTGTTTTCTCAACAGGACACTGAAAGAGAAATGACTAGTTAGGAGGTTTCTGTAATATTCCAAATAAGAAACAACCAACTAAGCTAATAACGGTGGAGTTGATTTTTTAAAGATTTGAAAAATAACTATAAGATAAAATTGTAAGGACTTGGAGAAAGTTAGATATGACAGAGAAAAGAAAGGAGTGTCAAGGATGTCTTGCAGGTTCTGCCCTTTGCAACCACATAGAGAAAGCACTCTTCCTACTAGAGGAGAGGACCAAGTTTGGGTGGGGAGGTGGTATCTTCAGTTTGGGACATAATGAGCTTGAAGTGTGTAGTAGGCGAAATAACGGCTCCCAAAGATATCCAGGTCTTAATCCCTAGAACCTGTGACTGTTACCTTATACGGCAAAAGGACTTTTCAGCTGTGAATAAATTAAGAATTTGGAGATGGCAAGATATCCTGGGTTATCCAGGTGAGCCCAAACGTAATCACAGTTGTCATAAGGAAGCAGAGGGAGATTTCACCACAGAGAGAAGGTGACTTGGTGATAAAAGCTGAGACTGTATTGATGCACTTTGAAGATGGAGGAAGGGAACACAAGCCAGGAAATAAAGATGGCCACCAGAAGTGGGGGGGGGGGCACAAACAAACAAAAAACCCCCAAAACAAAAAAGTAAGCAAACAAACAAACAAAAAGATTCTCCTTCAGAACTGTAAGAGACTAAATTTTTGTTGTCTTAAGGTACTATGTTTGTGGTAATTTGCTGAAATCAGAAGAGATGGGTACTGAGGTTACAAATCCTAGTCATTGTCAGTAATCGGAACTTTAGTCTTAAGAGAGACCTGACTAGAGAAAATATGGAGTCCAAAGAACAGGGGTCTTGGAAAGCTCCAAATTAAAAAAAAAAAAAAGGGAAAGAAAAGTTGACAAAAAACAATGTAAAGGAGTTGTTAAGTGGTCAGAGAGGTTCGAAGAAAACCAAGAGAGCGCAGTATCATGAAAGTCAAAGTAAGAAAATACCTCAGGAGGAATTTGGTCAAAATGCTGCTGAGACTTCTACTATGATGCAGATATAAAATGCCCACTGGTGACCTTAGCAAGAGATGTTTCAGATAAATTATGAGGGCAGAAACCAAACTGATGTGGAGATATGAGGCAATGGAGACAGCAAGTGTAGACAATTCTTTCAAGAAGTTTGGCTGTGAAAGTAAGAAGAGTTTGTAGTTAGAGGGGGAAATAGGATCAAGGGAGAATTAAGATGGAAAGACTGTGCAACCCTCCATAGGTTGTATAAGCTTTCACCAGCAATATAAGAAAGTATGTATTGCCCCATAACCCCATTAACAGGATGTTAAAAAATTTTTGGAGTTTAACAAATAAGTAAAAACCGGCATCTTAGTAGTTTTAATTTCATTTTCTTAGGAATGAAGTTGTATGTCTTTTCAGATAAGAGGATTAAAGGGCCATTTGTATTTCTTTTTCTGTGAAATGTCCATTTACAATGCTTGCTCATTTTTATACTGTGTTGCTAGTATTTCTCTTATCTATTTCTAGAGCTCTTTACAGTTTAGGAAGGTTAATTATCTGTCAGGTGATATGAATTTATCTTTTGACCTTGTTTACAGTGATTTTTGTTTTTGTTTTGGTCATAGTTAGAAAGACCTTTGCCACTTAAAAGTTGTAAAAGAATTCCTTCATGTTTTCTTACATTTATGTCTCCATTTTCTACATTTAAATCTTTGATCCCATTTGGAATTTACTGCGGTATACAGTGATATGAATACTAAGATAAATTCTAGATATCCTGATGTCCCAACACTACCTTCTCTTGCCACCAATGATTTGAGATGCTATCATTTTTATATATCACATGCCTATATGTATTTGGGTCTATTTCTGGACTTTTCTGCTTCACTGAACAATGTTCATTAATTAGTATACACTTATTTAATAATTAAATCTTTAGAATGTATTGGTATCTGATAGGGCACTCCTCCATCATTGCTTTTCTTTTTCAAAGTTTTCCTGGCTGTTCTTGTCTGTTTATTTTTTCATACAAACTTCCAAGTCAGGTGACTGTCCCAGAACAAAACAACTACTGGTATTTTTATTGGGATTATGTTCAATTTATAATTTAGGGGAAATCGTCATTTTGATGTTGGTTCTTCTTAGTCCAAGAATGTGCTATATCTTTCCATTTATGTATTCTCTTGTGTGATGTTTTAATGCTAACACAAAGAGTTTGGTAAAGGTGAAGAAGACTGCTAGTTAAACAAGGCAGACGGAACATATGATTTATTTATATTCCTTATCAAAACCCCACTCAAGTGAGAGTAAAATAGAAAGCCTATAAATTCCAGAAGCTCAAACAGAACAGAAGCAAAAATGATAGATACAAGCTATCAAAACATTTTTTGAAGGTTAAAAAAACGTACAGGGGAATTAGCAGATGGAGAACTTTGAACACTGAGTACCTGTATAGAAGATACCCAAAAAGCAAGTTCGTGCTGCAAAATCATGGAAAGGCTAAGTATCACAGAAGGTGGGTAACCAGGCATAGAACTAAAACAAAGGAGATGGGTTTGAAATCTGTTTAAGAGTCAGTCAGACCCCTCCACTTACTTACCTTCCACCTCCCCCTCCTATACTCTTTCTTATCCTACCTATTTTGTGGAGAAAGTTAACCAGAAGACTATAGAAACAAAAATACCAGGCACAAGTATGGAAGAGACCCAGTATACTGAAAAGAGGGAATTAAAATTCCATATATTTTAACGATGAAATCACCTACCTACTTTCATAGTTCAGCTCCAAGAATTCTAGCAGACAAGGACATAAGCTACTCTGCTCCTCTGGCAAAAATGTGGTGGACTCTCAGCTGTAAAAATTAAAAGCCCCAAAGAAAAGACCTCTAAATGCTGATATTGGGAGCTTTTCTACAATGATATGGCCAGATTCCCTACCCAGTCATCAAATGATAAGTCCTATTGTAAGTCCTACAGAGTTTCTAATCAGTTTTGTACTGACTCATATCTAAATATAAACAGATCACCAGATGTTTGAAGAAAATAACTAACATAAACAGAAGATTAAGACAAGCAAAAACAAACTTGATGAAACGGAGACACCTTAGAGCATAAAAGAAAATTTCAAAACAAGAATAATTAATATCATCAGAGAGATCAAAGAAGACATTGCATCCATGAAATAAAAACAGGAAAGTTACTTTTTTTAATGAAAAAACAAAAAATAAGAACAAGCTCTTAAATTCAAAGTATTACAGCTGAAATAAATCAACAGGAGAAAAAGAAGATAGTAAAATCTCCCCAGAAAGTAGAATAAAAAGACAAAGAAAAATAAAAGGAACGATAAGAAAATTAAAGGTTTAGCCAGGAGGCCTAACACCCAACTCAAAAGTTTTAGAAAAAGAAGACGGGAAAACTGAGGTAAGGAAATTAACAAAGAAATAATAGAAAATTTACCCAAATGGAAGGATATGCATTCCCACGTTGAAAAAACCTAAACGTTCAACAGAGTGAATTAAAAAAAGACTCATTCCAATGAGATCTGAGAAAATCACAGAGGTTGCAGGTTGCTTTCAACTACACTGGTGATGCTTTATACCTTGGGCCAGGTGGCAAGAACACAGGTTTTTGTTATTATTCTTTACCCCTCTTTATATGTCTGAAATATTTCATAAATTAAAAAACAACAAAAAAAAGACCCATTTAAAGACACATTATTCTCAGTGTTTTGAAATTTTATAGGAAAGAGATTTTGAAACTTCCAAAGAGAAAAAAACAGGACAACTTGACATTGGATTTCTCAGTAGCAGCACTAGAAGCTTAAATAAAGACAGTGGAGTAACACCTTTTATCTGCAGAAAAATGACCTCCAACCTAGAATTCCACACCTATCTGAACGACCAATCAATGTAATGGTAGAAGAAAGTCTTTTGAGACATGTGAGGTCTCATCTGAGTCACTGAAATGAGGCAACAGAATAGTCATGGAATCCCAGAAGAGGAGAAAAAGGCAAACAGAAATCCCAGGATATACATGTATAGGATACGTGGGATATATACAAGATATTACCAATACATCTCAGGATAGACCTCTAGATATATTCTTACTTCAACGCAGTAATATTACAAAACTGTAAACATGTTAAATGTCCAAATACAGGAGAATAAAGTGATATAGTCAAACAACAAAAAAAATATAGTGGTTAAAATGAATGAACTAACTAGAATTACATGTATCAACATAATTCTCAAAAGCAATGTTGAACCAAAGCAATCTGTAGAATGATACATGCAGTATACTATTTATAAAGTGTTAAATCACACAAAATTGTTATATACAGTTTATACATTCATAGATGCATAGCAAACTATTAGAAGATATATAGAAATGATAAACCTCATATTCAGAATAAAGACTGACTTCTGGGGAGAAAAAAACCATTCTTTTAATAAAAATAAAGGAAACATACAAAGCAGGAATTCACTTAAAATCATGTGCAATTTTCTTTGTATGGGAATGGAAGGGGTAAAGATGGGATGGGGGTGAGTTAAGGTCCTAAGCAAATGGGTATAGAGTTTCTGTTTGGGATGATGAAAAAGTCCTAGAAATGGATAGTCATGATGGTTGCACAACACTGCAAAAGTATTTAATGCCCGTGAATACTTTAAAATAGTTAAATAGTAAATTTCATGCTATGTATGCTTTGTGACAATTTTTTTAAAATCCTAAACAAGGTGAGGGATAGAATCCAGAACACAGGCAGAAGGATTAACTTCTGAGGAGGAGGTGAGATAGCTTCTCTACCGTTAACAGGAGGGAATGCAGAAAAGATGTATACAGACAAAAAGTCTAAACAATCATCATGAAGAAAAGGCAAGCAAGTTGACCAAAGAAAAGAAGTTTCCTACACAATGTTGAGGGCCCACTGGAGGCCTTATGAAACGTTATGAAGAGACAAGCTCCTGAATAAATATCAATCCAAAACTGATTTTCAAAAACATTTGCACTAGGTAGAAGTTAGACAAGATTATCTCCAAAAGCCCTTGGTTTATGATTCTATGAAATTCTAAGAGGATTGTATCTACTGGTCAAATGAAGGGAATGTGAGTATTGGTAGATGGCATACAGCTTAAAACAGTGTTTCTTAAACTTGCCTGATCATAGGAATTGAATCACTTGAGGTATTTATCTCAGGCGTCACTCCAGACTTAATGAATCAAAATTTCCAGGAATGGAACCTGAGATTCTAAATATGTGTTTGGAACTAGCAACCCCAGATTATTCTTAGGATCTGGCATATTTGAGAAACTCTGGCCTGGAAATGGCACTGAAAGCAAAGAACAAATTGAGTTCTACCACTTCCCAAAGAATGCGTTGGGGGCACAGTGGAGGAAGAAGTAAGTGTAATGAGGATTGGAGGGAAGTAAGTAGAGACCAAAAAACAAAAAAAGTAAGGCTGCTGTGGAAGCAAGAGACATAATGCCAAACAGGGAAAACTCAATCTTGAGTAAAATCAAAAGGTACAGTGGGTAGGGGAGGACAATTTGTACATAGGGGGATAATGACTGTAAGAAAATAGTCATTAGCTTTGCATGTGTTAAATTTTTAAATTTATTTATAATATCTATAAAAGTTTAAAATTTAAATATATATATTGCTCTGTGTCCATACATATGTAGTCCTTTAGATTAGAAACTCAACTTTACAAAGTTATCCTGTAACAATTGCTGAGTGTTAAATAAGCTCAGCTGTGCTCCCAATAATACACCTTTTAATAAGGATAGCCATAAATCAGTTAAGATAGCCACTCTGCTGACAATTGAAAAAACTTGGAATCAACCAACATGTCCTTTAGTAAGGACACATTATCCTTACTAATGGACACATTATCACTATACGTTAGTCCAGACCCATAGATTGTACAATATCAAGAGTGAATTGTAATGTAAACTATGAACTTTGGGTGATTACGATGTGTCGGTGTAGGTTCAGCAATTGTAATGTATGTACCACTCTGGCAGGGGGGGTATGTTGATAGTGGGAGGAACTATGCATATGTGGGAGCAGGGAGTATATGGGAAATCTCCATACCTTCCTCTCAATTTTGCAGTGACCCAAAAACTGCTCTAGAAAACAAACAAACAAAACTTCTTTTTAAAAAAGAAAAACTTAGAAGAACACCAAGCTAGAAATACACAATACGGAAAAACCCTGGAGGACGAGTGGCAGGTGGCGGGGGTGGGGGTGGGGGGTTAGTAATTATTGCGCAGAACTCATGTTTCAGGAAGAAGGCTTTTCAGGCTGATTGTTTAAAAAACAGAAAGGAAAAAGCTAGCCAGCAATCTTCCTAACCTTGTGACCTGTGAACAGAAATACATTCCCACTTTAAAAATATAGCAGTGTGAGTCAAAATGAGTTTATTATAAGCTGTACTTAGAATGAGAAATAAAAACCCAGAACCTACCATTTTTATACTGCTTTATAAAGTCAGCTACCTAAAATATTTATTTCTCCTTTTATGTAACACACTGATGTGCAGCTCCTTAAGAGTTTCGAAGTTATTTACCAAGCTACAAAGCATCTACTAGTTCTACTCTCTTAATTAGTAGTAGCAGTACACTATAACATGTTAATTATGATACTCAAAGATGGGGAACACCTAATAAGCCCGTTTTAAGCCTTACCACAACACACAATGAAGAAATAACATTTGCTGATTTTCTCTGGAACAGTAGACATTACCATTTTATAGCGGTAACAGTAACAGTTGTAAGAACTTCAACTACCACCTGAAGTTAAGAGTATGATCCTCGGTAAAAGACTTCAATATTATACACATGGAGAAATTTTTTTTAAAAAAAAGCAGAACTTAAAATACGCACATCTGCCAGATAAAGAGAACAAAATCCTATTATGCTAGACATATTTGTAAAATCAATCCCCTCCCTCCCCTACCACATACCCTTCATCTCCATATACGACCTTCAATTACTTAAGATACTATAAGGTGAAATCAGTCTCAGATGGTGATACTTAAAACAACTCCCCATTTAACTTCACATATATTTTAGTGTCGTTTGTTGCTTCTATTTGCAATTCATGTATAGAATCTAACACTTATAGCCTTGCTGAGTCTTGGACCAGCAACATCATCCGGGAGCTTGTTAGAAATGCAGACTCTAAAGCCCCAATCCAGACCTACAAAATCAAAATGTGCATTTTATAGGCACGTTAAAATTTGCTAAACCCTCACCTACAGGATTAAACACCATCCAGAGACAGAGGAAAAAACAATTCCTCTTTGAAGATCTGCCACTATTTAACCTTGGGAAAGGTCAACCAAAATGTGACCTTCCTCATCTATAAAACAAAGGCTTGGAAATGGCCCCCACTTGCTCTAAAATCCTTTTAGTCCATAAAATCACCAGAAGAATATCTGAATTTTCAATCCGTTTATCAGCTGCCACAGCATTTTTATAAGGAGAGCTAAGGATTGCATACTTATTGCAGAACTATCACACTTCAAAGTTGAAAACCATTAAAAAAAGTTTTCAAGTAGCCAATAATTACAAGATATAACAGCTAAGCAAAAAAAAAAAAATTTCTAAGTGAACACTAATTTTTCTCTATTAACTGACCAAAAGATTCCACAAACACTTAAAACTTTTTGGTCAAAATTGTTATTAACCAATGACTATTTAAAACTTAATTAGACCTGAATAATCCTACAGAATTATAAAAATACCATACTGTATCAATACATATGTAGTCCTTTAGATTGGAAACAACTTTACAAAGTTATCCTGTATCAACTGCTGAGAGAGAAGAAATCAAATTTGAGGATCAGCTCGGTGCTTCAATTGCTATTTATCATCAACTTACCTCTTTTGGTGTTAAAACAACTGAGTTTTATAGAACGGTAAAAGAAAAAAAAAAACCACCTCTATGTGCATCCTAGCTTTGTCACTACAATAATTTAAAAATATAAAAGTAACAGAAACTGTAATTTTTCTTGCACAAAACAAACTTACATTTTACTTCCTCCAGATAGAACAGGTGAGTTCTCAAGTAGTACTCCTCAAACCTTAATATGCATATAAATCACCTGAGGAGCTTGTTAAAATGCAGATTCTGATTCACAAGATCTGGGTAGGGGTCTGAGAGTCTGCATTTCTAGTAAGCTCCCTAGTGATATCAAATTTATTCATAGAGCAAGTAGCAAGCTTCTAAAAAAAAAAAGCGTAACTTACAGTATTTAGATGGTCATTGTTTGCAAAGCACCAGTCTTGATAATGTGTCCAATTAAATTCCTAATTAAGCAACCTAACACTTTTCTGTCCTTATCTTACTTGACCCGTAATACGGACATGATATTTAAGCCCTCCATCATTCTTAATATCTAGAAAACTTATCCGTAACCTTCCTTCTACCTCTCTTTCTTTTTGATCTTTTCCCATGCTCCTCATACATGTGGGTGCATCACAGAATTCCATTCATAGCTTCATTTCTTCCATTTCTAACGCTGTCCCTGGACCACCTACGTGCTAATGGTCCAACTTCTGCATCTCCGGCCTAGATGTCTCCCAGTCTTAGATCCATTTACTCAACTACCTGACAGACATTTGTTAGTCTTCACAAGTACCTCAACATAAAATATCTCATGAACTCATCAATACCTTACACTCCTAGAAACCAACTTTTTCAACCCTGTATTGACTTTGTGACCAGCACCACCATCCACCCATTTGTCCAAACCACATTTTTTTAAGACTCCATCCTTCTCTCTCATCAAGTGCAATTAATCCCATGTTCTAATTATTTCTCAAATTTCATTTCTTCCTCTCTAATGTCAATATCAGTCTGGACATGGATCATTTCCGATCTAGTTACCACAGTAACTGGTTTAACCAGTCTTCTTGCTTCCAATCTCATTTTCCTCCTCAATTTCACCCTTCAGACTACTGTGTAATCTTTGCAAACATAACTTGATAGCTTTTCCCTATTAAAATTCACCAATGATTCCCCATTACCTTTGGGAAAAAGTAATAACTTTTTCCCAGAATATTTAGACAAATAAAACATCAGTCTCTTCTCCAATGTTTAGACAAATAAAAGCACTAGTCTCATATTCCAATGAGGGAAGGAGTATGGTAAAACAATGTATCAATTTTCAGGTGGCTTAGGTTTGCATACTATTTTTCTTTTTGGGGGGTGGGTGTACCCCCACGGCTTGTGGGATCTTAGTTCCCCAACCGGGGATTGAACCCAGGCCCTTGGCAGTGAAAGCTCTGAGTCCTAACCACCGGACCGCCAGGGAATTCCCCATTTCTATATACTAGCTACGTGACCCTGTATAACAATGAACATCTCCAAGCCTCAGTTTCTTCAATGGAAAACAGATAAAATTGCATACCTACCCCCACAGATTATTTCAAATATTAAGATATGAATGTGAAAGCATTTCTATAAACCATGAAGTGCTAAACAAATTTGAACTACTGTATTAGCTTCCATCCCAACGTATGCCGAAGATTCTGGTTGCAAAATAGTTTCGTGGGCTACGACAACCTCCTATACGCACCCCGTATGTCTCTCCAATGACTGAAAATTCATAAATAAAATTAAGTTACCGGATCACCAGAGCACAAGACTTACTTAATAGTCCTCAATATTCTTATGTGGTTGAAGTAATTAATGATATTTAACTTAATAATAAACTGATATGTTCTTAAAAAGTGGTTATTTTATAAATCTCAAAGTAAATCTCAAGGTAAGTTGTTGGTACAGTCATTTAAATTTCAGCTCCATTAAAAAATTAATTGGAGGACAAAAATCAGCAGGGAATATTTAGAGATATTTTCTTCTATTAACTATTTAGACTGGGTACTGTCTATTGACATATAAGCTTGATCCTCTAGAGACTAATATGAAAGTTAAAAAGTCACCATTACAAAACCAAGACTTTCTTTCCCCCCAAGTTTCTGGCTTATTTCTCAGATATGCTTGCTGGTCTATCAATTAGAAGAGAAAATTTGCTGCATTTTTCTAAACTAAAAAAATGATAGAGCACATTAATTCTGCTCTCAGCAATATCTTTCTTTGTTAAATAGGGACTTAGGAGGATTATGGACTATAATAAAAGCACTGTTTTCAGTCCCTTTTCCAATATTTATAAAAATAGGATTCCTTAACTTTCAAAGGGCAAAACTCCTTTAAAAAAAAAAAAAAGAAAAAACAAAATCTACTACAAAAGTCAGCACTTCGGTACCTGATTGTGGTAACAAGGCCAAAATCCAAGACGAAGCCCTTTATTGCACATCGTGTTCCAACATCTTGGGCAGCCCCATCTTGCGACCTCTCCAGATTGGCTGCTCCTGCTCTCTCTACTGCAGAGAGAACTTCAATTAGAGAAATTCTGAAGCTCGTAAATCTAAACTGGATACTCCCCTCATTGGAGGTAAGGATGGTAAGAATCACTAAAAAGATTCAAATTAGAGAAGGTTTCATATATATCTAAGTGGCTTGAAACCACTATAATGCAGGCAGCTGAGAGTCTTATTATGCAAGTCTATTCACCTAAAAAAAAAATCTTAAGGAAAAGAATGGCAGCAAATTATTAGGTAACCTGAAAAAATAGGTTATATAATCATAAATCTCTAAAGAGGAAATATTCTCCACTAAACCTGTGTAGAATTTATATCTATAATACAAACTTACAGCTGACCATTCATGTTCATAATCCTTATGAGAAAAGCAAGCAAGAAAAAAACTAGGACACATTATCAACCACTTTTCATGCCCTAAAATAACTTCATTGAAAAAATGATTGGTTAAAAACCACTGGTTAGGAAGGAGAGGTTTCCCTGCTGACTTAAGCCTAGCTGCCTAAGCAAGGCTTTAGAAAATGTCTTCACCTACAACAGTGCAAAGGCAGAAGGAGCAGAGGCTATGGCGGTCTTCCTAGTGACACTTCCAAGTCACATAAATGGGGTATGTTTCTGGGACAGACTGCCAACAAGTTACTGAAAGAAGAGAAACAAGAACAGCAAAAACCTGACAAATAAACAGGCCAATGCCCTCATGTGTTTTATTATGACATAAAAGGTAAGTCTTAACTAAAGTTACCTTGAGGCTATCAGATCGAAATCACATCCTCCATACTAAACATTATCCAAATTGTGAAAAACTGAATTGGTTTTCAAGCTGATTTTCCACAAAAATTTGTTCCACAAAAAATGACATAAAACATGTATAAAACATTTCTTAGACCAAGCAAGTAAGAAGCCACATCCCAAAGAACTTCAGGAATTAAGATTTTTCAATCAGAGTTATAAAAAAACAATTTTAACCACTTTTACCACCATGAATTTTAATCAAAAGTGTTCTGGTATGTGCTATGCAACAGAATGAAGTTAAAACTTTTGAGATACTGTAACCTGTATTTACTAAATAATTTAACAATGATTTTACCTTACCTGAGTGTGAAAATTTGAAATGGTGGTTGTTTCAATATCTTTCTTGCCCAGAATTTCCATTTTCACTGGAGTGTTGGGGAAATTAAAAGCAAAGTAGTCCAAGAAGTCTGGGAGATAAGCGGCCGCTCCATGCACTATTGCTAAAGCATAGTAAGCAGCATTTTTCTCGTTTTCACTGAATGTCAAAGCAAGAAACTCCTCAGAAAATCTCTCCATCTCCATTGGAGACAAAAATGAGAGTTCATCCATGTAAGCATGAAGGACAAGAGCACCACCATTGGACTGGTGTTCCTCATGAATAAAGTTGCTAAATTTAGTACCTGTTTTTAAGAAATTTCTACGAATAGAATGTTCCTGGTGAGTCATAAAAGGTGTTTGTACTCCCTGGGGTACCCGATATTCTTGCATGCCCAAATTTAATCGACACAGCTGTTCATCTTTCAGATACCTGAAGGACTCCTTATTAACTCCTGAAGTGCTATTTATTTGTCCTTGGGTGAGGATTTCCTTACTGATGCGGGTCAGGCCAGCACAGATGGTTTGTACTTCCTTATTGTACATTTTAAGGCGTCTTCCTCGCATATCTTCTCGGTGTTTCTTTTTCTTTTTCTTCTTTATTTTCTTCAAGACAAAATCATCAGCTCTCTGGGTTTTACCATTTTCATCTGGTGTTTCTGGCCACAATAATTAAAAAGAAGTTAGTTGCTAGGCCTAATGTCAACATACAAGCTTCTTAAGGTATGCAATCTCAAATTAAATAGCCTATTCTCAGTTTCTCTGAATTTGCCACTATAATTTACATGTTTATAAAATGAATGAGACAAAGATCTTAAAATACAAAAATATTCTGGATTGAAAATTATGCTAAAAAGTAGGTAATGCAAAGGTAAGCATATAACCTAATATGACTTACAATCAAAACTAAAGATAATATCCAAATAATTTCACATATGCCATACTGTATGGAATATCTGTTCAGGAACCACTGTAAAATCTAAATTAAAGCTCGCCATATTTTGCTGTTTGTCTACAAGTTACTATGATATATACAGGCGAATCAAAGACAAATTAAGCTGTTAAGACACCATTTTGCCTAACAAATTGGCAAGACTGGGGGTGGGAGGGAATTCTTATACACTGTTGCTAGAAATATAAACTGGTACAACCTTCATGGAGGGCAATTTGGTACCCCCAAAATGAATATGCACCAAAGCCTTGGAAATATTTATAATTCTTGGTCCCATAAATTCCACCCCCAAGTAAAAATTACCCAAGAAAATAACTAAGGAAAGTTAACATAAAGATATCCACAACAGTGTTATTTAGGGAATCCCCTAAATGACTAAAAACAGAATATGGATTAAACTCTGGTACTTACATACTGATAAAATACTACCCAGCCATTCTAAATTATATTATAGGTAAAAAGAACTGACAAATTACAAGGTTATGAAATGTTTACATTGTCACGCTTCCAGAAAGCCTTCTCTAACAACTCTTTCCCACCCAATTTGGATAGCTACTCCTACTATGTGCTTCCTTAATACTGTACTTCCCCTATTACAGCACTTAACACATTAATTTTCCACCTTTCCTCTAGACTGTAAGCAATCTAAGGTCAGTGGTATGTATCTTACCTTTCTTTCCAGAGCATCTAACATATGTATAATCTGATCTTATTTTTATAATATTAAATATTCATTCAAACATTTATTAAGTACCTACTATATGCCAGAGACACTGCTGAGCACTAGAGATACAGTGTTGACTGAGACAGATATGATCCCTACCCTCTTGGACCTTATAATCTATTTGGACTTCAAAGAGAAAGTATCAGTATGCTACTCTAGATGCTGGGGAAGCTCTCTTTAGGAGATGACATTTAGGCTGAGTCCTAAATAATAAGACAAGCCAGGCAATGTTTTCTAGGGAAAAATATTCTAGAGAGAAGCAAAGGACCTAAAGAGAAAAACGTATGACTTATCTATATATATTTCATATATACACAACACAGAAAACTATCTGGAAAAATATACACCAAGGTATTAATGCTAGTTATCTAGGCCGGCATAGGATTATAAATGTCTCGCTTTCTTCTTTTTTGCTTACCTATATTTTCTAATTTCTACAATAAACATACATTACTTTTATAATTTAAAATATTACTTTTAATTTTTAAAGGAGTATCACAGATTGATAAACCAAAAATAGAACAGCATCTTTATTTACTAGTTGGGCAATAGTCCCAGCAAGAAATATTCAGGATTAAATAACAGGTATAGTCCTGACCAACCTTCAAGCTTGGTGTGGTATTTATTGTATAGAATTTATCCACCCATAAACAGTACTTCTGACATGATTCAAGTAATTCAGTGTTAAGACAGATACTCCAATTAATCCTATTACTACATCTGGGAAGAACAAGTTCAATAACTTTTACAGTAAAGAATTTACTTGGTATAATGTGTAAATATATGACAAATTGCACCACTCAATACAAAATCATTCCAAGTCACCAGATATTACAGAAGTTATAAAACCTTCTAAGGAAAATATTTAAATGTACAAGTCAGACTTTAAAGTGAGTGTACAGATACCAAATGACTTTCATTCTGTTTAATATTTGATTTTAAACAACAAAAAGAAAGCCCTTCATTTGCAAGCATCACTTATAGGTAAACTGAAATCATATACCAAAATATAATGTAATTAGATTGTTTAAAGTGGCAAGAGGAAAAGCAATCTTTTATTTTATATGTAACTAAATCTTTGAGAATTCTTAAAATACGTAGTAACAGTAATTTGTATTTCTTACCAGATAAAATTAATCTAAATACTTTTCCCATATATCAAATCAGTAATTTGGGCAATTCTCCCAAGCAACTAAATGTTAATGCCATTAAATATAAAGGTTAGACCAATTTTAAAATAGTCATCTAATTATCCTCTGCTAAATGTTTTGGCAATTTCACAGGGGGGAAAAAAAAAAAGCAAAGGAAAAGAAAGAGAAAGAAAAAGAAAAAATACCTATGAATAGATAGGTTATTTTAAGCTTCAGAGGAGGTATTTGGTATGCAGAAGATGAATTGTGACCTAGATCTGCCACTGAAATTAACACCAAGAAGGAGCTGCCTTGATTGTAACACATTTTCTATACTACTATCAGCTTACCAATGGTATTTCTATCATGGCCAAGGCTCTGTGGGTTTCATTCCAAAACTCATTTATATGAGAACGATTTAATTAGTCTAACACAACCCATCTCAAAAAAAACACTGCACAAGGAAATGAAAAGGGCCTTAAATTGATTGTAATCTCATATTTCAACATAAAAGTCTAAAATATGAAATAAATTTCAATCTCCTCACTAATCCTATTTTTCAAATTTTGATTCTTATCTAAGGCTGAGATAAAACTTGCCTTTGTTTATACAGAAATTTGAGACTACTTGTATCACACTAGCTAATGAATTTCCATGAATAAACAAAATTTATTTTTGAATTATTGTGATGGCAACTAATTGAGAATGGCATACATACACAAAGTTGTTAAAGGTTATTACAGTAAGTTAGTCACCGGTGCTTTAGAAGAATGATACTGGGGTTGTCTTTCCTAGCATTAAAAATGTTATTTAAAAGAAAGTTTTTGCAATAAATATTTCAAATCAATGTTGTATACCTTAAACTTACATAATGTTGTATGTCAATTATATATCAATTTTTTAAAAAAATCAATGTCTCAAGTCTTCACAATCTTTCCATTTCTGGTAGAGTGTTTTTAGCTTTCCAGAGAATGTATTCAGGAAGTAATAATTTGAGTATTTCCCTACAGTGCAGAAGTGAATATTTATTGACACCAGTTCTTTTATAGAAAAAGAGCCAAGATACACTGTATCTGTGATTAAGAAAAGCTTTCACATATCAAACTGTGAAATTAAATATAAAAAGAAGTATGTAACTCTACAGAGGAAGATACAAACATCTGAGAGATAAACTGTTGGCTGTCTTAAAAAAGGTCATTATAACTATAGATTAATCCATGACACTATCAATAAAATCCTCATATGTGCTAATACCATTAATATTATCAGCTATTAAATAGTATCATTTATTTAACATCACTATTGAAAGCTTTCATTAATGAAAAAGAAATTACCTTTCCACATATCAAAACTTAAGTTCATTAACACCATTCTTATGTTTGAATTACAGCTTAGAACTGAAAAATATGTAATATCCTCACTTCCTAAAAATTATGGTGGATGAGCAAAAGCAAAACAATTATAATTTTTTATATTTTATTAATCATAATAAAGAATAAAGGCTAAAGTTTTATTTTCTGAAAGTAAATTCTCTTTGGTCTTATTAAAAGTTCTTCCAGCTCCACATAACATCCTGACTAAAAAGGAAAAACAAAAAACTGCAGATCTGGAAGCCACCATTTTAGTAAATCACTGTACAGTTACAACACTGCCTTACTTTACCTGCCACCCCTCTAATTATGGTGTTTAAGAGTGATTGGCTAGATTTGAATCCCTGTCCTACCCCTTCCTAGCAGTATTACCTTTTGCAAGTTAATTTCTTTGTACCTTGTTTCTCATTAGTAAAATGGGGGAAAACAACAGTACCTCCTCATAAAATCAGTGTGCAGAGTAAATGAAACAAAGCATATAAGTATTTAGAATAGTCCCGGAACATGACAAATACTCAACACACGTTAACTGCTATTATTACTGCAAAAAGTTTAATTGTAGAGGCAGTAGAGTATGTTATTGAAGAGCAGATGCTTTTACAGTTAGACACACCCAGGTTAATGTCCCAGCTCCACTACTCACTAAGACCTCTGGGCAAGCGCATAAATCTCCTCAAACTTTTACCATCTAAAATGTTATTAATGCTAGTATCTATTTCAGAGTTATTTTAAGAATTAAATGAGACAATGAATATAAAGCCCTCATCTCAGTATTTGACACACAACTAAGTCCTCCCTCACCATTTTTATCATTTTCATAATAATAATATTTGATAACATTTCTTGAAATAATTGGCAATAATTCTGGGATATCAAAACTAGAGCTAGAGGGACTTCCCTGGTGGTCCAGTGGTTAAGAATCTGCCTTCCAGGGACTTCCCTGGTGGCGCGGTGGTTAACAATCTGCCTGCCAATGCAGGGGACACGGGTTCGAGCCCTGGTCCAGGAAGATCCCACATGCCACAGGGCAACTAGGCCCGTGTGCCACAACTACTGAGCCTGCGCTCTAGAGCCCACAAGCCACAACTACTGAGCCCACGTGCCACAACTACTGAAGCCTGTGTGCCTAGAGCCCGTGCTCCGCAACAAGAAGCCACCGCAATGAGAAGCCCGCACACAGCAACGAAGAGTAGCCCCCACTCACCGCAACTAGAGAAAGCCCACACGCAGCAACGAAGACCCAACGCAGCCAAAAATAAATTAATTTTTTTTAAAAAAATTAAAAAGAGGCTTCCCTGGCGGCGCAGTGGTTGAGAGTCCGCCTGCCGATGCAGGGGACACGGGTTCGTGCCCCGGTCCGGGAGGATCCCACACGCCGCGGAGCGGCTGGGCCCGTGAGCCATGGCCGCTGAGCCTGCGCGTCCGGAGCCCGTGCTCCGCAACGGGAGAGGCCGCAATAATGAGAGACCCGCGTACCGTTAAAAAAAAAAAAGAAAGAAAAAGGAAAAAGAAAAGAATCCGCCTTACAATGCAAGGGACGCAGGTTCAGTCGATCCCTGGTCGGGGAGCTAAGATCCCACATGCCGCGGGGCAACTAAGCCTGCATGCCACAACTGGAGAGAAGCCCACACCCCGCAAGGAAGATCCCGTATGCCACAACTAACACCCGACACAGCCAAATTAATTAATTAATTAAAAAAAAAAAAACTAGAGCTAGAAATTATCAACCTAGAGTACAATGAGGTGGACCACAGAGAATCACATTAAAAGGGGAAAAATCTCTGAAAGAGGGAAGAAAACTATTATTCATCAAGTGTCTGCTAGGGATCATGTATGTTATCTCATTTTAATCTCCAAACAAACCAGTGAAGTAGATATATAAATCCTTTTTACAGAGAAAAAAACAGAGCTTGAAACAAGATATGTTACCTATATTAGGTCACAAAGGTAACAGGTGACAACCTAGATTCAAACTCTTACCTGACTCCAAAACTCTTCTTTCTGCCTTCTCTATCTACTCCCCTTAGATGATCAACTAAAATTATCTAATTACAACTAATGGACTTGAGGTGGCTTGGAAAAACCTCCAATAAATGGAGCATCACTACATTCAACAAATATTTTACTGAGTGCCCACGACAAGATAATCCTACATAATCACAAAAATAACATTATTTAGGTTATGCAAAAAATGTCCTTAAAGGCCTGTTTGCCTCTCTCTAGGCAGGTAAAGTAAAACATCAGTCCCTGAAGGTGTTGCTCTGATAAATGAGATTATCTGTTTATCTCAGTCCTCTGTATAATCCCCCAATAATTCCCCACTCCTATCACTGAAAACAATAAACTATTTCTAAATTAAAATTCCTGCCAATAGCTTTTTGACATCACAGAAAATTTCAATTTGTTGTGTGACTTAGGGACTCTTTCCCTGTGAGAGCAGTTGGGCAGTTGGTCAAAGATGAAAAATGTGAGAAAGGAAGCCTGCCTCACTAGAGTATATAAGAGCAATCCTGTCATTTTAATGACAGTGGAGAAGAGAGCTATGGAAATCAACTTCCTCCTTTCCTTTTTTAAAAAAATATTAAAATACTACTAAAATCATTAATTTATTAGCCAAGAATAATTAAGAAGAAGCATTACTTTTTTTGATGGAGTTTTTTTTGAGGAAGTTTGTTCTAGGCTTTTATGAGCAATAAGAGGGACAGAAAAAATTAAGATTTCAAAAGACACAGGTAACTATCATTTAATTAAGATTCAAGCCTGTTGCTTGCAAGAATCAAACAATATTTTAGTATCTCTTTATTAACAATGCAAATGTACTTAGTGGAAAGTGAAAAGCTAACTGGACCATGAGTCAAAAAAACTGGGTTCTATATTCAGTTCTATCATATACTAACTAGAAAAGCTAAAGTGTGACACTTCAGCTCTTCAAAAGTCACTATACTTCCCATTTTACATACAAAGCAAGTTTACCTTAGCATTTACAGATTAAATTTTTGTTTCAACTATTTATGAGCAACTCCAAATGTCTGGAACCAAAATTTATAATTAACCTATACATGAATTTGGATTGAGTACTGTCGGGCTGGTGTGCAGGAACAGGTCTCTCAGCTGAATGATCTGTCTCAGGGATCAGCAAACTTCTTCTACGAAGAGCCAGATCATAAGCTTTGCAGGCCATATCGTTTATCCCACCCAACTACTGGCTATACTGCTGTAGTGCAAAAACTCCCAGAGACAATACAATTGAATGAGTGGAGTGGTGTCCCAATAAAACTTTATTTCTGGACACTGAACTTGAATTTCATATGATTTCATATGTCATGGGTTTTTTCCAACCATTTAAAATGTAAAAACCATTCTTAGCTCAAAGGTTGTACAAAAATAGGTAGTGGAACTTGATTTTTGAAAAAGGTACAAAAGTAATTCGATGGAGGAAGGATGGTCTTTTCAACAAAAGGAGCTGGAGCAGTTGGATATCATAGGCAAAAAAAAAAAAAAGAACCTAAACCACACACATTATACAAAATTAACTCAAATGGATCAGAGATTCAAATGTAAAAGTTAAAGTTAAATAAAACTTTTGGGAAAACAACAGGAGAAAATCTATGGGACCTAGGTCTTGGGACCTCAGACATGACACCAAAAACATAATCTATAAAAGAAAATCAACAAATTAGACTTTAACAAAATTTAAAATGTTTGCTCTCTGAAAGACCCTGTTAAGAGGATGGAAAGACAAACAACAGAGTGGGAGAAAATATTTGCAAACCATTATTCTGATAAAGAATATACATATCTGTAATATATCAAGAATTCTCAAAACTCAATAGTAAAAAAGCAAACAATTCAATTAGAAAATGGGCAAAAAACTAAAGAGACATTTTACTGATGAGACTATATGGACAGCAAATGATGGCATGAAAAGATGTTAAATATCACTAGCCATTGGGGAGATGCAACTTAAGTCCACGATGAGGTATCATTACACATTATTACAACAGATAAAATAAAAATAGTAACAATACCAGACACTGGCAAGGATGTGGAGAAAGTGGATCTCTCATATATTGCTGGTGGGAATGTAAAGTGGTACAGATATTCCAGAAAATAGTCTGGCGATATCTTCCAAAAATAAAAAATTTAAAAAAAACATATACTTAACCACATGACCCAGCAATTGCATTCACAGAAAAATGAAAATTTACATCCACACAAAAACCTGAACATGAATGTTCATAGAAGCTTTATTCATAATGGCCAAATTGGAAACAACCAAAATGTCCTTCAACAGGTGACTAAAATGTGACTATACTGTGATACCATAGAACACTACTCAGTAATGAAAAAAAAATGAGCTATTGATACATACAACTTGAATAGATCTCAAGGACATTCTGAGCGGGAAAAAAATCTCAAAAGATCACATACCATATATATTCCATTTATGTAACATCCTCAGAATGACTAAATTATGGGTTGGAGAACAAATTAGTGGTTTCTAGGGGTTGGGGAAGGTGGGGAGACACAGGAAGTTCTAAGATTACAAAGAGATAGCACAAGGGGCATCTTTGTGGTGATGGAATAGTTGTGTACCTTGACTGCAGTGGTAGTTAAACTAATCTACAGGTGTTAAAATGGCACAAAATTATACACACACCATTGTACCAATGTTAATTTGTTAATTTTCTGGTGTTGATATTATACAATAGTTATGTAAAATGTAACCTTCGGAGGAAATTAGTGAAGAGTAAAGACCACCCTGTACTATTTTTGCCATTTCCTGTGAATATATAATTATCTCAAAATAAAAAGTTAAAAGAGTTTCTGAAAACCTGCGGATAAGGAAAGGGAAGACATAGTTCTGTAAATAACAAGGGTCTAGCCACTCTCCTTATTAATCTTAGAGTTGTTTCAAGGATCAAGCATGATAAAATAACAAAAAGCAGTTTTAACAGTACTTAATAACAGCCAGACACTTAAGTGCTTTCCACATATTGTCTCACTTAAGCCATAAACAATCTTATAAAAGAAATACCACAACCCCATTTTACAGACAGGAAAACTGGAACTGAGGGAGCTTAAAGTAATTTGTCCATGGTCACACAGTAAGTGGTAGAGCCACGATTTAAACTCAGATTGACTCCAGAGGCATGCCTCCAGCACATCACTATAATAAGTATAAAGATATTTAGTGGAAAAACAAAAGGTATCCATCAAAGTGTAGTGCAAAACCGTGGATTAAACAAAGGTTAAACCAGTTTATTTTCTGTAAGAGTCTCAGAACTTTTAAAATGCCAGTGTGTGTCATAGAGCTAGGAGGCTATTGTTTTTTCCCCAACATATTTGGCAAGGGAATCTTTCCCTCCAGAATATATAATCCAACAGTCTCTCATTCAAAAGTCAAAATGTTTACACTGGAGTTATTGTGGTGATCATTTTGCAATATATACAAATAATGAATCATTATAATATTAAAAATAATATGTGTCAATTATATCTCAATTTTTTTAAAAGTTAAAATGTTTAAATGACCTAATCTTAACCCACTTTCCTCCTTCACATACTAGCAAACCACAAATGTTTGGACTGCACTGTCCACTGTGGTAGCCAAGAGCCAAAAGGACTATTTAATTATAAATTAATTAGAAATAAAATTAAAAATTCAGTTCCTCAGTCACACTAGCCACATTTCAAGTCTTCAAGATTTGTTCAAGGGCCACATATGACTAATGGCTACCATACTGGACAACACATTTATAGAAAACATTTTCATCATCATAGAAAGTTCTGTCAGGCAGCACTGGGTTAAAAGTTCATTTTTGTTTGTTTTTTAAAGACATGGCCTCTGCAATTTTCAGAGATGCACACTGTGTTATGAACTATTATACATGTATTTGCCGCTATCCTCCCATAAAAGGGGGCTAGGACAGAAATTCTTAATAGGACTGGCTACTGTCACTCTGATGCCAAGGCACAGGGAAAAGATAAGCAAAAAAGTGGAAAACATGAATAGCAAACAGAGAAAGCAACATCATGCAGCTGGAGGATGAAGCTTGAACTTGGATTCAGGAGACCTGGGTTCTACTCCCTATTAGATCAATGATCTTTTTTTTTTTTTTTGGTACCTGTTACTAATTAACTGTGACTAGACAAGTCTCTTCACTACTTTAGGCCTCAGTTTTCACTCTTCAACAATACAAATTTGACTTAGATGATCTCTAAGATTCCCTCTAGCTCTGTACAGTTGAAACACACAAAAACACATACACACATGAAATGAGAAGGTGAGAAATAAAGGCACAAATAAAAGACAGCAAGATCACTGCATATTAGTGGTGGAAATTGGCATTCCTGTCAGTTTGGCACAAATTCTACTCCTGAGGATAAGACTTGGATACCACCAAAGGAAGAAAGATTTAGTTCAATTCAATAAAAAATTACTGAGCAATTATTTGCAACAAACTGCACTATCTGGAAGTAGCCCCCCCACACACACACACACAAATTAATTAGGCCTAGGTTAAGACCAAATATGTTGAAGAAATCCAAGACTCACCAAACTTGAGATTGAAAGACTAGTTCATTAACACGTAATAACTGCCCCAGTACTAAGAAACATAAAAGTATTTTAAACTCTTCTTGAGGAGACAACTCTAACAAATTATATAAAATCATATACAAAATACAAACACATGGCATAATCAAAATTCTTATCCCTCCCCCCACCATACCCTTCTTCTAAAGAGAAAGTAAATAAATGCTACAGGTTCTTGGGAATATGAAAACTGCAATTTTGGTCAACCTAACTTCTCTAGAACCCACACTCAGATAGTCCTACATTTTCTGGGCTAAATATTCTTGACTTTAGTGAGTTTACTGGAAATAAATAAATTCTCAATCTGTTGCACCGGGCAGATGAAAAAGCAACTGGAATTCTTGTCTCTACTATCTCCTACTGAACTTTTCAGAGGCTTGGTTGGTCCTATTTTCTAGGATCAAAGGGGAGAGAAAACCTTCCCCATCCCTTTTCTGAAAATTAAGATTTCATATGAAAATTAAAAATGAGTTTTACTTCCACGTAAAAAAAGAACCAAGATAAACTGCGTTTGATATCTCACCTTGAAGAAGCTAAGGCAACCAGTGAGTCGAGCCTAATCTCGGTACAAATTCAAACTCCTTAAAGCCCCAAACCATACTCGTGAATATTGTGGAGCAGAGGAGAGTGAATATTCAAGCTTTCCATCAAAGAAAACAAGGAAAAAAGGTATTTCACCGACAAGCCTTTACTTTAGACAGGCAGTTTTCAATACCCCACCTACTAATCCCACGCCAAGGACCGCGCGGCGCGGAAACCCTGGCGAATTTGAAAACAAACGTTGGTAAAGGCTCGGGGAGGGGGAACTTGTAAGGGGGTTAGTAACTGACAGCTCGGCCTCGAAGCGAGAAGCTTCAAGTAGGTCAGACGGTGTCAACGGTTTGAAATCCAGGATCCACCCCAGTGGGCTTAGGGGAGTAGAGCAGCAGGAGGTAAGCAGGGAGCTGGAGTCTTTCAGGGCTAAAGGGGCGGGATATCGCAACAGAGAGAGACCTAGATAGAGCCCAAGCTCGAGGCAGTTCGGCTGCTCTCACCTCTCTTGGGGGCCTTGATTAGAGGCACCCCTCCAGTCCTCTCGCCGTTTTCCTGCTTGTCCTTGTGCTTGAGCTCTCCCGGAACGCAGGAGCCGGGGTCACCATCAGAGCCGCGGTGGTGATGGTGCTTGTGCCGCTCCTTGTGGCCCTTATGCTTGGGCCCGGCCGCGCTCACCGTCAGGGGCGAGAAGGTGAAGAGGGCCGAAGTGCCCGGGGCCGGGAGCGGGGCAGCAACAGCGGGCCCGGCGGGTGCCAGCGAAGGTGGCGGCGGAGGAGGCAGGAGCAGAGGCTCAACAGGGCCTGGGACGGCTGGGGCTGCATTCGTAGGCGGCAGCGGCCCGGGATGTTGGCGGCTGCGACGCCGCCGGTGAGGGGGAGCGAGAGGGGGGTCCTGGCTCGGCCGCCCCCGCTTCTCCTGAGACCCCCCACTGCTCGCTCGGCGCTGCCGCTTCACTCCCCGCGGCGAGACCCCAGCATGGGGTTTCTCCTTCCCCTCTTTGTCCGGCTCCTCCTGCCCCGCCACCGCCCGTACTATGCGGACCGCTCCGACCTGCGCAGCCATTTCACCCACAAACACACATTTAAATGGCCCGACCGCCCCCCCGTCCGCGTACCGCGCAAGCGCCGCCCGCGCACGGCCCGCTGGGCATTGGAGTCTCTCCCCTACTCTCCACTTCTCGGCCATTCTTCGTCCAGCGCTGAATATGGCCGGAAGCAGTACTTACCGGAGCTTCTCCGCAGGGCCCTCCAACCGAGCTCTATTGTAAAGCACTCTGGGCCGCGCAGAGCCTCACGGGAGCGGTAGTTCTCCGTGCCCCCGCCGCGTCGCTGGCTCGGTGAGCAGAGGAGCCGAAAGGGAGCGTGCGCCGAGTCACGCTTCGGGCTGCGACGCAACCGCCGCTGGGCGGAGAGTTGCCGCCAACCGCCTTAACGGCCGAAACAATGTTAATGGCTTTCAGTCTGTCGGCGCGTTCCCATTATCGTCTCCGTGTGCCCCTTCGTCATTTTACACGGAGGAGTTGGTCTCCATAGTTACTTTTCAATTTCCTATTCCTCTCATAACCTTTGTGAGGTACAAGAATCCCCGGCCTTTTACCCCTGGACAAACGATGAGATGCAGAGGAAAAAGGAACTTGGTAATATGTCAAATGAGGGCGATTTTGCTTTAAAATCGAACGGAGCTGCAAATCAGACATTTCTGAACCTCTTCCTGGCCACTGATTGCCATGGTTACAAGTATAGGCGCGACAAGGCAGGTGCAAGAACTGCCTGGGAGCCTGGTGAGCGCCGCCCACCTCGCCGTCGAGCCACATCCCCTCTAGTGCCTGGAAATGTATAGAGTTCATCCATTATTTTGAATCCTTCCTTACAATTACGGGAAAATTCTAGATGGAAAAACATGTTTTGAAATTTCTTAATAAGATTTTTTTCAAATCGTATGTATACGATTGCATAAATTTGAGAAGTGTGTCTACCAGAGAACACTCCAGAAATCGTCACTACTCACCAAGGTTTCCGCCCAGAAATTTATTTACAATTTGATCGTCACTTTACATTTTACCGCCTTGATAAAGATATTTGGAAATAATTGTTTACAATGAAGTACTCAGATAAAATCTCTGTGGTTTGATGACACTAGTACCTGGAAAAGTACTCAGCTCGATGAACACTATAAAGTTAGTTTAAAAAAGTTTATTGAGCACCTCTTGTGTACATTACACTACAATAAACAGGTAATATTTCATCCAGTGTGTGCCTTCATTGGGATTCCTAATGAAAAATATTGAAGAACAAATGCTGCTTAAGTATTTCATTTTTTAGAAAGTTATGAACTCTTAAGTGAAGTCATTAGGATAAGTCAGAGGAATCCTTTGTAATAATTACCCACTAACTTGTTACATAAAATTAGATTTGAAAGATCAACTTTAAGATAAGGCAGATCCATATTCATATAGAAAAAAAATTTTAACTAGTAGTGCCTTTAGTTAGTTGGATATAAATTGTACATGTTTATATAGGACCTTTGAAATAAAAAAAAATGCCACCAAAAGATAGCTACTTTGTTGATTATTCTTCTAGATTTGGTAAATGAATAATATTGGCTAAAGCTTGTCAAGAATGTGCTTGAATATCTTGTTATTTGGTATATCCAAACGAAAAACTGATTACTGTCATTACATATATTTATTATTTTATTTTTATTTATTTATTTTTTTGGCGGTATGCGGCCTTCTCACTGCTGGGGCCTCTCCCGTTGTGGAGCACAGGCTCCGGACGCGCAGGCTCAGCGGCCATGGCTCACGGGCCCAGCCGCTCCGCGGCATGTGGGATCTTCCTGGACCGGGGCACGAACCCGTGTCCCCTGCATCGGCAGGCGGACTCTCAACCACTGCACCACCAGGGAAGCCCTGTCATTACATATATATTGTATTCTCTTTAAATATAACTTCTTTTTCTTACTACTCTTGTTTCCCACAACACTTGGAAAGATGTATCTCCGTTTAGGCAAAAATAATTCCCAGGGAATAATCATTGTCACAAGCAATAATTTTGTACTGTAACCACAAGGTAAGATTTTTCAAAACATTTTTTATGGTAACTTCTGACAATATAGACATTTAATTGAGATCCAATTTTTACAAATCTTTTAAAGTTTATATTTATGTAGGAAAGTAAAGTAGACTAAAAATAACTTCCAAAAATGAAAAATAAGTCCATTGTAAAACTTTCTCATACAGCATTCTCTATACATAGCTTAAATGACAAACTCCTATTTGTGCTTTCCAACCCAGTGTAAATGAGATGAAAATGTAAAACTTCTGACATTTATTTGCATATTGCTTTTAAATGCTATTAGCACATTACCATATTTTCATGGTAGATATTATGAATATACAGCACTTATTCTAGCTAGCAGTATTCTAGTAGTTTCATTTGCAGATTCACTTGCAGCTGATTTTCCAAAGTTGTGTTAAATATTCCAAGTTGATGGTGGGTTCCTTGGTCCTTTGGGTTTTGAAAAACGATTTGCAAAACCTGGGAACAAAAATAAAATTGAATGAAAAAAGAAAGATTTCTTATACAGAAATGAACACTTGGATTTTAGAGTGTATTATAATATGTGCAAATACATGGATTTTTTTTCACAGCATCTTTGATCAATTTAGTAATTTTTTTGTAAAAGCATTCTAGTAATTATGTTAGTGCTTAAATGATAACAATAGAATACTAATAACATTTTAAATTTGTAGAACACTTACAAATTTAATAATAGTAATAATTAGATGATTGTAATAGCCTTTGGTAATTCAGCATATAGTATTCTTTTTTCCCAGGTTTATCGAAATATTATTGACATATGTTTGTTTACATGTGACATGTAAGTTTAAGGTGTACAGCATGGTGATTTGATACATGTATATATTGTGAAATGATTACCACATTAAGGTTAGTTAACACCTACATCCCCTCACATAATTGTCTACTAATGTGTGTGGTGATTTTTTAAGATTTTTCTTTTCAATATAAGATTTTACTTTTAACAGCTTTCAAGTATATAATACAGTACTGTTAATTACAGTTGCCATGCTGTACATTAGATCTCCAGAATTTATTCATCTTATAACTGGAAGTTTGTACCCTTTGACCAACATTTCCCCATTTCCCCCACCTCCCAGCCCCTGGCAACCACCATTCTACTCTGTATTTCTATGAGCTAAACTTCTTTAGATTCCACATGTAAGTGAGAACATATAGTATTTGTCTTTCTCTGTCTGATTTATTTCACTTAGGGTAGTTCCCCCAAGGTACATCCATGTTGTCACAAAAGACAGGATTTTCTTCTTTTTTGTGAATGAATAATATTCATATATATATATATATATATATATATATACACACACATACACACACAGTCATATACATAATAATTCGGATAGTAATGTATGTATATATAGAGTCAGCCCTCCCTATCCTCAGATTCTGCATCCACAGATTCCACATCTGTGGATTGGACCAACAGTGGATCAAAAATATTTGAAAAAAAATTTACAAAAAGTTCCAAAAAACAAAACTTGAATTTGCCACACATCAGCAACTATTTAAATAGCATTTACATTATACTGGGTATTATAAGTAATCTAGAGATGATTTAGAGTAAACAGGAAGATGTAGGTAGGTTATATGCAAATACTAAGACATTTTATGTAAAGGACTTGAGCATCCTTCGATTTTAGTATCCACGGGGGTCCTGGGACCAATCCCCTTTAGGACTGGTACGACTCTACGAGGATTTTTCACTGTGCAGGGGGTTGCACCGCTAACCCCATGTGTTGTTCAAGAGTCAACCGTATACATATATCTCTCACATCTTTTCTATCCATTCATCTGTCAGTGGATCCATAGGTTGTTTCCATGAATTGGCTATTGTAAATAATGTTGAAATGAACATGGGGTGCAAATATCTCTTCTGAGATAATTTCATTTCCTTCAGATATATATTTGGAAGTGGGATTGCTGGATCATATGGTAGTTCTATCTTTAATTTTTTGAGGAACTTCCAGACCATTTTCCATAGCGATTGTACCAATTTACATTTCCACCACAGTACATAAGGCTCCCCTTTCTCCATAGCCTCACCAACACTTGTCTCTTGTCTTTAATGGCCATTCTAATAGGTATGATGTGATATCTCGTGGGTTTGGTTTGCATTTCCCTTATGATTACTGATGTCAAGCATCCTTTCATATACCTGTTGACCATTTATATACCTTCTCTGGAAAAATATCTATTCAACTCCTTTGCCCATTTTTTAAGCTGATTGTTGGGGTGGGTTGTTTAATAATATCCTTTATCTATGTCTTTTCACCCACCACCCATTTGTCAGAAAAACAAAACTGGGGAATTTAAATTTCAGAAAAATAAGCGCTATTGCTTTAGAAAATTATTGTATTAAATTCAGTTGTACTTCTACTTTGACCCAGAAAGCCCTCAATTTACTCAGAGATTACGTTTGAAAAGATTAGAAAAAATAAATTATTAAACAATCCTGAAAAACTAATAATAAAACTAAGTGGTTAATTATTTTTATTTCTCTCTCTCCTCAAACACTCCCCTCCAGGCCCGCCCCACACACACACACAGAAGGAGGATGAGGAAATTTTGCATAACCAATGAAGGCTATTTCTGGATGCCTTCAGAATATATGCAGGTTGATGACGTAGGTTCTTAATCACTTTAGCAGCATATGACTTTTCTTTGATAGCGCTATATTTTCAAGGTACTCTTACACTTAGCAACTTTAAGGGCTCAAATTGAGCAATGAAAGAATCAAAATACAAAGGGAAAACAGAGAATGGAAAACTCAAAGATGATTAATTTCATCATCTTATAAAATTGTGGGAATTATATACCTTATAGAACTGATGAAAATGATCAGATATTTGTTAAAGCACCCAGCTCAATGCCTGGCACATAGTAACTACTCAAGTACTGCCTAAATCTGAAACACCAAAAACTATGCCAGAACTGGAAGACAAGGAGATTAGGGAAGAGGGAATGAAAAGAAGATAAAAACAAGAAATCCTCTAAAATTTATTAATAGTGGTGGTAAAAAAAAAAAAAATTAGGGGGAGGGGGCACACAGCCTAGTTCCTGCACATTTCACTCCTCTGAGTTGTAAATAAGAAGATAGAAGGAAATATATTCCAGGTTCAATAGTTTCACACAATAGTCACAAAATTATCCATTCAGTCCAGATAGCTTGATTGTAACCGAAGTGGACTGAGAATAGAAGTAAGAACATAACACATAAGTACTAGGTATCTGAAATTTGAGGAATAGCTACACTCAGTGTTTTTCACTGATCAATACTCAATAGTTTACAACAGTAGTGAGCTACCTTTTTTGCATGTAGGACAATTCAGGAAAAATAAAAATAAAAATGTTTATAAACCACAAAATTTTTTCATTCACATTTAAGTACTTTTTGAGTAAAATACCCTTATAATGCCTCTTTTATAAAAGAGAACCAATGAAAAAATTAGGTGCTGCTTTTTAAGTAGATAAAATATTCAACTTTGAGAAGAAACAACATGGAGGCAGCTGTACAATATTTTATCCTCGTATTATATCACAGACTGTTGTAAAGTTAGATGGGCCATGAGTTATTCAAGTGGTGTCTCTGACTGAGAGAAAAGAAGGAAGCAAGGAACATTTGTGTTCTAGGTGAAGTTTGGTGCTTTTTTCATAGGTTATATAATATTCTACATGAACTTTTTAACTAAATGATTTCATAAGAATAACTTTTTTCTAATTATAACATTTTAAACCTTAGAGTTAATGTAATCCAAGTAAAATTTTAAAGCCCAAGAAACAGATCCAGAGAGTCTAGTTGAATACTTTGCCATGGTGAGATAGGAACCATAACCCCAATTGTGGCAGAGATTGCTACCTGTCCACTAAAATTTTTCCTTGCTTCTTCTTCAGGAATAGAATAGTATATGGGAAACTGTCTGCCCAGCATTATTGCATTTCCCAGTGTCTTTTACAGTTTGGATATAGCACATGTATAAGTTCTTTTCAAGGGAATGTGAGCTGGCATAATGTTGCCTCTTCCAGGCCAGTGCCTTAAGACCAGAAAAGGAGGCCACACCTCTTCCACATTTTTCTCTCATCTTCTTGCCACCTGCAATCTAAACGTGGCAGCAACAATTCTGATCATTCAGATAAGGACAATACCATAGAGCAACTGTTCTCAGGATGTGGTCCCTGGGACCACTGGAGGTCCCCCAGACCTTTTCAGGGGGTCTGCTTTTTGGTTAATAATAATTTTTAGTAGTAATATCCTACATTATTTGCTATACTCCTTACAAAAATTATAGTATACATAATACTACCTTAAATAGTATCATGAATTTATGTTATATAGAATAATAGAATGCTTAATATAAAATTATTTTAAATTTATAGCTTATACTAAAGAGCAATTGGGCAAACAGTTCCTTTAAACTGTCAGAATTGTGCTTCAGCGCCTAATGTTGCATGAGTTACACAAGATTAGATAGCAGCATCTTCTGTTCTTTTCAGCACACTTGTATATTTTTTATAACTTTGCTTAGATATGAACTAGAGTATTATGGCATTTCAGAATTTCTTCATTTGGCTTTCACATTCATTTACTACATGCCAACATGATCATTTGGTACCTAGTTTTATTTTCCATATATGCTAGGCAATTCAGGCCTATGTAAGATGTAAGAGTTAGCTGAGGTCAAAAATAAAAAGATAAATGGCATGAAAAAGAATATACACATAAGGACTTATACATGCAAACTTAAATCATATTAAAGTTGTATCTCTTATACTGTAAATGAATAATTAAGATAAATATTTTTTTAACTCTGGGAAGTAACACACATACCAAAATTCAAAAAGGAGCTGGAGTTATTTGACCGAACAGAGTCTGCAGGATTGTTTGATGGGGAAGAATTACAGATACCTAGAATCAAAAGAAAAAAATGTAAGGGAAAGAATGGATACAGACTCAGACCACATAATTGTTGAGATTACACATTCCCTCCAAATTAATTAATACTTCCAGATAAACATATCACTATCAAATGTAACAAAATATAGATGTTTACAAATGGGTTGACACTATAATTTTCTCATTTTTTTGTGCATTTTTTTTTAAGTTTTCTTTTCTTTGCAAACAGATTGTATAATAAACCCAACACTAGAGAGAATCACTAAAGGATCCAGGAATACAATCCATTTTATTGTGAATCAACTTTCTCTGGGATTTACATTTTTGGCTTTCAACTGCATCTTACTTTGCACTCTGATCGCTCTTAAGTACACTTTTAAATAATTTATTCTCCACATTAGCTCAACCGTGGCAAGTCTGTGATAGTTCTTCCTCCATCCTCTACGCCTGGAATATCTTTCTTCACTTTCCAGCCTACTTTTTTCCCATTATGGATGATTCTAGTTAGGCCCAGAATCTCCCCAAAAGCACTGTTATGTTGCTTTGTTTTGCTATTTTAGCTACCTATAGGCAGACTTAAAAATATATTTCTCTTCCCAGCACCTTAATATATTCACGTATCGTTATCCACCCAATTCTGAAAACAATCCATTGAAAACATGGTCCATAGTTTGCACAAGCACTGTCTAGCAGCAAAAAAGGATAATTTCAGGCTTGTATAAACTTTCTAAGAAGCAGTACATAATTGGGGAGAAATTACTAAATATTCACCTTTTTTTTGTTCTCATCATTTTCAGAATGTAGTGTGAGGACTGCATCTATGTTTGTACACACATACCTAATACTAAGATTCTAGAAAGACCTCCCCCTTCCTGGAGCTACTTGAGTATGAATCACTAGAGTAAATCATGAATTTCAATCAGATTCAGTTAAAATATATATTTATTGAATACCTACTATGTGGCAAGCATTGGGCTAACCACTGATGATAGAGACATGGAAAACAAGTGGGTGAAGGTGAGAAAGTTCAGGAGATAGCAATCATCTCTATACTGCACATGAGCTAAGAGGTATATACATCCTTCAGAAAGAAAACAATTGTACCAAAAGGGAATACTGGTTTTTTATAACTGGAGACAAAGATTTTGCATATATGTATAGTGAACTACTATTCTGCATCTAGCTTGTCATAGATACTTTTATCCTGTCTGCTCAGCATTAATTCCTTCTTCTGATAATAGAACTTGAATTTTCCTTTAAGAAACCACCCCTCTCCAATGTTCAATGGCCATACTTCTCGTGGAGCTCATTCAACCCTTAGATGAAGGAGCTGACCTGTGACTAGGGTTGTCAGTTGGTACTTTGCCATGGTCACACCAGTTGTTTAGGTCTGACCTCATTCCTTATTGGTCAGCGTCCACATGTAACAATTGTCGAATGTTAGGTATGACACTATCTTCTTAATCCAAGCATTAAATATACTGGCAATAATTGGTTTAGGTTCAGCCAAGACAATCAGGCCCAATCAACACTAGTCATCAGTCAGGCTGTTGCTTGAGCAACCAGGAAAGAGCTCATTTTTTTCATCATAAACCTGAAATCACATGGTAAAAGCCTGCCTATGAGTGAGCTAACAGAGTGAAACAAAGTTAGGAGATATGGAATGAGACTTTACATCTTTAATTCCATCATTTGAACTCTTGGTCATAAGCTGATAAATTCCCCTTTTCTGCTTAAGCTAAAGTTGGGTTTTCTGTCACTTGCAAATGAAGGATTTCCTAGCAGCTAAAGTTTCCCACCAAAAGTAGGCATCAGGTGTCATAGCTGACAGCTTCAACTCTTGTCACCAACAGCCAGAATGATCTTTTCAAAAGACAGATCATGTAACATCTCTGTCTAAAACTCTTCTGTGACTTCCCATTGGGTCATTAACATGACCCATAAGGATCTAACTACCTCTCATCTCTACCATCTTTTGGACACACCTTACTCCTTTCTCCTCTTAATACCCTGCAGCTATGATGGCTTCCTTTGAGTGCCTACAACACACCAAATTCACACTGTTCTGTTCACCATCACATGCCCACTGCCTTGCAGAATGCCTGGCACATAGGAGGCACTCAACACATATTCATTGAATGAATGAATGAATGAAAGAGCCTGACACCAGGCTTAGATGCTAACTTAAAACAACAGGTGAAGAATCCTAATTTCGTTAAAAGTAGGATCAGTAAGGCATCCAGGCTAAAGGGAGAACATATAGAACCCAGGAGGCATGGACCATCTAGAAGGGGAAGAGAACACATGCAAGTAAAGGCAGATAAGTCTAAAGCTTCAGGATCAACTTTGGGGGCCAGATTTTGTTCTTAATTTAAGGACAGAAGACCAGAGGGTGAAGGCAACTGAGAAATAGAAATTAGAAATAAGCCTCAGAGTCTCAGACAGTCATACCATATCTCACATCTATGCCAACCTAAATCTTCCTGAAGTTTCTGTATCTTTGTTTGATATCCCCAAGACAGAGCTGGAGCTAGAGAAAGAAACTTTTTTGGGTTTGTTTTCTGCTTTTGTTTTAGAGAAAGAAAACTGTAGGGACTTCCCTGGTGGAGCAGTGGTTAAGAATCCGCCTGCCAATGCAGGGGACACGGGTTCCATCCCTGGTCCGGGAAGATCCCATATGCTGAGGAGCAACTAAGCCCGTGCGCCACAACTACTGAAGCCCACGCACCTAAAGCCTGTTCTCCGCAACAAGAGAAGCCACCACAAGGAGAAGCCTGCGCACGGCAACCAAGAGTAGCCCCCGCTCGCCGCAACTAGAGAAAGCCCATATGCAGCAACAAAGACCCAACGCAGCCAAAAATAAATAAATAATTTGAAAAAAAAAAAGAAAACTGGGTGTTTCATAAGCTAAGCTGATCAAATCAATCTTTGGCTAGCTATTCAAGTCACTCATTTCTTTGCTTTTAGCTGTTTTATTTCTTATGTTATATACTATAATTTCCTCTTGCAGTGTTTAAATTCTCTTTTGACTGACTTTAGAGGAAAGAGTATATTTTCCAGTCATGCTTTAGCCCATCATAAGTAAGAAATCAGTTCACTTCAGAGATCAGATGTGGTGGCAATGAAAGCAGACTAGCACAAGTTTATGGAAAGGGAGATAGAGTGAAAAGAGTAAGATTCAGCTATAAACCTTCTTACTTAGATTATACCTTAAATCAAGTTTTCTCAGTGCTCTTTGTTTCTCCCTACAATACCAGTATAGTACCAAATAGCTGTTTGGTCCTTGATGACTAACCCAATGGATCAAATTTGTAAAAAATATACCACCATGTTTTATATACTTTGTAGTTATAAATAGGATTTCTAAGATAATCAGTTTCCCACAGTTTCAGGAGTCTGGGTTTTGTTTTCATTACAATATAGGAAAAACAGTAAGCAACAGACTTTTATTGCTAATAATACTTGGTAAAAATGGAAATGTGTCAATACTTTGCTTATTTTATTAAATCAACACATTTGTTTCACAATATGCTTTGCTATGACTACTTTCAAAGAAAGTACATCTGAGGTTAGACTGCTGGGAATTTCAAATAACACACTTGTATGACAGCATCTTAGCATGGGTAGAAAATGCCAAACGTCATACTATTATTCCTGTGTATCAGTCAAACTTTCTTTCCCCTTACTCCCTACCTAGTATTAGCATTGTGGAACCTAGCAGAGTACAAGGCCTAGGGGTGATTGTTCTGATACGTAGGACTGTAACAAGGTTCTGTTTAGGAATAATATTGTTCATTTTTTCAGAGTGGTTATATAAGGAAAAATTACATAATATTGAAAGTGGAATGTGTATTCCAAAAATAAGTAAAAGAAACTTACTCTTTTTCATGTTTCGCAAAATTTTCAAACTCTACAAAATGAAGAAAAGGAAAAAGTGAGTTTTTTCCCTGTGAAATCCAAAATACTTCAATCAACTAGAAATATAGATTTCAGTCAAAAGGATTAATTTCTTTAAAAATGGATATCAAATGTACAAAATTATTTTTCTATCTTGCCATTTTTTAATTCAGTGCAAAGTCTCCACTTGATCTTATCTTGCTACATTTTCCACCCATATAAGAATCACACTATTTATTTAGAAGTAGTGCTATTGTTGTGTCAGGGGGAAAGAAGGAGTTCCTACTTGTCTTCTTTACTAGGCGACCATTCCAGGACCCACAATGGCTTCTGAAGATAGCTGTGATACATTGCCGTTCCCATTCAGGCCAAAAAATTTTGCCAGTCATTTTCTGCACTCAGTTTACTGAGGTTCACTTCATACTGTTAACCATGCTACTTTCTTCTCCCTCTTTCAGCAAACCCATGTCTTCTGCCTCCTTTATGGTGAAGTCTCTAACTTAACCTCTTCTAGGAATCTACCCAGATTTCTTCTTTTCTTCACATTTCCTCAGGGTATATGTTTTCAGTTTGTTCCATAGTATTTTACTTTTTGATAATTTTCACGTTGTTTCGTATATAGGCATTCTAGTAGATCAACTGTACTCTTCTCAAGGACATTTAGATGTCCTTTATGACATTTCTATTTTCCTAATACTTAGAAATGTAATCTTCTATATAATAGGTATTTAATAAATTTTTTTGAAAAATTTTATTTAGTTTTTAAATATAGATTATTTATAATTCAAAATATCCTAGTAAAAATGCTCCCATCTTTGTTCTCCATCTACCTAGTTTCTGACCCTCCCCCTGCAGGTAACCATTGTTGTTAGTTTTTATGTATCCTTCCAAAGTTACTTATGAATATATAATATAAATATAGATCATATTTTCACCCTTTTAAGCAAAATTTAATAAAATATATAAAAGTATATTGAGAGAGTCCTCATTCTTTTTTCAGCTGCATAGAATTCCATTGTATGCATATACCATTATTTATGATTTATTTAATCAGTTCCCCTAATGATTAACATTTACGTTCCCAATTGTCTACCCTTATAAATAATGGTATAATGAATAACCTGGTATACATTTCATTTCACGTATGAGCAAGCATATTTGTGGGATAAATTCCTAAATGTGGAATTGTTGGGTCAAAAGGTATATGCATTGGTAATTTTGATAGGTATTGCTAAATTGTCCTCCATAGAAGTTATACCACTTACATTACCGCCAAGATTGCAAGTGTGTGCTTATTTTCCCATAGCCTGCCTAACAGAGAATGTAGTCAGACTTTGGAATTTGCCCTTCTGAAACATGAAACACAGTATGTGACTGGTTTTAATTCGTATTTCTTTTATTATGAGTGAGGTTGAACATATCAAATGTTTAAAAGTCAGATCATGCACATTTACTTTGAATTATCAGATCATGTATTTTTGCTCACATTTAGGGTTATTATTTTCTATGAATTGCTAAAGAAATATATAATATTAAAGAAATATAGTCCTTTGACTATGATGCCAGTTGCAGATATTTTTTTCTCCAACTTGTTCTTTGTCTTTTGATTTTTAAGGTGATTTTGTTGTTGTTGTTTTACCACGCAGAAATTTTCTGTTTTATTTAGTTAAGTTTATAAATCTCCCTTCTTATGGCTTCTGGATTTTGAATCATAGTTATAAAGCTCATTCCCACTCCCAGGTTGTAAAGTAATCTTTCCAGGTTTTTTTAGTACTTTGATGGGTTGGTTTTTTGTTTTTTAGCATTTAAATCTTTTATCCAACTAGAATATATCCTGGTATAGCTGTGAGGTATGGATCCTACCTTTTTATCCCTCTAGGTTGTTATCCAGTTGAACCAACAACAGTGATTAAAACATCCATCTTTATTCCCTGAGTTGAAAGGTTCCCTTCATCATATACTAAATTCCTATACATTTTTGGATCTATTTCTGAAGTTTTCCTTCTGCTCTGTTGGTGTGTGTTTCTTTTCATACACCAATATCATACCATTTTAATTATTGAGGCTTTACGATGTTTTAATATCTGATAAAGCTACCCTTCTTTCATTGCTTTTACTTTTTTTTTTTTTTCGGTTTACTGACTATTCTTGCTCTTTTTTCCCCCCATATGAACTTTGGAATCAATTTGTCTAGTTTCAGGGGAAAAAAGTTGATAGTTTTATTGGGTCTGCTTCAAGTTGTTGGGTTATTTTAAATTTTTGGTTTCCCTCCATTAATTTTGATCGTTGTGAGACCAACAGTGAATATCAATGAAAATATTTAGTCTAATTTTTCATCTTAATGCTGGTGGCCTGGGGTTGGAGTGGCAGGGGTAGGGACACTTTCAGTAATGGAAAGCCTCTGGCATATTTCCATAAACTCTTATCTTCTTTACCTTACTCCTTGTGAAACATTTTCCAGGAGTCTTCAATGTCTGTTTTGAAGATGTTGAATTTTCCATGGTGTTAGGACAGCTAGTAGAATAAGTCTCTATAGGTTGAGTCTGCACACCTAAAAAAAAACGTGTTTTGTTGCATAGCTTCTTAAGCCTTCAGATTGTATACAGGTATATATTCAGTAATTCTTTGCTTGACTTTTTTATGCATTATTTTATGCATTTTGCAATGCATTATGGGATTTTTAAATGTATTATTTTTATGTTATTTAATCATTCTTTGTACCTTTTCCATTTAGATCCTACTTTATTGTTAACCTTTAATGGTCTCATTTTTATAACTTTTTTGAGAGAAAGCACTGCCACTTACAATCTTCATCAGCAACAAGGAAGGACTCTAAGGTTCTTTCTGGCAGTGGAGGTGGCAGGGAAGAAGAAGGATCTTGGTGTCTATCTATGAAAAGAGTATACAACAAAGCAAAAAAAAATAATTCATCAATTAAAAGTCCTAAGTCAACATCCCTTTTTGAGACAAATATCATATGATATTGCTTATACATGGAATCTAAAAAATGGTGCAAATCAACTTATTCACAAAATACAGAATCACAGATGTAGAAAACAAATTTATGGTCACCAAAGGGGAAGTTGGAGGAGGGATAAATTGGGAGACTGGGATTGACATATACACATTACTATATATAGAATAGATAACTAATAAGGACCTACTGTATAACACAGGGAACTCTACTCAATACTCTATAATGGCCTATATGGGAAAAGAATCTAAAAAAGAGTGGATATATGTATATGTATAACTGATTCACTTTGCTGTATTCCTGAAACTAACACAACATTGTAAATCAACTATACTCCAATAAAAATTATTTTTAAAAATCCCTTTTTGGTTTTGTATAACCTTTCCAATTTTTCAATATTAACCTACAACAGCCAAATAAAAAATTATCTGAACATTGACTGGAGCCTCAAGAACTTTGTTATTCTAGCTCTTTCACCAATGAGCCTATGCTTCATCACAAACTTGTAGCTCACTTACAAAAGTATTCTTCAAAAGAAATTGAACCTGAATTTAGTCAAGCTTCTAATCTTACTACAATTTTACAGAGAATCCTGGAGATAAAGGAACATGTTAAATAAAACCATGAGGATACAAACAGCTAAATCCAGAATATTAGCAATCTTAAGGACAAATGGCCCATTCCCTCAACAAATAAATGGCATGAGAAAACATAAAAAGAAGAACTGTTACAAACTTTAAAAGGCTTAAGAAACATATAAACCAAAGGCAATGTGCAGACTTTGTTTGAATCCAGCTTCACATAAACCAGCTGTAAAAAGACATGTTTAAGACAGTTTGAGAAAATTGAACAAAGTCTGGATATTAGATAATATTAAGGAATTATTATTAATTTTATTAGTGTGATTACTGTTATTATGGTAGATTTAAACTGTGTGTTTGAAAATTTCCATGATAAAGAATTTTAAATAATGGAGCTATTTTCCCATAATGTAAGTCCTAAGACACAAATGGTGTTCTATTGCTGTATGCTTCTCGTTATACAGCGCTAAGTATAATTATATACTTTATTAATGTCTTTTATTTTTTTTAATTTTTTGGCCACACCATGTGGCAGGTGCCATCTTAGTTCCCTGACCAGGAATCGAACCCGCACCCCCTGCATTGGAAGCGCAAAGTTGTAACCACTGGACTGCCAGAGAAGTCCCTATTAATGTCTTTTGAAAATGAGTATGTGGTTAAGTGCTAGAGTTTTATCTGTCTTTGGTCATTGGGTTTTTCACGTCTTAGGACTTACCTATAAAGAAAGTTCTCTTGTTTATTCCTTATATGCTCGGTAATATGCAAAAATTAAGTGCAATACTTATTTCTATCACCTAATACAATAACTGGCATATAGTAGGCATTTGATAAATATTTGATAACTACTCTGAAGTAGCTGATCACCTTCCCGTTTGATTTTAGGAAATATTATGAGACTATAACTTTCAGGTAACGATATGCTGCCAAATACCTTCCCAAAACACCATTTTCATCTTAATACTCCCCTGACGAAGAACCTACAATGTTTATGACTTACTGAATTAAATTTAAATTCTTCTGCGAAGCTTCGTGTGTGATAAAATACACGTAACAAAATTTGCCGTTAATGACATTTAGTACATTCACAGTGATGTGCAATCATCACCACAATCTAGTTCCAAAATTTTAATTGTCCTGAAAAGGAACTCCACACTCATTTAGCAGTCTCTCCCCATTCCCTCCAGATTAGATTGGCAACCACAAATCTGCTTTCTCTATACAGAGATTTGTCTGTTGTGGATATTTCATCTGCCTAGCTTTTAAGTCCTTTGGAATTTTCCCACATTTTATCTATCCAAATTTATTTTCCTTATTTCCCTATAATAGAACCTCTGTTGCAATTAAATTAACCTACTTACCATTTCTCTGTACCCATCATGCTTATTTTTACCTTTGAGTCACTGTTACTCGAATTCCCTCTTTTTTCCTCTATCAATATTCTTAAATTTCTTTCACCTACTCAAGCTTTTCCTAACCACTCCAGTGATACCTTTCTTTATTCCAGATTCCTGGTGATGACAATCAGTGCCACATAGATTTTCACTGAATGGTTCCAAGTGAGTGTTAATTTTGTCTACCCAATTTGAATACATATAGAATCATTAAGCAGCGCCCTTTCTTAAATATTCTGCCTATTCTAACACTGTATAGGGCACACGGAACTTGCTTAGGAAATGTTCATTTAATAATTACCTAATAAAAATTATAATAGGTAACATTTAATGAGAGCTTATTATTTGACAACCACTGTGCTAAAAGCTTTATATGCTTTATCTCACTAGATCCTCACAAAAATCCTCTTAGAAGGGGAGTTCTATTATCCTCATTTTATAAGTGAGAAAAATCGATAAAGTATATAATGTAACCAAGGTCATAGATTTTGATAACTATTGGTAGGCTGGGGATTTGAATGAAAGTCTACCTGACACCAAAGCTCATGCTTTTTAACCTCTATGTTATACTGCTTATTTACGTATTTGAGCAATATGTTAATATGAATAAATGTGTTAAGGGCAACTACTACCTGTTATAATGTATGTAAAGTACCTATCAGTGTTCAAAGGATGTTTGCTGTTGATGTTGTTATTCAATGTATAAAACAAGCAAGAAAGTACTAAGAAGCAGTGACAAGTTAAAGACCTAAGTGACCAGAAATAACTTTTTAGAATCACACTGTTAACAATGATAAAACCAGTAAAATGGAACTGCTGCAAAGTTTTAAGAGATTGTATCTAAAATAGTTTGGGTTTTTTTTTTTTTTTTTTAGGGCTATATATCAAGGAGCAGAATTCTAAAATCCTGTCTTCCTTTTGCCCTTGACAAAACAAAACTACTAGCCTAGGAAAACCAGAAATAAATCAATAAATAGTGGAAGCTATTATGGAAACCAAGCCATCTCCTGAGGTGAATTACTCTAAACTTAATGAGCCATTCTTGCAGTACAAATTCTTAGGGATAAATGTCATCTAAAGCCAAAGAAAATTTTTACCTGATTTGGGACTCTGGGGTTTTACACTCTGAAAAAGAAAGAAAGTCAAAGTGAAAGAAGAACATGTATAGAAATCTATAAACTCAAAGCAATAAATAGCATTTTAAAATTACATCTCATATACCAATAGAGAGAGTTATGAAATGTTGACCCTATTTTTCCTAATTTATAAATGTGCTGAACTGTGAAGAATCATCCACTCCTACAGTGATTTGTATATGTCATGAATATTGGTCCTAAATTGATCCTTTTTATAGTTATTTCCTTCCTACTCAGAACATTTCCCTGAAAATTTAATTCCAGGTAAGGTTGTTGCCACTGAAATTACTTCATGACACTGAAAAAGTAGTGATTGTTCTTTACTCTGGGAGTTGTTAAGATAAAGACCATTAGCAATAATAGTAACAGTTACTAGCACATTAAAAGTGTAATTTAAGGACTTCCCTGGTGGCGCAGTGGTTAAGAATCCACCTATCAATGCAGAGGACATGGGTTTGAGCCCTTGTCCAGGAAGATCCCACATGCCACGGAGCAACTAAGACCGTGTGGCTACAACTACTGAGCCTGCGCTCTAGAGTTTGCGAGCCACAACTACTGAGCCCGTGAGCCTAGAGCCCATGCCCTGTAACAAGAGAAGCCACCACAATGAGAAGCCCATGCACCACAATGAAGAGTAGCCTTCGCTCGCCGCACCTAGAAAAAGCCCGCATGCAGCAACAAAGACCCAACACAGCTAAAGATAAATAAATAAAATAATTTTTTTTAAATGTGTAATTTAAAAGGCAGGGAATATTTGCCCACCAGCACTGCCCACCAGCACTGTGTTTAAATGTTTTAGTTAATTACTTTTCTGATCTCTGAAATTTTAAGATAGTTGGTTCATGGAATTATATACTAATGAATAACAGATTGTTAAATGTATAGGTTTTTCTTCTAGAAGCAGGGAACATTATTCCAAAAGGTTTATCTTAAATAATATAGACATCTGTTATTTTTTTTAAAAAACTACTCTCTGTGTTATCACAGCTCACAAGAAACAGCCTACCAGATGACTGCTATGAACAAGCAATCTACTTATGAAACAATTATTTTTGCCTTAACTGTCCTTAAAGAATAAAGTCAAATGTTTCTTCTTTCACTGTCTTCCTTGATCACTTCCAACCTGAAGGGATCTCTCACAGTTTCAAAGTTCTTATCTTCCATATGGCACTGATTATATTTGCCTTGTTATAATAAATACAGACAAAAATAAAGACTTGTGTACACATGCTATATCCCCATTACTGAACTATAAGTTTCTTAAGGGCAATAATTGCGTCTTATACATCTTTTTATCCCCCACATCCTCTAGCACATTGTTTTATAAATAGTATCCGCTTAGGATTTACTAAGTGACAGGTGTTTAAAATAAAAGGAAGGGGCTTCCCTGGTGGCGCAGTGGTAAAGAATCTGCCTGCCAGTGCAGGAGACATGAGTTCGAGCCCTGGTCCAGGAAGATCCCACATGCCGCGGAGCAACTAAGCCCGTGCTCCACAACTACTGAGCCTGCACTCTAGAGGCCGCAAGCCACAACTGCTGAGCCTGAGTGTCACAACTACTGAAGCCCGTGTGCCTAGAGCCCACGCTCTGCAACAAGAGAAGCCACTGCAATGAGAAGCCCGCGCACCGCAACGAAGAGTAGCCCCCGCTCACCGCAGCTAGAGAAAAGCCTGCGCGCAGCAACAAAGACCCAATGCAGCCAAAAATAAATAAATAAGTAAATTTATGAAAAAAATATATATATATAAGGAATAGGACTATAGTCCGTTGAATCCAAGTGAGTAGAATCAGAAAAATGTTATTGACCTTGCTTGGTCTAAGTCTTACTAAATCATCAAATTTCTTTGATTCAGATGTTCTACTACATTCTAGTGATGTTCCAATTTTTACCTTCACAGCTGAAGTTAAAGAGTTGGGAATATCCAGGGGGAATTCTCCTGTAAAAAAAAGTAAATATGTTTCAATTTTAGTGCTGTAGTTTTAGAGAGCAATTGTTACTCAGCAATAGCACACAGAATATTGAGAGGACCTAAGAAGTAATATAGTTAATTCACACTTTATTTTACACTTACTGAACTGTACTCACCAGTTTCCTCTACCACAATAAAAGATTCAGGTGTCCGTTCAGGAAGTGGAGGGGGAATTTCATCATCTATTCTTGGAGAAGTTGCTATCCGAAATGCCCGAAATATAATCAAAATGTTTAATTAGAAAATTCCAAAGAAAATTCTTATATTCTAATCTTGATACAAATTATGTCAAGCACATTAATATATTTAAGCTGGTATCTGTTCACTCAAGGAGAAAACAACATAAATTCTCTAATCCTAAATTGGAAACCCAGGAGGATTTTGATTCTTCTTCACGATTTATTGTTTCTTTTAAAAGCTCAAAGGTATTTTGATTAAGTCACTGAGTATCAGTTAACATAATGTAACATCTTACATTAATTTAGGAAGCTTTGGATTGTTTTCTCCGTAACTCTTGCCTTTTGTTTTACATAGAATATACAACATCATAAAGCACGTTGACATGCCAAAGATTCAATTACAGAGCAGGTAAAAATCACAAAGATTTTAGTATCTCTTCTTCATTCTTATAGAATTAAGAATATTGATATTTTTCCTGTTTACAAAAAAATGGTATAACAAGGTTTTCTATATTTCTATAGAAGTATTCAGAATTTTTATAGAATTTAAATGCTATTATGAGAGACTGCCACCAGATGGCACACATGTCAATGTTGCTACAATCCTTGAAGATAAGGATTTGGTTCCTAATGCTGACACTCAGGGAAGTTTAAGGAACTATAGGTATCTAGAAAAATAAAATTTCTTTAAATCATAAAACAAGATCAAAGTATGTAATCCTTCCTTCTAACCAAAGAAGAAACTAGATCCAGATGGAATATTTTTATAACAAAACTATGCATCTACGTATCTATTGAGGAACTCTGTACAGTAAATAATGTCATAGAGAAAAAGCTTTCTCTACTTCCTACCTAGGTGGACCGTTCTTTATAAATTTCTGATGACATATCTAAGACAGTTAAACTTGCTTTAACTCTTCTTTCACAGCATCTTCTTTCATATCAAACTATTATAATTATCTAACCAAATATTTACTCCTACTTTCAAACCACTCAGTAATATGAAACAATATGCATAATATGCAAAAATACAGAACTATAAGAGATAAAATATGAAATTAAAGTCATATAAGATTAAAATATCATACAGAATACTGAACATGTATCCTCATCTATAAAGTTATTATAAAAGGACAAGAGGAAATCAAGTCCTCCTCTTCCAACTCCTGCAGGAAGAGAATTCAATTCTTAGCAATCTGTTCAATTTAGTATAGACACATGATTCTCCAACAAAAATTCTGAGTGACCATGTGGTGCTGATCAAATCTTTTCTGATGTTCTTTTGGAAGTTGCTTCTGCATGCTAAGGATAAATTGTGGACTTTTTTTTTTTAACATCTTTACTGAAGTATAATTGCTTTACAAAGTTGTGTTAGTTTCTGCTGTATAACAAAATTGTGGACATTTGATAGACACTTCTAGGAATGAGGACTGCTGCCTTTAGAAGCACGCCGGCTGGCATAGGTCCTGTACCAGATCTGATTGCCTCCACTATTGCTTGTTTCATGGAATGTTATGTATTTGTTATTGCTATTTTCAACTCATCACATCATCAAAACACTCATGAAATTTAATTTTTTTGAGGAGAAAAAGGAGAAGGAAGCAGAGAAGGATAAGAGGGTGAGAGGAGGTAAGACAAAACCAAATCTTACAGAAACAAAGTCAAATCTAAAATGCTGTACAAACTTTTTAAAATAACTTACCTACTACTGCTGTCTCCTGGTTCAGTGCGGGGAGGAAATTGGTCGGAGGATTCAGTGCTGAAGAATCATGTGAATTGTAATAAGGAAAGAGGGTTGTAGAAGATTTTGGCAGTGAAGAACAAGGTAAAACAGTTTTATCTTGCTTCTCAGGTGAATCAAGAGACATCTTAGAACCAGCACTACTTGGAGACAATGATGAAAAATAAGGATCTTCTACTAAAGACATGTAAGAAAGTACTTTAAAAGCACCAGAGTCATGCTGCTTTGCTTTAGAGGCATTGCACATTTGATGCTTAGAGTCATATGATGGTGAATAATTCAGTTCTGCTGAAGAAACATGCATCACTTTTTGAGCCTGCTCAAGACAAGAATTGTGTGGGTGAGATTCCAAATAAAAATCTTCCTCGACGTCCAACTCTTTGGTGTCTCTCTGTTGCATCAATTCAAAGGGAGTTGATTTGGTCCGCATTATTGGCCTCTTTAAATTAAAACATCTTCCTGCTGCATTTACAGGTTTAGAGTTAGGACGTGCTCCAAACAAAATGGAGCTCAAGTCCAAACTTTGATGCTTCTGAAGAGGCTCCCCAGCTATTGGGAATACCTTTCTCTCCCATTTCATGGTTGTGTCAGCATTTTTGTTACAACCACAATTTAGCTCCAAAAACTCTAAAGAACTGCTCTGTTGAGAAGGGTGCATTACTAACCCTTCCTTTTCATTTATTTCAAAAATCCTGAGGTCAAAGGAAGAAACTTCTGCACTTTTCACCCTTATCCTTCCTTTGCTCTGCTGGTTCATCACTTTTGCTTCTTTTACGATGCTGAAACAAAAAGAAAGTAATGATGATACCATATCCCAAAGAGGTCTCTTCCCATATCCTCTTCTCAGCATCACAATGAGACATAAGCATGAGATTTTCCTCCCAGACACAATTAGACAACATTTAGATGTGTAAAATTATACTCACCTTTTTGGTAAATTAGGAGAATAAGAATCTGCTTCTGGATTGGGATTTTGCTTAGAAACTGAATACTTTGCTTGAATCTTCAAGAGAAGTAAGAGATTGTTTTTTAGTGAAGCAATGACCATGAGAGATTTTAGCATTCATAAGACTAAAAAGTTATTTTTCAGAAAATATAAAGATTTAAAATAATTCATGAAAGAGTCATATGAGTTTCCAAAATATTGAACCCAGCAATAACTTGGTCACATACTGAAATCAAAAGGATCAAAATAAAGGATTAAACAGTGTTATAGAAATTAAGAAGGATTTGCTTATAGCATCATCTTTTCATATGTGGAAGTTCTAAAATGTTTATTTAAAATATAACTTTATTCTCAAGAACACTTTACTTTCAGAACTTTCATCATCTCAACCTTTTATGTTATGTCCTCATACTTACCTTGTTCTACATTTTTCTTCCTTACTGTGCTCCAGCTATACTGGTTTTCTTGCCATTCCATAAGCATACCAAACTCGTTACTAATTTGAGGCTTTTACTCTTACTATTCCCTCTGATTGAAATACTTTTGCTCCAGATTTTGCATGGCTGGCTCTTTCTAAGTAATTATTCTCTACTTAAATGTCACCTACATAAGGAAACCTTCCCTGACCACTCAACCTAAAATCACACTCCCACCCACTTGCCCAAACATTCTCAATCTTTATTTTCTTCATAGGAATTATCACATTATGAAATTTGTTACTATGGCTCCAAGCTACCATCAATTGTACAATATATCTGGCCTTCGGGGATGTTTCAATATGTTTTTTTAAAAAGTCAGCAATTATAAGATTCCACCTGCAGTGGGTTTAATTGTGACTCTCAAAAAGATATGTTGAAATCTAATCCCTGAAATCTGTGAATGTGACCTTATTTGGAAATAGGGTCTTTGCAGATGTAATTAGTTAAGGTGAGGTCATATTGGATTAGGGTGGGCCCTAATGCAATGATTTGTGTCCTTACAAAAAGAGAAAAGAGAGACTCAGAGACACACAGGGAGAATGTGGTGTGATGATGGAGGCAGAGACTGGACTGCAGTAATGTATCTGCAAGTCAAAGAACAACAAGGATTGCTGGAGAAACCAAAAAATAGCAATAGGCAAGGAAGATTCTTCCCCTAGAGCTATGAGAGAGAGCATGGCCTTGCTGACACCTCAATTTTAGACTTTGTGACTCCAGAACTGTGAGAAAATTAATTTGTTGTTTTAAGCCCTCCTTAGTTTGTGGTACTTGTTACAGCAAGCCTAGTAAACTGATACAGAGACTTTAATACTCCACATTCAATAATGAATAGAAAAATCAGATCAACAAGGAGACAGAGGACAGACATGAACAATCATGTAAACAAATAAGAACTAATAAACACTCATAGAACACTCTACCCAACAAAACATACATTCTTCTCAAACATATATGGAACATTCTCCAGGATAGACCAGATGTTAGGCCACAAAACAAGCTTTAATAAATTTTAAAAGAGAGAAGTCATACAAAGTATCTTTTTCAATCATAATGGATTGAAACTAGAAATCAATAACAGAAGGAAACCTGGAAAATTCACAAGTATGTGTAAATTAAACACTCTTAAACAACCAATGGGTCAAAGGAGAAATCACAATAGAAATTAGAGAATACTTAGAAATGAATGAAAATACATCATACCAAAACGTATGGAATACAGTGAAAGCAGTGCTTAGAGGTAAATTTACAGCTGTGAATGCCTGGAAGAAAGATTTCAAATTAATTACCTAACTTTATACCTTAAGGAACTAGAATAAGAACAAACTAAACCCAAAGCTAGCAGAAGGAAGGAAATATTAAAAGATTAGAGCAGAGATAAATGAAATAGAGAAAACAATGGAGAAAACCAACAAAACCAAAATTTGATCCTTTGTAAAGATCTGTAAAATTCACAAACCTTTAGCTAGAGACTGACTAAGGGAAAAAGAGAAGACTGAAATTGCTAAAATCTCAAATTATAGAAATAAAAGTGGGGACATTTCTACTAATTTCACAGAAACAAAAAGTATAAGATAATAATATGAATAATTGTATGCCAACAAATTGTATAACCTGGATTAAATGGACAAATTCCTAAAAACATATGATCAATCAAAACTGACTCAGAAAGAAATGGAAAATCTAAATACACCTACAACTAGTAAGTAGGCTGAATCCGTAATCAAATATTTTCCCAACAAAGAAAAGTCCAGGACCAGATGGCTTCATTGGTGAATTGTACCAAACATTTAAGGAAGAATAAACACCAATCCTGCACAAACTCTTCCTAAAACTTGAATGACACTCCTAAGTCATTCAATGAGGACAGTAATTCCCTGTTGCCAAAGCTAGACAAAGATGCTACAGGCAAAAGAAAACCACAGACCAATATTCTTTATGAATATTGATGCAAAAGTCCTCAATAAAATACTAGCAAACTGAGTTCAGCATAGTAAAAGGATTACACACCATGACCAAGTGAGATTTATTTCCAGAGTGCAAGGATGGTTCAACATTCAAAAATTAATCAGTGTAATATATCATATTAATAGAATTAAGGAGAAGAAACCTACATGATCATATCGATTGATGCAGTAAAAACTTTGACAAATTCATGATAAAAATACTTAATAAACTGGGAATATAAGGGAACTTCCTCAACATGATAAAGGCCATATATGAAAACCCCACAGCTAATATCATACTCAAAGGTGAAGGACTGAAAGCTTTCCCCCAAGATCAGGCATAAGACAAGGATGCCAATTTTTGCCATTTTTATTCAACATAATACCAGAAGTTCTAGCCAGAGCAATTAGGTAAGAAAACAAAACAAACAAACAAATAAAGGCATCAAAATGGGAAAGGAGGAAGTAAAGTTATCTTCATTTGCAGATGACATAATTTTATATGTTGAAAGATTCCACACACACCCACAAAAAAAAAATGCTAGAGCTAATAAACCAATTCAGCAAAATTGCAGAATATATAATCAACACACAAAAACCAGTTGCACTACTATACTGTTTATTATTGTTTATTAGCAATAAACATTCTGAAAAGGAAATTAGGAAAGCAATTCTAATATATATATATATATATATATATATCAAAAATATACATACTAAGGAATAAACTTAACCAAGGAAGTGAAAGACTTATATACTGAAAACTACAAACCATTGCTGACAAATAAAATAAATAGAGAGACATTCGATGTTCATGAAGTGGTAGACATTATATTGTTATGATAGCATTACCCAAAGTGATCTACAGATTCAATGCAATCCCTATAAAAATTCCAAAGGTGCTTCTGCAGAAATAGAAAACCTCATCTTAAAATTCATGCAGAGAGGGCTTCCCTGGTGGTGCAGTGGTTGAGAGTCCGCTTAACATCACTAACCAGGGAAATGTAAACCAGAACCACAATGAGATACTACTTTACACCCATTAGGGTGGCTATTATCTAAAAAACAAACGAAAGCAAAAACTAACAAGTACTGGTGAGGTACCTAGAGTAGTCAAATTCATAGGGAGAGAAAGCAGAATGGTGGTTGCTAAGGGCTGGGCTTAGGGAGGAATGGGGAGTTAGTGTTTAATGGGTATAAAGTTTCAGTTTTGCAAGATGAAAGGAGTTCTGGAAATGGATGGTGGTGATGGTTGCACAATAATATGAATGTACATAATATCACTGAACTATACACCTAAAATTGGTTAAGGTAGTAAATTTTATGTATATTTTACCACAAAGAAAACCTAGAGAAAAAAAGAGCAAAAGGACTTGGATAGATATTTGTCCAAAGAAAATGTACAAAAGGCCAGTAAGCACATGAAAAGCTGTTCAACATCACTAATCATTAGGGAAATGAAAATCAAGGTCATAAATACCACTTCACACTCATTAGGATGGCTATTATCTTAAAAACCAAAACCAAACAAACAAACAAAAACCAGAAAATACCCAGCGTTAGCAAGAAGGTGGAGGAATTGGAACCTTTGTGCAATGCTGGTGGGAATGTAAAATTTTGCAGCCACTGTGAAAAACAGTGTGGCAGTACCTTAAAAAATTATATATAGAATTACTGCATGATCCAGCAATTCCACTTCTGGGTATATACCCAAAAGAATTTAAAATAGGGACTTGAACAAGTATTTGTACACCAATTTTTATAAGAGCATTATTCACAATAGCCAAAAGGTGGAAACAACCCAAGTGTCCATCAACAGATGAATGGGTAAGTAAAATGGTATTATACACAATGGAATATTATAAAGCCATAAAAAGGAATGAAATTCTGATATATGTTACAAAATGGATGAACCTTGAAACATTATGTTACATGAATAATCCAGATAAAAAGAGTAAATATATGACTACACTTATATCATGTACCTAGAATAGGCAAATTCATAGAGACAGAAAGTAGAATAGAAACTATTAGAGGTTCAGGTACAGGGGATGGAGAGTTTCTGTTTAGAATGATGAAAAATTTCTAGAAATAAACAGTAATGATGGTCACACACATTGTGAAGGTACTAAATGCCACTCATATTTTAAAATTGTTAAAATGGTAATTTTTTCCATAGTGGTAAAAATACTGTAGTTTTACCACAATAAAAAATATGAATGGAGAATTGTCTCCTCCTCATCTATTTTCTGGTAAAGATTGTGTAAAATTGGTGTTAATTCTTTCTTAAAGATTTGGTAGAATTCTCAAGTGAAACTATGTGACCCTGGATATTTCTTTTTGGGAAATTTTTAAATTATAAATTCAGTTTTCTTTATCATTATGAGGCTATTCAAATTATTTCATGTTGAGTGAGCTGTGGTAGTTTGTGTTTTTTGAGGAAGTAATACATTATTTTATCTAAGTTGTCATATGTGTATGTGTTGAGTTGTTCATACTATATCCTTTATTATCCTTTTGATATCTGCAAAATCTGTAGAAATAGCCCCTTTTGCATTCCTGATATTGGTAATTTTTATTTTTTCCCCTTTTTTCCTTTATATTCTTCCTAGAAGTTTGTCAATTTTGCTGATCTTTTCAAAGAACCAGATCATTGGTTCACTGATTTTTCTTTTTTGTTTTCCTGTTTTCAATTTCATTGATTTATACTCTTTATTATTTCCTTCCTTCTGTTTCTCTTGGGTTTATTTCACTCTTTTTTTTCCCCCTAGATTCATAAAGTGGGAGCTCAGATTATTGATTTGAGACATTTACTGTTTTCTAATGTATGCATGTAGGTGGCTATAAACTTCCCTCCCAGCGCTACTGGAGCTCTGTCCAACAAATTTCGATATGTGGTATTCTCATTTTTATTCAGTTCAATGTGTTTTTTAGAAATTTCCTTTGAAACTTCCTTTCTGATTCAATGAATTATTTAGAAGAGTCTGGTGTAGTTTCCAAGTGTTTGGATCTTTTCTTGTTATCTTCTGCTATTGACTTCTAGTTTGATTCCATAGTAGTCAGAGAATACATTCTATATGATATCACTTCTTTATATTTTTGAGATTGTTTAATGGCCCAGGATATGATCCATCTTGGTATATGTTCAATCAGCACTTGAAAAGAATGTATATCCTTGTATTGTTGGGTGGAGCGTCCTATAAATAATCTATTTGATCCTGTTAGTCGATGGTGTTAAGTTCTCATATATTCTTGCTGACTTTCTGTTGAGTTTTCTATCAGTTCTTGAGAGAGCAGTTTTGAAGTCTCCAACTATAACTGTGGGGTTTTCTATTGCTCCTTTTAGTTCTATCAGTTTTTGCTTCACATATCTTGCAGCTCTGTTTGGTCCATACACACTTAGGATTGCTACATCTTATTGGGGGATTGACCCTTTTATCATTATACAACTTCCCTCCCTAACTGTGATAATTTTCTTTACTCTGAAGTCTATCTGGTATTAATATAGCTACTTCTGCTTTCCTTTTATTAATGTTTCCTTTTATTAATGTTTTATTAATGTTATTAATGTTTAATTAATGTTTCCTTTTATTAATGTTTACAGGATATATCTTTTTTTCAATCCTTTATTTTAAACCAACCTATATATTTGAAGTGTGTTTCTTATAGACATCATATAGTTGGGTCATGTTTTCAATACACTCTGCCAATCTGTTAATTGGTGTATTTGTACCATTTACATTTAATTTAATTATTAATATGGTAGGGCTTAAGTCTCCAACTTTATATTTTGTTTTCTGTTTTTTCTCTCTGTTTCTCATTTCTCTTTTCTTTTTCCTGCCTTTTTCTCTTTCCTGCATCTTTGGAATTTCATTTTGATTTACCTATAGTGTTTTTTAAGATATATCTTTGTACAGTTTTTGTAGGGGTCGCTCTAGTTATTATATTATATATTCATAACTTATCAAAGCCTATACGTGTTACCATTTTACTAGTTCAATACAGAAGTGTTACCTCCCTTTACGTGTCTAACCCTTCCTTTTTTTTTTACAGTATAATTGTCTTAAATATTTCCTCTAATACATTTAGAACCACATCAGTGTTATAATTTTTGCTTCAATTATTAAGCAATTTAGAAAACTCAAGAGGAGAAGGAAAACCTATTATATTTACCCACGTTGCTTACCATGTTCTTCCTATTTTCATCATTTCCTTTCCATTTAGAAAACTTCCTCTGCCTTTTTTTTTTTTTTTTTTTTAGGGAAGGTCTACTGGCAACAAATTCTCTTGGTTTTTCTTCATCTGAGACTGTATTGATTTCCCCTTCATTCCTGAAGGATGTTTTTTTTACTGGGTATTGGATTCTGTTGACAGCTTTTTTCCTTCAGCACTTGTAAAATACTGTGCCACTTCCTTCTGGCCTCCATGGTTTCTGATGACAAATTCACTTTCATTCTAATTGTTTTTCCCCTAGAGTTAAGATCATTTTTCTTTGGCTGCTTCCTAGAATTTTTGTATTTAGTTTTCAGAAGTTTAATTATGATGATTCTTTCAGTAATTTTTTAGACACGTCTTTTTTCTCCTTTCCTTCTTGGACATCGATGACACTAATGCTAGGGTTTTTGTTACAGTCACTTAGTTTCCTGTGGCTCTGTCTACTTTTTATTTTTATTTTATTTTATTTTTTAGTCTATTTTATTTCTGTTGTTCAGATTGGGCAATTTCTATTGTTTTGTCTTTCAGTTCATTAATTCTTTCCTTGTACCCTGTATTCTGCTGTTGAGCCCATCTACTGAGCTATTTTGTTTCCATTACTGTTATTTTTCAACTCTAAAATTTCCTTTTGTTTCTTCTTTATATCTTCTGTTTCTTTGGCAGGTCTTTATCTTTCTTTGATGAGCCTTTCTATTGTTTTAAGCATGCTTGTAATTGTTTACTGAAGCATTTTAATCATGGCTACTTTAGAATCTTTGTCAGATAATCTTACACCTCTGTCATCTCAGTGTTGTCATCTATTGACTGTCTTTTACTCATTTGGTTTACAATCCTCCTGGTTCTTGGTATGACCAGTGATTTTCACATGAAACCTAGATATTTTTGTATTGTTATAAATCCCTGGATCTCAGTTAAACCTTCCCTTTTAGCTTCTCCTTTTTAAATCCATTCTGACAGGGGAAAGAGGAGCGTGGGGGTGCTGCCTCATTAGTGCCTTGCTATTGCCAAGTAGATTCTACCTCCACCAGTTTCCTCACAGTCTCTGTTGACACCTGAAGGGAGACACCTTGGGAGAGGCTCTCCATGTGGTCTCTACTGACACTGTGGTCGGGGTGGCCTCATTACTGCTGGATGATGGTGAAAGTCCTGACTCTCCACTAGGTCTCTTCTGACACTCCATCAGTGGAGTGGCATGGAGGCACTGGGTTACTGCCAGGTGGAAAGTCAGGCTCCCCACATGGTCTCTACTGACACTGCAGGGAAACCTCATTGCAGGCCAGTGGGGATGAAATTCCTAGCTCTTTACTGGACCTTCTCTCTTTTTTTTTTTTAAACAGATATATGTATTTCTTTATTAGAATGCTCACAAGAATGACACATTAGCACTGTCCTTCTGATGTGACAGAGAATACACATATCTGACCCACTGACCTTCTCCTTATCACAGTCTTTGTGAGGGTGGGAATCTAGGTTCTCCACTTTGCTGGCATAGGTAGGGTTGGGGGCCATTTTTTTCTTTGGTGTTGACTGAAGTAGAGTAATTATTATCTAAAAATTTTCTGGCTTGCTGGGCTGTCCCTTTCCTGGTCCTTTGGCTAGAGAGAGCAGGATTTTGTTGAGGTTTTTTTGTCTGCACTTTTGGCATTTCCAAGTTGTTGGTTCCTTCAGTTCCATATCCATGATATATGAGGAAAAAGAACTCACCATCATGTCATTCCTCAGGTCTCAAGGTCCCTAGTGGTCTGTCTTCTCTCCATCTTTCAGAGTCTTCTTATATTTGTTTTGTATATATTGTCCAGGGTTTCTAGTTGTATTTAGTAGAAGGAATAGGGAAAATATGTCTACTCGATCTTCCCAGAAGCAGAAGTCCTCCTTGGCTGGTGTTAATCAATTCCCTATGTGGGAGGTTGAACCATGTTCCTATGTTCCCATTTATTGACTAAGGGCACACTCCAAACAACTCAACTGCCTGGAGCCATGGCACTACTACTGGGCTAAATCTGAGTACTGACATTTCCTGGAACCTAAATAAAATATTAACCCATGTACTCCAGCAGCACATTAAGAGAATATTCTTTGTTCAAGAAGGTTTTATTCTAAGAGCAAGGATGGCTTGATATTAACAAATCCAAGGATATGACTGTTTCAATATGTCACAGGAGAAAATCCATGTGATCATTCTATAAATGCAAAGATATGCAGTTGACAGAACTCAACATTCTTTCCAAAAAAAATTCTTAATAAAATAGAAGTCAATGAATACTTTCTTAAACAATTAAAAACTATATCTCCAATCAAATCAGCATCACACTTAGTAGTGAAACATGAGCATCTCTCCCATTAAAATTAGGTCATGCATATCACCTCTATTATTTAAACTTGTTCTGGGAGTACTAGCCAATGAAGCAGGCATGAACAGGATATAAGTAACAATGTCTGGCAACTATATTCTTGTTTCCATCTCCTTCCCCTACATTGTTTCTCCGGAGTTGACATTAACTATAGGATTGCTTAGTTCATTCCCTAACCTCAACAGTTTTTTGGCTTTCTTTCACTCCCTGTGCTTCATCATTCAAGTGATAGGAGTTATGATATTAGGGTTATGTCTTATATACTTTGTATTCCTAATGTTGTGGAAACAGTAGGTACTCAGTGAATATTTTCAGATTCATAATACAAAAATGAGATATTAAAAATTAAATTAATTTGTATATGTTACATACACCCTGGAAGGTAAACCAATAATTTTGTCTTATTAAGGTTTGCTCAGAATCTAATACTTTGTGATTATACAGTAAATATTTGACATCAATTTTTGTGATGAGATCAAAATAACATATCTAGAATGCTCAATATTTTTAAATTAGAATTTGGTCAAATCATAATTGTTTTTATACCTAACATTTTCAGCTAAGAATCCTTTAGCTATTCTAAAATATTCTCAAAATTTGATGACACATATGCAATCAAAATGAGGCTAGAGTAACCTGAAAAATCACGTCAGTACTCAACTATAATTTCACTTTGTAATTGTCACTCTCACTTCTAAATTGCCACACAACTGTTTAAAACATGGAAACAGAATATATGCTTACCCTTTAACCCACTCCTATTGTTTCTAAATTTAGCTGAAAATGGTATGCAATAGGTTAACCAAGAGATTAATTTTCTAAGTTAAAGTACTTCAATTAAATTGTCCTCCACAGGAGATTTATAGTGCAGCCCCATGCACACCTGACACTCCAATTTAGTTGTGATGATAAAGTATAAGTTGTCCTGCAACTAATCTGAAATCCCTTGACCAAAATCAAACATGAAAAAAACTGTTTTACAAAATATCAAATTTAAAATGTACCTCTGTTCCGGAGTGTTCATCCCTGATAACATCCATCTGTCTCTTAAATAGTTCTAATACAGCATTGTAGACCAGTTCATACTGTTCCTGAAGAGCATTGCAAACCGGAACAAACAAAAACAAAAACTTCGTGAACTAACCAGATTTCAGGAATATAAACACCAATCAAATCATAGTATAGCAGATCTGAAACATTAGTTTAATTACAGTGCCTTATGTCTGTGTAGCCCATGTCAGATTTCAAAGCATTTTTAGGCTGCTAGAAACAGCTAACTATTTTATCTACCTCTAGCTAATATACAATGACCTAGCAGCATGCTTTTTATGCTCTAACCCCACTTTCTTACTTAGCTCTCCTTCCACCCATAATCTCTCTAATTCGCTCACACTTTAAAATCTTTATTTCAGGAACTTCCTTGGTGGTCCAGTAGTTAAGACTCTGTGCTTCCATTGCAAGGGGAACGGGTTTGATGCCTGGCTGGGGAACTAAGATCCCACATGCCATGGAGCCAAAAAAAAAATTGTTTTTTATTCCATCCTGGATGCATTTTTTTTTTTTGTAATTCACCTCTTGCGGGAAAAGGTAGATAGACGTGGTTGATGGCTAAATAGATAGCTTCAAGATGTATTATTTAACATGGCTCACGATCGATCTATAAAGTAGCTAGGTTGTTATCCCTGTTTACAATTTGTCCGAGATCATTCAGAAGTAATTTCCATGTCTTCGGTTAGAACCTCGATCTTTTGACTCTTACTTTAGTGCACTTATATCAAGCTGCTGAAATTCTGTCTTAGCAAAGATACCCAAAAAAAGTAGACCCCTAAATAGAGTTTGGAAATTTGTGGTTATAAAGGGATTTCACTGTAGAGAAATGAGACCTCTACAAGGTTCATGGGTTTTTACCACTCTGTTTTTGCCTCTGTACCTGCTTGAGCACTTGATTTTGGATCTACTTTTCATCTGAATGGGCCTATTCAGGGTCTTCTATGACACTTCACACAATCTTATACAAACAAAATATAATTTTTTCCAAAAATAATCGTATGAGGAGAACAATGCAGAGTCTATATCACCCAACACAGCCATTGGTACACTCTTCAATTTTTTTAAGACGAGAGAAAAATCAGACAGGAAGCACTCATCTGGTTACAGTGTTATCTATCTCCTGGCTAGAGCAGTGTCATAAAAAGCAGCTATAGCTGGTAGATTTGTTCAAATAGTTGTTGCTAATGCCAAAATGTGAAGGCTAACTTAAAATTGTTTCAGCTGTCTTCCAACTCTTAAAAGTAGGTCTGAAATGGACTTTTTCTGAAATGGAGTATGGCTTTATTTATTGATTCAGTATTATAATTTAATGTTATACAACTAGGTTGCATACTTCCTGGAATCTTTATACATCTACATGGATCGGGCTTCTTTTAAGTCTGACAGCACTAAACCAGCCAATACTTTCATTTCACATAAACTTTCCCCCCTACACATTGAATATAGAAAACACCTACAGGCAACAGATGAAAAAGAATTCTTTTTTTCCACTAACTATTAGTGGAAAACCTGTGTGGGCCAAACAGAAGCTTTATATTATAATAGCTCATAATTTTTTCCCCTCAATTTACAACTTCTAGATGAAAATATCTGAACTGCCATTGTCAATTGTTTTACTTCTAAACTTATGTGCAAGTTCATTTGTAAGTGCTTTAAGCACTTTAATTTCTTGCTGTTTAAGCAATACGAAGTAGTTCTAACAAATTATGCAAAAATGCCTCTTACCTAATAAATACCTATAAATGTTTGATGAAAGAATGAATGGGTGAATGTTAAACTCTATCTTAAAGATGGAGACCATTTAGAAATATAGGTAAAATTATTGGTGTAGAAATATGGGTGGAATTAATACTGTAGAAAGTGAGAGATTTGGGCTGGGAATGTTTTACCTAGGAGGTAGAACGTGAGCTGGAGAGGAGAGAACAGGGGAAAAGCATTTCCAGTGGAATAAAAGTGTGAGCAATCTGGGGTAGGTTAAAATACTGTGATACATTTATATAATCACATATATAGTATGATTGTAATTATGGTTTTTTTGGTAATATTTTTTAATATATAAAGAATAAAGACCAGGAGAAACTACAGAAAAATAGTAACAGTGACTCCCTCTAGGCGACAGGATTATGGATGATTTTTTAAATTTTTTATCATTTTCTAAAATGAGCATATAGACTTCATTCTGCAGATTCTGTTACCACCTCCTGAAGAAGAAATTACAGATCTCTGATTTTCTATGGTTTCAGAAATGAAGTACCACTACAAAATTTCAAGTTAACCTGACCCAGCTATTTCTTTCTAATAAGTCAAACAGCTTGTTGAATTTTTTCAACATCCTTTGTAAGAAATATTATATTGTTTTCTTAATATTTTCTGAACAGGCTATAAAATATAAGGAATGAAAGGAATTTGGTCCAGAGCAAGGGATACAGGAAAAATATTGGGATATTCAGAGTTAGAGGAAATGGAAATGGACTAAAACCCTTGATAGTAAAGTAGTCAGCTGTTTTTGGATGCCTTATTATTATTAAACAGAGAGACGAAACCAGACTCAGACATGTTATATTATTCACCACAGTCCATACCTGAGTTTGAACTAATGAAGGCCTCTGTGTTCGCATTTCCTGGATCAAACTAAAAACACTGAAGTTCTCAGGAATTATCTACCAAATAAAAGGAAAAAATATCTTACTCCTTTATTGCTATCTAGAAAAAGAAATGCATTTTTTAAACTAATGGGGTTTCTCATCACTTGCACCATGATTTAGAGCCTACAAAATACTGAAGAAACTCTTCAAAATGATTTCACATGAGGTGATCAAATGTCTGAAGTTAAAAATATGAGGGAGAAATCTCAGTAGGTAAGTATGAGAGTTTAATGAACTAAAAGAAGTTTGCAAATAAGTCTAAAGCCCATATTTTAAACTTCTCATTTCTTGTTAGACTTTAAAAAAAAAATTTACAGGTTGGAACACAAAATTTGCAGTAAATTGAGTTCATCTGCTAAAGGAGCGTGTCTAAAGGAAGGGTAACCGTGATTCAGGGCTGTGGTTCTCAAAACTACTTCTCTCCAGAATCACCTGAAGAGCTTGCTGGGCCGTCCCTGCCCGCCCCCCCACAAGAGTTTTTGCTCAGTTCATCCGAGGTGGGGCCCCAAATTTTGCATTTCTAACAAGTTCTCAGGTGATACTGAAGCTTCTTGTCTGGGGACCACATTTTGAGACCACCAACTTAGGAACTAAATTAATCGTCTGACAAAGCAAATCTACAAGTGAATATTCTAGAAAAGATGAATGGTGGAGATAGATGTTTTGAAGAACCAAACAATTTCTAAGTCTAAAAGTAGCAAGGTTAAGAAAATGGCGAGTGCCTGTTGAGAGAAACTCACCCCATCTTTTAGTAACATCCACGTATAATCAATAGCACAGATAACACCAGTTCTTCCACAACCAGCACTGAAATGAAAGATCACAGTAGCATGTATATTTGCAGAGAGTGGATCTTTGACAGTAGCTGGAAAATTTCACTGGCAGATTTGAGGAAGAAGAAATCTAGAGCCCATGAAACTTTCTAAACCCTACCATTTCTCAGAACATACTTCAATTGCCACATGCTACACCGAGCCTCAGGACAGATCCTAGGCAACTTCTCACAGCAAAAAGTCTCTAGAGCTGTGCTGTTCACAAGTAATTTATTAGAAAAGATACTAATTTAATGCTCAGGTTGAATTTATTATAGTTTCTGCTATTGACTTTTCTCTTTCAATCATTCTAATTTTAAGCTTCATTCCTTTCTGACTGACTGGAAGAAGTGAGCCTAGAATTAGAAGCCTACATCTTATGCAGACTTTAAATTCCAACAAAGTCAGTCTTCCTTCAGTTAAGCAGGAGTCTTGGCCAGACGGTGACATTTGGTTTATTCTGGGTAGAAGGTTCATCCAACAGCATCATACCTGCAGTGAATGCATATGGGAACACTGTTATCCTCTTGGTAACAACGCACATCCCAGATGAGCTCAAGAATAGGGTCTATAGATGAAGGCACATCATGGTCTGGCCAATTCTTGTAATGGAACTGGTAGATGGTTCGAGTTTCCTATAAAAATAGCCAGAATAAAAGGAGAGTTCAAGATTAGGGCTTCACCTCATTCTATCACAGGATTACTCTGACCTACAAAGTAGCATCTATCTATATATTTTTTGCAATTTATGGAGATTTCTTCCCTATAGGCCTCTGGGACCATATGCCCTCTAAGAACAATTACAAGTAATTTCAGGTCACTTACTATTGGCCTGTCTCTATCTGCCCCACTCACATGAGAATGCAGATATGAAAATGGTCCAAACCAGAACTTCCCAACTGGTGTGCTGCAAATGGGTCACAGGTGCGTTGATGTACTAATCCCTTTGCCTTAGAGAAACCAAGCAGCTTGAGCTCTCAAGTTGGTTCCCAGCCTCTACACACTATACACAGCCTCTATTCATCCTAGAAATATTGTCATTTCATATTGTGCCATTGGTGTGGAGTAGGTTGGGGAACACAGATTACACTAAAGGTCTCTTTTGGTTATGATGATTTATCCAGAACATCAAAGGCCCTACCACTTCCTATTATCTTATGCCCAGACTGCATCACACACATATATATTTACTTGCCTGATCTCTGTAGGCTTTGAGGTTACCTTTGGCGTTCTATACTTACACAATTGAATTTGACTTGTAGAGTCCTGACTGTATAATCAGATTTTTTATTTTCAGCTTCCTAAGAAGTAAATTAAAATATAAGTTATTTCAAAGACTAACATTTAAAGACTTCTCTCTATAAAGTAGGTCCTGGAGCATTTGCTCAGCCATAATGGAAATAGACATCATACTTACACAGGATATGGAGAAAGGGCCAAGTTGCAGTTGCATTTCTCCTGGCTCAGCCCAGTAGCGCTCACATTTTTTCTGTTGCACAAAGCAGAATGTAGTGATTTCCCTCCATATATGCTAGTCTTTTCTGGGTAAGAAAACCCCCTCCCTCATTCAGAAGCAAATTCAGCTGTATCCTTCTCCTTAGGTTAGGAATTTCTAACCCCCTTGGGCTTCAACCCGTGTCTGGATTCTCCAAAGATGGGAAAACAAACACTAAAGGATATACAAATTGCAGACTTCCTGGAAGTCCGACAAAGTAGAAATAGGGATCTGACATTTTCAGTGTTTCAAAAAGATTAAAACAAAGCCTCACAAGCTAACTGAGACCCCAAGTTCCCTTGGTTTTAACTGGAATTGTATCAACTCAGAATGGCAACAGTAGGTTTGAAGAGCATTGTTCAATAGAAATATAATACGAGCTACATATGTAATTAAAATTTTTCTAAGAGCCACATTCAAAAATGTTAAAAGGTGGAATTAATTTTAATAATATATTTTACTTAGCCAAATACATTAAAAATTTTTTCAACATGTACTCAATATAAAACTCAAATATCAATATAGATATTTGAAATTTTTAAACTGTCATCAATATCTAGTATGCATTTTATATTTACAGCACATTTCAATTAATATGCTAAACTTTAACTGGAAATATTTAATTTCCATTTAAATTTCATAAAATTGATGGTTGAAAAAGATTCACATACCCAAGTTGTTCCAAACAAGGTTTTCCAATAACTGAATTGAATATCAGTCTTTAAATTTAAATTTATTAAAATAAAATAATTGAGTTCCTCAGTCACACCAGCCATATTTCAAGTGTTCACTAGCCACACGTGGCTAGTAAAGGCCATTCTGGGCGGCACAAAAGAAGCTCTGACTGGCAGTTTAAAATGTCTGATTAAAAACAACAGGAAAATGAATTGTTACTTTAAAAAGTATACCTTCTTTTTATTTTAAAACACAGAGTCTACTGGGAAAATGGGCGAAAGAGGTTCTCAGAGGTTTAAAAAAAAAGCCTTGAGAGTCATTTGGCATTCCCAAACTGAAAACTAGGAAGATGAGCATAAATGTTTACCAAGTCACTTAAGTTAAGGAAAGTTCTGCTACCAAGTCTCCCCCTTCTTTTTCTTCTTTCCTTTACCTTTAGGTTTACTAGAAAGCAACTCACCTTCCCCATTTCAAACTCCATGCATGCCATAACAATGATCTGGGGGGATGAAATACATGGAAACTTAAACACTGATATAGTTTAAAAAAGCAGCTAATACATGGGTCCCAGAGTCAAAAAGTGTTATTTATTCTTTTATTGTTTAATAACCAAAAAAGAAATCCTAATAGATTATAAAATGTTGCTCCTACCCTTCCTTCTCTCTGTCCTCACTTCCCTTTTCTCTATTCAAATCAGTAAATTCTTGTTAACGAATGAGACGGTCAAGTTGAGAACTTTTATTTTCTTGAACAATAGTGACGTTGTGATTTTGACTAAAAGGTGACTGAACACCAAAATTCTAGTGACTGACCCCAAAAAGCACTGATTTTAATGCACATAGCAAACTTCAGTCACATATCTTGACACCCTATCCCCTTCATCCCTAAAAACTAGAGAATATAGTAACAAAAGTAACTCTGCACTAACCAGGACGCTGTATTCCCAAATCATCCGCCAGAAGTCCAGGACAGTTGTAGGCAAAGGTCCCTGGGTGGCAATATAAGCCTTGGGTCCCAAAACTCCCTAAAGGGGAACAGAAATTACATGGGGTGACTACAAATAACATACTCTCCTTCTTGTCCAGTATCCCTCCCTTCTCCCTGTACCCCATTTTTTAGGTACCTAGAGAAATATGGAATATTGGGTGTACCTTAATGAAGTTGGCATTGATGTAGCTGGAATCCTCATCAGAGGTTATCATGGACAGCTCTACTCGACTGTGGTCATCTATAATATAAAAGAAAGACAGACTAATTAAGAGGGTTTGGTTAGAGGGCTTTCTGTAAGTCAGGAAGTAGCACTGTGAATAGTGGAGGCTCATTAGTGTTTGAAGACTGAATGAATGAACGAATGTTCTTTTGTAGTCATATACAGTACAACTAATTTGTCAAAGCCATGGTCTAGGATTAGGAACAGCAACCAATGGGTAAAAAAAGATAAGATGATTGAATTTGAGAGAAGGCACAAGTTTAAAGGGAGAAATGAAACTTACAGGGCAAGATATCCTTATATCTGTTTTTCTTGATATTCTTGGGCCTCTCAGCCTCAGTTGTGGGATAGGTTTTATCTGCCTTATACTTGGTGGATAGTTTTTTCAGCGTCTGTAATAAAATTACAGTAATTAAATCAAATCATCCTAGAGAAAAGAGGTAAGAAGCTATCTCCAGAGAGCTTTCCTTCTCCACTGTCCAAACATTCCACTTCAGCTGTTTTAGTATCCTCTAGGGCTGGTTGCGTTCAGAACAGAGCCTCAGAGCATAAGGACAACAGAGTTTAGTGACATTTGGAGAAGTGAAAAGGTCATACTTAATGCAGCTGAGTTGCAAATAGCTAAAACTTAGAGGTAAAACCAGTGAATATTTTAAAAATAACATCTTCTGAACACACCCTGTGTTCCACCCAAAGAGTCAGATATTAAAAGTTTGACTTACTTTCTTTACAGCTATAACAGGGCTATTTTAAACTACACTGAGGTAGTCTAGAACCTGAGGTGGGGCTTAACCTGTACCGTGATCTGCACCCCATGACTTAGTCAATGGCAGTCACTGGAGGCGGGTGGGCATCCGTATTGTTAACCAGCTCTGTGGTTTATTCTGATGTATATTTTTGAGTTGGATAAACTAGGGTTTGAATTCGGACTCCCACAGTTACTGACTGAATGAAGCTGGGCAAGTTATTTAATCTTTCTGTGTCTCAGTTGCTTTGTAAGTAAAATGGGGGGATAGTTACCTTAGAGTTGTGGGTGAATTAAGTGAGTTATCGTATGTGAAGCACTGGTACAGAGTACATGTTTAATAAAGAAAAGGTATTGTTACTATATAAAACAATAAATAAATAAAATTATTCGCACTTGCCAACATTACAGTATAGAGCAAAATTTCAGGTCAGAGTAAATGATAGTTCCTCTTTAGCTCCTTCTGATAAATCAACCTTGTCCTAGATTTCAACTCCCTTATCATTCAAAGAAACTGCATTTAGTAGATCTGACCTTTATCGACCCTTACTCAATTTGAGAAAGATAAGGGAAAAACATCTCTGATAGCTAATAAATATTTATTGAACTGAACTACGGAAAATAATTTTCATTATTTGCCCACTATTTAATAGTGACTTGGTCACATGAAGATCATTAATTACTTCCTATTGGTCAGATGCCTCAGCATCTTCTCAGTCTTCATTCTCTTTAACTTAACTTCCTTCTTGAAATTTCCTCCTCTCTTTGCCCTTATTAGTCTACATTATTTTGGTTCTCCTCTTTCTTCTCTGACTTCTCTTTCCCTCTTCTCATTCTTTCTTACTGCCTCTATGTCTGCTTCTATCTTCTAATTGTGAATTAACCAAGGTTCCAAAGTTAAGTCCTCAACTCTCTGCTCTTCTCACTAAATACATTTGCTCAGAGATATCTTCTCTTATAGAAGGCATACCAGTTTTTAAAAATTTATTTAACTAATTCAAATTGAATTATAATTCCAACTCCTATCAGATAACTCTCAAATTTCTTCATTAAGATTTGACTATTAAGTGCCATTCCTGAATTTCCAACCATACCCTAGACATTTCCACCTGGGTGCCTTACTTCAGCCTCAAACTCAGCACATCTAAAACGAAAATTATCACCGTCCCTACAGTTAATGCCAATGGCACTATCTTTACCCCAGGCAACCATACTCTAGAAACTGAGAGTTACTTTAGGTTCCCCACTTCCCACAATTCCCACCTCTAACTCAGTCAGCAAGTGTAACTGATTCTTCCCATGCAATATTTTGCATCAACTTTCCTTCCTATGCCCCTACAGATACTTTAATTCAGGCCCTTTCCCTTAAAGCTTGAACTGTTACAGTTGCTTCTTAACTCATCTTCATACTTTTCTTTTTCCCCATTCAAATCCATTAGGCATAATTATGCTAATTTAATCTTACTAAAATATTGCTTTTCTTATCTCTCTCATGCTAAAAACTACTTCAGTGAATCCCCCTTGCTACCAGGAAAAAGTCAAAACTCCTTAGTCAGGTACTTAAGATTCTCCCCAGTTGGACCCAAGATAATTTCCCCATATTTGCTACTGTCCCACAATTATGAGCCTTCCAAAGATTGATTTCTAAGTTCTTTCAAGATTGTACAAACTGATGTCACTGACAATTATATGTAATATCGCTTCTTTAAAACTATGGGTCCCTTTTCCTTTCTCATAAATATATACCTGGTACTGTTTTTGCTTTTCTCACCCATAATTATGATCTATTTTGTTCCACAGGGTAAACTAATAGAGAGAAATAAGGAAGTAGAAAAAGAACTTTTCTCATGTGACTGGCAACAAGAAAAACTTAAAAAGAAGGGAATTGTTGATTATTTTACTTAGTTGTTTATATTTCATATAGAGTTTTCACATAATTAGGATGTGTGTCTATCTGTAGGAGTTTACTTAAGGACACTCATAACTAAGTCATAAAAAAAAAAATGGGTGAGGAAGAGAGAGCCTAAAATAAAGGAATGATGACACAGAGAGACAGAGAGATAAAAGAGGTAGTTGAGAATAGAAAATTTTTTCCAACAAATCATCTAAACTCATCATTAGATTTCAAAATTAGCTCAGGATAACCTGATAACTGAGTCTGTAAGGAGAGAAAAAAAGTTGGGGTCATGAAAAATTTGTTAGCTGGGAGTCCAAAATACAAAGAATTATCAAATATCTAGAATCTAATTAAAGTGATACTTTCCAAATAATAAATAGATCATTAATTATTATAACAATTCAAAGTATAGGAGTGTAAGCTTTTTCCAACTGAGGATGACAAATGGAACAGACAGCCACTGCCTGTTTATCTGCTGGACCACAAATGCCAGCATGTATTGTTCTAATGACCATTTTTTTTCTGTTTGTAGAGTTAGATCAGACACAGGCAATCTATTTAAAAACAGGTATACAGTTAGTTCTTAAATCCTAATTTCTTACCATGGTTTGAATTCTTGTGGGTTTTCAGAATTGGATTTAGGAGGAGAGATGCTGAAAGGATCATTATACAGCATATTTTTACACCAAGATGGATGTAAGTGGACTAGTTTGGAAATTTAAGGATGTGGCACAAATACATGAAAGAATATAAAATATTTCCAGTTGGTATCAATTTCCAAGTTATACCAATTTCTCAGCTCTCTCTGCTCTTGTGCACCTTCAGAATGATAATTTTCAGGTTGCCATTGATTCCAGGGCGGCTGAAAAGATGTCAACTCCCAAAGCAGTTCATTCTAAAAATTTCTGGAACAGAGCCTCGTGCATACTCCCTGTTACACTGTTTTTATCTGTTTTGCTTTGCTTGCTTGCGGAATGCTTTCCAGGGAGAATGCCATAGGCAAAGCTCTTTTTGAAAGATATGCCTAAATTAATTGGGTAAAATTTCACAGATAAAAGTTGTGTGTGTGTGTGTGTGTGTGTGTGTGTGTGTTTAACCTATGTTTGTTTAGCTGTCTTCACTGCCACCTTCAACAATGGGAGAGAATGGCTTTTTATTTCCTACTCTGTTCCTTCTTCCAGAGTTACCTGGCTGGATGTCAAATGGGGACATTCTTTTAGCAGAACATCACATAGGAAATGCCTGTAGAATTGTTAATTTGGAAAGCGTGAAAGATTTTTTTTTTCAGATATCTTACCTAGAGGTCAAACCACTGTGAAGATCTTTTTCTCATTCCCCTTCTCTCCCTGCTAGACCCCCCAGGCTCCAACACCCCAACAGAGAAAAAATCAGAGCCAACTTAGGGCAGAGAGCTGATAAACCTCACCAGAAAAAGAGAAACTCTGAGGGTAGGAAGCAAAAGGGTATAGAAGAGAAAGTAGGGCTATGTGGGGTGGGCTGGGATTGGGGGAGAAAGGATAGGTTAAAGGGAGAAAGTATTTCTCTACCAACCACCAAGTGGGTGTGAGTTCCCTAGAGGCAGCACCAACAAGAACAATTGGGGAATAAGGAAAAGTTGCTGAGGGAATAAAGAAAAGGGGCCTCCTGAGCCCCTGATAAGTTGGAATGTATGAGAAACCAGACTCAGTTCATGCTTGATAAGCTAACAGTAAGCTGATTTGGTTTGTGGGCTATGCTACCCCTTTCCTTTCAAGATAGGAAAACAGAACCGAGGTCCTGGCCATGAATCTCTAGGAATCAGGACTGAACCTATTGCATGTTCATCTTATTGACTAGAAAAGTAATTACTAGTAAATGAACTAAGGTCACTCCCAAAAGAGAACAGAAAGGAAAAAGGAAGCACAATACCACAATACCTTTGCCTTGGAGGACTACACTATTGTATAGAAAACAGCATAAGTTACATTTGGGTGTGGGAAAAATCAGTCTTGGCCCTCCTGTGCCAGGCGGAAGAGGGGACTCAAAGCTGGGCTGTCTCCAGAGTTTCTCAAGATAGTTCCTCAATGCCTTACAACTGCAGGTCAGTACTATCTATTCCAAGCTTCCAACAGGATAGAGAAAGCATGAATGCTAAGAAATGGAATTAGGAGCTCAGGCCTCTACATCCAGTAAACAAGGGTACCACTAGTAGGAATGCAGGACGAGACTGAACTGGCCCTGAGTGTGCATACAATCATCTCCAGCTAGACAGGCAAACTTATGGGGATTGGGCGGCCATCCAATAGTCAGGTAAGTGAGCAGGTGGGTAGCAATAGCTAAACTGGGGTGAGTAAACCAAGAGGTTCAGCTTTAGATAAATACAATGTGAGGATATGGCAAGACATGTATTTAAAATGTATTTTAAATGTCCTGTGAATAACTGAAAATGTGGGCCTGGGTGGTCCCTAGTGAAAGACTGGAGATGCAGTTGGGAGAAATTAGCTTTAGAGGTAATGTGATATATTTATTCCAGTGGAAGCAGCAAAAAACTATACATTAATGGGCACAAAACTCAGGAAATGCTGATAAGTATGTTCAAGTGATAGACTGATTCACATAAATGAGTCATTTCAATTCAACAGATGTTTGGGCACTTGCTAGGCAGGAGGTACTGTGTTCGTGACTGCTTGGCTAGTGTTGTTACCATAAATAAATATAGAACCAAGATGTATCTAGATCTTCTCTATAGAACTAAGATGTATCCAGGTCTTCTCTGGTCTGTCTATGATAAGTCTCCAGAAGTTGCTATAATACCAATCTGACTTCTAGTGCATTATAAACCGTCATTAGTACTTGACCTTCACAACTGGATACCTTCTTTCTATTAGGGTTCATTGAATCCTTCATATTTAATAAATATGTCTTTGTATTTAATTAATACGATATTTACCTTTTCTACAAAAGCACCTCATCTCCAGGAAACATAAAATTCCTTTCTTTTTTTGGCTTTTTATTATTTAAATGGATTCCAACAACACTAAAGGAAAAATTTTGATATAGATTTTTAAATAAAAAAGTAATACATATTTTTTAATAATGCATATTAATTGGAGAAATTTTAGAATATAGAGAACCCAGAAAAGATGATTAAAAATCACCTATAGCCCCACTACTCAGTTAATCATTCTTAATTTTATCTATACATGTGTAATGAAGGTGGAATCACACTGCATATAGGGTTTTGTAACTTGCTCTCTTTACTTATCAATTTGTATTATTCTACATAATTTTTAATGGTGGCAGAGTATTCTATTGTATGAGATGCAACATGAGTTACTTAACCTGCTCCTTTATACTATTGGACATTTGAGTTGCTTCCAATCTTCCTAAACAATAATTATGCACAATATTACAATAGGTGGCCAAAATCTATATAAATATCTTTCATTATTTCCTTCAGATGAATTTTTTGGAGTGATCAAAGAACTTGCTCATTTTAAAGGCTTTTGATCCATATTACTAAATACATATCAGAACCCATATACAAATTTTGCCTCCAGAAAGTTATACCAGCAATATATGAGACTGGTATACGAGCAATGTAGGAGATGGCATATTTTTGAATGCTGGTCAACATTAGGATTATAATGTTTTAAGTATAGGTGCCTTTGATAAGTAAAGTGTTATTAGTGATAGTTTTCTTATTTGTATTTCCCTTTGTGGTTTCTTCACTCCAAAACATTTTTTAGAAGGAAGAAAATACACCGTACTCAAATTACCCTACCTACATGAAGCTGTGTTCATATCTCTGTATTCATAGCCAGCATTTGAACACATACATATAGACATCCAACGAGCTCATACATGCATATTTAGCACACTTGTCATCAGCTAAGCTCTCACTTTTTCTACACAATTCATACTTCTACACATGCTTTCTAAATCAAGATGCCTCAACTACCTCCAATGTAGAAAAGAAAAAAAAACATCTGAGGAGTTTTAAACATAAAGACATGCAGCAAATTGACCAGCATAAAAACACATAACCAAGCCTTAACCCATATTTAATACAGTGGCTAAAATGTACATGTCATAAAACCACAATCGGTTGCTGTAGTTGACCAAAGTGAATACCTATTCCTCTGTAAATTATCATCAATCGGATAAAAAAAATACACTAATGGAAGAGGATGGCCCTCATTAAGCTTAGAAGAAGGAAAGTAAAGTCCCTAGTGTTGTCCAGAAAAGAGTGGTGGCCACCAGCCTGAGGGTTCAAACAGGGAGATGAAGACTTCATACCATCACAGTTGAGGCCATTAAAATCACTATGCTCTTCAAGCAACTTTCTGATTATCATTGGCTTCTCATGTAAGTTTCTCTCCAAATTTAGAGAATATGCTGGCCAGCCAATGTAAACTTCTACTCTGTTTGATAGTGATTTTTCTCTGCCCAAAATTAATAAATTGGCATTCTTGTTTCTGGTGAATTTCTTTTGTTGTTGTTGTTGTTTGTTTGTTTGTTTTGTGGTACGCGGGCCTCTCACTGCTGTGGCCTCTCCCGTTGCGGAGCACAGGCTCCCGACACGCAGGCCCAGCGGCCATGGCTTACGGGCCCAGCCGCTCCACTGCATGTGGGATCTTCCCAGACTGGGGCACGAACCCGTGTCCCCTGCATCGGCAGGCGGACTCTCAACCACTGAGCCACCAGGGAAGCCCTCTGGTGAATTTCTTATGTGTTTGCCTGATCCTGATCACTCTCAGCATACTGACAAAATTGAATTTTTAGATCAGCAAAGCTAAAGTCAAGACACAGGACTATGGTGATCCAAAATAGTTAATACCACCCTAAGCGACTGCTTGGCCTCTCTCCATGCGCTCTGTGATCACAACAGTAATTGCATATATTGAACCTTGACAGAATTCATAAAAATAATTAGAAAGAATTAAGACCCAGCTACATGCAACCAAATGAATTTTAGAAACACAATGTAGAGTGAAAGAAGGAAGATATTAAAAATGTATATATAACATGATTTTATTTACATAGAATTCAAAAACACGTAAAATGAATCTCTTTTGCTTAGTGATATATATGTCTTGAAGCTATGCTGAAAAACAAAGAAAAAAATAATCTCATGATAGTGTTTACCTCTAGTCAGGTGGGTGTTGGGGGTGGTTGTGATCTGGAAGGACACCCAAGGGATTTCTGGGGTGTGGGCAATGTTCTACTTCTTGATCTGAGTGATGCTTATATAGATGCCTGCTTTATTACTAATTGTTAAATTTTATGTTTGCGTTTAAAGCACTTTTCTGTGTATATGTTATATTCTATGATTTTTTTTAAGTTTAAGAAGTTAAGACCAATGGATAAATTGGAAACAATAGAGCGGGGTGGCGGGAGGGGACAAGAGCACAAGCTCAAAAGTTAAACAGTTTTATTTCAAATCTGAGTTCTACCACTTATGAAAACCATGACCTTAGGTAAGTTGTTTAATTTCTCTGACCCTCAGTGTCTACTACACAGTAAATACTATGCTGGACGCTGAGGATGTCAAGATAAGAACTAAATCTGAGCCTTGCCTTTGTGGAGCTACAATCCAATGGGAAAGCAGACATTAATCAAATAATCAGACAAATAAATGTAAAACTGGAATTGTAATGAGTGCTATGAATACCTTCAATTCAGCTTGGGTGAGGTTGGGGGAAGAAGAAGCTTTTAAAAAATGAAACATGGTGCTGAGAACTTACTCGATATATTTAAGGAGGTCAAGGAAGGCTTCTCTGGGAAAGCGACCACCAAACTGTTATCTGAAGAATTATGAAGTGTTAACTAGGTGAAGAGGAGTATGGGGGAATATTCAAGGTAGAGGTAACAGCATGTGTGCAAAGTCCTGTGGCAGAGGAAGCATGACAAGGACAAGAAAATGAACATGCTGTAAGAAGCTGGAGAAGCACTCAGCTGCTGGTCCGTGTGGGACTTTGTTAGCCATTCATTAAAAAGGGCTCTTTGGGAATTAGATGAGGCTCTGTTCGTGAAGCACTCAAGCACAGAGTCTGGAACATGGTTCCATGATTAGCTATTGTGGAAAGTACATGAACCGAAAGTTCATATGAGGAAATGCAGATTGAAAATAGTCATGGAAAATTTTCAGGCTCAGAAATAAAATAAATCAAATTAACATAACAAAGTACAATTTGACACTAATTAAATTAGAAAAATAAAACATGCTATGATTTTACTCGATGCAGTTTAAGTATAGTGACTAAGAGGCTTTGGAATCAAACATACTGGAGTTTCAAATCCTGGTTTTGCCACTTCATGGGTAAAATGAAGATAATGCTTTCCTCTTGGGGTTGTTGTAGTGATTAAGATCATATATGGTAAACCACTTAGATTGCCTAGGATATGATAAGCAGTCAAAAATTTTACCTATTACTATCTTTTTTAGATATTAAATTGAGTCTATCAAGGTGGTAAAGAAGATGATAAATTCAGATATCGCAAGTTTTAAAAACTCTGTTGGAAATATATTTGGCAAACCTTAACCAATTAGATGCTAATACTCTTTGGTCCAGGAATAATAACAAACACTTGTGGGGATCTAGCCCCAGGATATAATCCCAAACGAAGGGGGAAACCACATGGACAAACATTCATTGCAGTTTTATCAATAATCAGGAAAAATGAGAAATAACCTCAGTTTCCAAAACTAGAGAAATAATTAACTTATTTGGGTGCCTACTACATGTCAGGCATTTTATATATTCATTCTTTTATCTTCACAGCAATTCTACAAAGTGAATATTATTTGTTACCACTTTTTAGTTACTTTGTTCAAGGTCACATAGCTAATTATAGGCAGAAGGAAAATTTAAACCCAGATTTATATGATTCCAAAGTTGTTACAAGTACAGATGGTAAAGCCAGACTGCCGGAACTGGAAACTCAGTTCCACCACTTACTGGTTATGTGACCCTGAGTGAGTCAGTTAACTTCTCTGTGTCTCATTTTCCTCATCCATAAAATGGAAATAATAACAGTGCCTTCCTCAATAGATTAAATGAGTTGACATACAAAAGGGTTTAGAACAGTGTCTATAAGAGATATAGAAGTGTTAGCTATTACTTTGATTATTATATTTTCATCATACTATCCTGCATTAAAAGTCATTAATATCGATTTTAACCAACATGATAGTTTTGTTACAATGCTAAGTGAAAATATGAGAATACAAAATTTTAGCTATGCTTATAATTACAGTAATATAAAAGGCATCCTATCAATATAAATGGACAAAAACTAGAATTTCTACACCCCCCAAAACTGTATTTATTGGGATGTTGGTACTATGGTGAATTTATTTTATTTTACCTTGCAATAATATTATTTTATAAAAAAAAACAATAAGGCTTTATTTTTTTAAGTACTTTAAGAAATTTTCAATAGTGTGGTTGCACACTGCTATTTCTGCTGTATAGAAACTATGCTATCTAGAGACTTACCCTCATGCTAGGCCCTTTGAGGGACTACGGTTAGTGGCTTAAGCAAGACACTATTGCATTGGGATTAATTTCACAGGCTCTGATATGACAGATCCAGGTTAAATTTCATGTCTATGGCTGAACAGCTGAGTGAGCTTAGGCCAATTATTTACCCTCTCAGAGCCTCAGTTTCCTTATCTGTAAGTCAGAGATCAGAACTACCTCACAGGGTTTTTTGTTTTTTTGTTTTTTGGGGTTTTTTTTCCGGTAGGCGGGCCTCTCACTCTTGTGGCCTCTCCCGTTGCAGAGCACAGGCTCTGGATGCGCAGGCTCAGCGGCCATGGCTCACGGGCTCAGCCGCTCCACGGCATGTGGGATCTTCCCGGACCGGGGCACGAACCCATGTCCCCTGCATCGGCAGGCGGACTCTCAACCACTGCGCCACTAGAGAAGCCCTAGGGTTTTTTTTTAATGAGTAATAAATAAGATAATGAATGTGATGCTTCCTTGACACCCCACCAAGACTATCACAGTTATAATTAAATATTTAATAGAGTAATTGGTTGTTTAATGTCTGTCTCTCTAAGACGTCCTCTAATGTCTTAGAAGATAAGCTCCACCAAAGCATGGAGTATTGCACTGCAGAACCAGCATCTAGCACAATGCTTTGCACACAGGAAGCACTCAATAAATACTTGAATGAATGCATGAAAACCTTATAGGAGTGGTCAGTGGCAGTTTCAACTACAGAAGAATTATTGAGTTTAGTCTTGGCATTGGGAAAAGACCAAAGCAGCATGGTATTGGCTCTAGCTATCATAGTAGGGCTTTGTGCTCTGCACAAAGATACTTGGCCAAGGGGGAAGTGAGGACTGAAATCTAAGCCATGGACTCAGTGGCGGGGCAGGGTGTACAGAATGTCTACCTGTAAGTAGAGATGACTTTTGATAATTCCCTCAGAGGCACCACCATTCAGGCCAGCAGTGGCCTTGTGTCACAGAATCAGCCCTCAAACCTCAGAAACATCAAATCCTGGGAGAAGATGTTAAGGGCTGAAGGTGGAATGTGGTATATGACCAGGTGGAAAGCCTTCCAGTTTAAGGGTGGTATTCACCTTGTGAATACCAAGCAAGTAGCCTGGCCTCATTCACTGCTCCCCAACTCCCCCAAAGCTACTCTCTCTTGTATTTCAGCTGAACCTTTAGGTGGGGCTGAGGGAAAGACTCTGTTTTTCCACTGGAGGACATGAGTCAGTGAACAGTGAGGTTCCACTTAATCACCACCCAAAAACAAGGTCCGTAGAATTAGGAGCTAGAAAAGCAAGGAAGTGATTAATATAAAAGTCAGGATAGTGATCATTTCTCGGCAGGGCAGGACAGGGTGGGTGTGGGGATGAGGACCTGATGGGAAAGAGACATGTAGAGGTCTTCTGGGGCTGACAAGGTTCTATCCCTTGACCTGGATGATGGCTGCTTTACAGTTACACTTACATTTTATGTACTTTTCTCAATGCGTATTATAGTTCACAGTTTTAAACAGCTGGAAAAAATACAAACTATGAAAGGTTTTTAAGCAGGGAAAAAATAACCAGACCTGTAGTATTAAAAGATCACTTGGGTGTTAAACAGAAAATTGATTGAAGGTGGGGCAAGGCTAGAGGCAGAGAAAACAGGAGGTGAGGTAGCTGCTATATTTTGGTGCAAGACTATAATGACTGAGCTAAGAAAAGGTAAAATATTAGGGATGTAGTCTATATTATTTTTAAAAACACAACCAAAATAACAGAGGCTGCCACTGCCCCCTCACCTCACTTTTTACCTCTCTGCATTGGGGGAATTTGGCTCAGGAGATATAGCCCAGGGGAAGGCACATGTCTAAGACACATAGGCCATGCTTTCTACCTTCCCTCCCTCCCTGCTAACTCTACTTAGAAGGACTAAGACTGCCTGGCTAGTGGCAACTAGAGTGCATTTTTCATGACACCACGGCATTATCCAAGTTGAGCTGACACAGGGGTTTCTACCATAATATGCAATCACTCAATCATAACATCTAATCACTCGGGACTTTACAGAGTGTTTTCACATCTACTATCTGGTACCAGAATGTTGGCTCCATGAGGGCAAAAAGGTTCTTATTTTGTTCACTGCTATATCCTCAGTGCCTAAAACTAAACTTGGTACATAGAAGGTGCTCAATAAATATTACTGAATGAATGACCACATTTAAGTATTATTATTATTGATATTTAGTCATCACAATAATCTTGTGCAGAGAGGTAGGAAATTCATTATGATCCCCATTTCAGAAGTCAGGAAACAGAGACTTGGTGAGATTAAGGAACATGGCAAGTAGTTGATAATTTGGTTGATGAAACTGTCATGATTTAATTTTAGATTTTATATTTAAATTCCCTTATTTTCCCCATTTCCTCATAGCTGAAAAGGTAAAGTTTGAAGTTCTTATAACTCTGAAACACCAGCTGGAAGTATTCCCAAATACATGATAGGTACTATCAGACATCCTACGTCATCTGATGTGCTGGGTTATAGGATGAGTGAGTCCTACCCAGCTGCCACTGCATCAGTAAGCACCGTTCCCCCAGAGGAGATGCAGTGTTCCTCTGGGTAATCAAATCCAGTTGACCCCAGGCTACCTTGTGCTTATGTTTCTTTCCATCCCTCACTTTTCTCTACTCCCCATCCTAGCCATTCCACCCGTCCAAGCAAAAGAAGATTAAGGAAACCCTGTTACTGCAAACACTCATGTTCTCATATTTTTTTCTTCATAAAAAAAAAAAGAAAAAAGAAATATGGCGGAAAGTAGTTTCGGTGCTCTTCAAGAGTTTTTGTTATCCAAATGGAACCCACGGGAGGCTAAAAGCATAAAAAGTTAATCTTGATCTCTTTCCTCTTGATATTAATTAAAATTAGTCATTTGAAGCCTAAACCACAACTCAGATACCTGGGAACTACAGATATTCAATTAATATTAGATTTATACAACTGGAATTTTGTATATCATCTGTAGGATTCCTAGTCAAACTCTAAGAACTAGCAAACAAAATATTTAAAACTATATTTTGGAGAGAACTTCTAAAATACACAAAAAACACTTAGAGAAGTTAAACTTTTAGGTTACCTTCGTCCCCTGAAAGGTCAGTTTATCCCAAGAGCAAGTTGGTCTAGCAGAGTTGGACCACTGTCATCAAACAGTCTATGTAACTACCCTGAGAATGTCACACATCGGACTTACCAGAAATTCATTGGCAAACTCCTCTTTGTTACTTTTCTTGTTTTGGGCCTCATCCAGGAACTTCTGCAGAATCTCTCTTTGGTCCATGCTGCAGGGCAAGACAGACAGTCTACAAGTGGTTTAAGGGAGGGCATATTAGATGTGTGTCATGGCCGAGACAGCACCGAGAAGCCACTGCTGCCACCTGAGCAGAGCATGTTGAAGGTTGTGGTTTACTGACTTCATCTCAAGCCCTAGAGGAAATTAGTACGTAACCAGACTCTGTGGTCACACAACAAAGCCAGCACCTCACTCCTGGGCCCTAGCGCCTTCCTTGTCAAGAGAGGAACCTGGTTGCAATTCAAGTTTTTAACAAACAAGAGGCTAGCCAGAATGTAATGTGTGTGTGGGCTGCTTAGCTCTGAGACTACTCCACTCCGTCGCCCTTAAGCAAAGTTCACAATTTTTCTTGCTTCCTAGAGAAAAGGCAGAATTACAGGTCTCATGGATGGTTCTGCCTCTCCCCATATCCCCAATGAGCACAAAGGCCCTGTTGACACCTTCTGTTTCCTCATGTCCCAAATGAACTCTGTAAAAGTTCATTTAGGCCCAGTTTGGAGACACTGTTTGGAGTTAAGACATCTTCTAAAAGGTTTCTTGTCAGTGTGATCGGTGGCAAACTTCTGTTCGTCAGAGAAGGCATTTTTATTTAGAACTTTTGATTCTGCCATATAGACCTAACTCTCTTTTGGATGAAGCAAAGTCAGCTGCTTCTGAGAGTCTGGGTTTCTCCCAGAGCTGGGGAAGTGCTAACCTCCATTAAGGGAAGTGTGATTTCAGGACCCCACCCCCACCTTCCAGTACTTTTTGAGCTTCATTTGGGTTCTGGCTATAAAGACTGAGAGCACTTGGTCTATAGGGGATCCAGGGGCGCAGTGGCCCCCAAGAAGAGCACCTGACCAGGAATCTGGCATAAAATCCCCTGTATGTAATGCTAGTAAAATATGGAAGAACAGAAAAAGAGTAAAATCAACCACCTAGCTGGCAACAATACACCTTTTAGGGCAGAAAGCCTGAAGAACTATTTCTAGAGAAGGTATTTCTACTCTTCAACCAAAGCCTCAGGAAAGGCCATTGTTTCTGGAAGCCACACTGTGCATGTAGCGTTTGGGCCCTGATAGGGAGGCTGTTCTAGAAAAAGCTTGCAAATCTCAGCTTGCATAAGTTCCCTCCTCAATGGGTACAAACCTACCCAAGCGTGTCTCATTTGGTGTGAGAACGAGACAAAAATCAGCATAACACCTCTGTTCGAGGACAGAAGTTCAATAAATATGAGAACAAAATTAGTCTAAGATAGTCATGAAGAAAATTTGGAAATGTGCTATTAGAACTTCCTCTATTTGCTATTAGCAATCCTTTCTGTTTTGCAACATTATTCAAGCTTCCTTTAGGAAATGATTCTGAACTCTTTGGCTGCATCTGCTTCATTGAACCTTACCACAGGGAAGGGAAGGTCATGAGGTATCTTGCTTATAGGCAGTGTGAAGCCAATGAAGAATTTCAATCCCGATCCACATAATAAATTAAAATGAACCATATCCTCAACAATATTTGATGAGAGTAGAATAGTAGTTCTCAAACTATTCCTAACTATCATGAAATTTAGGAGATTTTCTTTTTTTCTTTTTTTTTTTTTTTGCGGTATGCGGGCCTCTCACTGTTGTGGAGCACAGGCTCCGGACACACAGGCTCAGCGGCCACGGCTCACGGGCCCAGCCGCTCCGCGGCATGTGGGATCTTCCCGGACCGGGGCACGAACCTGCGTCCCCTGCATCGGCAGGCGGACTCTCAACCACTGCGCCACCAGGGAAGCCCCTAGGAGATTTTCTTGCTGCTCTAAATAATGCAATTTCATTTGGCTTTTTAAAAGCACAAAATATGGGAAAAAATTTTTGAAGACAAAATTTCAAGTTCACAATAACTAAAACCATGTAAAAGTATGCACATTGTTAAATGAAGACTAAAAGATGCAAAACAGAATCAATTGCAGAAGGGTTGGGATTAAAGATTTTTTAAGTTCTTCTTTTAAAATTATTATGCCATTTTTAATTAGAAAAAGACCTACAATAATCCGTTCATTTGTCCAACAAATTTATTGAGTCCCCCCTGAATGCTAAGTACTATGTTAGGGGCCGCATATACAATAATGAACAAGCCAGAACATGGTGAAAAACACTCTTAACCAGTTTATAAAGCATCTCAGAACTAAGATATAGACTTAATTACTGATAAAAATTAAAATATTCCAAACTTATTTGCAAAGTAGCAAAGCATAACCCTAAAAGGAAAGTGATTTTCTATATTTGGACAACTAAAAGACATATAGTTTCATAATCTGTCACCTTAGAATGTCTTCACTTCCATCAAAACAAGAAACTGACTAATGAATAAACAAAAAGATAGCTAATAAAATAAAATTCAAGTCTACTTTCCTCAAGCCTATATTTCAGAACAATCTCTCTCTAAGTTTATTCTCAACTTAGGGAGGGATAAGATGGAGATAGATATTAGGTAAGAAAGAAAAACTTGCTGAGATACAACATATGAGGATCTGAAAATAGTGTCTTAGCAGAAGTGCAGATCTTCTTTAAAAGCAAGCAGCAATGCTTAGGATTCTGTTCCACTCTAAACCCAAAGGATATAAAAAAACCGTGAAATAACCAAACCTCAAAAACCCACTTAGCTGAAAGGCCATTTCCTGAGCAGACGACTCAAGCAAGCAAAAAACAAATTGAGGGTGAAAACAAAACACTTGTTTTATGTTTAATTACCACTTAATTTTTCACACTTCTTTCTACAGATACTGGAGGACAATAGGAGCATAATTCTTTTTTTTCTTTTTTTCTTTTTTTTTTTTACATCTTTATTGGAGTATAATTGCTTTACAATGGTGTGTTAGTTTCTGCTTTATAACAAAGTGAATCAGTTATACATATACATATGTTCCCATATCTCTTCCCTCTTGTGTGTCCCAACCTCCCACCCTCCCTATCCCACCCCTCCAGGCGGTCACAAAGCACCGAGCTGATCTCCCTGTGCTATGCGGTTGCTTCCCACTAGCTGTCTACCTTACATTTGGTAGTGTATATATGTCCATGCCTCTCTCTCGCTTTGTCACAGCTTACCCTCCCCCCTCCCCATATCCTCAAGTCCATTCTCTAGTACGTCTGTGTCTTTATTCCTGTCTTACGCCTAGGTTCTTCAAGACATTTTTTTTTCTTAAATTCCATATATACGTGTTAGCATACGGTATTTGTCTTTCTCTTTCTTTTTGATGAAGATTCTGTTGACTCATTTGTGTCTTGTGGGAAGATCAAGAGCTGGGGAAGGGAAACAAGTCATTCAGCAAAGACTAGCAAAAACCTAAAAGAACTGAAGAATTTACAGTGAACCATTTAAACCAGTCTGACATAAACCCTAAGTGAACACAACAATTCCATGCAGTAAAAGACTCATAAACACTTTATCAGAACCATCAAGGGTGAGTTCTACTGGAAAGTAAAACTGTAGTACCTGAAGAAGAGTGAGGAAGGAACATCTCACTGCTTCCTCATCTGGCTATGGTGTTTGTTCAGGAGGAAGATGACAACAGGGAGGAGTGCTGATTACACTGTCACCTGTTCCAGCAAGAGGGAAATGTGCCAGTTTAAGAGGAAAGATCAGTGTCATGGAGGTTGGGAGTTCGATGACAAAGAATCTTTAACCAAAAAGAACGCGGGGGGATTATTAGGACAACATAAACTAGTTAATAGGAACGACATTCAATTTTCTCAGAACATCCTTCTTCCTGCGGAGGCACGTTTTACCCTTGGAAAGCCACTTACCAATCTTTGCCTCAGTTTCACTACTCCTGCCTTCCCCTACATCCCCACGGTCATTGATTTGATGTGGCCTTTGTGTATTATCTGTGAAACAGTCAGTACTTTGTAAGCATCCCCTTGGTTACCAAGGTCTCTTGGTCCTTTCTCTTCAATGACTCTCAAATTCAACCTGTCTTTTCCGTTCCCATGTTAACCACCATCCCCATTTCACAGCTGGATTCGTGCAGCGATAAGCTCTTAGTCATCTTCCTATCTATGTACCTTCCAATCTAGTCTCTTCTGGTAACTAAGGCTGGATAAAAGTTCTTAACTTTTTTCTTTGGCCACTTCTCGTCATTTCCCCAATTTTCACCAGGATAAAGCCATAAAAGCTAGTTACTCTTTTCTTCAAAAATCCTGCCCCAACTCCATCTCACTATGACCTGAACCCTTCAATATAAATATTTATATTCAGCTATAGAAGTTTTCTTAGTTTCTTCACACGTTCATTGTCTCTTGTAAGTTTATATAAAAGAGGAATTTATTCAAAAGAAAGCATATAAAATGCCCCCCACAGTTTTAAGCTTATCCAGGGCAATGATAGTGTCTTCTAAACATTTGTGTAACCCACAGTGCTTCACATGGTTTTGCGCATACCTAAAATAGCTCTACTGTGATAAATAACTATTGTGGTTAGGCCTTGGTGTGAGAGCCACTCTGACTCACTCCATCAGTTACTCCAGGGCTCCCGCCTGGCACAGTCTCTGCTCGTCTCTGGCTGGGCACCTTTGCTATGCCAGGAGCAGATGGTCCTTTCCTACGAGGGGTACTAGGAACCTGGCGAACAGTACTTCCCTGAATGCTGCTGCCCAAGCAGCAGGGCTATTATTACAAAAGGAATGGTGCTATTACTGAAGCAGAGTCCATCCCCAAAGGGCTGCAATGGCTGGGAAAAAATGACCTCCTTTATCTCCAGAATCGACTGCTTGTCCTTTTAGAAATGGACACAGAGGAGGCTTATAAAACACTTCTAACACAGCTTGTTTGCTTTGCTCATGTTTTCACATCATCCACAACAGGAAAATCCCCTACCCATTTTCCAATCGGCTTCTTGTCACTACAGCATTCTGAGACCTCATCATGCTCTTCAATCCACCCGTCGTGAGCTTCATAGTCAGCTTCCCACATACCACACAGGGAATCACACTCTGCCTTTGGTTTCAGAAACAGTCCTCAAGAGGCAAAGGTCAACTGATACTTGCAATTTACCTTTTTTTTTTTTTTAAATAGAGAGTTGGAGCTCTTAGTGAGGCTTGGAGTCTTGTTCAAAATGTAATCAAACCTGAAGTCTCATCTATCATTTGATTGTTTATTTAGTTTTCCTTCATTTGTTCATTTAATGAATATTTATGAGGTCTGTATACATGCAAGAGAATGGGGAAGAGGGAAGATACAGTACTGAACAACAAATTGTCCTCATTCAAGGATCCTTTATTCTAGCAGGGAAGGTAAGTAAACAAAAAACTATAATTGAAGACCATTTGTGATAAGACCATAAATGTGGTGCAACCAAAATTATGAGAAGGCAGTCAGGGTCAGGGTCAGAGTCAGAAAAACAAAACAACGAGAAGGCAAAGATCACTTCTTACTTGGATTACCTGGTTAGTCTTCATGGAGGAAGTGACATTTGAGTTGGGTCTTTTTTTTTTTAGGTTTAATATTAACTTGTTAATAGGGAATTCTATGCATTTTTATATCACAAATATTTAAAAATACTTCAACAACTGTATTTCCATATATTTGGCTTTCTTTTTAATCCTTATGCCTATTTCTTTACACTTTAAATTTTTAATTTATTTTTCCCCAAACAAAATATAAAAGGACTCATCTCATGGAATGATTAGAATGCTAAAGTAGGAAACACAGTTTAAGTTTGTAACACAATGTGAGTGTTGAAAGAAGCCAGTCACTAAAGCTCCACTCCACTTTTGTTTTTTGTTTGTTTTTTTGTTTGTTTGCTTTTTGTTTTTTTTTGGTACGCGGGCCTCTCACTGCTGTGGCCTCTCCCTTCGCGGAGCACAGGCTCCCGACGCGCAGGCCCAGTGGCCATGGCCCACAGGCCCAGCTGCCCCGCGGCACGTGGGATCCTCCCAGACCGGGGCACGAACCCGTATCACCTGCATCGGCAGGCGGACTCTCAACCACCGAGCCACCAGGGAAGTCCTGTTTGTTTGTTTGTTTGTTTGTTTGTTTTGTTTTGTTTTTTTAATTAATTTGTATTAGAGTATAGTTGCTTTACAATGTTGTGTTAGTTTCTACTGTAAAGCAAAGTGAATCAGCTGTACGTATACATATATCTCCCCTTTTTTGGATTTCCTTCACATTTAGGTCACCATAGAGCACTGAGTAGAGTTCCCTGAGCTATACAGTAGGTTCTCATTAGTTATCTATTTTATACATTATATCAACAGTGTATATATGTCAACTCCAATCTCCCAATTAATTCCGCCCCCTCCCTTCCCCCCTTGGTATCCATACGTTTGTTCTCTGTCTGTGTCTCTGTTTCTGTTTTGCAAATAAGATCATCTGTACCATTTTTCTAGATTCCACATATATGTGTTAATACACGATATTTGTTTTTCTCTTTCTGACTTACTTCACTCTGTATGACAGTCTCTAGGTCCATCCACGTCTCTACCAATGACCCAATTTCGTTCCTTTTTATGGCTGAGTAATATTCCATACAATGTGATATATCACATCTTCTTTATCCATTCCTGTTGATGGATATTTAGGTTGTGTTCGTGTCCTGGCTATTGTAAATAGTGCTGCAGTGAACACTGGGGTACATGCGTCTTTTAGAATTATGCCTTTCTCTGGGTATATGCCCAGTAGTGGGATTGCTGGGTCATGTGGTAGTTCTATTTTTAATTTTTTAAGGAAGCTCCATACTGTTCTCCATAGTGGCTGTATCGATTTAAATTTCCACAAAAAGTGTAAGAGAGTTCCCTTTTCTCCACACCCTCTCCAGCATTTATTGTTTCTAGATTTTTAAATGGTGGCCATTCTGACAGGTGTGAGGTGATACTTCATGGTAGTTTTGATTTGAATTTCTCTAATAATTAGTGATGTTGAGCATTGTTTCATGAGTTTGTTGGCCATCTGTAGGTCTTCTCTGGAGAAAAGTCTATTTGGGTCTTCTGCCCATTTTTTGATTGGGTTGTTTGTTTTTTGGATATTGAGCTGTGTGAGCTGTTTGTATATTTTGGAGATTAATCCTTTGTCCATTGCTTCATTTGCAAATATTTTCTCCCATTCTGGGGGCTGTCTTTTTGTCTTGTTTACAGTTTCCTTTGCTGTGCAAAAGCTTTTAAGTTTCATTAGGTCCCATTTGTTAATTTTTGTTTTTATTGTAATTACTCTAAGAGGTGGGTCAAAAAAGATCCTGCTGTGATTTATGTCAAAGAGTGTTCTGCCTATGTTTTCCTCTAAGAGTTTTATAGTGTCTGGCCTTACATTCAGGTCTTTAATGCATTTTGAGTTTATTTTTCTGAATGGTGTTAGAGAGTGTTCTAATTTCATCCTTTTACATGTAGCTGTCCAGTTTTCCCAGCACCACTTATTGAAGAGGCTGTCTCTTCTCCATTGTATATTCTTGCCTCCTTTGTCATAGATTAGGTGACCATATGTGTGTGGGTTTATCTCTGGGCTTTCTATCCTGTTCCATTGGTCTATATTTCTGTTTTTGTGCCAGTACCATATTGTCTTGATTACTGTAGCTTGTAGTATAGTCTGAAGTCAGGGAGCCTGATTCTTCCAGCTCCATTTTCCTTTCTCAAGATTGCTTAGGCTATTCAGGGTCTTTTGTGCTTCTAAACAAATTGTAAAATTTTCTGTTCTAGTTCCATGAAAGATGCCATTGGTAGTTTGATAAGGATTGCATTGAATCTGTAGATTGCTTTGGGTAGTATAGTCATTTTCACAGTATTGATTCTTCCAATCCAAGAACATGGTATATCTCTCCATCTGTTTGTGTCATCTTTGATTTCTTTCATCGGCATCTTACAGTTTTCTGCATACAGGTATTTTGCCTCCTTAGATAGGTTTATTCCCAGGTATTTTATTCTTTCTTGTTGCAATGGTAAGTGGGATTGTTTCCTTAATTTCTCTTTCTGATCTTTCATTGTTAGTGTATAGGAATGCAAGAGATTTCTGTGATTAATTTTGTATCCTGCGACTTTACTAAATTCACTGATTGGCTCCAGTAGTTTTCTGGTGGCATATTTAGGATTTTCTGTGTATAGTATCACGTCATCTGCAAAGAGTGACAGTTTTACTTCTTCTTTTCCGATTTGGATTCTTTTTATTTCTTTTTCTTCTCTGATTGCTGTGGTTAAGACTTCCAAGACTGTGTTGAATAATAATGGTGAGAGTGGACACCCTTGTCTTGCTCCTGATCTTAGAGGAAATGCTTTCAGTTTTTCATCATTGAGAATGAAGTTTGCTGTTGGTTTGTCATATATGGCCTTTATTATGGTGAGGTAGGTTCCCCTCTATGCCCACTTTCTGGAGAGTTTTTATCATAAATGGGTGTTGAATTTTGTCGAAAGCTTTTTCTGCATCTATTGGGATGATCATGTGGTTTTTTTTTTTTTAATTTACTTATTTTTGGTTGCACTGCATCTTTGTTGCTGTGCATGGGCCTTCTCTAATTGCAGTGAGTGGGGACTACTCTTTGTTGTGGTGCACGGGCTTCTCATCATGGTGGCTTCTCTTGTTGTGGAGCACAGGCTCTAGGCACATGGGCTTTAGTAGCTGTGGCATGTGGGCTCAGTAGTTGTGGCTCACAGGCTGTAGAGCACAGGCTTAGTAGTTGTGGTGCACGGGCTTAGTTGCTCTGCAGCATGTGGGATCTTCTGGGACCAGGGCTTGAACCTGTGTCCCCTGCATTGGCAGGTGGATTCTTAACCACTGTGCCACCAGGGAAGTCAGATCATGTGGATTTTATTCTTCAATTTATTAATATGGTGTCTCACATTGATTGATTTGCGTATATTGAAGAATCCTTGCATCACTGGGATAAATCTCACTTGATCATGGTGTATGATGCTTTTAATGTGTTGTTGGATTTGGTTTGCTAGTATTTCATTGAGGATTTTTGCGTCTATGTTCATCAGTGATATTAGTCTGTAATTTTCTTTTTTTGTGATATCTTTGTCTGGTTTTTGTATCAGGGTGATGGTGGCCTCATAGAATGAGTTTGGGAGTGTTCCTCCCTCTGCAATTTTTTGGAAGATCTTGAGAAGGATAGGTGTTAGCTCTTCTCTAAATGTTTGACAGAATATGGCTGTGAAGCTGTCTGGTCCTGGACTTTTGATTGTTGGAAAATTTTTTTTTAAAGGACTCAACTCTTTGTTTTTTTGTTTTTTGTTTTCTTATTTTTGGCTGCGTTGGGTCTTCATTTATGCGTGCAGGCTTTCTCTAGTTGCGGCGAGTGGGGCTACTCTTTGTTGTGGTGCATGGGTTTCTCATTGCGGTGGCTTCTCTTGTTGCAAGCATGGGCTCTAGGCACGCCAGCTTCAGTAGTTGCAGCATGCAGTCTCAGTAGTTGCAGCATGCATTCTCAGTAGTTGCGACATGTGGGACCTAGAGCATGCCAGCTTCAGTAGTTGCAGTGTGTGGGCTCAGTAGTTGTGGTGCACGGGCTCTAAGGTGCATGGGCTTCAGTAGTTGTGGCTCATGGGCTCAGTAGTTGTGACACACGGGCTCTAGGAACAGGCTCCACGGGCTGTTACGGGCTTAGTTGCTCCACGGCCTGTGGGATCTTCCCAGCCTAGGGATTCAACCCTTGTCCCCTGAATTGGCAGGTGAATTCTCAACGACTGCATCACCAGGGAAGTCCCTGCTGGAAGATTGTTAAACAGTTTCAATTGCATTACTTGTGATTGGTCTGTTTATATTTTCTATTTCTTCCTGGTTCAGTCTTGGAAGGTTGTACATTTCTAAGAATTTGTCTATTTCTTCCAAGTTGTCCATTTTATTGGCATATAGGTGCTCATAGTATTCTCTTATGATCCTTTGTATTTCTGTGGGGTCAGTTTTAACTTCTCCTTTTTCATTTCTAATTTTATTGATTTGAGGTGAGGGGAAGAAAACAGACTAACAAAACCCAAGACAAATAGCAAAGACAAAAACAAACAAACAGTAACAACAACAGTTTAAAAAAAAGGAAACAAAGGAACAAATAAAACCCAAGACAAATGGTAAAAGCGAAACCAAACAAACAAAAACTAGAAGCACACACACATACAAAAAACGAAACAAAAACAAAGGAAACAAAACACAAGAGAACAACCAGACAAATAAGAGAACCCAAAAAACGAGATCAAACAATTAAAAACAAAACTAACAAAAACAAAAAACAAGAAACAAAACAAAAGCAAATGCACACACACACAAAAAGCAAAGAAAACATGAAACAAACACAAAAATGATTTTAAAAAGATTAAAAACAAAACATAACAAGGAAAAAACAGAAAACACCAAAAAAGAAAAGTAAAAGCAGAAAAGTAAAAAACATAATAAAAAAATTTTAATAAAAAATAAAATAATAATTTTAAAAAACAGAACAAAACATTAAAAAAATAGTAATAATAGTATTTTCCTGGGGTCTCAGCTGTCAGTGTCCTTGCCCCCACCGTGAGTCACAGCCAACCTCCACTTCCCTAGGAGGCCTCCAGTACCTCTGGGTAGGTCTCTGGACCCACTCTGGGCACTGTGTCAGTAGCTCAGACTCTGACCTGGCCCAACTGTCGCTTGTATTTGCCCCCAGTCTCAGTTGTGGGAACACTCACTGTCCATTCAGATATTTCATATATGCAGGGTTTACCAAGCTGATTGCGGGGATTTAATCTGTGACTTGTGCAGCTGCATGTAAAGATTTTCATTCCTCTTCCTTAGGTGCCCCGCCCCTTGGGCTCAGCTGTGATTTTAGTCCCAGCTCTGCACATGCGCCTCCCACAGGGGTCTGCTCCCGAAGCTGCCCTGGAGCACTCGGGACTGCCCTGGTGACGACAAGATGTAGAGGTCGCGTGGCTGCTGGGGTTGTGGGAGCCCCGGCAGTGACAGGTGCGCAGGGTTTGGGGGGTTGGCAGCTGTGAGAGATCCAGTTCTGTCAGTGAGGAGGTGCCCGGGGAAGCCGGTGGCCATGGGCATGAGAGATCTGGCCCTAGTAGGAGCCTTTCCCAGCACTCAGTGGCCATTGTGAGAGGATCAGCCCTGGCGGAGGCCCTTCCTAGTGCCCTAGGGGTAGGCACGAGAAAGCCAGCCACAGTAGGGGCTTCTCCTAGCACCTGGTGGCAGGTGTGTGCGTGCAGCCTCTGTGGGGACCTTTCCTAGCACTTGGGGGGACAGGGGGTGGTGCATGGGAAGAGAGAAGCTACAATGGCAGCTCCACCCCCTGCGTGTCACTCAACAGTGGCACCTGGCTTCTGTGGCAGTCCAGGTTTCCTCCATAAGCATTCCGGTTGCAATTGCCTCCCTCCCGTCCCCTCAGGCTGTCTCCTCACAGCCAACAGCAGTCTTCTCCCTGGGTTTGCTCTCCAATACCCACATTCCAGCTCCCAGCCCTTGTGCACACCAGCAGACACATGTCCCAGTCTGGGGCACGCAGGGATGTGGCACAGACCATCTGTGTAGGTCACACTCTGTCCTGTCCTGGCTGCCACAGACCAGCCATTTCACCCTCCTCTGACAGCCTCAGATGTTCTCCTTCTGTCCCAACTAATTTCCATGTTGGTGAGGGGCCTTCCCCAGATGTAGGAGCCTCTCCTCTTCCTCAGCTCCCCACCAAGGGGCACAGGCCCCATGCTGCTTCCTCTCCTCTTTTTTCCTTCTTTTTTCTTTCATCCTACCTGGTTATGTGGGGATCTTTCCTGTCCTTTCCAGTGTCCAAGGTCTTCAGATGGTGTTCAGCCGGTGCTCTGTGAGAATTGTTCCATCTGTAGATGTATTCTTTTTTTTTTTCAGTTTAAAAATACTTTATTGCCAAAAATGCTAACCATCATCTGACAATGCAGGGTTGCCACAGACCTTCAACTTGTAAAAAACGCAGTATTTTCAAAGCACAATAAATTCAAAAGCAAGAAAATGAGGTACGCTTGTATTTCATTAGATTTCCTAATAGGTTCAACTAGTTAAAAACAGACTTAAGAACTCACTTGGTAACTGGTGAGAGCAGAAAGACATAAGCATAATAGAGAGTAAACCTGTAGTGTAGAGTACGCTCAATGTTATGAGCACCTATGTTTTTTTTTTAATTTTTATTTTATATTTGAGGATAGTTGATTCACAATGTTGTGTTAGTTTCAGGTGTACAGCAAAGTGATTCAGTTATGCATATACATATATCTATTCTTTTTCAAATTCTTTCCCAATTTAGGTTATTGCAAACATTGAGTAGAGTTACATATGCCATACAGTAGGTCTCTTTTGGTTATCTATTTAAAATATAGTAGTGTGTATATGTCAATCCCAAACCCCCAACTTATCCCCCCCTCCACCTTTCCCCTTCAGTAACCATAAGTTTGTTTTCTAAGTCTATGAGTCTGTTTCTGTTTTGTAAACAAGTTCACTTGTATCATTTTTTTTAGATTCCACATTTAAATGATATCATATGGTATTTGTCTTTCTCTGTCTGACTTAACTTCACTTAGTATGATAATCTCTAGGTCCATCCATGTTGCTGTAAATGGCATTATTTCATTCTTTTTAATGGCTGAGTAATATTCCATTGTATATACGTACCACAATGGATTTTCGTTATCCATTCATCTGTTGATGGATATTTAGGTTATTTCCATGTCTTGGCTCTTGTAAACAGCACTGCAGTGAACATTGGGATACATGTATCCTTTCCAACCATAGTCTTCTCTGGATATATGCCCAGAAGTGGGATTGCTGGATCATGTCCTCTGCGTGTTCTCTCTTCCTCTCCCTTTGTAGTAAATGTGACTGGAAACAGTAACTCCACGTTTATTTCCAGCGGGCAGGTGATGAATTTCAAGGGCAACATCATCGTGGTCTACGTCAGTCAGAACTCGCAGGAGGGTCCGGTGGGGCTGGGCAGCGGCACGGGGGAGCCGGTGGGCTGCCCGGTGCAGGAGGACTGCTGCGACTCGTTCGCTGGCCTCGTGCCGTGCTTCCCGGATACGTGCACGAGCCTCGAGGTGGGCCCAGGACTGCAGGAGCGAGGCACCCCCGGGCCCGACGAGGGCTTGCGGCCAGTGCAGGAGCAGGGGGAGGCTGAGGCCAGCGTGCCCGAGATGCAGCGCTGAGCAGCCGAGAACGTGCTGTGGTTCACAGCGCCCCTTGGAGCCTCGATGCAGCCGGGCAGGTGCAAACCTGCAGGCCTTCCAGCCCGCCCTGCGCACGTCGGGAGCCTGTAGATGTATTCTTTTTTTTTTTTTTTTTTTTTTTGCGGTACGCGGGCCTTTCACCATTGTGGCCTCTCCCGTTGCGGAGCACAGGCTCCGGACGCCCAGGCTCAGCGGCCACGGCTCACGGGCCCAGCCGCTCCGCGGCATGTGGGATCTTCCCAGACCGGGGCACGAACCCGTGTCCCCTGCATTGGCAGGCGGACTCTCAACCACTGCGCCACCAGGAAGCCCTGTAGATGTATTCTTGTTGCATTTGTGGAGAGGCAGAAACTCCACATCCTTCTACTCCTCCACCATCTTGAAAAACTCCCTTGAGTTGGGTCTTGAAGATGTGAGTAGAGCCTGAGAAAAATGCTCTACACACATGTAGAGCCATAACAATAGAAAGGGCAGTTGGGGCCAGACCCTCGGGGAACTTGAATACCAGGCTGAAAAGTCAGGCTCTATTTGATGGGAAATGGAAAACCATTGTTTTTTAAGACAACTTTATTGAGGTAGTATTGACATACAATAAACTACACATTTCAAAGTGTAGGTGTGATAAGCTTTGGCACGCGTACACAGTCATGACACCATTGCCACCATCAAGGTAATGAATATATCCAATTATCTTCAAAAGTTCCACTGAAAGATTTTAAGAGAATGATAATCAAAGCAATGCTTTGGGAAAATGATAGTTTTTAAAAAGTAAATGCCTCCTTCTGATACATTTTTTTTGTCTCAAAATCTCCTTCAGTGGCGTGTAAAATTTCAAAATGAATTATACCATATCGAAAACTGAATCAGAACAAGGGACAAAGAAATCACAGCTTTGGCCAATTTGGTGGCAGTATATGGGACAGACTGGAATGGGGCAAGCTTGCAACAGGACAATCAGTTGAAAGCACAACTAGAAGGCTTCGCCAGTAGTCCAAGCAGGGACAAGAGTCCCTATCAACTCTTGTAGGGAGAGTCAGGACAAAAAGGAAGGAATAAGTGAGAAAGACTAACTGGGGGAGTAGGACTGGAGGGAGGGAGAAGGGAAAAATGACAGGATTTGAGCTAGTTGGATGGTAATCTGGGAAAGTGTGGAGATAAGAAAGGTTGATAGAAATAAAGAATTAGAGTTTGTGGATATGGATTTAGCAAGAAGGAAAATAAGTCAGACATAGGAATCACTCACACTGAGGTGAAAGGTAAAGTAAGATTGGCTTGCCTTTGTGGGAGACAGAGTTAATGGAGAGAAAAAAGTCAAGCTAGAACTTTATGAATTCCAAACCACAGGGGCTCCAAATTGTTTAAGCAGTGCTTAAAATATTCCAGGCACTGGGCTAAGCCCTTGACAAAGTGTACTGTATCTTTTGTCCCTCACAATAACCCTATTATGGAAACATAGGCACAAAGAAATTGGATTACTTGCCCAATGTCACATGATTTGTCTATGGTGAAACTAAGTTGTTAAAATCAGACAACCTAAATGCCTTCTTGATCTCTGGGCTACAGTGTCTTCTTCTTGCAGCCCAAATCACTTCAGCATTCCTAGGATAAAGGGTGGCCTAACAACAAACACAACAGCCAGGCCAGAGCTGCTTTACCCATTTGCCTGGTATACTCCCCAGGGGCACCATATCCTCTATCTCAAGATACTACAGTATAGGGGAGTTCCCTGGTGGTCCAGTGGTTAGGACTCTGTGCTTTCACTGCTGTGGCCTGGGTTCAATCCCTGACTGGGGAACTAAGATCCCGCAAGCTGTGTGGCATGGCCAGAAAAAAAAAAATACTACAATTTATTTTTTTCCAGTTTTATTGAGCTATAGCATTGTGTAAGTTTAAAGTATACAGTGTAATGATTTGATATACATATATAGTAAAATGATCACCATAACAAAGTTAACATATCCATCACCTCACATAGCTACAATTTGTGTGTATGGTGAGAACTTTAAAAATCTACTCTCTAAGCGACTTTTAAATATACATTACAGTATTGTTAACTATAGTCACCATGCTGTACGTTACATCCCCAGAACTTTTCATCTCATAGGAAGTTTGTACCCTTTGACGACCTTCACCTGTTTCCTCTACCCCACCCCACCCCCCACCCCCTGCCCCTGGCAACCACCAATCTGCTCCTTATTTTTATACCATTCAATTTAGATTACACTTGCTGAGAATTAGTTCAAATGCATAGAGAGAAGAATTTTATTTCAGGAACAGAACAGCATTAGTCAAAGTGAAAATAATGATTTCACTTAAGAGGTCAAATACCACAAAACTCACCATGCTGAGTTTACAGTAATGTAAGGGACAAAGGAATACATCAAGTGTCTTAAATTGGTAGCAAAAACAGATAATTTCTACTAAAGAGAAACATGAAATCTCATTTCTGGATTACTAACCTAATTGTGATTTATCGAAGAATAGAGGAAATAGCATAACTTGAAAAAGTCAGAATACATTAACAGCACTACAGCTTTATTTCTGTGTATCTAGGGGAGCCAGATGGCTGGCTGGGTGAAGGGAGGGGATGTGGTTAACTTTGTTAAACTTTAGCCAAAGCCATTAACGCCTCTCTTAGAAAAATAGGTATAGTAATGCTTTAGTAGTGATTTTCTTCTAGATGTTCAGGTAAATCGTCTGGTTTGGGGACTTAGAGATGAAGAAGTCTCTATTTGATGACTGCTTACTAATCTATGAGATTATTAAGAACTGCTATGAGATACACAGACCATAGAAACCATATGTTTTACCTCCAATCACTTGTGGCAGGGCCAGGGAAATGTATACCTTCTATCGAATACTCAGGAGTCACAGAGCTCCTTTTGCCAAAGGTTCTAAAGAAAGTGTGGACTATGCAAAAACTAACAAACACTCAGACTAAATTCTGAAAAAGGAGTTATCCTATCTACAGCTCTGTTTGGAATTATCATGATTGCAACAGAGTTTAAATTACACAAGGAGAAATGTTCATTTAGCTTTAGAGCAGGGGTCTGCAAACTTGAAGGGCCAGATAGTAAATATTTTAAGCTTTACAGGACAGGCTATATGGTGTCTGCTATAACTACTCAACTCTGCTGCTGCGATGCTAAAACAGCCATAAATAATATGTAAACAAGTGAGTGTAGCTGCATTCCAATAAAACTTTCTTTACAAAAAAAAATTTTTAAAGCGGTGGGCTGATTGGGCCTGTGGGCTCTAATTTCCCAACCCTTGCTCTAAAGTGACGGTTCTCAAAATTTATGTGTATATTAGAATCACCAGTGGATCTGATTAAAAAGTTAGGAACCTGGGCCCCAGCCCTCCCCTACAGAATCAGAATCTCTAGCGGATGGGGCCTGGAAATCAGCAACATATAAGGTCACATGCAAGTGGTATGTAAACTGTACTTTGAAAAACACTGTGGTATGTAGCTAGCCTCATCTAAGCTGCGATGGCCCTACTGTCCCAGAAGTGGGCCAGCACTTCCTGCATCCTGTGGCAATAAAAATGCAGCAACTGTTTTATTGCTCTTTGGCCTTCCTAGTAGAAGAGCAGATGAACAAAGTGCTATTTTTTTGCTTCCAGCCTTGAAAATACATAAAATAAGTTGGCTCAGGTGAAATTAATATGAGATTTAGGTTATGAATTTAAAAGAAAATCCTCAACTTAAAATAACAAGGTTTTCTAACCAAAGATCTCCCTGAAACCCTTTAGACTGCAAAATTAGTAGACAAGATCCTTACCAGAGGACAGGACTAAATCTGAAGGAATGGTTTACTGTGTGTTCCCTTTTCCCCACAGTATCTCCAGCAAATGCCTGCCCTGTTGCCTGGAATTCCACTACTGATGAGTCACTACTTTAAGTCTGGAGGTCTTTGCTTCAACAAAACCTCATTAAAACTCATGTAAAAACAGAAAGTATAAAATCTCTACAGACCTCTGGGAGCTGCTCCTAACTTTAACAATCAGTAGAAAACAGGTTATTCAGCTAAGTTCAGTTCTGTCCAAGAGAAAGAAGGTCTTGATTTGGTTGTTTCTGTTTTAATTGCCAAAGATCTATCACCCGATCAGTCAAAGAAGATCAAAGTTTTTCAGGCTGGAAAACAGCTCCACCTCTTCTTCAGCTCTCCAGATTTTCCTAGGAAGGACAATGAATATCCTACAGTCAAAGGAATGGTCTTCAGGAACTCCCTAAAGAAGCCAGAATGACCCACAGATAACTCCAGGGAAGAGAGCTCTTACTAAGGCTTCTGCTGATCTTGGAAATGAAGGGGAGTGCTCTAAGAGAGCAGATGTTCTAATGATTACTAAGACATGGACTTAGAATGCCTCCTACTGTTACCACTACAGCAGATGTCACTAACTGTTTTTTTGTTAGATAATAGTAAGATGATTCTGAACTTCCTCAACACACACCCAAAAGATGTTAGGGAAAAAAGACCCAGAAATTTACCAGTAGAGCAAAGTCACACTGAGATTAGAACTCCACCACTAATATACTTCATAGATGATTATGTACAGGAAGTGGAAATTAGCTTGACAAGTAAGCAATCAACATTTTAGGCAGCCTGGCTCTGGGGTCCAAGACCCACTGGCTGAGCTTCTGACTCCTCCCCTTTTCCATGGCAAAAAAATCCCGGCATTTTCAGCAAAGTTGGAAGGCCAGTTTCCCTGCATGGTTTCCAACTGATGGAAAGAACCACGAATTGGAGTCCCAGAGATTAGTACAAAAACAATGCAAATGTCTAGCAAAGCCAGGGGCCCCAAAATACTTACCCAACCTCCCTGGCCCTGGATATACTCTCGGATGGCAGTGTTCCCAATGATCATATTTGTCATGGGCGTAGCCACCTGTCTTGCCATCTCAGGAGTCATACGGACCACACATTCAAGAAGTTTCACTGACACTGCCAGAAAGGCTCTCTCATAAGCCAAGCTGGAATCCTGGGCACACCAGGCCTTGCTGAGAGAATTAACTGTGTCCTGAAGTATAGCTCCTGCCTGGGGTAAGATATGAGATCTATCAGTGGAGTATCACTGAAAAAGTACAGTAGGCTGCAGGTGTAGGAATCCAATAAAACAAGTGTTTCTCAAAGAGTGGCAAGTGCACATTGGTTGTATCTAAGGTAATCTTAAGAAGTAGATGGATATAATTCAAAAAGAGTCATGTACCACAATGTTCATTGCAGCTCTATTTACAATAGCCAGGACATGGAAGCAACCTAAGCGTCCATCCACAGATGAAAGGATAAAGATGTGGCACATATATACAATGGAATATTACTCAGCCATAAAAAGAAACGAAATTGAGTTATTTGTAGTGAGGTGGACGGACCTAGAGTCTGTCATACAGAGTAAAGTAAGTCAGAAAGAGAAAAACAAATACCATATGGTAACACATATATATGGAATCTAAAGAGAAAAAAATGGTCATGAAGAACCTAGGGGCAGGACAGGAATAAAGACACAGATCTACTAGAGAATGGACTTGAGGACACGGGGAGGGGGAAGGGTAAGCTGGGACAAAGTGAGAGAGTGGCATGGACATATATACACTACCAAATGTAAAACTGATAGCTAGTGGGAAGCAGCCTCATAGCACAGGGAGATCAGCTCGGTGCTTTGTGACCACCTAGAGGGGTGGGAGCGAGACGCAAGAGGGAGGAGATATGGGGATGTATGTATATGTATAGCTGATTCACTTTGTTATAAAGCAGAAACTAACACACCATTGTAAAGCAATTATACTCCAATGAAGATGTTAAAAAAAAAAGAACAGAAGAAAAAAAGAAGTAGATGGATAAACTTTTCTTACTTTAGTATTTTTAATTGATTGTAATGGGTATTAGAAAAAACCTAAGCAGCCAATCAAACCCATGATTTGCTCAGGATGAACAAAATGATTAAAGGAAAAACAAAATGATTTGAAAGAAAAATACCAAGTACATCATAGCAGAGTTGGTCAAATTCTAAAGGTATGGCTTGAATGACTGAAGTCTGGGAAACTCTAAAGTAAAAAATAGATTAGCTTTTCCTCTTTCTCTTTCCTTCCCCAAAAGTTCGATCCAAGAGTCATTAGATGGGGCTGAGTAAGGTCTATTGTGGTGTAGTGTAGGGGACCCATGGTGGTCAAAGCAGGGTGTCAGAACCTAAACAAGCCGAGAAGGGCATCCACGGTGAGAGTACCTAGATCCTGGTTTCCAAATAGCATTCTCCATTAAAAGAAACTAGAGCTCCCTGGCGAATGGCTAATTTCAGGCTGGGGCTTGGAAAATACAAGATCTTCTGTCAGAAATTAAAGAAGTGCTCAGAGAATGATAGGGACATGCCAAAAAGACACAGTCCAGGTTGAAAGGTGGAAGCTAGGGCAATTTGAGCATACAGATAAATAATAATAGTAACAGATTACAACCCACTGAATAAAGTAGGAATTCATGGGTCCACGTTGATATAAAAAATAAATAAATGAATAGATTAAAATTTTAGTGAGAAATGGGGCATTTACATGGTTTCAAAGGACTTCCCTACAAGACACTTACTAATTAAAGGTGAAAAGATTAACTTGACAGTGAAGAAGCCTTGCAGACACTATTTTAAGTGATTAAAGTTAACACCAGTACTGGGACAAATTGAAATCTGCACCACTTGATAGGATGCAGTGAAATGAACACAGCAACACTTCTGTGCAATTCCTACCAAAGGTACATATCCTGTATCGATTCAAGAGGAAATATCAAACAAACCCAAGTTAAGGGACATTCTTCAAAATAATTGGCCCATAATCGTCAAGGGTCAAGGTCATGAAAATCAAGGAAAGACTGAGGAACTATTCCAAATTGAAGGAGACGAAAGAGACATGACAACTAAGTGCAATATCTGATTCTGACCTAGATCCTTCTGCTATGCAGGTGACCCTTGAACAACTCAGAGGTTAGGGGAAACAATCCCCTGCATAGTTGAAAACCTACATATAACTTTATGGTTGGCCCTCCGTATCTGCGGTTCCACATCTGCAGATTCAACCAAGTGCAGATCGTGTAGTACTGTGCTATTTATTGAAAAAAAATGCATATAAGTGGACCCATGCAGTTCAAACCTGTGTTGTTCAAGGGCCAGCTGTAAGTGAAAGTCTGAGAAAATCTGAGTGGGATCTGAGGATGAGATGATAATGTATCAATGCTAAATTCCTGGTTTTGATGGTTAGACTGTGGTTATATAAGAGAATGTCCTTGTTTGAAGGGGGTGATGGAACAACATGTTGGCTACTTACTCTCAAACGATTCAACTTTTCTGTGAGTTTGAAGCTGTTTCCAAAATAATTTGTTTGTTTGTTTGGGGTTGTTTTTTTTTTTTTGTGGTACGCGGGCCTCTCACTGTTGTGGCCTCTCCCGTTGCGGAGCACAGGCTCCGGACGCACAGGCCCGGTGGCCACGGCTCATGGGCCCAGCCGCTCCGCGGCATGTGGGATCTTCCCAGACCGGGGCACGAACCCGTGTCCCCTGCATCGGCAGGCGGACTCTCAACCACTGTGCCACCAAGGAAGCCCCAAAATAATTTTTTTTAATTAAAAAGTAAAAGTAGATCCAGCTACCAGCTACCTAGGAAAGCTTCAGTGCAAGCAATTAGGTGTGATAAGTCCAGTTCTGCCTGAGCTGCATTCAGTAGGAAGATAAAGCATAAGGGTGTGGTTCAGCACAGAGATACAGAGAATAGATTGGTGGTGACCAGGAGATAGGGCGAGGTCAAAATGGGTAAAGGGGGGACTTCCCTGGTGGCACAGTGATTAAGAATCCACCTGCCAATGCAGGGGACATGGGTTCGAGCCCTGGTCCAGGAAGGTCCCACATGCCACGGAGCAACAAAGCCTGTGGGCCACAACTACTGAAGCCCACACGCCTAGAGCCCGTGCTCCACAACAAAGAGAAGCCACTGCAATGAGAAGCCTGCGCACCACCACGAAGGGTAGCCCCCACTCACCACAACTAGAGAAAGCCCACGTACAGCAACGAAGAACCCAACGCAACCAAAAATAAAATATTAATTAATTAATTTAGAAAACCAAAAAGAACCAAAATGGGTAAAGGGGGTCAATTTTATGGTGACAGAGAGAAACTAGACTTTTGGTGGCAAGCATGCTGTGGTGTATACAAAAGTGGAATTATAATGTTGTGCACATGAAACTTATGTAAAGTTATAAAGCAATGCTACCTCAATTTAAAAAAAAAGTGTGATTCTGGAATCAGTCTGGGTTCAAATCCTAACTTCAACACTTACTAAATAATCTAATTACTTATTTCCCTATTCTTCAGTTTCCTTATCAGCTTAAATGGATACTAAGTCAGAAAATACTTTTTGAGGGCCTATTGTATATCATGTTCTGTTCTAGGTTGTGTGAATATAGCAGTGGACAAAATGGGTTAAATGTTTGCTCTCACAGTGTTACACACAGATGAGAGAGGTTGCACTGTGGATAACAGTTTCTATAATGCCTCATAGAGTGGTGTAAGGATTAAATGAGATAATAAATGTAAAGCATTTAGAATACTGTCTGGCACATGGTAAGTGATGAGTTAATAGTAGCTGTCATTATTGATATTAATCAGCAACCTCTTCTAGAACATTGCCTATGGTATTTATATCCCATACAAAGTCCAGGAATCAGGACACTGATGAAAAGCCAGATACGCCCTAGTGGCTGCTGTACTTATCCTTCGTTGCGTTGGATTTGTCAAATGCCTATCCTTCCTGTATATAATTTTATTGCTGGACCTTGAGGAAAAAAAGATGTCCACTACCAGCAAAATAAATACTAAAACAGGTGCATAAAAGAATAAAATGCTTTACCAAGAATAAAATGCTATATATATGCTCTATGCCATTAAGCACAGCTCTGATGAAAAACAAATAGAAACAATCTGAAGGCTGATCAGCCTATGCCAAAAGCTCTCCACCTCAATACCACCTAGGCTTTGATTAACTGCTAAAGAATCGGCAGTTGAAGAATTCCTGCTGTATCTCCTTGGATGCATTAAGCCCCCAAATCTTTCACAGAACATTTCTAGTCACAGTCATATAGGAGTAGTAAGAGAAGGATATCTGAAATAGAGAAAAAGCAGCAAACAATAGAAGGAAGTAGCAGAAACTTGACCTGTCCCTGAATGGTTTCTGCGACGATGTTTTTGGCAGAAGCTTCCAATTCTCCATTGAACTTGTCACCCAACATCCGAAGGCGACCAGCAATGATGGCCACATCAAAAGAGCAGACCTCTCCTAAAACAGAGGGAACACAGGCACATTCGTCACAATGCTTGAAGAGATGGCAAGTCCCAGGAATCTGGGCGTTGAAAAAAGTTCTCTAGACTTTTTAAACAATTTGGGCATCATTCTCTCCCAAGAAAATCTTCAATATTCTGTCAACACCAATAGAAGACAGAAAATCTCCCTTCACTGAGAATCTCTTTCCCTTCTATAAAGACTTCAGATATTGCTGAAAGCTTAGAGCTTACCTTTTGAAACTTAAGAAGAAATAAGTAAGAATATTCAGATTCTCTTGTTGACCTGCAATTACCACCTCAGGCCAGGAGCCTTACCTGAATCTACTTCGTCTGCACAACGTAGGGTCCGGTTAGCAACCTGACAAGTGGGACCTAAGAAGTCTGTGAGTAGAGAGTCTATAATGCATTCCGTTTGCTCCTCAAAGGTTTGGGGGCTCTTCATTTTAGGTGTTTATGGCCAAGTTTTGCTTTTCTACAAAACAAAGCAGTTTTCAGCTCAGAAGGAAGTCAGAAACACTGGTAAACCAGATGTGTCCCTCTTGTAAAGTTTCTTAATGGGACATGGAGTCCTGGAGCCTTTCCCACCACCTGTCTACAAAACAGCTGCTCAGAAAGATGGGACTTCTCTGAAGAGCTCACCCACACACAGCTAGGGAGGTTTGTTGAAGACTTTCAGTTCCTTATCTCAGAGCCACACCCAAGCCAGTACCTAGGGTTAATGAATAACTTTAATAGTTAGATAGCCAATCTAGAACTGAAAGAGTCAAGGAAGAGCTCTTGGGCAACACTGAGAAACTTCCTGCTGGGTTCTGGGTATGGTGTAATTTAAAGAAAGAAATTTTGAAGTTCTATTACACAAGCATTCAACTCCTGACTATGGCATTCGTTTGCCACTATCACACACCGATTACTTACTGAGTACCAGTGTGTAAGAAACTACACATACTTGGCACTATAAATAACCCAGAAAAACGACACAGATACAGTTCCCATCCTCATGGGGTCATACTTCAGCATGAATGACAGATATTAAATGACTAATCATATAATTTCTTGTGCTTATTAAGATATAGTGTGTTACTACAGTGTATAATAAGGAAACAAACCTGGGGGTAAGGAAGGCTTCCTTGAGTAGTAACATCTGAGATGAGCTCTGAAGGACAAGCAGGGATTCATTAGGCAAAGAGTAGGAATAAGACCATTCCAGATGGAGGGTATAAGATATATAAAAGCTGAAAAGATGAATAAAAATTTGGGCATTTGAGGAATTGTAAATGGGGACAACACAAAGTATTTCACAGGGAAATAACAAGGATTAAATAAGATAATGTTATGTGGAATGACCCAAGAGTATCTGACACACAGCAAGTGTTAAATATCTTCCTTTTAGCCCAAGGTCTAACGACCAGGATTAAAAGGGATCTGGGATATCTCTAATAGAATTAATTGGGATTTTCCTAATAGGGTTGGACTCCATTGTCGTTTTACAGGTTCTCAGGATTGGACACTTCATAGTGGCTGCCTTCTTAATGTAACTACACCTAGATTCTGGGTTTGTATCTCAGAAGCAGCACTCAAACCTATCAGCCCTTCCAGAACTAGTGAACTAGTAAGAGATTCAAGCATAAACAGTAAGTTAGTTGTTCAAAGTGGAATTTCTAGCTTGCAAGATAATCAGAGCCAATCTTCTGCTTTCTATTCCATTCTAAAAAAAAAAAATCATAAATTCCTTTCAGACTAGGAACAGGAATTATGTAGCTGAAGGGCCATTTTTATTTGTCATTATCAATCATTAGGGCTGAAACTTCAGTTTCTACTAAACAGCCTTCAGACCTCTAATGTCAGAGATAATTCTAGGTCAACCTCCTTTCACACTAGAGTGAGCCACTGACAACTTAAGGATTCCAACAAGTACATTTATGACATACTCCCAAAATAATATACAAAAACAAAAACAAAAAATTATAAGATACTATCCAACTGGTGTTAAATAGCTTGCCCAAGGTAAGTGGCATCAGTAAGTGGCAGAATAGAAATTTAAAACCAAGTGTGTCTTACCATTAACAATAAACATTTTCCCACAATAATAAACCACCTTCCTCATTTCACTACTGATATGCTTATGGGCAAATGCCATCTTGGGAATCTAATCTTTGCATAATCTTATCTATCCTTTGCATTATCTGTACAATCAATGTTGTAAGGCTACAGAAACAGAGTATACCCTTTATGAGCAATGTGGGGTAAAATTTCCTCCTTTGTTTCTCTCTGGGCCTTCAATGTAGCACCCTCCCAACTACCCCTTCCCCTCCCTACCAGCCCACATACCCTTCACTCTTACAGTTCAAATATTGTACTCTTAATTATTACTGAAAAATGAGGCCAGAATTTTTTCACTATCACTTGCTTCTCTTGCTGTTCTGGCGATAACAACTAATATCCCTTTCCCAAAGCCTCATCTCATTATATCATTGGCTCAAAATCCAGGATCTTGTCATCTGCACCAGGTCCGCATGTGAATGAGGATCCTGGGGTACAGCTCCTCTCAACATGAAGACCTATAACTAAGAAAAAAAGTTGTCTCCCCTCCCCCAAACACCCAATATATGAGAAAGGGACAAAATAATTGTAACAGAACTCCCATTCAAAAAGGAGGAGGGAATGGAGACATTTAACAGTCGCTGGTCCATAGCAGTAAAATGATCATCAGGAACTATGCAAATGATTGCCTCTGTAATGTTCCAAAGCACCACTGTCATTGGCGGGCACTCATCGTATGTGTTACTATTTACCAACTAAGACAGACATTAGAAGGCCATTTTTCTAAAAGCAGAGTATCAACTACCCTCATGGATTTTAAAGATAAGCATCCACTTATATCATCAAACCATATAACTGCAGAAGCTAGAGAGATCCTAGGGAGAAGGAATATTAAATAATTAACTTCATGGTATACTTAAGCTTTAGTCATTTTGCTTGTAAATTAGTAAAACCAGACTACAGTTAAGAGAAATCAGTTCTTCATTGAGATCATTTTAAAATTACACTTTTCAAAAGCAACAGTTGCATATTCTGCTATGCCCCTACTTTACAGAAAAGCAACCAGGTGGGGCTTAATCTTCTAAAGGCTCCAATAGTTGGGATCACTTTAGCAACATTCAATTGCTGAGCTGTACCTAATTTTCTTTAGGTCAATATTTCAATTATAGTCTTTAATTTTTTAAAAAGTCAATCAATTTACTCAGTTTCTACCACTTACATTCTGTTCCCTTGTAACACTTAAAACTGGCAGCACTTAGCACTTCGATTTTGTTTTAATACCTAATTAAACATTCACAGTTTAACTGAACAAGTCAAAACATGGAAAGCAGTTCTGAAGCTATTCTGATCCCCCTACTTCTAGTCCCTGGGGATCCATGGTCTAGATCAGACTTTTTCAACTGGGGGTGATTTTGACCCCCACAGTAACTTGGCAATGTCTGAAGACAGTTTTAGTTGTCACAACTAGGGGTTCTACTGGCATCTAATGGTATAGATCAGAGATATGGCTAATGATTATCCTACAGTGCATAGGAAAACCTCCTACAGCAAAGAATTATATGGCCCCAAATGTCAGTAGTACCACTTTTGAGAAACCCTAGTCTAGATGGAATTCCATCTATTGTCCTCTATGTGGTCAACACAATATAATAAAACACACTTCAAACACCAACCCCCAAACACCATCAGAATCTAATTACTTACAGCCATTCGTTCAATGCTATTTATTGAGTAATCACTATGTGGTCGGCACTGTAGAGATAGAAGGAAAGAAAGATAATCACTGTCCTTAGAAACTGTCTGGTTGAGACAGACAACTCACAAACCCAGGCCCTTGCCAGAAAACTCAGCAATGTTATCTACTCTTATTAAAAGCTTGGTTGAGAGAAATGATGGTGAAGCATTATTTGAAGGATATGCAGTCCATCTATGTATCTAGGTAGAAGTCCTTAAATTAAGCTGGATGATATTTGGGTCACAGTATCTATAGTCCTTGAAGAAATGCCCTCACTAAGCTCTATACTAAAGCTATGCTCTCTGTTTGTATTGAAGAACACCATAAGAAAACCATGTGAAACTCTTTACTAACTTCCCATAGGAATCTTCTGCGTATCACTCAGCGCCATCCATGTGAAACTACATGTAAATTTCTCTTCGAAATTAGAATTGAAATGTTTCTTCCTCTCTGGTAACAACTATACGACCGTTTCTCTTTATTCTGACTGCCAAATCACTTACAGAGCTAAATCTGAGGCGCAACGATATCAACTATGTAGGCCCTTTCAGCCTGAACATTTGTATATGTTCCCATCCCTGACCCAGCTGGTTTTCACAGGTATTTTTATTTTTCCTGTGCTGGATTATCTGGTTATTTATACTTTACCATCATTTTATTACATCTGTTTTTGCCATAAGTTGTCTCAGTGATTAAAACGTGGTCAGGTATGAATAAAATTAAACGTGAGAAAGAGCGACAAGAAAACAATTACAACAGTGCTGCTAGAAATGTGCACTGACTGCTTTCACAGCTTGAATGAGACCCCTGATGAAGGCAGGAGGGTCACAGAAAACTTCCTGAAAGAGCTCATGCCTGAGCTGAACATTGAAAGATAGACTAGGTGTTACTTAAAGAAGACATGAGGGTGAGGAAATGGTCTAGGCGAGAAGAAAAAGCAGGTGCCAAGGCACAGAGGTGAGAGAGAGCCGAGCGTATTCAGGGAACTGCAAGTGGTTTGCTTGTGCCAGAACAGAGGGTATCCTGGGGAGTGCTGAGACATGGCACCGAAGAGGTACTTGAGACGCCAGGCTAAGGACTCTGAACTCTGGCCTAAAAACCATGATTAGAAATATGAGAACAGTCAGGAATTCACTGCAATAATCCAGGGAAGAAAAGATGACCCCCACAAATGATGACCCAGTCAGTTTCCAGACACATCAGGCATCTTTAATGAGTAAAATAATCCCTTAAACTGATTAGGAAAGAATCCAAATCCTACTCTCACCCCATTCCCACCCCCTTACCAACAACATTAACCTTTACCACATCACCTGGAAAAATGGGGTCATTCACCAATGATCTTTGGACAAGAATGTAAGAATTCTCATTCCCAGATTCCCATTCTCCTTTGCATTTGATATTATCTGGACTTACAAGCAGCTATAATAAGAAAAACTAAGGAACTCTGAGAGCTATTCATCTCACTAAGGATAGGCAAGAAGCTGTTATGATTTCATGTCTCCAATTGTTCCAATCACAGTTTCTAATACAGAAATAAAACTGTTCAGTGTCTCTGTCCTCGCCTTGTTTTGTTTTACTGAGATCTGCATGTGCAAGTTCTCGGGCTCCAACAGCAGTTCTGTCAGGAACAGACAGCCAGTGTCATCCTGAGCGCTGAGGTAGGCTTTCCACGGCTGAGTCCCAGCCCTGTTCATCGCGATGGTCTGGATGTTCACGACTTGCAGGGCCATCTGGAGGGTGTCAGGATGGACTGCTCCCTGCCACGGGAACACCTGCTGATGAGCAACTTTGAGGCTCAGCCAAGTTTTCTCAAAACACTCAGCAGTAAGCTGGTGATTGGGGACTAGCATGAGGGCTCTGGAATCAGGGAGCTCTTGGACCCTCTCCTTGTTCTCTTCAGGAATCAGGGGTCCTACAAGAGTCAGAAAGCTTGTGTAAGAGATGCTCTTAATCTGTAGAACTACATTTTTAAATCTAGATTTCCAGCAGTACACAATGTGACTCTCATCTTCAGAGAAATGGCTTAAATAACCAATGATGAACTTCCTTCTTGCTCACAGAGACAAAATTCGGGCAACAGTCTGAGGTTTAGCTAGGGTACTCTACTCTCTACCAGTCATTGCAAAAGATAAAGATTTTTCATGACAAGGTATAAAGTAAGGACTATTTTTACCTGATGTGGCAAAAGATGCAGTGTTAGGAAGCTCTGGGCCATGACGTTCCACACTCTGGCATTTAGAGATGGTTGCCCAGCGGGCTTTGCCATATACTGGCACCAGTGTGTTGAAGTCCGAGGCCCAGCTGTTCACAGGTCTTTCTGCCTGATCCTCCAAAAGTCTGAGAGAAGGGTCAGATTGAGGGCTCCGTAGGATCCGCTTCACTTCATCGATGCCAGCTAAGAGGAGGCGATAGTAGAAGAGACCTCGGTCCCGTACTGCCATATCCTTTTCTTCCTCTGAGGTAAGATAACAGACTAAGTTAATTAAAAACAAAAATGAAAACACTCTTTCTACCCCTGTGCCCACCAGAATAGGAGAACAAAATGAAGGAGGGAGGAAACCCTGGAAAACGTTGACATTTTCTTCTTCGGTCCCAGATGGCTCACCAAACAATGAAAGCTGTGAGAACCTGTATGACTGGTCATGGCAAGCACCATTTCCTTCTTTTTTTTTTTTTAAATTTGATTTTATTTATTTTTTTATACAGCAGGTCCTGTCCTCATTAGTTACCCATTTTATACTTATTAGTGTATACATGTCAATCCCAATCTCCCAATTCAACCGTTTCCTTCTGAAGAGCCTACCTATGCAGTAGTATAATAAACGGCCCAGCGTGTCCTGGCACTCGGCGGGTCGAGAGAGGAAAAGGCGCAGCAGAGCCGTGAGCAGCTCCATCTTGACAGCTGGAAATGTCTCCGACTTCACATTCTCTACGAAGTCCTCCAACACATAAGGAGCGTTGGGGATTCTCTTCCCGTGGACACCGAGTAGCCAAATAAGCGCCTGCTTCCCCTAGGTAATAAGGGAGTAAGAACAGGTGCTCAACATTTGGCTGTCCAGAACACAGGCCAGAGCAGGCAGTAGATAGCAGCAGGTTTTGCTTTTCCCCTAGAGTCAGTAGAAAAGGTATAATATTTTATTTACTTCCACTTGCATTTATTAATTCACCCCCTACTAAACTCTCTACAACAAATAGGAATGAAATTCTACCACACAAAAGGAGACTTAAGACTCTCACAGCCTATGTTGCTTAAGCAATAAGGCTTCCTCACCTTTGAGGCTTCTTCCCCAATTTGGGGTTTAATGCTTCAGTGGAAGCTATTGGAAGATTCCCCTAAGTTAGGGGAACCTAGTGTGCACATCAGAGTCACCTGCAAAGTTTCTTAAAACTCTGTGTGTCTAGGGCTTCCACTCTTGAATATTTGAGTAGATACTGGAAGCCCAAATATTTGTAAAACTTTCACAGACGATTCTGATTTTCATGCCAGCTGAAAACCCTATGGTCTAAATCTCTGACTCAAAACTGTTCACAAGAACAATGGTATCAAAATATTTGTAAGAAAACCATAGCTAAATCCTAATGTTTTTATAATTTATACCCCACCTACACCCAAAACAGAATCTGAGGTGGCAATCAATTCTAAGAATTCCACTTCAGACACTGGGTGGAAAGAATAATTAGATTCCATTTCACAGAGCAGGGTCCCAAGCACTCCCCCTCTGCCTAGAAGTAAAGGAGAATTACAGCCTACCTCGCTATCTTGAATGCTCTCCTCACAGCCGGGCAGGGCCTGACACACAGCTTCTGTACACTGAGGACACAACCAAACCAGGTCTCGGAAAGTCTGCACAACCACTAGAGCACAGCTCAGGACACAAGAGCACAGGATTAGAGCCTCCGCACGGGAAAGAATCTTAAGAAAAGTCACATATTCAGGCTAGATTACTGGGGCAATTTCTGTAAAATGGGTGTTTGGTGGGGTGGTCAATAATTATCTGAGAAATGTCTGACATGGGCAACAATTTCTTAATAAGTGTTGCTCATCAGATTGCCATGAGGATAAATGAGTTAACGTATGTGAAAGCACTTGGCAAACCAGAAAGCATATACAAATGTGGGGGAGTGCTGCTGTCGAATGATGCTCTGAGGACAGTATAAAAGGAGCCACCAGGGCTGGAGCTACGGTGAAGCAAGCAAGGTGCCAGGGTGTAAAATTTAAGAAGACTCACAGAGTTAGCATTTGCACAAACTTGAGAGCGAGTGCCTCTTTATATATATTCTTTTTTTAAAATATATATTCTTTTCCATTCTGGTTTATCATTGGATATTGAATATACCTCCCTGTGCTATGCAGTAGCACACTGTTGTTTATCCATTCTCTATATAAAAGTGAGTGCCTCTTTAAATGTTTGCATCCTAGGCGATTTGCTTGCCTCACCCTAGTCCCAGTCTTGGAAGTCACTGCTTACAGTATGCTGCCATAAAGCAAAAAGAGGGGTAAAGGTGGGGAAATAACAAGCAAGGTCACCCTCGCACCCTTCATGATCTATGCAACAGCCTTGTAGACTCATGGCAACCTGAAGACTCCCTACTCTGTTAGATCTATATGTTTCTCTGATGGTAACAGATGATGATGCAAAGAAGAGTTTAAACCTCTGTTATTGAACAACAAATATGTTTTGAGCAAATACTATAGGTCGGGAAATTGACCAAAAAAAAAAAAAAAAATCCTAGAAAGGTAGCCATTACCTGTGGTAATGTGCTCTTGTCGAAGCCCCAGCAGCTCTGTTAGAATTTGCACACATTGATCCGTGTAGGTCCTGGCGATGCTACCTACAGAGGAAGGGAAAGCAGAAAAATGTGTTAAGTCAGATACTAGCACCTCATTCTAAAATAATTTCCCACCAGCCAAAGAAAGACGAAGAGGACCAGAAATATCTAAGAAAAAGAAAAAGAAAATCACCCCTTGCTTGATGAAATAAGAATCTAAGTTTACTATAAAGGGAACTTTGGTAAAATGAATTTCCCATTGAACAAGGTTGAAAACTTTTAGTCACAAAGGTATTTATGTGGCAACCAGTTTGTTGCAGCACACCTGTACAGGAATATTCCTGCTGGGAACACTGTGCAACAGCCTCCAGACTGCAGGCTTTCTACTCCCCTCTTTGTGCCCTCTTCTCTGCCTCTAAAAATAACCATACTTTATTCTACATCCGAGGGTTCCTTCTCCTCCTCTACTTGAAGTCCTCCAAAACTTAGCTCCCCAGCTGCTTGCATTTGACTCACTCTAGCCCTTTAAATTCCAGACAGAGTAGCATGAAAAGGTCTGTAAGTCTTATGTTTTACTCTGTGCTGGTCCACTCATCATAATGCGTAGCCCGGAGCAGAAGCTTGATAAAAGATTGCTAAATTTTCAAAGGACTTTGAGTCAGGAAGGCTGGGTTCCAGTCCCAGTTCAGGAACTATATGACCTTTGGGCAATTTAAGAAACTTTTTGTGCCTGAGTTTCTTCATCTTTGAAACGAAGTTAATAATAACACTTGTCCACTCTTCTTGACTGCCTCACAAGGCTGTGGGAAGATGATATACAGAAAAGCATTTTGAATAACAGACGACAAAAGGCAATATAAATTGTGTTACAGTTTGCATCACCTATAGTCTATATCCTAGAAGATATGGAAACACCAGTGTTGACCAAAAAAACCTTTCTCCCCACCTTGTTTGTAGTCACTGACCTAACTGTTTGGTGCAAGATACTTTGCCTCTGAAGCAAGATTCACTCCCTTTCCTCTCTGTGGTTCCACAGCTTTCTAGCTGGTTGGTCTAGGCTCTCACAAAGGAAAAGCAACAGATACCTACCTATGGCAAAGATGGCAGCCTGCGCAAAGTCGGCAGACACATCAGTGCAGTACCCGCGAAGCTCCTCCAGCACCTGCTGCACGTTCTCGTCGTTCACCAGCTCACACAGCACCTCCACCTTCTGGAGCTTGATGTAGTGGGGCTCCGAGTAGGAGCAAAAAAACTTTTTGTAGTGGCTGCTAAAGTGACCCGGCAAACTGTGCAGGACCTGGCGCACATGGCAGAGGGCAGCAAAACAGAGCTCGCGGCTCTCTGAAGAACAGGCAGCCAGCAAAGTTCCCTTGACTTGCATGAGCACGTCAGTTTGCACATGGGGGAAGTTTTTTGCCAAGATCAGAAAGAGTTTGGTGGCTCCCATCACCACACCTGGGCTACTGCTCTTGAGAAAACTGTCCAACAGGTTGAGAATGTCAAACAGCTCCTCCTCACTGCGGGGTTGGTAGCGTAGCAGAAAGTTCAATACTTCAGCCTGGCCCCACTGGTCCAGTTTTGACATTCTATCCAAAAAAGAAAACAAAAGTGCTATCCTAGCAACAAAATTAGGACCACCTCCATGCTACTGCCATGTCACCAGTCATCTGTTCATCACAACAAGGGGAGAATTCTTGAAAATAGGTTGTGCCATAATCAAATTATTCTTCTGATGTACGAAAGTTTACACAAAATAAGGCTTTAAATTCCAAGATGAGTTTACGGTACAAATGCACACTCATCGAAGGCCAAAGACATGATCACCATACCCTAGATCCAGATTCTCTACATTTTAAGATAGTATGAATGGCTTAGTTTGGAGGACATAACGACTGCAGAGGACAGAACCCTGAAGGATCCTTCTGCCATCTCTCTATATCACCAAAAGAAACTAAGACAAATGAAAAAAAAATTATCTCAATGAAACATGAGGAAGTTAATAGTTACAGTTAACTTTCTTTACTACTCTACAGAAGTTGTTCAAGACCTCTCCTTCATTCAATACATCAACAAGATCCCATTAGGATGTAGATTTGATCATGATAAAAGAGCACAGAGGCATCCAAACCGATTTAAGAGATGATGGGCGATGGGCTTATTGATGACAACACCTCCTTCCTGCTTCAAAATTTCCTCCAGAGACCTCAGGCAGTTCACAACCACAATTGGATCCTGGTCACGCAGCAAACTATATAATTCGTTTACCAGGGCACCATCTATAAAACGGAACAAAGATCTCACATAAAGAAAAGTTTCAGAGTCAAGGTGATAGAGCCAGAATAACAGTTCCAGGCAGACAAAGCTGAACTTCTCTGCCACAAAAATAACAAAGGCAGTAACAAAGTGCAAGGCCAAAACAATGGTCATTTCCAGACTGTTCTAAGCAGCTAAGGCACAGGATCTCACGTGGGCCCCAAAGAAAGGACTTCTCTAATCTCAGAAAATACCAAGCCCTGCGTCCTACTTAAAAGAGACATACAGGGCTTCCCTGGTGGCGCAGTGGTTGAGAGTCCGCCTGCCGATGCAGGGGACACGGGTTCGTGCCCCGGCCCGGGAAGATCTCACATGCCGCGGAGTGGCTGGGCCCGTGAGCCATGGCCGCTGAGCCTGCGCGTCCGGAGCCTGTGCTCCGCCACGGGAGAGGCCACAACAGTGAGAGGCCCGTGTACCGCAAAAAAAAAAAAAAAAAAAAAAAAAGCGACATGCAGAAGTAGGGTCACATTATTATTTTCTACCAAAGCTACATACTCTTCTACAAAGTCATATAATGGAAGTACAAATAAATACTGATCATGGTAGATTACACTGAAACTTACCCACTTCAGAGTCTCCATGAAGAGTATGCATCTTGGCACAGCCAAGGACTGCTACCCTCCTGACATATGAAGCCTTATCATGCAGACCGTTGAGAACTGGCTGTTGGATATATTCCTGCACACCAGGCAACCTAAGCAACACATCCTAGAGTCAGTCAGATCCTAAGGTACTAGTTTTGACATAATTTAGCCCCTATTCACTTAACAGAGGGTTTAGTAGATGTTTGAATACGCATTGGTCAGATTCTTCTCCAACAAAGTGGAGAAAGCTGCTGCCAAACTTAAAAAGCCTCACTTGACTTTTCACGTGGAATAATGCCACATAGGCAGGTTAAAAAACACACACGCACACGCACACGCGCGCGCGCGCACACACACACACATTTAGAAATCTTTAACTATTTCAGGGACTTCCCTGGTGGTCCAGCAGTTAATACTCTGTGCTCCTAATGCAGGGGGCCCAGGTTCGATCCCTGGTCAGGGAACTAGATCCCGTGTGCCGCAACTAAGACCCAGAGCAGCCAAATAAATGAATAAATAAATATTTAACTATTTCACTGAGAGTAAGGATAGAAAGATTCCTTAATGAAATCACATATATAGTTTTTTAAACCAAAGCAATGGCCGAAAACCTGAGTTCAGGTTACAACAGTGTCTTCCCCATTATTAAGGAGCTCAAATAAATTGTCGTCATTAAAAACCTGCCCCATGACCACATGAACTTATCAGCCACTGAGATACAGGAAGGGAGGAGAGTGCTCACCTGAGGCTACACATGCTCCGTAGTGCCAACCCTCGCACCATCGGGTTGGGGTCCGAACAGTCTTTGCACAGTGTATTGATGGCCAGGAGAGCCAGATCTGGTTTCAGGGGGGCATAGGTACACATGTAGAGATAAACCAACTTCTTCTGAACAATATCTATAGTGGCACTGGCCTTCACCATTTCCATGAAAACACCAGACATGTCCGAGCCCTGAGTCATGTGCCTGAAACCAACACACACAGCAGGAAAAAAGTAAAATACATAATCCCCAACCTACAACAGAAAGCCTTTTACTTATATGCCCTGGATATCCAACTAGATTGTGATCTCTTAGAGCAGAGCAACCAGGTCTACTTTGTCTATCATATCACACAATACTTCACAAGGGGCCTGCAATAAACGTTCTTCTATTCATTCAACAAACTAGTACATTCCAGTCACATTCAGATTTTACATTCCAGGGATATGTTCTGGGGAATAATCTTGAAGAAGGCATGGTCTCAGATCTCAAGGAACTCAAAAGTCTACCAAGGAGGCAGACAAGAACACTGCTAATTACAGAATGATAGATTGGTATTATAACAGAAGTAACAGACAAGGTGCAGTGGGGATCAGGAGGTCTAACACTGCCAAAAAGTCATAAAATGTTTCCACAGAGGAAGAAATACTTGAGCGGAATCAGCAGGAGCTCCAGGCAGGTGTAGTAGATAGGTAACGATACACACTGTGATGCATGTGGACATGAGCAAGAATGGTACATTCTTTTCAGAGTATGCCGGTAGTTAACTGGGTGTTCTTTGGGTGCTATGATAAGAAATTTGGACTTTATTCTGTAGATCACTGTTTCTCAAACTGTGATCTCCTATAGCAATTAGAGGGGATGTCTGTTTAAAATGCAGATTCCTGGGTTCCATCCCACCCTACTGAAATCAGAATTACTGGATTGGATGAAAAATTTACATTTTCTAAAAAAGCACCCCAAGGGGGCTTCCCTGGTGGCACAGTGGTTGAGAGTCCGCCTGCTGATGCACGGGACGCGGGTTTGTGCCCCGGTCCAGGAGGATCCTACATGCCGCAGAGCGGCTGGGCCCGTGAGCCATGGCCGCTGAGCCTGCACGTCCGGAGCCTGTGCTCCACAACGGGAGAGGCCACAGCAGTGAGAGGCCCGCGTACCACAAAAACAAACAAACAAACAAAAAAAGCACCCCAAGGGACTTTTGTGCATACTGAAGTTTGTGATCCACAGCTATACACAAGAGTTATATTGTCAAATTCATATGCTGGAAAATCAATCTGGCTGAAATGAGGGCCTAAGGTGACCTACTACTAAGCTACTGCAATTGCTTTAAAAAGGGAACCAGAACAGCAGTGCCAATCAAAAAAAAAGAAGATGGACCACAATATTCATTGCAGCTCTATTTACAATAGCCAGGACATGGAAGCAACCTAAGTGTCCATCCACAGATGAATGGATAAAGAAGATGTGGCACATATATACAATGGAATATTACTCAGCCATAAAAAGAAACGAAATTGAGTTATTTGTAGTGAGGTGGATGGACCTAGAGTCTGTCATACAGAGTGAAGTAAGTCAGAAAGAGAAAAACAAATACCGTATGCTAACACATATATATGGAATCTAAAAAAAAAAAAAAAGGTTCTGAAGAACCTAGGGGTAGGACAGGAATAAAGATGCAGACATGGAGAATGGACTTGAGGACACGGGACGAAGTGAGAGAGTGGCATGGACATATATACACTACCAAATGTAAAATAGATAGCTAGTGGGAAGCAGCCGCATAGCACAGGGAGATCAGCTCAGTGCTTTGTGACCACCTAGAGGGGTGGGATAGGGAGGATGGGAGGGAGACGCAAGAGGGAGGAGATATGGGGATATATGTATATGTATAGTTGATTCACTTTGTTATAAAGCAGAAACTAACACACCATTGTAAAGCAATTATACTCCAATAAAGATGCTAAAAAAAGAAAAAGAGGATGGATACTTAGAACCATGAATCCATACCATCTGACTTGAACAGTGACAATCAGGTGTCACCAAGACTGACTCCCACATTTGCTCAGCTGGGTGGTGACGTTCATCAACACAAATACAAGTGGAAGAGCAGGTTTGGGGAGGGCGGAAGGATGTAGGTACTATTTTGCATGTCTTTGAAGAAATATCCAGGTGGAAATGCCAAGCAGGCAGTAGGATCTGTGGGTCTGACGATAAAAAAAAGGAGGTCTGTGCTAGACATAGATCTGGAAGTCAGCAGTACAAGTTCAAGACATGGATGAAACCACCCAGCTGAGTAAAAGAAGCAAAATATGTCCCACAAGGGAGACTTAGACGGCAGTCCAGAGAAGCAGGAAGACCAAATCATACAACTGCCATGGATGCGAGTTCACTTAATCTTTCTAAGCGGCCAGGGGTAGAGAGCCCTGATGGGGATGGCAATGGGGGAGTTAGAGCGTTAGGCGATACCTAATCACTCGCTGGATGACATTCCGATAGCGCAGCCTATCAGCCTGAATGTGAGGGTTACAAAGAGCCTTCTTCAGCTCCTTCACCTCGTCCTCGGAGCCCAGGTACGGCATCTTCTCGAATAGTCACGGGGCAGTTCCCAGAGATCCCTAGGTAACTCGTGGGCTCCTTCTAGTCCCGATGTGGGGACCTGGGTAAAGGAAACGTCAGTCAGTGAAGAGACTACAGGCGCGATCTGGCCCAGCCTTGGCTTCCCCCAGGGCCGCCATCCGGGCCCTACCACACTCGAACTTCAACCCTCTCGCTCCCTGGCGAGGCCCACCCTAGGCTCTGCGGATCCTTCCGGGGACCTGCAGGCTGGTTCGCTCCGCCCACAGAGCTCTCCCGCAACCTCTAGGCCCTCGGCCCGACTTCCAGCCCGGCAGCCAACAGTCCGTGGACCCCTCCCTCTCCAGTTCCAGCCTTTCTTGCGCCTCCACGCGGTTGCCGTCACCAAGAGGCCCAATCAACCTTTCTGCGGAAGTCCCGCCTCCTCCAGGGGGACCACGCAGAGCAGCTGCCAATCACCCTCTCCCAGTGAGCGCCGAGCGCAGCCTGGATCACGACCTTAGCGTGCCCTTCCCCCAACCTCTCACCTCCCGGCGCCGCCGCGCGGCTACCTCAGGCAGAGCGGTGGCGGGCAATCGGAAATCGGCTACTTCCGCCTGTCTCCGCCCAGCAGCGCGCGCTTTGAGACCAGGGCCTCGGGCCCTGGTCCCGCGCGCTTGGGGGAGTGGCGCTCCGTTGGGCGCCTTCTGTGGTTTGCGATTCCACCCCCAGACTCCCACAGCACGGTCACTTCCTTCTTTCTGCCCAGTCTAGTCACTCATTCCCCACTGAGCTGGCTTTCCTTACGGCCCCTGGCCCTGTTCTTGCCCCAGCATGACTTTTTTCAGGGCGCCGTTGTAGGAGCCTCCCGCAGGAGCTCTGTTCCCATGAAGATCCCACTGGTGACTCTCCAACCCCGCCACCATGAACGGGGTCTTGATCCCTCAAACGCCCATCGCTGTGGACTTTTGGAGCCTGCGCCGGGCTGCCTCCGCCCGGCTCTTCTTCTTGTCCCACATGCACTCGGACCACACCGTGGGTCTCTCTAGCACCTGGACCCGGCCCCTCTACTGCTCCCCAATCACCGCTTACCTCTTGCACCGTCACCGACAGGTATGGGCGGCTGGAGTCGGCCTCCGAGAGTTGGTCCCGGCAGCTGGGTGGGGACTTCCGATCTGTCACAGCCTTGGAGTCATAGAGTTGGGGCCAGGGAGACTGATTTTTACAAAAGCGAGAACCCAGAATGCATCTTTAGCCCAGAATAGGAGTGTGGTTTCTAACTGGCCGGCTTGGGATGTTTCAGTGGTAAATTGGGGAGGACTTTTAGTCCAGCCAAGGAAAATTGTTCCTACCTCTTCACATAAGCTAGGCCAGTGTTTCCCAAACTTGCCTCATCATAAGAATCCACCCAATGTGATGAGTAAAATACAGATTCTCCAGCGCTTCCCTTCTCCCCTATCTGATTCAGTAGACATAGCTAGCACAGGTCGTGGAAATCTGGTTGGAATTTTTTTTAACAGGTGCCCCCCAAAGGATTATTATGATTTGGAAAGTTTGAGAATCGCTGACTAGACTTGTTTTCTGCACTCTTAATTTAAACTTGTACGAAGGGTGAGGTAGAGGGTGGGAAGAGGAAGGGAGGATTGTTTGGGAATCCCCATCACAGCTTCTGATCCAGGGAGGTATCAGGGAGGGGAGGCTGTGTTCCCTGGGATGACCAACTGTTTCCTCAGGTATCTAAGCAGTGGATCCGAGCCCTGGAGGTTGGTGAGAGCCATGTCCTGCCTCTAGATGAAGTTGGGCGAGAGACCATGACTGTAACCCTCATCGATGCCAATCACTGCCCTGGCTCTGTCATGTTTCTGTTTGAAGGATACTTTGGAACCATTCTCTACACAGGTGGGCTTCCGGAGGGGTCCTTTCCACTTTCCCAGCCTAGACACTACTTTTTTGTGTGTGTGTGGGGCAAGCCCCGCGGTTTGCGGGATCTTAGTTCCCCAACCAGGGTGGAACCTGCCCCCTCAGCAGTGAAAGCGCGGGGTCCTAACCACTGGACCGCCAGGGAATTCCCAACACGACTTTTCTTGAGCATCTTTGACTTATAGTAGAAGTCTGGAGACCTCCTAGCTTCATGCCACATGAGCACAGTGACCCTTTCTCAACTGATTTCCCACTCTTTAAGGGTATGAACTTTGCAGAGAATCATGAAAAAACGGAAGCACAATAGAGACGTTTCCACAAAGAAGCTGTACTACATTCATCATTGCTAGACTCTAGGTTTTTCCAACAGGCCAGTAGGCAAATGCCCATTGTTGGAATTGGGAGAGGCTTGTCTTCTATACTTTTGTCTCTGACTGTCTGCCTCCCATATATTCTTCTTCCAGGGGATTTTCGGTATACACCGTCCATGCTGAAGGAGCCAGCCCTGAGACTGGGGAAACAGATCCATACCTTATACCTAGACAACACCAATTGCAACCCAGCTCTGGTTCTTCCTTCCCAAGAAGAAGCTGCCCGCCAGATTGTTGAGCTCATTCGAAAGCACCCACAACATAACATAAAGATTGGTGAGGGCTTTCCTTTCCTTTTTTTCTCACTCATGGAGCTAGTGAATCTAGGTTCTTTGGAGTGTCTCACATCTTTCAGGTCTTTGTGCAGATGTCCTTTTCTCCATGAAATCTACCCTGACCTTTTTATTTAAAGTTACAATCTGCCCACCATCTGCACTCCCACATTCCCAACTCCTGATCTCCTAAACCGATTCAACTTTTTCATAGCACTCATCAACTTCCCATATACTCCATATGTTTTAATATACTGTTGCTTATTGTTGATTGTCTATCTCCACTTTCTCTGACACACACACACACACACACACATTCCTTGAGGGTGTGGATGGAGGTGGGAAGAAGTCCTATGTGTTTGTGGAACAGAGAAGCAGCAGTATGACAGGTGCACAGTGGTTGAGGAGGCTGGAAAGCCTGGAGGGGCTGAAGTACCTGTAAGCCATTTTGAACTTGATCCTAAATGCAACCACTGCTCTTAGGACAAAGAGCTATTGAAGAGTTTTAAGTGGAGAGGGACACTATTGCCCTTATCACCTTACAGTGTATTCCATAATTTATGTATTTATTGTATTTAGTTTTTATTATCTGTCTCCCTGTGCTAGAATGTAAATTTCACAATAGACAGGCTCTTTGTTTCACTTATGGATATATCCCAGATGCCTAGGTTAATGTCTGATAGAGGCATCCGGTAAATATTTGTTAGCAAGTGAATGAAGTTTATCAGAATGTAGATATTCAGGTGAGTGTTGTTCTTGCAGTTAGATACATTGAAAACCCAGCTGTCTGCTTGTTCTAGTGACTCCACAACAGTACAAAACATTTTGGGCTTCTTGAAATTGCCTTTTGGGATAGTTGATGAAAATCCATTTTTATTTTTAAAAATGTAATAGTAATAGATTTAGTTCCAAATGATTTTTTTTGATTGTTTCCAAAATTGTAGTAAATCCACAAAAGGAAAAAAATTTGCCACCGTGATGAACATTTTAAAAGGATATGCCCCAACTCTGAAAGGAGTTTCAAAATAGGTTTAAACAAAGGCATTGAAAAAAAAAATTATGTACCTTCCAGAGTGACTACCAAGTTGATGGAGAGATTTTCCCTCTCAGGATTGCTTGACTACTCATGAAGAAATATCAGTGCTAACTATTCTTGGAGTTTTCAATGCAGAGTTTTCCCAGAGAAGCACAGCTGGCGAGTAGGGTACTGTAGTAGGGCTTGATTAATTTTGCAGATATACAATAATCCCCTACTGTGTGCCAAGTATTCTGATAGGCAGTGGGAATAGAAAAAAATGAATAAAATATGAGGGCTTACAGTCTAGTAGTAAAGGGCCTAGAAGAGGTAAAATAAAAGGGGGAAGGATAGGGAGAGAGAAAAGAAAATCAGCTACCTTTGTGCCCAAAGAGTGAGATTTTGAACCATGATGAGGAATAAGGTGGATATAAAGGAAATATAGATTCTTTAAAGGCGTTCACAGTCTGGTTGTAGACTTGAAATACACCTTCAGAAAAGGTCTGAGAACAACTACTTAAACAACATCTCCCATATCTGTTACCATAACCATTACCCAAATTCAGGTCTCCATTTCTTTCTCTATACGTACTGTTTGGGCCTTCTAACTGGTACTTCTGCTTTCAGTATATTCTCATGCAGGTCTTTGAATAATACTGCTGCCACTTTTTTTTCTAAAGCCCTGCTCTGATCCTATGAATCCTATAATTAGAATTAGCCATTTTCCTGCTTGCAACTCCTTAATGACACCTTCACTTACAGAATTAAAAACAAGCTCCCTAGCAGTACATACAAAGCCCCCTATTATATGGCCCTTGCTCACCTCTCTAGTGTCATTTCTTACCAGTTTCTTTGTACCTTAGTAACACTGAAACGACCTCTCTTAAAATGTTCTCTGCCATCCCCTTCCCTTGCCAGATTAACTTGCACCCATCATTTAGGATTTATCTAAGTTGTCATTTTCAGGAAGCTATCCCTAACTCTATCAACTGGTAGATGTTTTTCTGTGCCCTCATAATACTCTGTGCATGTCTGTAGCATGCATTGTTTCTGGGTCCCCAAATAGATTACACTCCTTGAGGACTGAGATTTTTGTTTGTTTTCACGGTGCCTAACACCTGATAGATGCTTTCCTTTGTTGAACTGAATGAATGAGTGGATTCTGTGCTAAACTTCTCCCTACCCCACCCTCCATATACCTCAGCTCAAATGCCACCTCCTTCCCGATAGACAGTCAGGGGGTAGTCCCATTAATTTTGTGTATTTCTATTAAACATTTGGTTGACTTATTAGCTTCATCCTCTTCCTTCTCTTACTTTCCCCAATCCCTTGAACATTATTCAGGACTCTATAGCCTGGGAAAAGAGTCACTGCTGGAGCAGCTGGCCCTGGAGTTTCGGACCTGGGTGGTATTGAGTCCTCGGCGCCTGGAGTTAGTGCAGCTGCTGGGCCTGGCAGATGTGTTCACAGTGGAGGAGAAGGCTGGCCGCATCCATGCCGTGGACCACATGGAGATCTGCCATTCGGCTATGCTGCGTTGGAACCAGACCCACCCTACCATTGCTATCCTCCCCACCAGCCGGAAAATCTACCGTTCCCACCCCGATATCCACATCATCCCTTACTCTGACCATTCCTCCTACCCTGAGCTCCGTGCCTTTGTCGAAGCACTGAGGCCTTGCCAGGTGGTGCCCATTGTCAGGCGACAACCCTGTAGGGACTACTTTCAGGACAGCCTGAGCCCCAGGCTCTCTGTGCCTCTGATTCCAGACTCTGTACAGCAATACATGAGTTCCTCCTCTAGAAATCCAAGTTTTCTCTGGCTATTGTTAGAAAGGAAGCTAAAGAGACTGAGAACCCAGGGTGTCGTGTTTGAATCCCTTGAGGAAAATGCTGATCACTCTCAAGCTGACAGGGACTTGAAGAAGACCAAGAATGAGAACCTTTCTGGGGAGCTTGAGAAGCGGCCCTCCCACCATCCTTTGAAGATCAAGAAGCAGCCGTTCCCGGACATCCGCAACAAAGAATGGGAGGGTGCAGTCCCTTCCTCCGAGTCCCAGAATATGGTGACTGTATTGACTGCCCCCTCGGGTTTTTCAGTGCACTTAGGGTCTACAGATAAAGAATTTTCCTCTCCGGAAACTGGGGAGGAAATCAGTGTAGGGCCCTACTTGGTACCCAGGGGAGACAATGCGGGCTCAGCAGCCACCGGGAACCAGAGAGCCTGGATGGGCCAGGATTCTCCCCAGTCTCACAGCAGCAAGGCTGCCCCTCTTCTGGCTCCTGAGTACAGGGGCCTGGCACTCAAATACCTTCTGACTCCAGTGAACTTTCTCCAGGTAGGGTTCTCTTCCAGGGGCTTTGACCAGCAAGCGGAAAAATACCATCAACTCTTGCTCAAGTACAGACAGGAGAGTACAGAATGACAACCTTGTTTGATCCAACACTGCACTTTTTTTAAAAAAATTCATCAAGAGTTGTTTATTTGCAAAGTTAGCACTCTTTGTATTTCTACCACTAACAAATGGGCAGTGCCACATCAACACTGCACTTTTTTTTTTTTTTTTTTTTGTGGTACGCAGGCCTCTCACTGCTGTGGCCTCTCCCGCTGCGGAGCACAGGCTCCAGGCGCACAGGCTCAACGGCCATGGCTCACGGGCCCAGCCGTTCCGTGGCATGTGGGATCTTCCCAGACCGGGACACGAACCCGTGTCCCCTGCATCGGCAGGCAGACTCTCAACCACTGCGCCACCAGGGAAGCCCAACACTGCACTTTTGAAGATAGTGGCTGATGGCTTATTTGGGGCCTTACTTTTCTGTGGTACATGCCCACCCTGTAACAAGACTTCTCAAAGCGTGTTCATTGGAATCCTAGTGTCTATGGAATCCTTAGTTCTATAATTGACTTGTGTTTAAGAAACACTTTACATTATAACCCCTTTACAGTATATGTGAGCACATTAAATGTTCTGGGAAGTCCTGCAGTAATTTAATCTGTTTAACTTTGTTTAACCCAGTATTTCTCCAAACTTTTTTTTTTTGGCTGTGTGGCATGCGGGATCTTAGTTCCCTGATCAGGGATCGAACCCGCGCCCCCTGCAGTGGAGGCAGAGTCCTAACCACTCTGCAGACTTTGTGAACATGCAGTCCTCTTGTGTGGCTGCAGAAAGAGATAGAGTCTGATCAAAAAGGACCAGTTTATTCCCATTGTTTTGTGTGTCATGTGTCATTCCCCATGTCCCCTTCTGTCTCTTCCTAGATAAAAGTCCCTAGGTAGTTCTGTTTTTTAATTTAGGAACTGTGGTGCAGGAGGATAAAGTGACCCAGGCAGCACGTTCCAATCCTGAAGGTCACTGATTTGCTGTGACCCCATCCAAGTCACTTCCTGTCTCTGCCTCTGGGAGGGAACAGGAAGTGATGAAGATCCTTGAAAAACTGGAGACAATTTCCACCTCTGCCTCCGTGAGAGTTTGCAGTTAGTGTCCCTGAGGACCTACCTGGAATACAGCCAGCTGGGGGACTGGGCACCCCTCACCAAGGCAGTATCTGGAACCCAGCCAAACATTAGGCTTAGGGTAAGATGGGCCTCCCAGCTGCCTAGAGGCCCTGACTATTTGGCTGAAATAAGGTTACAAAAGATCAAATATGCTGCCAGATAGTCTTGATTGTTCACACAGCTGGGATATTTGCTGCCCCCCTCCACCCAGTGTCCCCCCCTTCCATCCTTGGGTTGAGTAGGGAGCTGGAGGACATAGCCTGTTTGTTTCAGTAACCAGGGCAGAGACGAAGGAGCCAGCTGGTGGAAGGGGTGAGGGTGTGCAGTTCTGCCCTGACCTTCTGCTCACAGCCTGACAAAATGCCAAACCAATAAGCAGGACAGCAGATACCACAGTCACAGGGGGCACAGGCATGTGGAGCTGGGCACATGGATAAAAACTGTTTCACAATGGAGCTTCAAGCCTTCACAACGAAGAAGCCTCTGATTCTTGTCCAGGGGGCTGGAAATTGTCTACTTCTGGAGGAAGATACAAAGAGTTTAGAAAGCAAAATAAGGCCTTTCTCTTGGGCAAGCTGTATACAGCTCTGTTTTGTCAGTGACCTTCACTGTAAGCCTCCCATGGGCCCACTAGGAGCCATAGCAGGTGAGGCATGTGGGGTAGCAGGGGACATGGGCACTGTCCTGGGCTTGAATCCAGGGTACCTGGGCAAATAGAGATATCAGGCTTCCATAGCAGAGCCTCAGTTTCTCATCTGTAAACCAGGAACTCTCCTGATTGCTTTGGAGGTTAGAGAATTGGTAAAATTCCTAGCTCAGTGCCTATCACATGATGGATATTTTAAATATTGGTTCTCTCAGCCTCTGGTTCTTTAAAAAAAAATTATTCTCTATATAAAATAAGAAACTTTGGAAGTCATACAAAATATAAAGAAAAAATCAGAATTCCTCCATGTAGATCAATTGTTTTCTTCTAGTCTTTTTCTGTGCATGTAAATATATTAAATATATAATTTTTTTTCCAAATTGGGGTAATACTGTATATAGTTTTATATCCTGCATTTTACTCTTAATATTTTAAGCATTTTCTCATATCATTAAATATTATTCAAAATGTTATTTTAATAGTTGTATAATACCCTATCATATGGGTATACCTTAATTAAAACTATTTCTGTTTTATTCAACATTTTGTGTGCTCTTTTTTTCACAATTACACATATTACAATGGACATTCTTATGCATATATCATGGCATTTGTGTTTATTTTCTTGGAGTAAATTACTGGAAGTGGGATAACAGTTTTAAGTTTTTAAAATTTATTTTATTGAAGTATAGTTGATTTCCAGTGTTGTGTTAATCTCTACTGTACAGCAGAGCGATTCCGTTATACATATATATACATTCTTTTCCATATTCTTTTCCATTAGGTTGAATATAGTTCCCTGTGCTATATAGTAGGACCTTGTTTATCCATTCTCTATATAGTAGTTTGTATCTGCTAATCCCAACAGTCTTAAGTTCTTGATGCAAATTGTGCCCAGTGCCCTCCAGAAAGGTTTCCTTACTATCCTTTCTGCAGAAGAGGATAGCATTAAAATACCTTGAAGACTCATTAAGTTCAAATTGTGTCATTAGAATGGTACGTAGAAAATCATCTTGTGTGCTACATTAATATTTACTAAGCTGTGTGGGCAAGGCTTAGCCTGACTTCATCTGGGAGCCTCTAGCTGTCTCACTTCTGTGCTACTCGAAGGTGGCTGGGAGAGATAAGGTAGTCTTCAGTACAAGGGCCCCCAGATGGGAGTTATCTTCTAGCAACAAGGAAACCTGTCAACTCTTGGCATGTGCTGTGTCACACGTATTCCTATAGAATACCTTCCATATAGAAGCGGGATCTATATGAATTCAGATGGGGGGGTGGGAGGTAGAAGCAAAGGGCTTTGAGGAATTTAGTTGTTGGTGGCATGTTTCTGTATTAATAATGGGAAGGGACTTCCCTGGTGGCGCAGTGGTTAAGAATCTGCCTGCCAATGCAGGGGACATGGGTTCGAGCCCTTGTCCGGGAAGATCCCACATGCTGCGGAGGATCCCACATGCCGCGGAGCAACTAAACCCGTGCGCCACAACTACTGAGCCTGCGCTCTAGAGCCCGCGAGCCATAACTACTGAGCCCGCATGCCACAACTACTGAAGCCCGCACTCCTAGAGCCCGTGCTCTGCAACGAGAAGCCACTGCAATGAGAAACCTGCACACCACGACGAAGAGTAGCCCCCACTCACCGCAACTAGAGAAAGTCCACGCATAGCAACGAAGACCCAATGCAGCCATAAATAAATAAATAAATAAAATTTTAAAAAAATAATGGGAAGATTTCATACTATTCTAAATTAAATTTGTCTGGTTTGTAATAGAGATTGGCAGTTGTCTTATTTGTTTCATTTCTCAACACTCCCTCATATAAACATGCTGCTTTGCTACATCTTTAAGAAGCCAATTTAATTTATTTTTAGAATTTAAGGATGACCCCATAGATCTATGAAGATCTTGCAATGAAGCTTGAAGTTACTGGGAGACAAGAAGTTCCCTAGAGATCAATTAGTTATTTGCTTCATGATCTGTGGGAAAACTTGTACTTTTCCACAAGGAGACTGAAAGTGATTTAAGTCCCTTTAGGGAAGAAAATCTGCCTGACTGGCCTTGGGGAACCATCTCTTACTCCTGATCCAGACTACCCTTTGTGGTAGGAAATAGAAGATAAGTGAATCCACTTGTTCAAGAAAAGGCATTTAGACCTGGGTTCTCTATCTCAAGTCCACCCCCAAAGAGACAGTTCTCTCTGCATTCTTGGAGTGGTTCATAAGCAGGAGAAATTCCATCTGGAGGTCCATTTAAAAGAAAAATTATTTTACTGAACTATAACTGATTTTCAATGTGTGAATTTCTACTGTAGAGCAAAGTGGTTCAGTTATACGTATATATATATACGTATATATACATATATATGTACATATATGTGTGTATATATATATATACACACACAGATATATATATACACAGATATATATATACATTCTTTTTCATATTCTTTTCCATTATGGTTTATCACAGGATATTGAATATAGTTCCCTGTAAGTGCACATATTTCCGATGCTATCACTAGTGAGTAACTGTCAGTCCGTAACCTGTTCCCACCTCTCACCCTCTCTAACCACCACCACCACAAGCTGTTTCGTCTTGGGTTCATGGCACTTCTCCCTTTCTCTTCCATAAGATATCCCACCTACATCACTACAGAATGATTCTGCTTGCCCTTATTAGTATCTGTATCTACAGCTGCCCGTGGGGGATTCTCATCCTCAGAATGGTTAAGCTTGTCTTTATTTTGGCCACAATGCTTTTATTTGGATACACCCTTCCACCTTGACTATCTCATTCCTGGGTAACTTTCTCTTCTTTGACCACATCCTGGACCCACCAGATCACAGAAAGCTCCCAGATTCTTGGGCTTGGTTCTTTCCCTAAACGGATAGCTTATTGAATCATCTTTCAATCACACAAAACTTCTGGTTAGCCTTGGGTTAGTGTTTCCCCTGCAGTATCCACATATTTAAAACACTATTGTATTAGGGCTATCTAACCAGTCCTAACTCCTCCCATCAATTTATAGTAACTTTGGGGAGTGGAGGATGAAGTCTGTCTCCAGTGCTACAACCGCATCCTTAATGTGCTCACTGAAAGGTGTGCTTCTAAGAAGCCAAGAAAATTGGGTCAGGCTCACTCACCCTACTAACCAGGTTCTGTAGAAACAAAGCATGAGGGTGAGCAGACGCCTGGTGCTTAGGGAGTCGGGAATATAAGGTTTGGAGAAAACCTGCTGAAAGGTCTGAGCACCCAAAATTGCAAGCAGGGGTTCCCCTGCCAGCCAACAATGCTCTAACACCAGTTGGGTGTCCTATAATTCAACTCAGTTCTGACACTATCTACTCGGAGAGGACATCAGATCTCACAGACTAAGACTTCAGTCTCACAAGCCTGCCCCCGCCATCACTTGAGATGCCCATCACAAGTCCAGGTTATCATCTGTGCTTCTGACCGATCACTATAGATTGGAGGTTTCAATGACCCCCTCTTTGGGTTTGATTAATTTGCTAGAGCAACTCACAGAACTCAGAGAAACATTTTACTCACTAGATCATCAGTTTATTATAAAAGGATGTAACTCAGGAACAGCCAGATGGAAGCGATGCATAGGGCAAAGGATGTGGGAAAGGGCCAGGAGTTTCCACCCTCTCTGAGTGCCACTCTCCCCATATCTCCACCTGTTCACTTCCTCCTTCAGAACTCTGTCTTCATCCTGGATGACTTCAACATTCTGGCCTCTCAGTTTCTTTGACCTCCTCATCTCCAAAGACCTTATTTCCCTCTCTCTACCTTACCACCCTGTCATTATCATAAATTGTACTACATCTGAAATCTCAAATTTAAACCCTCTTTTCTCCCAGCTTATCTGCTCAAGTACCCTCATTGCCAATGTTTTACTGTTCATAAGCTCTCTCTGAGCTTCACTTCCTACCTTGACTGGACTGTATGCTACAATCCATCAATATAATATCACTCCCTTGCTCTCTTTCACTCAAACTTGCCTCGAAAAACTCCAATTCTGGATAAATCATAATATCTATCTACTCTTTGCCTGCACTAGAGCAGCTAGATGTTGCTGGAGAAATCATTCAACCAGGCTGACTGGTTTCATTTTAAAGTCATGATCTCATACACCAGAATGGCGTTCCATACTGCTGAGTAACCCTATTATGTGTCTCTAGTAAGCTTGGTTTCCTATTCTCCCTTTCCTGTTGCTTTCCCCTCCTACCCACACTATCATCTGTCAGTATATCCTGTTGACTGTACCTTGAAACATATCCTGAATCTTATTTCTTTTCACCATCTTCACCGCTATCACCCTTGTCCAAGCAACCTTTGTCTCTTGTCCGAGTTCTTCAGTAGCCTCTTAAATGTTCTCCCTGCTTCCAACACTGCCCCCCTCCTCTCCAAATACACAAGTAGAGTCCCCACAGCAGCCATGACATAAATCATAGCATGTTACTTCTCTGCTCAAATCCTCCGATGGTTTCCCAGCTCACTCAGAATAAAAACCAAAGTTCTCCTGGTGGTCTGAATGGTGCCCACCATCTGCCGGTTCCTCTCCTCCTCGTCTCCCACACTTCATTGACTCTGCTCCAGGCACACTGACCTCCTTGCAGTTACTGCAATGTGCCCGGTAAGCACTCACCTCACCACTTCTTCCCTCTCCCTACCATCTTTTCCACCCAGGATACCCACATGGCTCCCTCACCTCCTTCAAGGTTTTGCTCAGTGAGGCTATTCCTGGTCATCGTATTTAAAATTACAACCACCTTGCCTGCCACTCCCTCTTTCCCTGCCTTGCTTTTTCTCCATAGAGCACTTCACATATGATATCATTTACCTATTGAGGTTAGTGTGTGCCTCACTGTACTAGAATGTAAACTCCAGGACTCTTTTTTTTTTGTCTGTTTTGTTCACTATTTCATCCCTACTGTCTAGAACACATAGCACGTTCTTAATGATAAACATTGGGTGAATGAATAAATGAATCAATCTGAAGGAATGGATGGATTGCACATCCTTTAGGCAATCCTTCCTCAATAAATACTATTTCTCTCCAAGAGGGAATAAAGCAGAGTTCATAGCCCTCAAGGGGCTGACAACCACTGAATGCTTAGTTCGGCAGATACTGTATAAATATTATCTCTATAACTGGCAACTACCCTATGTGAAAACTAGTGTCCATAAATCCCTTCATTCATTTGTTCATTCAACAAATATTTATTGAATACCTACTATGTGCCAGGCATGTGTTCCAGACATTGAGGATATAAAACAGTGAACAAGACAGAAAATGTCCTGCCCACATGGAACTTAAATTCTAAAAGAGAGAGACAGGCAGTATACATGAATAAATATCAGATAGTGATACTTGTTAAGAAGAAAATAAGACTGGCTAATGGGGGTAAAGTGCAGTTCAGATAAAGGTCAAGGAAGCGTCCCTGTGGAATAGAATAGAAACAGACTCACAGACATAGAAAACAAACATGTTTAACAAAGGGGAAATAGAGGGGGGGAAGGGATAAATTAGGAGTATGGAATTAACAGATATAAACTACTATACATAAAATAGATAAGAATCAAGGATTTACCGTATATCACAGGGAACTATATTCAATATCTTGTAACAACCTATAATAGAAGATAATCTGAAAAAATATATATATATAACCTAATCACTTTGCTGTACACCTGAAAACTAACACACTATTGTAAATCAACTACACTTCAATTAAAAAAAATATTATCACCCAATGAGGGACAGAGACATTCATCTAACTTTGGGTGTGATACCCTGAGAAGAACGCAGTGTCATTATTCTGGCCGGAAATGGATAACTTGAACCTAGTAATGAAGAAACATGAGATAAACATAAATGACAAACCTAAAATGAGGAGCATTGTGTTATTTTAAAGACGGAATCTGTATTCTTCAAAAATATCAAAGACAAAGAAAGGCTAAGGATCTCTTTCAGATTAACAGAGACTGAAGAGACTGACAATTAAGTGGAATATTTGATTCTAAACTGGATCTTGTGCTGGAAGAGGAAAAGATGGTAAGAAAGACATTATTGGATTGACAAATTTGGAATACAGATGGTAGATGAGATAAAAGTATTTTATCAATGTTAAGTTTCCTGGAATTGATAATTGTACATATTGTGTCTGTAAAAGAATGTATTTATTCTCAGGACATTCAAATATTAAGGGATAAAGGGGCATGACGTATGCGATTTACTTGCAAACGGTCAGATAAAAATGTGTGTGTAATCTATTTGGCTGAGAATGCAAATGTTAAAGCAACAGGCTCAAAATGTTAATAAGTAAATCTGAGTAAAGGGTATATGGGTGCTCCTTTTACTATTCTTGCAACTTTTCTATGAGTGTGAAATCTTTTCCAAATAAAAAGTTTCCTGGAGTCTAGATTTGAAAAATCAGTGAGGATTCTCTCTTGTTGATTCAAAGGATTTGCCCACGTTCTGCCTCCTATTCTTTACTTCAGGCCTTCACTCTCATCTGGTTTTCCCAGTTTTAGAACTGTTGGTTTCTACTTGAATTCTCTTTTTCTTCTGGGTCCCTTGGATTTACTACTTGTTTGGATAGTTTGCCTAGCTTTCGGACTCAATTTCTCTCAAGACACAGCCTTTTGGTCAGCTTCTCTTACTTGGCCTTAAACACTGCAGCTCCTCAGTGACTTCTAGTCTACAACGCTGAATCTAGGCCCTAGAGGGATATCACACCCTAGATGACACATCAATGCTTCCAACTGGCAACAGCTCCATCTCCCTCTCCAGCTGCCCGACTTTGGGAGGAAATAGTTCACATATCTTCTCCCTTCTCTCCATGTTCCCTGCTTGATCAAACCCTCATCACAGTTTTCTAATTAGACTCTCTTTGTCCAGTCTTTGCCCACTCCAGCCTGCCATCCTCCTCACTGCTACCAGTTCTCTCTTTAAAGCACAGATTCCTTCATATTACCTGTCTGATTAAACCTCCACTAGCTCCGCATTGCCTTTCAAAATCTGACTCGGCCTACCTGTTTCCATATTCTGCCACTTCTCTGCTGAACTGTATGCGCCTTCAGGGCACAGACCATACCCTTTTCTTCTTATCTTTAATTCTAACACAGCATCTGGCATACAGAAGATACTCAATAGATACTTGCTGAATTGACAAATGAACTCTAGTTACACTAAACTCTGAAATTTCTTTAAGCGTACCATGTTTAAACATCACCTTCTCTGAAGATCTTCCCTGACTCTGTCATTCAAATCTTAGATATATGTCCCCATGCATTTTTTTTTCCTCACTAGACTGTACTGTAAGCTTTCTGAGGGAAAAGATCATGACTTATTCATCTTGCATCTGAGTCAATGTGTAGGAGAGTACCTGGCATCAAGCAGGGAGAGTTTGTTGGATGGATATACGAATACTGGAGAGAGGAAAATACTAGATTTTAAGAAGGTCTCAGTGTAGTGAGACAGACTGAGGAAATGACCAAAGAACAATGAAAATAGAGATCAACGAGTATAAATAAATAAGGTACAAGAAGTAAATGAAGTAGTCAAATGATGATGCAGAACTGAATAACCAGAATCAAGTGGGAGTCAAAGAGGAAAGTCTTCCTAAAGGCAAATTTTGAGATGTGTTTGAAAAGAGGAAAGGGACATAATGTGGGAGAGTAGGAGCTTAGAGGCCTGTCATGGAGTTGGGTTGAACCAAGGCATGGTAAGCAATTAATATTTTGGAAGCCTGCTTTTCAAGCAGGATCTGTTCTACCCCAGAGCTCAAGTTCTGCCTTTTTCCTAGCTCCCCAAGCAGGCATGTTCACCAACTCTCCATGTCTTGAGGTTTCCCAGGTCAGTCCATCGTAGGACTTTATGCTCTCTAAGTTTCTGTGAAAATAAGCAAACAAACCTGCCCTGTGGGATTGAATACTCTTGCTAACCCTGGTCTTCTAGGGAAATAAAGTTTCCTGTTCCCAACAAAACAGAACTGCTCCCAGTGCTGTTAAGCCAGGAGAGAAACCCAAAGGTAGCATAACCACTTTAGCACATCTTCACAAAAATTATGTCTTCCATCCAAAGAGGTCAAGGATGTATAATGAATGACATCTGAGAAATATAACCTGATAGCAGAATCTTGTCTTAGCCACATCTGCCCTCTCCTTAAAGCGTATATGCAAATAAATACCCATGGTGCTGCACAGCCACTTTCTAGGGCACAGATCCTTGTCGCCTCCAGCACTTGCGGGATGGAAAAAAATATACTACCATCTCCCTACAAATGTCCCACTCTTTAGGAATCAGCAAGAGGTATATCTGAAGTTTTCCAGAATTTCTTGGCCCAAGGAGATGGCAACTGTCTTTCTATTAGGATAACCTAGTTTTCACGCAGTGTTTATTTTTCCAGAATGTTGTGTGCCCAACGCATTCCGTTTCCTGAATACCCGGTTTTGCTATCTCCTGGTAGAGGAGAGAAAATTATGTATTAGCTCACTGCAGGTTTTGAGGGGGTTGGGTTCAGAGCACAGCTATTCTTTCTCACCTCCTAATGCAAATCCAGGTTCCCAAGGAGGCAAGGGAAGAGCCCGCTCAGGGGCTCCTAATGCGTGTGGAGGCTTACAGATCCTATACACCGCTGTCAAGCAGCTAGAACGTCCCTAGATTGCAAGGATACATCAAAGCCTAAACTGAGGTAATTCCTCACCAGCAGGGGGCTTCCTCGGTAAGCACTGCCTCCCCGCGCGCTGTCCAATCTCTGGGGGTGTCACGCTAGGCGGTGGTGATGTCACACTGGCGGGGATGACATTTTAAAGCTGGACCGCCACACCGCCACCAAGCACCTTTAAATCACCGCGGAGTCGGCCGTGAGGAGGGGGCGGGGAGCCGATCCCCGCACTCGATCCACGCTGGCTCCCCACGGAGGCCGCCCCACTCCCACTCCCACTCCCCTCCCCCTCCCACCAGTACTATGAAGTCATCCTAACCCGCCCGCTCTCCGACACTTCCGCCTCAGTAGGTGTCATGGCGCGGGGCTGGGGACTAGTTCCCGCGAGGAGGGGCCGGCCGGATGGGGGCGGCCGCTCGGCGCTCAGCTCGTCGAGTCTGGCGACAACGGCGGCTGCGGAGTCAGGGGCCCGGCGGTGGCCCCGGACGGCAGCGGGAGGCTGAGGCGGGAGCGCGCGGTGCTGAGGCGGCGGCGGCGGCGAGAGGCCGGGCGGCGGAGCTGGGGGGAGGCTGAGGGGGCTCCCCCCGTGGGACGGGCGCGGGGACGGCTCCGGGGGGCGGGGGCCGGGGCCCGGGCCGGCTCGCGCGGGGGGTATGATGATCCGGCGGCGGGGCCCCGGATCTCGTCTCCTCCGCCGCCTCCTCACTGCAGCCCCAGCTCGCGGCTGAGAACCAGACACACCGGCGGTGAGTCGAGGCGGGGGGGCAGTGGCCTTGGCAGGGAGCGACCTCCCATCGGCTTCCCGCGGCGGGGCCGGGCCGGCCACGGGCTCTCCGGGGTGCCCGGCCTGCGGGGGGAGCCTCCCTCAGCGGACCCCACCCGGGACCAGGCGCCGAGCCCTGCGCCCCGGCCGGTGACGGCCGCGGAGGGGATAGCGTTCCCAGGAAAGTGGGGAGGCTGCGGGCTTGTTTTCGGGGCAACTCCCCCGTGTCCTGCCACTTCTCTCCTGGGCGTGTTGTTGTCCTCAGATGACAGGGGACCGCCTGGCGTTTTCTCACCCGGCCGGTTTTTTCTCGGCTGTCGTGGCCGGTTCCCAGTGTGTGGCTTGTGCGTGTGAATTTCACAGCTCTGCTTAGTGCCGTGTTTGGGGTTATTTGTGCTGTTGGGGACCAGGAAGCGGTGTCTGGAACGGACGGCCGCGGAGATGTGGGTGTGGGAGTCCTCCTATCCTCTCCGCTGCTGTTATTTAATCGTTAGGTTGGTAAATTGTAACGATGGTGGAGACTGCGTGGGACCGGCCCACCTAATGTATATCTATGCAAGGCAGATCTAGATGTCTGGCTCAAAGGGAAACTTTTGCTGTTTGACGCCACTTTCCCAAAGCTGTCGTTTAAAAAAAAAAAAAAAAAAAGGGAGGGGGGCGGGGAAACAACCAAAACTCTTGGTAAGGCCCCCCGCTGTTCACAGGTCTGTGGGAAAGAGGCCGTTTTTTGTGCCTAGCAACCAAGACTTGGGGCTCGGTCTCCAAGAGCGCTGGTCTAACCTCCAATTTGTTGTGGTGACAAACCGTGAGCTGTGGCCTGTGTTTACGCTCGGCGCGCTTTCTTTTCTGTTTAGGTGGGGGAAGGGAGGAGGGGCTAGAGGAGGGAAAAAAAAACACCCCAAACTCCAGTGTCTTTCCTCCACTTAACCCCCTGACTCAGTTGTAGATATTCTTTGAGGCAGCCCTAGATGCTTTTTCTTAGTGACACTGTGGGAATTTTCAGTCATTGCATCAAAATATTAATTTCAGCTGTAGACTCTTCTGCCCAATCTGTCCTTTATCTTATTTGTTTCCTGGTAACTGATGAAAACAGCAGCATGGCTTCCTTCTTCTGATGAAGTGGGGTTTAAATTAAGTGGCTGATGCCCTCAGTAGAACCTAGAGTTTTGCTCTTGTTTGTGTGTAAAGCTATTTTTGATTCCTGGTCTGTAGTGTGTTCTTTTTTTTTTTTTTAAGATTATAGAGAATGCAAATCTTTACCAGCTCTTTTTCATATGTAGGTCTAAAGCTTTCTGTAAAACATCTAAAAATCTACTAACAAGACATATAATAGTTGTTAATTCAGCTGGTGATTTTGGAGATACCTGTAATCATCTCAGGGTTCTGTGTTATAAAACTGGTATGATGGTATGATGAAAGATATCACTGACTTTAAGACACTGTTCCAGGCTTGAAGGATATTTTGGTAAAGTACTTGTGGCTGGAACTGGAGGCAGCCACGCCAGTAAAACATCTTACCAGTAGAATGGTGAATGAGATGTTGTAAACATACTGAGTCTGATTAGTAAGTAGGACTTTTGCTGGCGATATCTTCATGAATAGTTTATCCTGTCTTTGGACATTGTAGTTTTATGGATTGCAGAGCAAGTTGATTGGTAACTTGAGATTGAAAACCAAGCCAGAACTCTCTCCTAAAAGAAAAAAAGATAATCTCAACATTCACAATTCTCTGGAAAATAGACTTCTTTTATTCTCTGGTTTTGTTTTCATAAGCACAGCTTAGTCAGTGGTTGTGTTGGTAGAAATCAGTGAGCCAAAACTGCCTTATAAACTTCTTACAGTTGGAACTTGTGCAGCTTGTTGTTAGTTATATATCGTAACTGATTCTTTTGTAATTTGAAGTAATTTTGCAAACATGAACTTCCTGATTGGCCCTTTTATTTTCATTTTCATGACTATATAAAGCAATCCATTTTTTAAAAAGTTACAGTTATTAATTCTTCCCCAGTTTCTTCCCTTAAATGTTATGCCATTCTGAACACAAGTCATCAAAATAATTTTTCTGTCAAGTACCACTTCAACAATCACTGATTTGCTTTTCGCTTCCTTTTTTGTTTTTTAGTTTTTGTTCCTAATCTCCTATCTCCCTAAATGCCTTATGTATTTTTGTAGAGCATAATTTGGCACTTAAAAATTTTTACATCCTGTTTTTATATATATATTTTTTGTGTCATATCACCTAAGCAACATTTTAAGTTCTTTGAAGATAGGGAAACTTAGGTGTATTTCTTTTGGATTCTTTAAGAGTGCCTTGTACAGTGCTTTCCCACCATACTTAATGAAAAAGAATCAGAAAACCTGAATTCTTTGCCAGCGTTACTACTCATTAGCTCTGTGTAAAACTTGTTTGGCTTTCTTGGGTCTACTTTTTCTCATCTTGGAATTACAGGGTTTTAGAAAGTCTTTTAAGGTCCATTTTAGCCGTTAGAATCCCTGTACTTTTTTTGCCAGTGTCTTCTGCTCCAATCAAATGCATTACTCTAAATGGTTTTTCATTTTTCCATATCCCCTGGCATACTGGCAAAAGTTATCTCATTCATCTAAGACCTTCTACCTTCCATCTGCCAAACTGTCGTTACCTTAGTTGAGTCCTGTTTTCCTTAGGCCTTTTCTGGCTGATCCAAACAGGGTTCTATCTTAGTGTTTATGTTTCATATTGATTTGCTAATTTGTCATTTTTGTTAATTTGTCATTTTTCTTATGATTGAAACTCCGAGGTATAGTTTTCTTTATTCTAAACTTTATAGACCTTATAGACTGTCCTGTGCACATACTAAGATAGTGCCATTTTACCAAATACAAAAAACACTTTTCTTTTGTTCTGTTGCTATAGATTCTTCATTCCAAATAAATCTAAGAGAGCAATTGAAATTTAGGAAAAAATATCCTGCCTAGAAGGAAAACGCCACTCAGCCAGTTTACCAAAATATTACAGAATTGGTTTAAATGGCTGTAAATTACATAGAATTGTAGAGTTCCTTCTTTGTCAGCTACCACCACCTATTCCACACCCTATTTTTGCATACTAGTTGAGGAACTGGCTCTTTCACATGGTTCCATGTGAAGGAAGTGCTACAGGAAAGGGGGTGGGGAACTTTGATTCAAATGCCGTCCTCAGGGTTTCAAGCTTATTTTTTCCTTCTGTATCACTATACTTAGAATAAGTATTCTCTTGTAGACAACAGACTATAATTTCTATCTCATGTGAGTATTTCTCTAATTTAGCCAGAATGACTTCTGAGATCCCCTTACGTTTATATTTGGAGCAGTAATGTGATCTCTTTATAGTCATTCATTCTAGCAAACATTTGACACACGCTGTGTGCCAGCCATTGTGATCGATGCCGATGATACAAAAGAAGAAGATACCTATTCTGCTGTTGGGAATTGCCATCATGGAACTTGCAGTTTAGAAGAGAAGTCAACTTTTAAATAAGTATTTATTTATTTATTCTAAGTATGACTACAAATAGTCATACTTAGAATAAAAATCCAGAGCAACCGCAAGTCAGTATGTATTCTGGCCGTTGTCTGCCTTTTTGTGTTCTGCTTCTACTATTTTTTCCCTTGTTCCGTTCCATCCATTCTGGTCTCTTCTTCAGATAGACCAAGAATGTATCTTGGCACTAACTGTTCTCTCACTGGGATGGCTTCTTCTTGTCAATTAGGTCTCAGCTTTAAGTGCCACCATCCTACAGTGCCTTCCCTGACCACCAAAGAGTATCTCTCCCCCTCCCACCATCTCGATCATGTCATTGTGTTTGTTTTCATCATAACATTTATCACTAGCTGCCATTTTCTTGGAGAAGAGGTGTTTATCTCCCCAGTAGAAAGTAAACTCCAGGAGATAAGGGATCTTGTCCATCTGGAACCACTGTTATCCCTGGGATCTAGAACAGTGCCAGCAGACATACTAGATGCTCAAAATATGTTTGTTCAATGAATAAATGAAATAAATAAGTACAAGTGTGGTAAGTGCTACTACTTCTGTAGTAGAGGATCCTGTGGGAGCCTTTATCAGGAAATCTAACCTAGTGGTCTGGAGAAGGCTTTCCTGAAAGTATTTGTCAGCGTAGGGCTGGCTAAACAGTCTTGCTGAAGGAAAGTTGTTTTTCTCTCATGTAACAGCCTAAAGTAAATGTTCCAGGTTGAAGTGAGCATTCCTGCTGGGCAGGTTACTCTGCTCTACATGATCATTCAGGTACCCATGTTCTTTCCATCTTGCTGCTCTGCCAACCCTTGAGTGTTGTCTCAGGGCAGAAACTGGATCTCCATGGGTTCCTCCTGGTGGAAAGGGAGTGGAACACTAAAGGCTCATACGTCACTTTTTATTGGAGGGAGGGACTGGTAAAATGTTGTCTAGCCTTGTGCCTGGGATGAAGGAGAAAGTAGATTGTGGTCCAGACCAACAGCCTGTGCCACATTGAAAAAGTGAGCTTTAAGTAAAGGCTAAAAGGATAAGTAGTAGTTAAAAGAAGAGAAGACAGGGTAAAATGAAGTTCAGAGAGAGAATGTTATGTATGAAGGAACTGGGGCAGGAGAAACATTTCGAATTACTAGAAAAGAGAGTGCCTGGGGGAAAGAGTCAGTGAAACGAGGCTACAAAAATAATCAGGGTCCAGATCTTATAAAGCTTGACAATCCAAATTAGAGATTTTGGACTTTATCTTAAAGTTTTTATTTTATTTTGTTATTTTATTTATTTATTTTTGGCTGCGTCGCGTCTTCGTTGCTGCACGCGGGCTTTCTCTAGTTGCTGCGAGCAAGGGCTACTCTTTGTTGTGGTGCACAGGCTTCTCATCACGGTGGCTTCTTGTTGTGGAGCACGGGCTCTAGGTGTGCGGGCTTCAGTAGTTGGGGCGTATGGGCTCAGTAGTTGTGGCTCGTGGGCTCTAGAGCGCAGGCTCAGTAGTTGTGGTGCAGGGGCTTAGTTGCTCTGTGGAATGTGGGATCTTTCTGGACCAGGGCTCGAACCCGTGTCCCCTGCATTGGCAGGCGGATTCTTAACCACTGGGCCACCAGGGAAGTCCCTATCCTAAAGTTTTAAATGAGGGCTAGATAATGCATTTTTAAAAGCTTCAGTTGTAAGGTGAAGAATGAATTGAGAAGGGACCTTAAAAAAAACCCTTCAATTGTAAGGTGAAGAATGAATTGAGAAGGGCTAGAGAGTACCATTTTGGGAAAGTTAGGCTGTTGAACTAAGTAGTGCAGGATTGTGCAGTAGGTGGGAGATATTTGGTGTTCCAGTGAGAGTTTTCTTCCCAATCTTATCTTTTTCCAGAATGTGTATTCTTATTTACCCACTTTAATGATATGAATACTCTTTATATATCAGTGTGCTGGAGAATACGTACATCTGTGTACATGTCAGCTGAGGACAAGTGCTAGAGGAAGAAATCAATATGCAGTACTGATGGTAGGTTATTTAGATCATCTATTGTTAAATTGTATCAAAAAGTCAAAGATGACTCCAAGCAAAAGCATTAGGAATTTATTATTGGTATGTCCAGGAAAAGATGGAAGTTAGTCAAGACTAAGGGCAAAACACTGATAAATGATTACCTCCATTGTCATACTCAGCTATTTCATTCATAGTTATAATATTTGAATTCTTTATGGTAAGATTATCTAACTGTAGTGCCCAGAGGATGGGGCACCCAGTAAATGTTGTTAAATAGATGTGCCCATGACAGGGAGTGGAGAAGCTGTTAATTTGACTGTTTTTGAAAGCCTTGGAGTCTAGCAAGACTCAATTCTCTTTTTAGCAATACGTACAAGTACCAGTAGCCTTTTGCCTTTTGTTCTAGTTTGGGATTAATGCAGTGGGAAAGTTTGTCATTATATTTCGATGGTTAAATCCTTGGAAAGTCAGGTTTGAAATGAAAAGACTAGTTTATTGCTAGAGTCAAGAGGGGAAACATTTTCAGGAAGTTAGCTTTTAATTTATTGGGAGCTGTTCTCATGTGAATTGAAAATAGTGTAATGTGCTTAACGGAGTGTGATACATTGTAAATTTCCCACAGATGTTAATTCTATTCCATGGTTTTGTTTGGGAAGTCTCAGCCTAGGGAGAAAACTGCCTCTCACCCCCCCACCCCACCCCCTGCAAAAAAAAAAAAAAGAAAAAATTTTTTGGGGACATAGTATCTTTATTTCGTGTTTAGAAATGGCTGTTTTTAGCGGAATTTCAGAGTGTTATATAAATAAGAGTATAGATTTTTCTAGGCAATTTTGATTCTGTATTTTCTTCTCACCTAGTGCTTGTTGAGGTCAGGCTGAGTCTCAGCCACACTGTAAGAGTCCTGGTGGCATGACATTGACTTCAGTACCATACACCCTTGCTGGGGGGAAGGCCAGTGAAATTCTGGGTTGTTATCTCCCTATGGGTGGACTTGTTTGTTTTACTGAGTAAGAATTATTATATTTATTTATATACTTAAACTTTTGGAGCAGTTTCCTAGAACGTGTGCTTTTTGCAGTACTCAGTGTGAATTTGAAGCCATCAGTATCTGTTATTTTGTTCACTGGGTGAAAGGTTGTCATTAACATTCCTCTGGTAAACAGAGAAAACTTTTGAAAAGTATCCAGTTATGATCATCATACTTTTAAAAACTTGGAGCTACATTTCATGAATTCTTTTCAGTATAAGCCCCCATATTCCTATACATAGCTACAAACTGCAAATTTTGTATAGTATTCAAATTTTTTACTAAATACTTTTAGGTACATGAGGTTGTGCTTATGTATTTTGATTGTTAAAAGTAGTAACTCAACAAATATACGATGGAAAACAAATTTCAGAAATTTGCTTCCTTTTCGTTGTTCAGAAATTAGTTTGATATTATGACAAGAAATATTTTTGCATATATTAATAGGTAAATTTTGTAAAGGCACTACTTGATTTCAGTTTTTCTCTTATTATAGTTTGGTATTATGTCAGTGATATAGGTAGAATAAGATGATTTGTAAATCTGTAACCTAGGAGTTAAATTGCAATAACATTTTTTTAAAATATTTATTTATTTTGGTTGCTCCAGGTCTTAGTTGTGGCTCCAGAGCTCCTTAGTTGCGACACGTGGGCTCCTTACTTGTGGCATGCATGTAGGATCTAGTTCCCTGACCAGGGATCGAACCTGGGCCCCCTGCATTGGGAGCGCTTAGTCTTATCCACTGCGCCACCAGGGAAGTCCCGCAATAACATTCTTTTAATTTATACTTTTTTTCTCTTCAAGGTTCATATAAATTATAGAAACTCTTGTTTAAAGTAAATCCAGACAGCATTTTAGAAATTGAAGGTTGAGGGTTTGTTCTTTCTTCTAGCTATCTGGTCCAGTGCAGATGGTTTTTAGTTGCATTCAAGCACAAAGAAATGTACACTTTGTTTTTTTATGTTCTGTAACATCCCTTGTCATGTTTCCTTCCTTTCTAGTTGTGTGTGTTTATTCTCTTATGACTAATAAAATTACACTGTGTGTACTAGAGTGGAGGCTTCCCCCATATCTCAAGGACTGCACAGATAAAAGAGAGGGATGTCAAAAAACCAAAACAAAAGAAGCATTTGAGAGTCCTGCAATTTAACATGAGTAGTAGGGAGTAGAAATGAAGTTGGTAGGCAGTGGTCAAATCACCCAGCAAATACTGAGTGTCTGTATATTGTCAGAGTCTGTGGTAGGTTCTGGTGATAAAAGCAAAAGAACAAGACAGATATGGTACCTGCTCTCATGGAACTTTTACAGTATCCGGGGATGTAACATTAAATAAATAATGTTATAAGATAGGTACAGGGTGTTGTGGGAATGCAGTGGTGGTGATGATTGTGGGGAGTGTGTGTGTATGTGTGTGTGTGTGAGTGTGAGAGAGAGAGAGAGAGAGAGAGAGGGAGGGAGGGAGGGAGGGAGGGAAGAAACAGTTTTCCTAGCAGAGAGTCTCCAACATAGAGGGCCTCCCAAGAACTGAAAGAAGGGGCAGTATGACTGGAGTGGTGGAAGAATCGAGGTGGGGAGATTTTGGAAGACAGCAACTAGATTTGTGGGGAGCTTATTAAGGCAAGTTGAGGATTTTGGATTTTATCCCTAAAGCAATGAAAGACCCTGGAGGCAGAAGGAGGGAGATGGTTAACAAAGAGCAGTCCTCCAATATATAATACATAGTTTAAAAGCAAAGGTCCCCTGAGTGCATTCAGGATGAGTTTGGAGGCTCCTGGCAGTTTGAACTAGAAAGGTTCCAATAAGGGTAGAGAAAAAATGGCTGATTTGAAATATGCTTAGGAAGTAGATAAGATTTGTTATAGGTTAGATATGGGGATTAAGAGAGGGAAACAAGGGAGGGGAATGAGTCAGGATAATAATATTAAGTGAGTTTTTGGCACTAAGCATGTCATGTGTATTAAATCATTTAATTCACCATTTTATAGATGAGGAAACTGAGACTTATTGCCTCCCTGATTTTTTAGCTTGAGGTGTTAGATGCATGATGGTGTCTCATAATTGAGGTAAAAAACTGGGCGTGGGGTGGAGGCTCAGAAGTTTAATTCTGGACATTTTGAATTTGAGATGTCTCTGAGATATCCAAGTTGAAGTGTGGAGTGGTTATTTGAAAATAAGGATTTGGAGTTCAAGAGAGAAGTCTGGGTTAGAGAGGGAAATTTGTTACTTTTTCGCAGATGACTAATGCTGGGAAGTAGTGAAAAGAGGGAACATGTGGAGCAAGAGAAGAGGGATTAGTGTGGAGGCCCGAGGCACCTGAGGGTTATGTGATTCAGAAGGAAGAAGATAAATATGAAATGGCTTGTATGCTAGGTCAAATGTTTGGACTTTATTCTGAAAATATTAGCTTTGGGATTAGTCTTTGGGCTTATTGAGCTTGAGGTGTCTGTGGGACATTCAGGGACAGAAAGGTGGGCAGTTCTTATTACTTTTCCCCATATTTTTCTAAGGATGACTTCCCTAGGTTCTTCAGAAGATCCCGTCTGGGCTTTGCCTCATCCTGATTACTTTCTTCTGGTCAGTTTATCAGTGGTCCTTTTACAACATAGTGGGCAGAGCTAGACACTGTTTTATTTGTGATCTGAGCAGAGTGGGTTGCCTTCACTTTGCTACATTCTGGACACTACTTTTTCTGTGAATATAGTTTAAGATTGAATTAGCTTTTGAGGGGAGAGGAACATTATTACATAATGTTTCTCTTGCTAACAAAGTGTTTTTCATATATGATCCTGTGAAACCTTGTATCTCTTATCCTTGTGCTTTGTGCTAGCCAGATTTTGGACCTAAGTAGGAAGTCAATATCTGTGTTAAATGTCATCAGCTAGATTTACCTTATGGTTTCTGCTCTTTGTGATCTTTTTGGACCTGTTACTTAGCAATATTGAGTATCCTGCCCAAATCTGGTTCATCTATGAATTTTATAAGCATGTCATCTATGTCTACTTTTAAATAATTGATTTAAGGGCTAATCAGGGCAGGAATGAAGACAGCTGTGGAATGAACTCTGGGGCCAAAGAGCTTGGGTTTGAATTCTAGTGCTGCCACTTAAGAACTGTGTTATTTTGGGCAAATTCTTTTAACCAGTCTGTGTCTTAGTTTCCTCATCTGTAGAATGGAAATAATGATAGTATGTTTTTCAAAAGGTTGTGGTGAGAATTAAATGAGTTATGTGTATGAAGTGCTTAGACTACCACTTGACATATACTAAGTGATCAATCATCTAAGCTATTGTTGTTTTTATCTTATAAACCATCTTAGATGTTCATACTCTTTTAACAGTATGTCCTATTATTGCTGAGTCTCAAAAAAGTGATTCAGGATGTGTAATTAGACCAAAAAGTTTATCCTTCTATAATAGGAAACATGTTTTGGAAAATGTATAAAATAAAACCTCAGCCAGATATACGTTTACTTGTTTTTTTCTAAACTGAAAGTTTTCTGATATACTAATTGAGGGGTTGTATAAAATTGAGGGCCTAATTCTTCCTCTTTCTTGGTGTAGGTATGGCATCACAGCTGCAGGTGTTTTCCCCCCCATCAGTGTCGTCGAGTGCCTTCTGCAGTGCAAAGAAACTGAAAATAGAGCCTTCTGGTTGGGATGTTTCTGGACAGAGCAGCAACGACAAATACTATACCCACAGCAAAACCCTCCCAGCCACACAAGGGCAAGCCAACTCTTCTCACCAGGTAGCAAATTTCAACATCCCTGCTTACGACCAGGGCCTCCTCCTCCCAGCTCCTGCAGTGGAGCATATTGTTGTAACAGCTGCTGATAGCTCTGCCAGTGCTGCTACATCAACCTTCCAAAGCAGCCAGACCCTGACTCACAGAAGCAACGTTTCTTTGCTTGAGCCATATCAAAAATGTGGATTGAAAAGAAAAAGTGAGGAAGTTGACAGCAACGGTAGCGTGCAAATCATAGAAGAACATCCCCCTCTCATGCTGCAAAACAGGACTGTGGTGGGTGCCGCTGCCACGACCACCACTGTGACCACAAAGAGTAGCAGTTCCAGTGGAGAAGGGGATTACCAGCTGGTCCAGCATGAGATCCTTTGCTCTATGACAAACAGCTATGAAGTCTTGGAGTTCTTAGGCCGGGGAACATTTGGACAGGTGGCTAAGTGCTGGAAGCGGAGCACCAAGGAAATTGTGGCTATTAAAATCTTGAAGAACCACCCCTCCTATGCCAGACAAGGACAGATTGAAGTGAGCATCCTTTCCCGCCTAAGCAGTGAAAATGCCGATGAGTATAATTTTGTCCGTTCTTATGAGTGCTTTCAGCATAAGAATCATACCTGCCTTGTGTTTGAGATGCTGGAGCAGAACTTGTATGATTTTCTAAAGCAGAACAAGTTTAGCCCACTGCCACTCAAGTACATCAGACCAATCTTGCAGCAGGTGGCCACAGCCCTGATGAAGCTCAAGAGCCTTGGTCTAATTCACGCTGACCTTAAGCCTGAAAACATAATGCTGGTCGATCCAGTGCGCCAACCCTACCGAGTGAAGGTCATTGACTTTGGTTCTGCTAGTCACGTTTCCAAAGCTGTGTGCTCAACCTACTTACAGTCACGTTACTACAGGCAAGTGGCAAATGCTAAAGAGCATGTCTTCAACTAGAGATCTGTCTTTATATTTAACATATATTACAAAGGGCTACGTATAACAATTAATTTATTTACAGATTTCAACACAGAATAGGATAATATACTTTAGTATTATCCTAAATATATTTAGTATTTAATATTCCATGTGTGTGGCATTCCTATATGTAACATTATTTTATTTCTGAAATTTTAACTCTAGAAAAATTAATTCAGTCTGATTCTGAAGGTTGTTCCTAGTTGAATTATAGTAGCATCTGGTTCCTTCTTTACTACCGTTATACCTAATTTTCCCATTTTAAAGTATCTTTAAATATATAAGATGTTTACTTATATGTGATGAATTTGGGCATATGCTGCTATTTTTCCCAGGTTCCTCTCTTGGCAGGTAAGATGCCTTGGGAATAATTCCAAGTTTAACTCTAGCAACGTTTTATTATTTTACATTTTCTTTCTTGCATGATAGAATTGGATTAGATGATTGCTAAGGTCTCTTCTCGTTTTAATATTCTCCATAGTCCTTTGAACTTATTTGCATATGAACTTATTTGGTTCCATAGTCCTTTGAACTTATTTGCATATGAACTTATTTGGTTATCCTAAAATGGCCTTGACCCAAACACCTTATACTTTAGTGATTTATATTTCCATATTGATACTTCTAATAAAGCTACCTTTTCAATATATAATAATTATTGGGACAGAACTTAAATGTTGGTATGTAGAATTTTGTCTGTACTGTAATCAAGGAGCATTACTGAAAGAGAGAAGACGGGAAAGTCTTTAAATGAGCTTTTATTTCTCAGTACGTCATTTATCTGTCTAGTTATTAATTTTAAAGAATCTGATATTTATTTTAATGGTCGTGCATTAAACACAGATTGTACACTCACCCAATCACGAAGTGAAACAATAAAAAAAGATAACCCACAAAATAAGTTTTATCAAGAGATATGTCCAACATGCCAAATGCCTATAATAAATTTTGAGGAAATAGAAATTCTGAACTAAGAATTTTATATTATGTGTGAAAATAATGTAAGGACATTTTAACCTGTATAGGGACTCAGAAAATATGCCATCTACATATTTTTGTTTTTCTAATTGTGATAAAACCTACCTAACATGAAGTTTACCATTAACATGTACCATTCAGTGTTGTGAAGTATCTTCATAGTGTTGTATAGCCTTCACCACTATTTCCAAATGTTTTTTATCACCCAAAACAGAAACTCTGTAACCATTAAGCAGTAACTACTCCACCCTCCTACCCCCTACTCCTGTTACCTCTATTTGACTTTCTGTCTCTATGAAATTGCCTATTCTAGATATTGCATATAAGTGGAATCATACAATATTTCTCCTTTTGGGTCTGACTTACTTCACTTAGCATAATGTTTTCAAGGTTAATCTCTGAAATTCTGTAGCATGTATCAGAATTTCATTCCTTTTCAGGACTGAATAATATTCTATTGCATGTATATACCACATTTTATTTATCTATTCATCTGTTGATGGACACTTGGGTTGTTTCCACATTTTTGGCTATTGTGAATAATGATGTAATATGAACATTGGCATTCAAGTGTTTGAGTCCCTGTTTTCAATTCTTTTGGGTATAAAACTAGAAGTAGAGTTGCTGGGTCATATGTTAATTCTTTAACTTTTTGAGGAACCACCAAACTTTTTTCTCAGCCATTGCATGATCTTATATTTCCACCAGCAATGCATGAGGATTCCAATTTCTCCATATCCTCACCAATACACCAGCACTTGTTATTTTCTTTCTCTCTCTTTTTTTTTTTTTTTGGATAATAGCCATCCTTATGTATGTGAAATGATATCTCATATAGTTTTGATTTGCATTTCCCTAGTGTTTAGTGATGGTGAGCATCATTTCATGTGCTTATTGGCCATCTGTATGTCTTCTCTGGAGAAATGTCTTAAGTCCTTTGTCCATCTTTGAATTGGATTTTTTTTGTTGTTGCTGAGTTGTAGGAGTTCTTTATATATTCTGAGTATTAATCCCTGGTCAGATATATGATTTGCAGATATTTTCTCCCATTCCATGGGGTTGCCTTTTCACTATATTGATAGTGTTGTTAGCACAAAAGTTTTAAATTTTGATGAAGTCCTATTTGTCTTTTTTGTTGTTGCTTATACTTTTGGTATATTCAAGAAATCGTTGTCAGGGCTCCCCTGGTGGCGCAGTGGTTGAGAGTCCGCCTGCTGATGCAGGGGACATGGGTTCGTGCCCCAGTCCGGGAAGATCCCACATGCCGCGGAGCAGCTGGGCCCGTGAGCCATGGCCGCTGAGCCTGCGTGTCCGGAGCCTGTGCTCCGCAACGGGAGAGGCCACAACAGTGAGAGGCCCGCATACTGCAAAAAAAAAAAAAAAGAAATCGTTGTCAAACAAATGTCATGAAGCTTTTCCCCATGTTTTCTTCAAATAGCTTTAGCTCTTATATTTAGGTTTTTGATCCATTTTGAATTAATTTTTGTATGGTATAAGGTATGGGTCCAATTTCATTCTTTTGCATGTGGATATTCAGTTTTCCCAGCACCATTTGCTGAAAAGACTGTCCTTTCTCCATTGAATGGTCTTGACACTCTTGTCAGAATCCTTTGGCCATATATATGAGGGTCCATTTCTGGGGTCTCCCTTCTGTTCCATTGTTCTAAATGTCTGTCTTTATGCCAGTACCATGCTTTTTTGATTACTGTAGCTTTGTAATAAGTTTTGAAATCAGGAAGTGTGAGACCTCTAGTTTTATTTTCTTTCAAGATTGTTTTGGCTGTTTTGGAGTCTCCTGAAATTCTATATGAGTTTTAGGATGGACTTTTCTATTTCTGAAAAAAACATCATTGGTGTTTATAGCGATTTCACTGAGTCTGCACATCACTTTGCGCAGTATTGACGTCTTAACAACATTGTCTTCCAATCCACCCTAATCTGTTTTTATCTATTCTTTTTATAGTTTTCTTTTTATAGTTTTATAGTTTTCTAAAGCTCTATCACAGTAATACTTGATGAGCAAGTAGAATAGCAGCTCAGGCATTCCTTCTTTATATAAATTTTATCCACAGTGGTCCTGTGCATGTTGCATTGTTGCTTTATTAGAGTCCATTAAATCCTCACCCTCTTGTCTTTCAGAAAACCTCTCAAATCCTTTTGACCATTGAAGCATTCTGGCTCCAGAGCCAGCCTTCCTCTTACCCTCCTTTTTACATTGCATTGTTTACATTGCTTCATCTTGCTGATAACATGCCAAAGTACTATCAGTTGATGTAAATTTTTGCCACCATGCTGTCTCTGTTGGCCATGGGCACAGCTAAATGATTCAAGCAGCTAAAATAAAGTACTTTATTTCCTAGCCCACTGTAAATGTAAATGTAGACTAATTCCAAGAAAAGTTGCTGTCTTTGGGGCTTGAGTTTTAGGCACAAAGGTTTGTCATGCTTACAAGCTCAATGCTTTTCCATTCTGAACAGGCTAGCTGGCCTTAAAGCTGAGGTCACTTTGTTATGTACGGAAGGACAAGATCTAGATAAGGAAAACATATTTTCAGTTTATCCTAGACAAACAAACAATCCAGTTTCATCTGACACTGAAACCACAGTTAACACCTAAGCCACAGATGTAGGAAGTTAGACTTTATGTAACATCTCTTATTTGGTTTGATGCCTCTGAGATGGGTGGGAAGAAACAAGAGTGTTCATGAAGATGAGCAGAGAATGATTTGTGCTGTTAAGTGATTCCAACCTTAGCTTGCTCTGGGTTCCAGTGAAATAGAGCTTTATGACTTAGGTGGAAGTTTTCAATTTAAAGGAGTTTGAAGTTGGGAAATCAAAATGGAAGGATTGCTATTTCTACCTCCTGGTTATAGCAGTGAGAGCCTGTTTAGTATTTGTTCTCAAAGGATGGGATGTATCTTCAAAGAGGAGAGTCACCATGTCCAAAGTACAATTAATGCCATTTTCCTACTAAAGGGAAGACTGCTAGTTTTGTTTTCCTTTTTCCTGTGCTTTAATAGGTAATCTTTTTTACTGCCCAGTTGTTAGGATGTCAGAGCTGGAAAGGGACCTAGAAGAGTAATTAACTTATTATATAGATGAAGTAGAACAAGAATTTCAGTGTATAGTTTATATTGAGGGATTGAGAAATATTGGAGGCCAAGGGGAAAGATGATATAGTAATGAAAATATTATCAAGAATCTTGATTTGAATTCAGAGGTTAAAACATTCAGTCTTTAGAGGTGAACCTGCTCTAAATGATGTTCAGTAAAAGAAGATAACTTAAGTCTTTTTGCTTCCTGGAGTTTACATAAGTCTAACATTTTTAGGCTCTAATGAAAGTGAAAAGTCCTCAATAGACTGAGCAGCCTTATTTTATTTTACTTTATTTTTACTGCTTTCCTTGTTTTTCTTTTGATACTTAACCTTTTTGCATGGTAGATGTGGTAGAGTTAACTGTTTTGGGTGAGCTTTTACTTGAAATACTAAGCTGCTTTTGTTACTCCAGAAGCAGAGCAAGACCAAATGGAAAAACTGATTCCAGTCAGTCTTCAGGGTTTTTTTGTTTAGTGGGCTTGGGAGATGGAATTAGTGTTTTTCTTAATTTCCCTTAAACTTTAAGCCTTAGAAGCCTAACAGTTATCACATCTTATGGCTACCTTTTTAAAGAAGTAAGTTATTGGGTGGCCTGGCCCCTCCCTGTGACCTGCCTTTTGGATTTTAAAATGTCTTCCTGGTATAGTAGGAATGGCAAAATTAATCTGCTGCTCTTCAGTTGATGTTTAGGAATGTTCTAAGCCCAGTTTTTATTTTGGCACAAAGCCATTTGCATTCTCCCTGCCAGCTATTTTTGGCACTGTCATGAACTTAGAAATTAATGAGTCTGCTCAGTGAAAGTAAAAATTGTGTTCCTTTTCAATTTTAGAAAGGCTTTTATGTTTCTGGGTACTCTTACCCTCTAGTTTATTAATGCTATCAAACATGCCACAGTGGTTGTATTTAATTGAACTCTGAAATTCCATCAGTAATATGGGGCTCTAGCCACCTGCAATAGGAATATCACTTTTTTGTTTTCTTTGGCTAACAGAACCACAGTTCACATTAAATAGCCCCAAAACTGATGGTATTAGTGGTTCCACCCTTAGCTGTCAAATAGTGTAAGTCCCAGCAGGCCTGGATCTTCTGCTGTTTCTGTGCAAGGATCAGGAAAGTTTTTAGACCCTTTGGAGTCCTCTAATTTACCATTTTCTAGGGGCTACTTAGAAAATTACTCTGGGAGGATATTCTTATTTAGGGAAATATCTTTATACCCTCCCCACTCAGTCTTTGTCTGCCCCCCCTCCCCCATACACACAACACAACAATAAGCACATACTACTTAAGAATAAAATTTGGGAAACCTAGGCACTTCATGAGCAGCCATGGCCAATGGTTCCTAATGGAGAGATCTGCTTTTCCATTTAGCTCCTGATTAATGAGGGATCTGGATCTGGAGTGTCCTTACAGATTCAAATTCTGTGACTTGTAAGAAGGAAAGGAAATTATTTGGAGATGATAAAGTGTTTCAGAGCTCAGACCTTGGATCCAGACTGCCTGGGCTCCAGCCTTGGGCAAGTTACTTAACCTGCCAGTGCCCAGTTTCTACATCTGTAAAATGGAAATAATACTTTCTTACATAGAATCTAAGGTGCCATTGATTGTAAGATGAAATATAATATTATTTATGTACCAATAAGAAAGTAAAGGCACTGCCATTAAACTAAAATATATCATCATTTGCAGGAATCTTCTTAATTTCAGAGATGTTAAAATGTGAAAAATGTGTACCTTATAATTGATGACTTAACAGTGATAAGATATACTTTCATAGGATTGTTGTAAGAATTAAGTGAACCCCACATTTTAAAGAACTTAGTGCGTGGCACATACTAAGTACTATATAAATGTCATCTATTATTAATATAACCTATTATTATCATCCCCCTTTTGAATCCATTTATCTCTTAATTTTAGTTACAATTTGAAAAATACCATGTATACCACCATGCCAAATAGATAGGTATGTATTTAACTTTTACTTATTTAGAGACAGTATAATGTACTCAACTTCAGAGCTAGGCCACCAGGATTCAAATTCTAGCTCTGCCACTTATTAACTGTGTGATTTTGGGCAAATTACTTAATCTCTTTGCCTCTGTTTCCTCCTCTATAAGTATAACATAGAGGGGATAATAATTTTGCCTTGGATATATTCATATAGAGAGAGCTCTTAGTTTATGGTATTACCATAGTTTTCTCTTTAAGTTTTCGTAGGGTTGGGGTTCTCACATGGATCATTAGTGGAAATGAATATTTCTGAAGGCACACAGAGAGTTCAAAGTTTTAAAAGAATGATGGTATAATAATAATAGTCATTGTTTTATCTAACACTTACATAACACACCATGTGCCAGGTGCTGGTCAAGAGCTTTAATATTTGAACGACATCATTATCATCATTATTTTTTACTTATTTATTTTAACCTTACCACAACCTTATGTAGTAAGAGGTACTCATCTCCATTTTATGAATGAGGAACCTGAGGCTCATAGTGGGAATCAGCCGCATAGCACAGGGAGATCAGCTCAGTGCTTTGTGACCACCTAGAGGGGTGGGATAGGGAGGGCGGGAGGGAGATGCAAGAGGGAGGAGATATGGGGATATATGTATATGTATAGCTGATTCACTTTGTTATACAGCAGAAACTAGCACACCATTGTAAAGCAATTATACGCCAATAAAGTTGTTAAAAAAAAAAAAAAGAACCTGAGGCTCAGAAAGATTGCCTACAGCTGTTAAATAATGGAATTAGGATTTGAACCACTGTGTCTCTACAGAAAGCATTTCTGTCATAAAGGGGTATTTATTGATCAGGCCATTTAATTGATTTTTCTGTAATTAAAAAGTTTCTAAGAATAAAAAGAATAAGTCCATAATCCCTTATCTGTAATTTCTAAATTCAGAAAGCTTTCAAAGCTAAAAATCTTTTTCTAAGTTTGGTATAAACTTATTTATTGGCAAGACCTGGCTTGAATCAATGTAAGGCTGTTTAAAGTATTTGGCTTAGTGTGATTGCTCATATGTTTTGTTGCAGAAGTATTAATGTGTTTGATTATGGGATGCTTCCCTAAACTCCATTGGGATTATTATAAAGTATGTAGTTTATGCATGGGTAGTACCTTTCTGAAATTCAAAAAGCTCTGAATTTCAAAACACATCTGGGGCCAAGAGTTTGGAATTATGGATTTTATACCAAAGATTGTTTTCATTTTCATTAAATCAATGTACCTTTACCTGATACTAAAACAAGACTTAATCAACATAGTTAGTTTCCCAAAATAATGTGTAATTTTTTTAATTTGCTATTTTTGTTTTTGCTAGAGCCCCTGAAATTATTCTTGGATTACCATTTTGTGAAGCTATTGATATGTGGTCATTGGGCTGTGTGATAGCTGAGCTGTTCCTGGGGTGGCCTCTTTATCCTGGTGCTTCAGAATATGATCAGGTAAGAGTGTTTATTTGGATGGCAATAGAAAGCAAGTAGTTACTGATGAAAGGTTCTAGAGGAATAGAGGTACTAGTGAAGTATTTATTTAGGTTGTAGGGAAAGAATAGTCCAATTAAAAATAATTTTTTAAAGAATAGAATTTTCTCTACCTGCTTCTTAGTCTGAAGTTATATTTGCAATTCTAAACTTTAAAAAGGATTTTATTTTATATTACTTTAGGTTGCTACTTTTCCAGGTCTATAATGATTTATTAGAGACTTAACTTGTCAGCCAATATGTCTTGTGAATTAGGATATGAAAGTAGAGTAAGGATGTGAAGTTGGAATTTTAAGAGCAAACTTTGGCTCATTTAGTGCTATTTATTCCTTTTTATACATGACACACACTGAAGTAATTACTGTCTGCATACTGAAACACATTGGACCCTAGAAATTGTGATGTGTATTAGGTCTCTGTAACATAGGATTTAGGAGGGAAATCTTATGAGTTGAAAAGTATTGTAACAAATTATCTATGTTTCAAAACAGACAAGCTTTAGAAGATATGCTACAACTTCCTAAGAAACTGGTCCTAAGGAAAAAAGTTTTGCCATGGAAGTAAATTGTGAATTCTCATTTTTTGTTCTTAAAAAAAAATGGTTCTATGGTTATTTTAAACCATTAAAAGAGAAAAGAGCAAAACAGTGTTTTTCCCTATTCAACCTGGAATTTTGACTCCTCAGTGAATTTTACAGTAGATGTAATATTTACCAACTTCCAAAAATTTGACTCTTTGGATTTGTCTCTGAGTGAGACATAAAAAATGAGTTGTTCATATAAGTAACCAGTTACATTGAGCTTTGTAATTTTTCAGTCTTTCATCCACCTTGTGAGACGTGAACCACCTTCCTTATTTTAACAACAACAACAAAGAAGTGTGAGGGAGATTAAATGATGCAAAACCACAGTTACTTGAACCAGTCCATTGATTCTCCTCTTTCGGTTTTAGACTCTTGAGAATCTGATGAAGCTATGGATCTTCTCAGAAAAATATGCTCACAATGTTTTATATACAAAGTTAGGGAATTCGTGGACCCCCCGATTAAGAAAACTTGCTCTGAGCAATTATAGCCTCTAAAGTGCCATTCCTAGGCCAAATGTTTTGTGGCATCTCTTTAACCTTAGTAAACAGATTGCATTGTAAATATTCCTAGGAAGTGGAACCAAATAAAATTAGATTTAGGAGCTAAGGTACAATGGGGGGTTACCTTGTAAAGAAATGATATACTAGTTTTGAGAATTTTTGCCTCGTGCACAAATGTGAAAATGGGTTGTAGGAGAAAGTTGTTTTTTTCCCATGCTTAATAATGAATAAATAGGGTGTTGCTGTTGTAGAGCAGGATTGGGAATACTTTATCTTGATGCATCTTTGCTTATACAGAAAGATTCCTGTGGCAGGATCCTTGTTCTTACAGCTGAGTTTTTTTAAAAACAACTTTATTGAGATATAATTCACATACCGTATAATTCAGCCATTTAAAGTGTGCAACTCAGTGGTCTTTAGTATGTTCACAGGGTTGTGAACCATAGCCATAATCAGTTTAGAACATTTTCATGACTCTAAAACGAAACCCAGTACTTACTAGCAGTCAGTACCCATTCTTCCCTAACCACCCCACCACCACGCTGGGAGCCAGTAATCTACTTTCTGTCTGTATAGATTTGCCTATTCTAGCATAGCATATTCATCACATACAATATGTGGTCTTTTGTGCTGGGCTTCTTTTACTTAGCATGATGTTTTTCATCCATGCTGTTGCCTGTATCAGAACTTCATTACTTTTTATGGCTGATCAGTGTTTCATTGTGTGTATGTCTATATGTATGTGTGTGTGTGTGTGTGTGTGTGTGTGTGTGTGTGTATGTGTATATGTATATATGCCACGTTTTTTTATGTGCTCATCTGTTGATGGACACTTGGGGTGTTACCACCTTTTGGCTGTTGTGAATAATGGTGCTATGAATATTGGTGTACCAGGGTTTAAGTCCCTGTTTTCCGTTTCTTTGGGTATAAAGCTAGAAGTAGAATCGCTGAGTGTCTTGCTAATTCTATGAGTGTCTGAGAAAGTATATGAATAGATTATAGTTGAAAACTTCCCTAACATGGGAAAGGAAATAGTCAAGCAGGTGCAGGAAGCACAGAGAGTCCCATACAGGATAAATCCAAGGAGAAACACGCCAAGACACATATTAATCAAACTGTCAAAAATTAAACACAAAGAAAAAACATTAAAAGCAGCAAGGGAGGGCTTCCCTGGTGGCACGGTGGTTGAGAGTCCGCCTGCTGATGCAGGGGACATGGATTCGTGCCCCGGTCCGGGAAGATCCCACATGCTGCGGAGTGGCTAGGCCCGTGAGCCATGGCCGCTGAGCCTGCGTGTCCGGAGCCTGTGCTCTGCAACAGGAGAGGCCACAACAGTGAGAGGCCCGTGTGTACCGCAAAAAAAACCCCAAAAAACAAACAAACAAATAAACAATGACAATAATACTTTGTTTGCATAAAGGTGGGGCCTTTGTTGTTGCTTTATTTTAAGCTATGTGAAAAGCAGTATCTGTATGATAGTTCCCATTCTACTTTCACAGTTTAACTCTTTTCATTCTATAATATTAAACATTTTTAATGTTTTAATATTGTAAGTGCATTATTGTAGAGAAATTAGAAAAGATGCAGTAAGCCAAGAGACAAAAATTTCAACCTTTAGTGGTTCTACCCCTCAAAGGTAACCTGTTACGTTTTGTTATATTTTGTATTTATTTATATATTTTAATTTGTTAATTTTCTTTATGTATTTATTGACTACTGTCATAGGTACTCTGGTTACTGGGGATACAGTGCTGAATAAAACATTGTCCTTGCCCTCATGGAGGCTGTAGTTTGGTGGTGGGAAATAGACATTAAGTAAATAATCACACAAATAATAATATAGTACAATTGAGATAAATTCTATGAAGGGAAATGTAGTTTTGCAGTTTGTGTGTGTGTGTGTGTGTGTGTGAGAGAGAGAGAGAGTGTGTGTGTGAGAGAGAGAGTGGACATGCGCGCACACGCGTGCACATGCATGTATGGACATGCCTGTATCTCCTGACCATGTATGTCCTAATGCCTCTTGATTATACTCATTTTTTCCTATTGCTATTACCCTCGTCCAGGCTGTCTTCATCACTTACATGGGCTACTAGACAACCTCCCTTTTACCTACTCTGGCCTCCCTCTAGTCTTTTTTCCAGAGTGATTTTTTTCAGAACACAAATTTGATCATGCCACTCTCCTGCTCTTTAGTGGTTTCCCATGATTTAGAATTAAGGGCTAAATCCTTAATATGGCCTCTGAGCCTCTACCTGGGTTGTTCTCCTCTTCCTCTCTTCCTTTCAAGATTTGATCTTATACCATTTCTTCTTGCTTTTCTTGCACTAGCCCCACTGGCATCATTTCAGCACTGGTTAAGAATGTTTCCTTCTAGCACAGGCCCTCACACATACTGTTCTCTTAGTCTGGAATGCTTCTCCACCACCCATTCATTTTGTTTAGTCAGTCCCTACTCATTTATTAGCTAACGTGTCACTTCTTCAAGGATGTTTTCCTCACCAGTCCCCAGTCTAGGTCAGGTTCCTTTGTTATGTATTTTTATAGAAGCCTGTTTATTTTCTTCAGGATGCCAATTCAGTTTGAATTATGCATTCAGTGTCTGTTTCCCTCACTTGACTGCAAAGTCCATGAGAGCAAGAACCATGTCTATTTTAACAATCACCACTGCCTGGCTTAATAAGTACTTACTGAAAGAATGAATATGTGCTACATATAGTTATGTTTCATATATAAACTTATGGACATAGAGGAATACATATACTGTGTTTCATCAAATCTAAGACACTGTTGATTGAGAGATGAACTACTTTTCTGTACCTCTAAGAAAGAATGCTTCCAATTAAACCATGATTTATCATGGCTATCAGTTTTAAGACATATCCTCATTTCAGAGATGTTAATGTGAAAAAATGTGCCTCTTAGAATCAGTGAAGTGTAATTTTTTTAAGTGAGGTCATATTTAATTTGTAATCTGCTTTTTCAGTTAGTATATTATGAAATATCTTTCTTTACAATGTCGATAAATATACTTTTACCCTATCATTTAAAATGTCTGCATAGTATTTCATTGTACAGATTTTATCCTGGATTTTAAATTCCCTTTTTGTATGGAAAAGAAGTTCACATTTAAAATGTTCTCATCCACATCAATTTTTTTTTTTTCTATTTTGCCAATGCTGTATTTTGGCTTCCAGTTAGGTACCTCTCACAGATTCAGAGTAATATCCTGCTGTTTTCTAAAATTGTCTTGTGACGGCCGGCCAGATTTGGCCTGTAGGCCATAGTTTTCTGACCTCTGCTTTACACTCTTAAAAAATTGTTGAGGACCCCAAAGAGCCCTGTTTATGTAGCTTATATCTATTAATATATATTGCATTAGAAATTAAAACTGAAATTTTTGGGGAGGAGAGGTGAGAAGTAAGATTTCCTTGCTTAAAAGTTTCTTTCTAATTTCGTCATTAAATATAGCCATTCTTATGTGGAGGGGGGGATGGTTAAAAAAATTATCTCTTGTTTTACTTTCAGTAGGTCAGGAAAGAAGCAGATTGCTTTTTTGGATAGGGAGAATTGTGAAAGCAAACAGAAATGTGAACAATAAAACTGGGAAACTTTTATTTTTATTTTTTAAACTATTTATTTGGTTGTACTGGGTCTTAGCTGCGGGAGGTGGGCTCCTTAGTTGTGGCACGTGGGCTCCTTAGTTGCAGCAGGTGGGCTTCTTAGTTGTGGCACACAGGCTCCTTAGTTGTGGGAGGTGGGCTCCTTAGTTGTGGTATGCAAACTCTGAGTTGTGGCATGCATGTTGGATCTAGTTTCCTGACCAGGGGTCAAACCTGGGCCCCCTGCATTGGGAGCACAGAGTATTATCCACTGTGCCACCAGGGAAGTCCCAAAACTGGGAAACTTTTATAACACAAGAATATACAGGCACATGTCTCATTAGCCATCAGAGCAGTGACATCATCACACATCACCTCTGGAAATCTCTATACCCATGAGAAAGAAATGAAAAAGGCAAATAACTTCTTAGTATTATTATGAAAATAGTTTATATTTCATAGACTCCCTGAAAGGATCTTGGGGACCCCTCAGTGTTTCCCAAACCACACTTTGAGAACTGCTGGTCTAGTTCAAAGTAGGTGTTCAATAAATATTGAATGGGGACTTCCCTAGTGGCACAGTGGTTGAGAATCGCCTGCCAATACAGGGGACACGGGTTCGATCCCTGGTCCGGGAAGGTCCCACATTTCTCTAGGCCACGGAGAAAGTAAGCCCGCGAGCCACAACTACTGAGCCTGCGTGCTACAGCTAGTGAAGCCTGTGCGCCTAGAGCCTGTGCTCCACAACAAGAGAAACGACCGCAATGAGAAGCCCGTGCACCATAGCAAAGAGTAGCCCCTGCTCTCCACAACTAGAGAAAGCCCATGCACAGCAATGAAGACCTAATGCAACTAAAAATAAAAATAAAAATTGAATGAATGAACATAGTACCTGCCTTTTATTGATGTGGGGATAGAGAAACTAAATTGTTTAATTTTATGGTATGAGCAATTTAGAGTGGGGACAATTGACAAGAGCTAGAGTAGCCAAGGAAGGAAGAGGTTTATGGAAATTTTTTCCTAATCTCTTAAATTTGATAATGTATGAACAAACAAACAAAACCTTGGTAATCCATGAAATAGTTTGTTGGAAACTATTCTGTTCTGTCCTAGAAATTTCTTATAGTTTTTTGAACTCTGTATCAGAAATCTACCAAAAAAAAAGGTCACACAGAAAATTTTCAAAACTGAGTTTTCCTTGTAAATAATAGGTATAGTAACAAGGAAGTCACTGAATAAATATTTGGGAATTATCTGTGAGTGGGTTAGCATATATATCTACAGATAAATTTCATTTGTATTGATCAAATAGTTAATTTCTTTGCAGTACCTTTCTTTTTTTTTGACTAGAGCTAATATTTATAATATTTTAGTGTAAAAGTTTTTAATAATTTACCTTTTCACTCCAAATCAATGTTTTGATGGTTTTGACATTTCAGATTCGTTACATTTCACAAACACAAGGCCTGCCAGCTGAATATCTTCTCAGTGCCGGAACAAAAACAACCAGGTTTTTCAACAGAGATCCTAATTTGGGGTACCCACTGTGGAGGCTTAAGGTCTGACTCCCTTGCTATACTATACTATTCATTCCTGTACTCCTTAATTCCAATTTGAATTCAAAGTTTAGTTATTAAATTCTTGAGGTGGAGGGGGGCAAAAGGGGGGACAGTGGGAATTTTCGTTTGCAGGAGCAAATACTTTGAGAAATTATATCATTGTACCCGTATGGCCTTATCCTTAGTTAAAAAAACAAAACATTAAATGCCAGTTCAATTGGCTGAGGTTATTTTATATATTTGAATCAGCAGCTAAGAAGGGGGTATGGAGAGTAGTGCTTATCATTAAGTGATAGGAAGAACTAGAGTAATTTAGTAGTGGCTGTTTTTTAGAGAATTCTCAATAAATATGACAAAACAACACAATTTTATAACTGCCCATATTAAGACCTTACTTATTTTCTTAAAACAAATAGATGTCTGAGTAATTTGATTAACCCAGTGACTCTGTCTCTGAGCCTATTGAATAGTTAGTATTTGAAATATTGTTTCATTTGAAAGTAGCTTTTAGAGAAAAATGGTAATGTCTCTTCTTAACTGACATTCTTCAGAAACTGTGCTACATCATTGCTTGCACATTTATTTTATCATTGTTGAAAGGGTGGCCAGGTATCAAGGTCCCATCTCTCTACCAGAAGATTTTCTTGTTGTAAATTACTTTCACGTTTGTGATCTCTGGTTGGCAAGGTGACAACACTTGTATCTCTGTATTCTGACTTTAATTTAGAATAAGAGGTGAAAACATACAGATGGAATTTTTTAAAAATCTGTATTTTGTAGACACCTGAAGAACATGAATTGGAGACTGGGATCAAATCAAAAGAAGCTCGAAAGTACATTTTTAATTGTTTAGATGATATGGCTCAGGTAAGCATGGAAAGTTTCAGAAAGCCAGACATTTATGTATCTCTTTAATCAGAGATACACTTCCATTGGTTATGTTAAAGATAGATTCAATTTGTTATCGTCTAATATATGTTTTCATTTTTTACATAAATACATTAATATTCTTCCACATATTAAAAGAATGTTTGAATCCTAGCAAAGGATATTTTTAGAATTTACATATTTCTCCTTTGCTTTTGCTTAACTAGTCTTTTGCATGTCAGTATTTTGAAATATTATTTACGAAGGTTCCTTTCTTGTCCATTTTTTCTACTAAATAAATACTTACATAAGAGCTAACATTTATTTAGTGCTTTTGTTCCAAACTCTGTCTAAACACATACTATATCATTTAATCTTTTCAGCAATAGAAACTATATTTAAGTAATAACAATCATTTTTACTTAACTTCTTTGATCTGGATTTTGAATGAAAAGAGCTTATTCAGCTTTATTCTACCAACAAACTGTACCAAATTGAAGATTTTAATTAGACAGTATAAGAAGAGCTTCCATTTGTGAAAAAATTTCCTCAGGTTTTTCTCTTGAGCTATATATATACACACACACACACATATACATATTATACATATGAATATTATATATATAAATATGTATACATAGTGCACATGTTAAATGTCAGCATTAAAGGTTGAGTGATGAAGTATAATATTTCTCAATTTTCCTTGTAAGGTGAACATGTCCACAGACTTAGAGGGAACAGATATGTTGGCAGAGAAGGCGGATCGAAGAGAATACATAGATCTGTTAAAAAAAATGCTAACAATTGATGCGGATAAGAGAATTACTCCTCTGAAAACTCTTAACCATCAGTTTGTGACAATGACTCACCTTCTGGATTTTCCACATAGCAATCAGTGAGTATAGTATGGTCTGGGGCATTTTGCCATGATGTGGTTTTCTGTTGAGTTACCATCTTACAGCTAAATGGAAGTATCACAAGAGTAGTGGCTTTGATACTTGCATATTTGGCTTACTGATGCTTTTCCTTCTCATTGAAAAATCATGAAATTAAAAATTAGATGTGTAAAAAAAAATTAGATGTGTATTTTTCCTTTTTATGGTTATAAAAACTCTTGGTTCATTTTCTCTGAAAGTACTCAGGGGTAAAAAACCATTAATCTGTATTTATCTTGAGTTATTTGCTATCTGTTTAAATCTCGGCATTTATTTCATTGAATTTTTAATCTCTTTTTTCAGTGTTAAGTCTTGTTTTCAGAACATGGAGATCTGCAAACGGAGGGTTCACATGTATGATACAGTGAGTCAGATCAAGAGTCCCTTCACCACGCATGTTGCCCCAAATACAAGCACAAATCTAACCATGAGCTTCAGCAACCAACTCAATACAGTGCACAATCAGGTATTCAGTAAATGATTTTGGGAACTCAGACCTAAGTGGGATAAAAACTAGTAAGAGTACAGGGTGAGGTAGAGAAACCCGTCTTTGCTTTGGTGGTCTTGTAGCTTCGTAAGAATTTTCAGACTGATAATACCTACACATCATGTGCTGACAAAAATTAAAAACAAAGGCCTAATCCATGCCCTCATAGTCTTAGCATAGCCAAATAAGTGGAACCTGGCTTCTATACTACTTACTGCTGTTGATTGTACTGACTTCAGCCAAATGACTCTCTTTTTGTTAGATAGCTCTCATTACATGTATCGAAAGGTGTTCCCAATCATTTTTTTCTATGCTGTATATTAGGTCCTCAGAATTTACTCATCTGATAACTGGAAGTTTGTACTCTTTGACCACCTCTCCAGCCATCTCCTACCCTGCCCCACCAACTACTGATCTACTCTTTGTTTCTGTGAATTCCAATAATTAACTTTAAGAGTGGTTTTGCATTTGTTTGCCAGTGATATTTACATTTAAGTTTGTTTCTGAAGATGGAAGTTTCCTAATTTCTTAGCTAGGTCTACTTTCTAAATGGAAGATCATATGAGATTTGGTGGGATCTCACATCCAGTAACTTTTTGCAAAGAAAGAAGAAGTAGGGGTTTATTTATATAGCCTCAACCAGAGCAGGACTGTTTTTTTTATTCTTTGTTTTCTTTTTCAGCTTTATAATCTACCTTAAATTTAACAGATAGGAAGAATTTCTTAAGCAGAGAGTTATTTCAAAGACAGTTAACATTACATTTTAAAACTTCATTGTTAGTTTTTCTGGATAGAATCTATGTATGTAAAAATGTTTATACCAGTATCTTTTTGTTTTTAGGCCAGTGTTCTAGCTTCCAGTTCTACTGCAGCAGCTGCTACTCTTTCTCTGGCTAATTCAGATGTCTCACTGCTAAACTACCAGTCGGCTTTGTACCCATCATCTGCAGCACCAGTTCCTGGAGTTGCCCAGCAGGGTGTTTCCTTGCAGCCTGGAACCACCCAGATTTGCACTCAGACAGATCCATTCCAACAAACGTTTATAGTATGTCCACCTGCTTTTCAAAGTAAGTGGGGAAACTCCTATATCATATGGTATATATCAGACCTACCTGCTTTAGGCAGATCCTAAGTAAGTATCTAGTTGTTTAGTTTTGATCTTTGACAAGTTTAAACTCAGTCTTTGATTATGAAGATAACTGAAGTAGGTTGATCTTTTTTACATTGGTTATTTGTCTAATTATGATGCTATCTGACACATAGGCATTCAATTAATGTTTCCTTATTTGAACTGCCTGATAACCAGTTTTCTTGCCCATTGAGACCTTGTACTGATGTCCTATATCTAGCATAAACACGTATCTCTCAATGTGCAGAGTATATACATCTTGAAAAAACTTGTTGGAAATAGAACTACTATATATTGAATCTTATTCCCTGTATCATTCCATTATAAAATAAAATTAGTATTCCAAATAAAAGGTAATTCTATTAAAAAATGTAAAAATCATGTTTAAGAATGTAGAAACCTCTTAAGTTACATTCAGAAGTAAAGATCATTATTGAACTGAAAAATTCTACAAGCTGAGGTATTTGTGTGGGTAAGGCATTAAGATTATCTGCTTCAGCTTATGAATTATATTGTTCCTGCAAACTCCTATCAGTAGAGGAACAGAATAGCTGAAGAAGGGGGCTCTCACCTGATGTGTTGCAATAAGATTTTAATTTTTACATTTCCATCCTTCCTCATTTTCTCGTTGTTCCGTGTTTATTGATCTGGTGAGCTATTTAAAAGGTTAAATAAATTATTTTAAGGATATATTCTGATGACATCTTGACTTTCCCAATAGAAAGTCAATATCATGCCCTCTGGGAATAAACCAGGATTCAAGCTTCTCATAGCAGTTCACACAGAAGCAGTTAGCATTTTTATCTTTTTACTTCAGCTACTTATTGACTGTGACTCTTATTTGTTTGGTTTCTGACAGAGTCAGAGCAAACAGAAGGAAAAGAGGGGCTAGGGGAGATTGAGAGATTACCGGGAGTACAGGAGAGCGATAGCAATGTAAATCAGGGAGAAACCACAGGGAGAGAGGAGGAGCAGATTCAAAACCTGTAAATGCAAATTTAGCCTAATTTACCCAATTATTTTTTTCGTATGCTTCATAGTAGTAAATTCTATACTTTGGGTTGTCATATGTTGAGTGATTCTTCTACTGAACTTAGCAAATAGCCACCCCTCTCCCCTTCACCTTTCCCAAAGTAAGTTTCATTGGAACAGTTTTCAGATGTGCAACTGAAGTTTTCTGCTTCTTCTCAGATGATATTTAAGAGATGAGGCAGAAGAACTTTTAGTTCCTTTAACAAAACAAAATGTAAGGAGAAGAGGTAGAGGGGAAAAGTGGTTTAACCCCTTTTGGTATAATTAGGGAAGTATAAGCTTTGGAAATTTTTTTCCTATTTAGGAAGTCTAAATAACCTGAGGAGCTAGATAGAGCAAATTTTAAAATTTACAAATGAAAGGGAGTTTTAAAATGAAAGTGATGACAGTAATGAAAACTGATATGTATTAGTTACTACATGCCAGATAATGTTCTAAGTGCTTTTACATGTATGTATTCATACTCACAAACAACCCTGGGAAGTGGATAATGTCATTATGCCCAATTTATAGGTGAGAAAACTGATCGTGATTCCCTCATTTGCCCAGTTTTTATGCCCAGTCAGCGGTAGGGCCATGATTTTGAACCCAGGCAGTGGGCCCATAGCTTATACATCTTGAAGTGTTATACTCTGTACTGCCTTTCAGTGTCTAAACTCAAAGAGCTGTAGGGAGTTGTCAGTTCATTTGCCAACCACAGCCATATGCTGGTTTCTGCCCAGCAGGCCTCTGTACCAGGTTGCCTACTTTTCTTTCACCATCTGCTCTTTCACAAGATGCCTACACTTAGAGGAGAATAGACCCTCATCCATTTGACAGCTTTACTCTTCTTGCCATACTTTCATGTTTTTTTTTAATTTAAAGGGCTATGTTCAACAAAAACAAAAAACAAAACAAATAATAAAAACAAAACTTCAATCCAAGTTCAGGGTTCAGGGAGAACCTTCCCAAAGGGTTGCCTTTTGTTAATTCTTTGTTTCCACTTGGGGTTCCCTGCAAAAGCTAGTTTTAAACTAGCTTGACTGCTGTGGCTTAGCCTAAATTACTATAGCAATCTAATACTTATTTAGAGTCACATTTGGGGTCAGTATATAAATACTACTTTCTATAGTATATTCCAGTTGACCAAAATAGACATTTTGCTCAGTGGAAACTATAATTCTGTAATTTTGTCCTCTTTTATTTCATCATCCTGGGACACAAAGATGAGCTTCTATAGTGAACATTTCTTCCTAAATTTTGCCGTAGGAGGCTATTGCAATAATGTTGTCTTGTAGTTAACCATGGAAATATAGACAAGAATCCTTGATGTTACTTAGCTTTCTGATTAGATAGCATTGCCTTAGGAAGAATGGCTGGCAATTTTTTTTTTTTTAATCTGGATACCTGGATTTGTTTCCTTTTCTTTTTATGTAAGTAGCACTTTTAAAAAAGTTATTATTAGAGTGTTGTAATTCTGATTTTACTAGTCTCTTTTACTTTGTACATTTCTGGATTATCTTTTCCCATGTGACAATTAGTTACTAAATTAAATTACTGAAATGCAAAATTGGAAGACTTAACTTGCTGAAAACAACAATATTAGAGTTTATGAGTTATGCTCATTTGATACCTCCATAGTAATATTCAGAGAAATTAGTTGGTGATAGCCTAGAAAGTGTCACTGAAGGAATATTCTAATTAAAATGGCGGTATCCTCACTTAACAAAATGCAAGCATCAGTGAATCAAGAGGCATTATAGAAACTTAAATTCTTTACGTTGAAAGCCTTGATAGGGTAGGTTTAAAAGAAAGTTTTGAAGGTTCTCTTCTCAAGTCTTGGCAAAAGGGAGAACTATCTTGAGCCCTTCTTTTCCCCAGAATGAGATACTCCTGATTGCAGGAAACATTTATTCAACATTTGTGCCCAGAGGATAATGAATAAAATGATAAAGAGACATGGTCACTGTTCTAAAGGCAGCAAAAAGTTCTTAATTTTCCTAGCTTTCCATTAGCTAGAGAAGAGCTTTAGAAAGCTGTCAGTGACGAGAGCAGATTTCTAAAATAAGTACAAAAAAGTGTTTCTGTAAACCACAATGTCTGCTTTTAAAATATTTTTATCCTAGACATAATTCCTTCAGTTCACATACTGGTTAAAGATAAAATATATGACTAAATTGTGAACTAGGTTATATATTTTTGAGCAGTTGGGTAAAAACATCCCCTTAAAATAGTCTAAATAAAAGGGTAACCAAGATAATAAATTACTGAGCTTTTCATAATGTTTCTTATCTAATTAACCAGAAGTTATAAAGTCTTTGCCTTTAATAGATTACACTTTTTAAATGCTTAAGTTTTTTTTTTCCCTCTAGGATTAAAAGCTGAACATAACTTACTAAGTGAAGGTTTTTTGTTTGTTTTTGCCTCTGCTGTTAATGGGAGTGGGATGAGTGTTGTGTTTTAAGCTTTGTTGGATAAAAAAAAAAAGTTTTGAATTTCCTGAAGCCAGCCCTCCCTCTGTCAGGCATCTTTCCATTAATCCAACCTGAAGGGAATCAAGTCTCCCTTTTCTTAACTTCTCAGACTTTGGTGAAACGCCTTTGTCTTAAGTGTCTAGAACTAAAACCTGGGTGGTAGATTTTTCAAACCAAAAAGCTAAAAACAAACCCCAAAACCCCCAAACAAGCAGTATCCCCAGACCTAGCAAAGCAATATAACTGTGATGTTACTTTTTACAGCTGGACTACAAGCAACAACAAAGCATTCTGGATTCCCTGTGAGGATGGATAACGCTGTGCCAATTGTACCCCAGGCACCAGCTGCTCAGCCACTACAGATACAGTCGGGAGTTCTTACACAGGTAAAAGACAGAGCAGCTTGGATACTCAATAGTGCTGAAGTTCTCTGAAGCACTGTTGAGAATCAGATATTTTGTCCTAGAAAATGGTATTTGCTTTGACTGTAAGATCTTTCTTGGTCACGATTCAGTGGACTTAAAATGAAACATCTATAATGGAATGACATACTCATTCCTAACACTATTGCAACTCTGCCAGTGACTTCCTTAGACTTGGAGACATAAATATCCAGACTTTGAGAAATTGTCTACTGAGTAAATTTAATTTTGTGGGATGAAGTTAATTTTTTATCTTGATGCTCTTAAAGGTATAGGACACATGTAACAACACTTTGATTCTAAAAGTAAAAGGTTCCCCTTTTGCTCTCTTAGTGTCCCCATTACTCACTCTTTGAGAATTTCATCACAGTTGAGAGGCTGGATTATATCAGGATGCCTCTTCGAGTATTACATTCCTTCATTCCTTGTGTTTAACTAGGCTGTAGAAAGGTTTAAAACTTTATCCCTGCCATGCAAAATGCAGCTAAGATGGTCAAGAAACTCATGAAATATTCATATAAGCAACAAATACTATATTTTTAATTCTGTGTATAAATGTTTGTGGCCCGTGACACATAGCAAATCTGAAATCCAAAACCCTGATTTTGTGAGTAGGAAGAGGAAGAATTCTTAATACATGCCTTTGCTAACTGAGTTTTTTAGAACTGATCCTCTGAATCCAGCCCAAGAAGGATTCCCATACTTTTTTGCTTTAGGCCATTGACATTTGACCTAGTGGTCCAATGCTGTGCGGAGTTGAAGGGGAAAGTTATGTTTGGTACATGCATTTTAAGTGATATGAAACTACTGCTTATTGTTGGTAATAACTTGGGGGGAATGAAAACCCTTCTGAATCCAGATAACCTGCCTCCGTGTTTGTTTCACTCACCTGCCTAATCTACATTTCAGGGAAGCTGTACACCACTAATGGTAGCAACTCTCCACCCTCAAGTAGCCACCATCACACCGCAGTATGCGGTGCCCTTTACTCTGAGCTGCGCAGCCGGCCGGCCGGCGCTGGTTGAACAGACTGCCGCTGTACTGGTAATTCCCCTCACTTGATTGTGTTACTAACGGAGTTTCTTTGGTTTCTTTCTTTTTTTTTTTTACTTTTTCCTGTTTGTTTTTGTTCTGTTTTCTTCTGGTTTTCTCATTTTTCCAAAAAAATTTTTTTAACTTAGTCTTTGCAGAGGGCATGGAAGCATGTGCCATCTTGTGGCTGTGTTCTTGCTACATCTTTAATGTCTCATTGTTTTCCTCCCCAACATTTGCTGAAGCACTGTTTGACTCTGATGTTCAGTGTGGCTCTGAAAGGGGTCAGACCCCTTGATTCTTCTTTGCCAGCCTAGTGTGATAAAAGCTCTTGGTGTAGCCTCAGAAGAGCTTCAACACTGTTATCTGTTTCTCTGCCCTACCTTTTACCCTCTGAACCTTGAGAATGAAGGAAATGGCCTTTAGTTTGGCTCTGCTACAGGTACCGGATGGCCAAAATTGGAACTCCTTGGCAAGTTAGCTTCCTTCTTTATTGACTGTTTTAAGCTTCTAAAACTTTTGTGTATGTAGAAATGTTTAAGATGCTCTTACTTTATTTCCTTATTAGTTGACATTAACTTTCCGTCTCTGAACACATGAAGATAACTCTTTGCCACTTATGATCAGTGACAGCTAATATCTTCCATTTAAACATCTTCCCTTTAGAGCCTTTTTAGATCATATTTCATTTGTTGGTTGAAATCAAAGGTGAACTCGTTTATAGGGGTTTTGGAGAAATTAATTATTTTACAAATAGATCTTTATACAAAAGACCTATTTATACTGAAAAACTTTATGTAAGAATATCTTTGTTATCAAAAGTCATGGGGAAAATTTATTAAATATAGCAGCAAATGTAGTGTGGGTTTTAGAGATAGGAAAACAAACAAATAGGACTTTGAGGTATATTTCAGCATTTGTAACCTTAATAGTGATTTTTGGATGTGTTTGGTTTATTTGGGGGAGTTAGAATTATTTATTTGACATCTGGCATTTTATCATTTAAAATTTAAAATTAGATAAGCATTCGAAAACCTAATTGATACTGTTGACCCCTGATATTTGTTCATCTTTCAGAGTGGCTTTAAATTTCTTTTGTTGTTTCTCAAGGACTCGTGTGAGTGAAAAACACTTTCAGAATACATACTTTAGTTGCTGGAATTTCTTTGGTTTTCAATTTAAGAGTCTTTGTCACTGCCAAATTAATTACATCATAAGCATAAGCCCTGAGTGTGAGGGAGTCAGATATATTTCCAACTTGATTGATCCAAGCCACTGGTTTTAACTTGCACACCTGTAGTTTTGAGGTTGGGAATGTTAGTTGACACTTCTCCTTTGCTGCTTCTCTTAAGTTTGCACTAGCCATTTGCTAAGCTTTGCATATTTTTGTTCTTCCTCTGTCAAAACAGTTCGTCGCTTGGAACGCCAGATTTCTGCCTCACGTTGAAATGTTATTTCTTGCTTTGTATTAAACTACATGCTTTGTCTTGTGCAGGTGTTGGCTTATGGAAAGACGCATGGTGTGACTTAACATACTTCTCTTATTTTTTGTTTTGTTTTGTTTTGTTTTGAATTCTGCTTATGGTAGCAGACATGTTTGCAGTTTCTCTGATTTGAAGGCTTCTTGTTTGGAACCGGTATTTGTAACAAGTGGATCTGTTACTTGCAGAAATATTTTTAAAACAGTGTGTTGATGGCCTTGCAGTTTGGAATTCCAGAAACAGAACCATATGTACCCAAGCATTGTAGGTGATTGTACTGTGGAATTCAGGTTTAAAAAGCAGACTTTCAAATCTGTTCCCATTTTTCTAGGAAATGCCACAATTTCCGTAAGAAGTACAGAAAACATATTTGTTGCTATTTATTGCAAGTGGCATGGCTTGTTAAGAACTACAAACAATATATTTTCTTTTAGTGATTAGTTTTTATGTCGAGTTATGTTTCTACAAATGATGCATATTTAGGAAACTACTAAAAACAAAATATGGTACTCTCCGCATCTATTTCTTAAATATTTTTCTTATTGCATTTTTTAAAAATGCTATCACATGGCTATAAATGATGAAGTTAGCTTTCTCTTGCTGGCATTAAGGTTGTTTGCCAAAGGATTTTGGCCTTTGGTCATCCACATCTGGCTCCATTTTCCAAGGACTACCCTTTTAAAAAGGAACAATTCTCCTCTTTGTTTTATGGGTTGAATTGACCTGATGTCTTTTATCTGATTGGCACTCAAATTTTTAAATTCCTATTTTTAATCTCAAGGGAGTTGTCTTAACTCTTTCTTGGGATGTTTTTAGACTCTTTGCAAAAATGTTACTCCAGCATTTAACTAGAGCTTACTTCTGAACTTTCAGATTCCTTTACTCTGCAGTATAATAGAAACTCTTAACCACAGGGATCTTCTTTTCTTTAATACCCTGGTGGTCAGGTTATGGAGGTGGCCAAGAGAAGGCAGCGTGTTCTTTTTCCCTGTTCATAAGACTTGTAACCTTGAGCCCCTCTGACCTTCCTTTTTTAAATCTCTGCAAGTTAACAATCTACAAGAAACTTCTTTTAAGCTATTAATTTTTCTTTCATCTAAAAAACAGAAGAAAAAGCCAAGAGTGAGTCAAGTCTGGATCTTTTTGTGTTTGTTTCCTTACAGCAGGCTTGGCCTGGAGGAACCCAACAAATTCTCCTGCCTTCAACTTGGCAACAGTTGCCTGGGGTAGCTCTACACAACTCAGTCCAGCCCACTGCAGTGATTCCAGAGGCCATGGGCAGTGGCCAGCAGCTCACAGACTGGAGGCAAGTGCCCTGTGTTCCTCTCTGGGAGAATTTGCAAGGGCAGGTCCCTTAGGGAAGGACCACTTGAGGATTTGGTGAGACAGGAAGAAGGTAAAGGAAAGGAGAGATTTATCTCTGTGTGAAATCCTTGAAGAAAAGAATCCATATCAGGCTAGGAGACAGAGTTACAAGAAAACTTTGAATGCAGGAAAACAGTAGGTTCTAAGTTCAGAAATTATTTACTTCAGATTTAAAGAAAGTGTTATGCAATAAACCATACAGTGAAAACCCCTAAAGCCTTATAATCCAGGTGCCCAACTATAAAAATAAAACACAGCTTTATTTGGTTGTTTTAATTGCTTTTAGTACCTATTTGGTCCTGCCTTCCCAGTGTTTTCAGCATTCATACTTCTCTTTCTGATGATACAGGAATGCCCACTCTCATGGCAACCAGTACAGCACTATTATGCAGCAGCCATCCTTGCTGACTAACCATGTGACATTGGCCACTGCTCAGCCCCTTAATGTTGGCGTTGCCCATGTTGTCAGACAACAACAATCCAGTTCCCTCCCTTCAAAGAAGAATAAGCAGTCTGCTCCAGTCTCTTCTAAGTAAGTCTCTGTTAGGGCTGATAGTTAAAATTGCCAGTTTGAAAGATATGTCGCCTGGCATCTGGAGTGTTGGAGTATAGACACTTCTGGTATGAAGCAGCAAGAAGCTGCCAAATTGAAAAGAGCTAACCTTCGGGCATGCACGCAGAGGTGTTGTGGTTATGCTGATCCTTCCTCTCTGCTGCCACTTTGAATCCAGCCTTCTTTTGGCTGATGTTTTTAGTTTTCTGCCCACTTTACAGAGTGAAATTTAACCACGGGGTAAAGGGCATACAAAAATAAAATCTATATTCTAATTTTGGTGTTCTTGTCCTGGAAACCCTGGCTAGAGTGGTTAGTTTATTTTTTATTGGGACTTTTATAGTTAAGTGTATTGGCTTAATGATTTGGTAAGGAGGAATCAAAGAGTAAATTGGAAAGAGTTCTGGGGAAAAGATATCTAGTTTTGGGGACCAAGCACTGAATGATCTTTCTTGTGACCTTTTCCTACAGGTCCTCTCTGGATGTTCTGCCTTCTCAAGTCTATTCTCTGGTTGGGAGCAGCCCCCTCCGTACCACATCTTCTTATAATTCCCTAGTCCCTGTACAAGATCAGCATCAGCCAATCATCATTCCAGATACTCCCAGCCCTCCTGTGAGTGTCATCACTATCCGCAGTGACACTGATGAGGAAGAGGACAACAAATATAAGCCCAATAGGTAAGACAGGTGAATGGTTCCCTAGCTCTGTGGCTCCTGCCCTTGGTCTTAGTCTGTTGGCTTCACACAAGTGGCTCAATTTTGGCTATGAAAGGAAGGACTAAAAAGGGGTATTTAGGAAGCATGGACGTGGATGAGTGAGCCAGAACACTCAAGTTTCCATAACTGAGCATTGTCAAGTTTTCTGTAATATTATACATGTTCATCAGTTAAATCAGTCGTTCAGATACATTAGATGGAAGGTATAGATTACGTTGTCAGGCTGTTCTGGCTTGGAATGCACATTATGTACTACAGACATGATCCCCTGCCTTTAAGGAACTTTAGAGTCTGAAAACAGATACTGTAACAGAAGCATGTAAAAAACAATTAATTGGAACAAGTTGGTAGATATGCGATTATATGAAATTTGTGTAATTTTTTAATCTGAACAGACCTCTTTGGAAGAGGTAGAACTTTAAGTAGGGCTACCTTCTTTTCCCCCCTCTGCTATATGGTCATTCAGTTTAAGAATTTAAGTACCAGATTATTTCCTCTTATCCCAGCACCTTAATCCAAGTCCTTAATTGGGCAGTTAACTAAGAGAGATAGGATACATTTAAGAACTGTGATACACACCTCTCTTGGTGTGAACATAGTCAGTTGCCTTGATTGTTCTGTGTTCTTCTTCATTGTGTTTTTGGTGTTAGGCATATAGAAGAAGCAATAACTCTACTTTTACCTGAGGAGGAAGGATTCACGCATGAAAGTAACTTAGGAGACTTAACGGAGTCACGTGTAAATGAAGTTTAAATGAACTTGAAAGAGTAAATTTAGAATGAAATACTTCAAAAGGGCTATTTACAAATGGTATTTACAAATGGCTATTTACAAATGGTAAATAGACTTGAAACTAAGTTTTGAAAGTGGTTATTGAACTGATTTGGGGAAGAAAAAAGTTAACTTTCCAGTGAAGAAAAGGGGCCTAGTACTGGCAAAAATTATGTAACCAGCAGGATTGCTTTGACCGGAGGCAAGCCTATTAAAAATTAAGGAAAAGGTAAAGTTAGTAAGGTAGGGGTCATTTTGTGAAGAAACTTTTTTTAAAAACACCTATAGTGAGAAGTTTGATTAGATACAGTAAAGAACCATTTATAGTCTAGCAGGGTGATATGAAAATAAAGTGGTGTTTGAAGAATGCTGTTGGGAATGGCTAAGAGGCAACATAGAATAGTTGCTAGAGGTGTGTACTTTGGAGTCATTCTGTCCTGGATCTGAATCCTGTCTTCACAACTTATCACTTGTGTGACCTTGGTCAAGTTTCTTAATCTCCATCTCCCTCTGCCTCAGTTGCCTTATCTGCAAAACAGGGATAAAGTACCTACTTCATGGAAGTGTTGTGAGTTATGTGTAGAGTGTAAGAATAGTGCCTGATGCATAATAAGCACTCAGAAATTTGTTGCTGCTACTGTTGTTATTATTACTATCATCATGATTATCATCATTTTTATTATGGGAAGACCAGAGACCAGCAAAGAAACATTGCTAAAAGGGGGTTGAATTTTCATGTATTTTCTTCTCCTCAGCTCTGGCCTGAAGGCAAGGTCTAATGTCATCAGTTATGTCACTGTCAATGATTCTCCAGACTCTGACTCTTCCTTGAGCAGCCCGTATTCCACTGATACCCTGAGTGCTCTCCGGGGCAATAGTGGACCCCTTCCGGAGGGTCCCGGCAGAGTTGTGGGGGATGGCGCTGGCACCCGCACCATCATTGTACCTCCACTGAAAACTCAGCTTGGTGACTGCACTGTAGCAACCCAGGCCTCAGGTGAGTTTGTTCACAACTGGAGTTGAATGCTCCTTTGATGTGTGTATCTTTAGTATTTTGCTATAATCTGCTTTTGCCAATGGTACAGACCAGTGGTGTAGATTTTCCTAAAAATTGCCTAGTTCAGAAATCAGTTCCTTGTGATATGAAATTGTTTTTGGCCATCAGTTTATCTTCCTGTGTTTATTTTGCTTGGATCAATATAAAAATGAGTTTGTAGACTCAGTAATACACTCACTGTTGATGGGAGAAGGTAGATACGACTTTTGTTAGATGGCAGGGAGAATTAACAGGCAGGTTTTTTTGCCACAGGTGGTTCAGATTTGACAATCCAGAAATGAATGGGAACTGATAATATTAAAAGTGATTGCAAAAGTTATTTTGGAAAACAATATGTACTTTAGATCTTTTCTCGCCCAGTGGCATAGCAGTGATGCTTTTGTGGGTTGTATTATCAACCAAATTACCTCCATCTGTTTTGCTCTGTGAGATGCTGGGTTTAGGTTCCCGGGTTCAGTTATTGGGTAATGAAATGCTAACTGCAGTAACAAGCCCCAGTTTTCGTGGCTTAACATAATAGAAATTTATTTCTTAGTCACGTGAGTTCCCAGTGCAAGTGCTCCTGGTTGGTAGGCCTGGCAGCGAGTTAAGGATCAGAGCCTTGGAATCCTCAGCATCCAATCAGAAGGAGAAGGAAAGTATGGAGGAGGCACACACAGTTTTTAACCTCTTTAGCCCCGGAAATAGTGAAAACTCATCACATGGCCCCACCTAGAGGCAAGGGGGCCCAGAAAAATGTAGTCCTAGTCTAGGCAGCTCTTTTCCAGTGGCAACTCTATACACCAAAGGCGAGGACTGTGAAATTTTGGCATCGATATAGCCATCTCTTCGTACTTTTATGAATTAGTGTTTTACCATGAATTATAATACTGCCGAAGACATAAACAGTGTTCTAGTTTGAGGGTGACGTGTGGTTCTCCTCCTGAGAAGTAGACAACTGTCCATTGCAGACAGGGCAAAACTTCCTGATGCCAGGCTACTGAGAAACATTATTAGGAGCTCTGTCCACTATTGGGTCCAAAGAAAATAGGTTGCTCCACAAGTCACTGAATAAATGCTCCAGTTTTCCTAGTGGGACCACAGAAGGAAGCAAAATTTTGAAAATTGATCGTGCTTATATTCAGCTGCACTTTCTGCAGTTTCTTAGAATTTGAAGACAGTGAATGCCCAACAAGATATAATCTTGTCTTCCTTTAAACCCCTTTGACACCTAAATGTTCCTAAATATTACCAGTATCTTACTCAGCTTCACATTGTCATTTCTGTACTTGTTTAATCCCTTCCTACATAAACTCTAGGCTCCTTGAGAGCAGGGACCATGTCTTACTTGTGTTTATATTTCTAATAGTACCTTTCACATTACTGGAGATTAGATAATATTTACTGAAGTGAACCTTTTGAAGATCTTTATGGAGCTTTGTAGAAAGACAGAAAAGAAATGGATAATACAGTTTTTGTTCTTCTAGTGTAAATGTAATTGAGGAAATAAGATACACATGAAACCTTAACTCTTGCAAACCTCATACAAACATGGACTGATTAATATGATGCCATCTGAGGTTTAGCTCAGTGATACTGAGTCCACGTCTGCTCATAACTAAAGCCTGACCCTTTCTTAGGTCTCCTGAGCAGTAAGACCAAGCCAGTGGCTTCAGTGAGCGGGCAGTCATCTGGATGCTGTATCACCCCCACAGGATATCGAGCTCAGCGCGGGGGGACCAGCGCAGCACAGCCACTCAACCTTAGCCAGGTAAGCACTAGGGGCTGCTGCCTTCTGTTTGGGGCCCCCGCTATTGTTACTCTCTGGAGAACCCTGCTTCTGGCTGGACTGCTGAATAAAGCCAAATGAAGTCCCTTTTGTGTCAAACAATTTGGTGTTCCATGGCCTGTGTCATATCTGTATGTGTTGTGTCTCTTCATTCCCTCTGTAAATGTGTTCAGAATGTACGTTCCAGGTTTTCCATCAGACCTCCCTAGTCTATCCTGGAAGATGAGAGAAATGTGTGGAATTTAGAAAGTGCCTAGGATGCTTTAGTTCTTGCCTCGTTCTGCACCACCACATGCATTGAGACTAGATTCTCTTTCTTTATCTTCTGGGTCATAAATAACCTGAGCCTTACTCTGTTTACTTGAAGCAAGAGACAGTGAAAAAGCTTTCTGGATACTTAATCAACTGGTTCTAGTCTTACATGGTGCTTGAGTCTGGGATTTGGGGCTTTTTTCTCCCCATCTGATCCTCTGATGGGGTGGGGAGGGTCACTATTCTATTTGTGTTCACTTTTTCCTCAGCTGAAATTCTGGTGCTTGTATGATGTCTACTAGTAGTGAGAAAGTGTAAATATGAGGGTGTAACTGTGTGGTTGTGTGTGTGTGAGAGAGAGAGAGCACATGCAGGTGCAAATGTAAGTTTGAGTTAGTGCATGTGTCTTGGGCTCCACAGTTCAAGAGGGATATGAAAAACTTAGAGGAAAGCAAGAGAAAACAATGGCAAGGAAGAAAGGTTAGGAAAAATTCAGTCACGGATGCCAGAATAGGGTGAGTTGAGTCGACAGTTATTTACTTGCAGGAGTGAGTAACCCTATGAACTCTTGATTTCCCCCTTTCCTCTGTCATACTTGAGAGCAAACTGCTGCTGTCTGGGCTGGGTTACGATCTATTCTGCCAGGAGGCAGAGGGATGGATGGCTGACTTCTGACAGCATTGCCAGTCTGAGAGATTCTGTGCTATGGCAGCCCAGAAGCAATATGAGTTAGAACCTCAACTCTCAAATTGGCCTTTGGTGCCCTGAGCCAGGGTGACCTCAAGATTCCTCACTTCCTTCTTCCTCCTTCCAGAACCAGCAATCATCATCAGCTCCAACCTCGCAAGAGAGAAGCAACAACCCTGCCCCCCGCAGGCAGCAGGCGTTTGTGGCCCCGCTCTCCCAAGCCCCTTACGCCTTCCAGCATGGCAGCCCACTACATTCGACTGGGCACCCACACCTGGCCCCAGCCCCTGCTCACCTGCCAAGCCAGCCTCACCTGTATACGTATGCTGCCCCCACTTCTGCTGCTGCATTGGGCTCCACCAGCTCCATTGCTCATCTCTTCTCCCCACAGGGCTCCTCAAGGCATGCTGCAGCGTATACCACCCACCCTAGCACTCTGGTGCACCAGGTCCCTGTCAGTGTTGGGCCCAGTCTCCTCACTTCTGCCAGCGTGGCCCCTGCTCAGTACCAACACCAATTTGCCACCCAGTCTTACATTGGGTCTTCCCGAGGCTCAACCATTTACACTGGATACCCACTGAGCCCTACCAAGATCAGCCAGTATTCTTACTTGTAGTTGGTGAGTATGAGGGAGGAGGGGTCAGAGTTCTTAATGGGCTGTGATGAGCTCCTCCCTCACCCTCTCCTGAAACTCCTTAGCCAGCAACTTGCTCTGCAGGGGCCCACTGAAGCAGAAGGCTTTTCTCTGGGGAACCTGTCTCAGTGTTGACTGCATTGTTGTAGTCTCCCAAAGTCTGCCCTATTTTTTAATTCTTTATTTTTGTGACAGCATTTTTGGTATTTGGAAGAGTTCAGATGCCCATCATCTGCAGTTACCAAGGAAGAGAGATCATTCTGAAGTTAACCTTTGAAAAATATTTTCTCTCTCTGACTTGATTTCTATAAATGCTTTTAAAAACAAGTGAAGTTCCTCTTTATTTAACTTTATTTTATTGTAATTGCTGGTCAGAGGAAAAATGCTGATAGAAGGACTTGAAATCTGTTAACAAGAAAAGAAAAATCATTACTTTCTGCTTGTTTAAAAACCAAGACTTAATTGCTTATCTTAAGAGCAGCTTGCACAAGTCTGTATTTTACTATCTTGCATTTCTCCTCAAAATTTTACCTTTGCTAATGGGACATTTAAGCTTACAGTGTTTCAATTTTGTTTTCATGTCATGTTATATTTAGTGGGAAATTGTTATTTTTGCAAAACTGGTTACATACTACTCTCTGTTACTGTTGGGATTCTCTCAGTTGCTCCTGTGTTCATTATTAAAGTAGTGTTAAAAAGGCAGCTCACCATTTGCTGGTGACTTAGTGTGAGAGAATCCATACCTACCGTGAAAGCACCAGGTATTCTTTCTAAATGAACCCTGTGCATTCTTTTTAAATTATTTTTAAAAAGTCCTTCTCTCTCTGATTTAGCTTAAATTTTATTATTGGAAAAGCCATTAAGGTGGTTATTATTGTATGGTGGTAGTTGTTTTATTATATGCAAAATCTCTTTGTATTATGCGATACTGGCATTGATGAGCTTTGCCTAAAGGTTGTTGGCATCGATGAGCTTTGCCTGAATATTAGTATGAATTTTCAATAATACACCTCTTTCTCTCTTTGCCTCAGCTCTCCCTTCATTCTATGTGATTTATTTGGGGAGAAAGCTAAAGGATCTGAAACCGGATAAGAAACGTTGTGTATAGCTTTTATACTTTAAAGTAGCTTTCTTTGTATGCCAGCAGCAAATTGAATGCTCTCTTATTAAGACTTATATAATAAGTGCATGTAGGAATTGCAAAAAATATTTTAAAAATTTATTACTGAATTTAAAAATATTTTAGAAGTTTTGTAATGGTGGTGTTTTAATATTTTGCATAATTAAATATGTACATATTGATTAGAAGAATATAACAAGCAATTTTTCCTGCTAACCCAAAATGTTATTTGTAATCAGATGTGTAGTGATTACACTTGAATTGTGTATTTAGTGTGTTTCTGATCCTCCAGTGTTACCCCGGAGATGGAATTGATGTCTCCATTGTATTTAAACCAAAATGAACTGATACTTGTTGGAATGTATGTGAACTAATTGCAATTATATTAGAGCATATTACTGTAGTGCTGAGTGAGCAGGGGCATTGCCTGCAAGGAGAGGAGACCCTTGGAATTGTTTTGCACAGGTGTGTCTGGTGAGGAGTTGTTCAGTGTGTGTCTCTTCCTTCCCTTTCTCCTCCTTCCCTTATTGTAGTGCCTTATATGATAATGTAGTGGTTAATAGAGTTTACAGTGAGCTTGCCTTAGGACGGACCAGCAAGCCCCCGTGGACCCTAAGCTGTTCACTGGGATTTATCAGAACAGGATTAATAGCTGTGTTGTGTATATGCATTGTTCTCAGTTTCCCTGCCGACACTGAAAAATAAAAACAGCAGCTTCTCTTTTTTACTGCCACCTCTACCCCTTTCCATTTTGGATTCTCAGCCGAGTTCTCACAGAAGCATTTTCCCCATGTGGCTCTCTCACTGTGCATTGCTACCTTGCTTCTGTGAGAATTCGGGAAGCAGGTGAGAGGAGTCAAGCCAATATTAAATATGCATTTTTTTCTTTCTTTTTTTTTTAAGTATGTGCAATCACTTTTAGATGAGATTTATTTTTTCCTTTTCCCATGTGGCAGTCCTTCCTGCAAATAGTTGATATTCCTAGTAAAATATTTGCTTGTTGAAAAAAACATGTAACAGATGTGTTTATACCAAAGAGCCTGTTGTATTGCTTCCCACATCCCCAATACTATGAGGATGAGTTTTGTGAAGCCGCTGGTGACAGGGAACTCAAAGAAAGGTTTCTTAGCCGGTGAAGAATATTTAGAAGGAACCAAAGCCTGTTGAGCCATCAGGCTTTTGAGGTTTCTTTTTAACAACTTGTGTATTCTTGGGGCCCTTCAAACTGTGAAAGTGTCCTTGTACTCTCAGCTCCTACACGGATCTGGGTCAAGTAGAGAGTACTGGGGATGGCAAAGTTCCTGCCCATTAAAGATTTGGGGGAAGAAGGTTAACCCTAAGATGTAGACATGTTCCATCTGAACTGAAAAATATGTATTTGAGGGATAAGTCTAGGACTGGTTCTTTGTAGAGATGGTGTCAAGGAGGTGCAGGATGGAGATGGGAGATTTCATGGAGCCTGGTCGGCAAGCTCTGTACCAGGTTGAACACCGAGGAGCTGTCAAGGTATTTGGAATTTCTTCATTGTAAGGAGGAAGGGCTTTCAAGATGGGGCAGATAGTCAGTATAGCCTACCAGGAACATGTTGGTGTTTTCTACTTTTTTTTTTTTTATCATTATTTTGTGTTTTCAGCATTATATTGATCAAGATACCCAAGCAGTTTGTATAGTTTCTGTCACTAGTGTTATACAGTTTTCTGGTCTGTGTGTGCAATCTTTGTGTCTCTTTTTGCCAAGCGCATTCTCATTTTCATGCTCAAAGGCAGATCTAGTTTCTAATGGAAATATTTTTTGTTCCTTATCTTTACAAGGGATAAGATTTGTTGTTTTTGTAAGAAATGAGATGCAGGAAAAAAACACTCCACTCCTGCTCACCCTACCCCCCACCCTCAGTCCAGTAAGTGGATACCACTTAAGATAGGAGTCTTCACGGGGAGAAGACAATACCAAGAGCTTATATTGTTACCATAATCACCTTACTAGCAGTGTGTGGCTTTAAGAATTTTAGAGATCTTCAGTATTAGTTTTGCAAATTGGCATTTCAGATTTACCAAGATAAAAATCCATCTGTGTCTGCTGAATGTGTATGTGCTCAGTGTGGCTTTAGATTCTGTCTCTGGGGCTTAACATTGCTGGCCCTGACAGGATGGGGGAAGCTCCAAGAATAAAGTGAGCAGCTGGCCCAGGTCACAGTGGCCTGACCTCAGACCAGCTTAAGGCTTTAAGTCCTGTCAGAACTTGTATTTCCAGCTTCTCCCCTTCAGGGTGAGAGAGAAAATGGGAAGGGTTAGGTACAACCACTCTAGGCTCATCTGGACACTTGATCACTCTGGAGTTTTTAGTAGCTTCCAGGAAGTGATACTATGGTCAGTGCTCAGCTAAAATCCCAGCCCCAGGAATGAGAACTTCACTTAAACAGTTCTGACCATCCATCGTCCTCCACTAGAGGGGCTAAACTTGACTGCCCTTAGCCAGGCAAGCGCAGTAGTGTGTGTTTTATTCAGCATTATTATGCAAAAACCCACTGGTTAGGATGGTTTGTTTTAGGATAGGAAATGAAATTGCCTCTCAGTGACAGGAATGACCCAAGCCTGCTTCCTGTTTCAATTTTTTTTTTTTAAACTGATGGATGGTGCAGCATGTCTACATGGTTGTTCGTTGCTAAACTTTATATAATACGTGGTTTTGATTCAGCTTGAAAAATAATCTCACTACATGTAGCAGTACATTTTATGTACATTATATGTAACGTTAGTATTTCTGCTTTGAATCCTTGATATTGCAATGGAATTCCAAGTTTATTAAATGTATTTGATATGCTAGTTATTGTGTGCGATTTAAACTTTTTTTGCTTTCTCCCTTTTCTGGTTGTGCGCTTCCTTTTATGACAAGCCTCTAGAAACAGTTTCTGAGAATTACTGAGCTATGTTTGTAATGCAGATGTACTTAGGGAGTATGTAAAATAATCATTTTAACAAAAAGAAATAGATATTTAAAATTTAATACTAACTACGGGAAAAGGGTCCATTGTGTAAAAACATAGTTTATCTTTGGATTCAATGTTTGTCTTTGGTTTTACAAAGTAGCTTGTATTTTCAGTATTTTCTACATAATATGGTAAAATGTAGAGCAATTGCAATGCATCAATAAAATGGGTAAATTTTCTGATTCATGTGGCTGTTTTTGACTTCTCTTATAGGGGTACAAAGGGGATCAACAATTGGCATCTTTGGAGTGACTAAATACATTGCATCTGAACGCCAGTAGAGTGTTAGAGACAACTTCATTCTTCATACAAATCTCCGCCCCAGAAATAAATAGGGGTCGGTAGGGAATACTTCCCAAGAATGGAGTGTCCAGGGCCCTAACTTAAGATCATCTGGATCTGGCCCTTTGAAAGATGCAGAAACTTCTGACACAGGCTAATTAAACTTTGCTTCCTAGCATGTTCCACCAAACATCTAAAGTACCAGAATGCAAATAAGAATAACCACAAGACGATGCTATTTTCCCCTCCTTTCAGAAAGCTGCACTGTTAGAAGAATCGTTTTTTTTTTTATTTTTATAACATCTTTATTGGAGTATAATTGCTTTACAATGGTGTGTTAGTTTTTGCTGTATAACAAAGTGAATCAGCTATACATATACATATATCCCCGTATCTCCTCCCTATCCCACCCCTCTAGATGGTCGCATCTCCCTGTGCTATGCGGCTGCTTTCCACTAGCTGGCTGTTTTACATTTGGTAGTGTGTATATGTCCATGCCACTCTCTCACTTCATCCCAGCTTACCCTTCCCCCTCCCCATGTCCTCAAGTCCAAGGAGTAGTTTTTTTTTTTCTTTAGAGGAGGACTTTGGCTCAGATTTCTCTTAAGTGAGTGATTAAAGTAAAATTTCTCCTGATAAAGAATTAGAGATTTGTCTAGATTCATCACTGCGGGGCTCTGAATAAATGCTATGCTCATTTGACTTCTTTTGACGCATGTGTTTCAGGACAAGTCTGTCTTACAGTGGCCATTAATTTTTTGGGCTCCTGTAGTCATAGTTGGGATATGGAAATGAGAAACATTTAGAAACACCCTTTTGGGCCATAACCAAGAGAAGTTATCAATAGTCTGTTCTCTCCCATTAGTAGGGAAGTCAGAGTATATTTATTTTGATTTAAACTGCACCATATATATTTTTCATTTTTTTTTCCTAAATAAATGAATGTAAAATTAGTGTGAACTCACTGAACACTCCCCAGTTTGGGTAAGAGAATATGCCTAGAAACTTTCAGGCAAAGGAAAACTGTATATAGAAAGACTGCAGTCAGTCTCACTTTCAGATAATCAAGAATTAATTTACTAATTTCTCAGTGACCTGTTTTGGGTTTTTTGGTTTTTGTTTTTAGTTTTAATCTCAGATACATTCTCTTTCTTAGGCTAAATCAGAGAGAGATTGGGATAGCCCCATAAGAAATTGGATAGTCCGTGGGGAAAGCTGCATTTTAATCATGAAAACCCCTGTAAATTCAATCTACTTAGCTTGCTTTGTGGGAAATTTTCCACTGGAGGTGAACTTGGTTTCCCTATTAATTCTGAGATGACACCAGGTGCTTAGCACAAGATGGCGCCAGTGAGCTGTAGAAGAAGGTACTACAGACTTGACCACTGTGGCCTTTCTTCCCACACCTTCCCCTCAAACCTCATCTCCCCTGCTTCCAGCTTCCACTAAAGGCAGAAAATAATCCATGCTGTTATTGCTGGGAAAGGAAAGGATTAACGAAGGATGGTTCTTAAGTCAGCATTGGAAGCATTCTAAAGCAGGAATAGAGTTTGCTAAATTTCCTCCGGGGCCTCTGCCTCCCCCTGCTAGCTCCTTTTCCTGGGTGACTGCCCAGAAGGCCTTTGCCCTAGGGTTTCCAATCTCCTTCTCCTCTCCTGGGGAGCCCACGGCCTAGGCGGGAGGCGGTTAAGCCTTCTGGCTGCTCTGCAATAGGGCCATCTGTGTTTGATCAATCCAAGCGGAAAGGAGGGGGTGGGGCCCGTAAAGAGACTGTGAAAGCATTCCAGAGTAGTGAGAGAGCCCCGAGATCCTGCAAGAGAGAAGGCACCGCCCCCAGCCCGGCCTCCGAAGCTAACCCGCCGGCTTGAGTGGAAGAGGCCGTGTGCACACGACTACACACTTGGTCTACCCTGGCCCTACTCTCCCGCAGCCATGGGGCCCCGCACCCCGCTCCTTATCTTGTTCCTTTTGTCTTGGTCGGGACCCCTTCGAGGACAGCAGCACCACCTTGTGGAGTACATGGAACGCCGACTCGCTGCCTTAGAGGTAGGTGTCTCCTTTCTCTTCTGGCCCAGCCTGGAAGGATTCCACATCTCCTGTTGATTCAACCAGTTTGTCAGGGATATGGGGATGACAAATTAGGGCTCTTGTAAGAACCTCCAGAAAACTCCATCTTTTAATAAGAGGATCCTCAAAATCGCAAGTCCTCCTCTTTCCCCACATACAGAAAGCAATTCCAAAGCAAATAGACCTTTGTGTTTCACCCCTGGGATTAGATGGGATAAGGGAAGAGAGTGGAAATTGAGAGCTAGAATTATGGGAATGCATCTCAGGATGAGCTGGTGATTCTTTTAAAAGCTGGAAGTTCTCAGAGAATCTGCAACTTTCTGCCTTTTTAACAGCTTGGAGTCTGTAGCATCCTAATTCCCAAGAAGAGGATCGTATAATGGAGCAGAGGTCCCTTCTCACCCTCATGCACTTAGACTGCCCTAGAGGCTCAGAGAAGTCAGTGGCACTGCTCACAGCACGGCCGGAGGATGCAAAGTCGGGATGGGGGCCTAGATGGATCTTAGCTGAGCTCTTTGCGCATTTTAGCATCTTGAACATTTGGTTTTCTCTCTGTGGAGGTTGAAGGGGATGCTGATGCCTGGCTGAGTTTTGCTTTTTCCCATTCCTGACTCCCTGGTTGGGCCTCTCCCTGCCTGAGAGTTGTAACCCTTCGGCCTTCCTTCCTGCTGCCCCATCCCTTTAGGAACGGCTGGCCCAGTGCCAGGACCAGAGTAGTCGGCATGCTGCTGAGCTGCGGGATTTCAAGAACAAGATGCTGCCGCTGTTGGAGGTGGCCGAGAAGGAGCGGGAGGCACTCAGAACTGAGGCTGACACCATCTCTGGGAGAGTGGACCGTCTGGAGCGGGAGGTGGACTATCTGGAGACCCAGAACCCAGCCCTACCCTGTGTAGAGGTTGATGAGAAGGTGACTGGAGGCCCTGGGGCCAAAGGCAAGGGCAGAAGAAACGAGAAGTACGATATGGTGACAGGTAAGCAATCTGAAACAGACCCCTGTATTCTTCCTTGGTTCTTCCCCTTTTTTCTCCTTATCCCAGTCCATTTGGCTCTGTCTTCTAGAATCTGTTTTAGGGAAATCTCTGTACTATCAGGTTCATTAAGGAGAGTTTCTGGGGACCCAGGCCTCTGTGGTGCTCTTTGTCCCAATCCTCCATGAGAGTGGAGGCGTCCACTGGGCAAAGGCCCAACTGTTCTCCAAATAGCCCACCCTGGGGGGTTCCTGCAGTGAGCATCTAACTCTTGCCTGTTTTTCCTTGTCCTGTGCTTTTCTCCTTTCCCACCAGACTGTGGCTACACAATCTCTCAGGTGAGATCAATGAAGATCCTGAAGCGGTTTGGTGGCCCAGCTGGTCTGTGGACCAAGGATCCACTGGGGCCAGCAGAGAAGATCTACGTGTTAGATGGGACCCAGAATGACACAGCCTTTGTCTTCCCAAGGCTGCGTGACTTCACCCTTGCCATGGCTGCCCGGAAAGCTTCCCGAGTCCGGGTGCCCTTCCCCTGGGTAGGCACGGGCCAGCTGGTATATGGTGGCTTTCTTTACTATGCCCGGAGGCCCCCTGGAGGACCTGGAGGGGGCGGTGAGTTGGAGAACACTTTGCAGCTCATCAAATTCCACCTGGCAAACCGAACAGTGGTGGACAGTTCAGTATTCCCAGCAGAGGGTTTGATCCCCCCGTACGGGCTGACGGCAGACACGTACATAGACCTGGCGGCTGATGAGGAGGGCCTTTGGGCTGTCTATGCCACCCGGGAGGACGACAGGCACTTGTGTCTGGCCAAGTTAGACCCGCAGACACTGGACACAGAGCAGCAGTGGGACACACCATGTCCCAGAGAGAATGCTGAGGCTGCCTTTGTCATCTGTGGGACCCTATACGTTGTTTATAATACCCGCCCTGCCAGTCGGGCCCGCATCCAGTGCTCCTTTGATGCCAGTGGCACCCTGACCCCTGAAAGAGCAGCACTCCCTTATTTCCCCCGCCGATATGGTGCCCACGCCAGCCTCCGCTATAACCCCCGAGAGCGCCAGCTTTACGCCTGGGATGATGGCTACCAGATTGTCTATAAGCTGGAGATGAGGAAGAAAGAGGAAGAAGTTTGAGGGAGCTAGTCTTGTGTTTTGAATCTCTTTCACCTCCATACATTTATATCCCGACTAAATTTCCTGCTCGTCATTCTGGGCAAGTTGTGATTCACATCTCATATTTTCAGCCAATGGAAGCCAAATTCTCATTGCCCCTTCATTTCACATGGGACTCCAGATCTCGAGGAATCCTTTTAGAGCTAAAAGAGAGAAAGCCCTAAACGTTCACTCCTCTCTTGCCCCATGTCAGCAGATTTCAGGCCGATGAAAGATGAGCCAGTTCCAGAGCTCTGACCCTTATACATATGGAGGTGACCCCAGTGAACAGGCAACAGAATATTTCTTGCCTCAGTGCGAGTCAGGGGAGAGAGAGGGCTAGGAGGAGATGTTAGACTCTGCCCTCTCTCCCTTCTCCCTTCAGTGCCCTAGAGGATGGGACTCGTTCTGTACTGCAGCGTTTTGCATTAAAAGGAAAATCCACTGCTCCTTGCCTGTGTTTGTTTGGGGTAGCCCTCAGATCAGATTTCTCCCTGTGATCGTCCATCTTCTCCTCTGCCACATCCCCGCTCCTTAAGCCGCATTAGGGACTTGGCTGGGCTCCCTTGCCTAGCGAGAGGGGCTTCTCCAGTTTCAGACTTCACTGGGAGGTGCCTGGGGAGGCGGCAGAATACCAGGACTTCCAGAGGCTGGGGCAAAAGCCCCCGGTGCCCACCGTCCTCCACAGCAGCCCTCCCAGAACCACCAGCGGCACCACGCCTCCGGCTGCGAGACTGGGGCCCAGGGGCACAGCTTCCAATTCCAATTCTCCGAGGTTTTGATGTAGACAATGGGGTTTAGTCGAATGTGGAAACCAGAGCACTGAATGCGTGTGGGTTCTGTAAGAACGTTAAGCCTCACATCTGAAGTGGACTCTGCCCCCAGGACCGGAACCCCACTCCCATCTCCAGCATCAAGCTCATCACCAGGGCCAGGTTGCACAATCGCGCTTGGTCTGAACCGCTCTGATTTTCCTGCTGCCACGGCGTCTGCGGTTTGGGTGAGGAGGAGGGGCAGTGACCACGTCCCAGATGTTAGTCTTACCAGTTTCCCAACACATCCCTCCCGCCACCCTCCTCACCCCCACTTACCTACCCCAGTCCTGGAACCTGGCTGAAGTCTGTCCAGAAGTCCCGGAAACTTAACCCTTTCCTGCCTAGCACTCTGGCCTCTGGGCTGCAATTGCAGAAGGCCATCTGGGGAAGGGAGAAGGGAGAAAGGACAGGAGGAGACCCCGGTTTCGGACTCCAGTCTCTAGGCATCTGCTGAGCTCTGTACCAGGCCCCGCTCCAGCCTCATCCTCATGTCCAACTCTCCGGAGCAAGGCCATCTGATGGACAAGATCCACTGCTTAGACTGTGAAGTTGACCTCAAGCAGCACTGGGAGTCCTCCTGGTTATTTATCCCTTGTGGGGGGGAGGAGAAAGGGACCCGGTCTTCTCCCCCCACCCCTCCCCCACCCCCAGGGTAGGGTGGATCAGTCAGGACCCTGTGATCCTCCCTTTGTCTTCTTCCCTCCCCAGGCAGAGCTGCTCCTGACGTAGGTTGGCGAGGCAGGGGAAATGAAAGGCAGTGAAGCACCTCACAAAGACGCTATTGTGGGGAGCCTGGGCGGGCGGAGGCTCGCTCCCATTCAGTTCTCTTTAATATGGGGCTGGCAGCAGTAATCACCGCCTGTCAGCCCACAGAGGGGTCTGCCCACGGAACATCTGGCTCTAGCAGCGCGCGGTTCGCTGAGGAGGGCGTGGAGGAGGGAGGGAGTTCTCGGTGGGGGCCGGGCCCCGAGGAGGGGGTGTGTGGGCACGTGCATACATGGGGGGAGCTCGTCTCCTTAGTGTGATACCACTGTGTGAGAGGGTGAGGCCCCGTCTGTAGAGGCATCTTGATCCAGAAATGGCTTTTTGACGACCCTGGGGAGGGAATAGCTCGGAGACTCTGTGTGTAGATGACATCAGTGTGAGGAGTGAGTACCAACACCGGGTCCTTCCACCTCACAACGTGTGTGCCTGTCTTTGTGACATCTTTTTTTCCCTGGTTCCTCAATGAGGGAAGACGCAGCTTTTTTTTTTTTTTTTTTTCTTGCTTAAAGTTTCTTTGGAAAAGTTCACTCAGACTTTTCTGAAAGGGCAGAAATCTCTGGGGCCTTGTCACTTACTACTTTTTCCTTTTTGTTTTTCTTTTTTGGCTTGTGTACAATAGCTAGTGCTATTTTGGAAGCGTTTTAGACGGTGAGTGGAACTGTGTGGGCAGATCCAGTGAACTGTCCAAATTCATTAAGCTTAATTATCTGCTGCTCAAGGACAGAGCCTCCGTGGCTGAATCCTATCATCAAAAAGCAGCCTCACTGCTCCTTCTCAGACCCTCCATAACATGTCACTTGACAGAAACAGGTTATGACCTCTGGTTTGAGTTGACAGTGGGAAGACAGTGGGAAGCAGAGGCCCTATGGGGTAAAAAGGCGCTAAGAGTCCAAAGAGAAGTTCCACGTGTGTCCCCAACACCCGGCCCTAAGACAGTAAAAGCCAGGGATGGGGTTGTGGGAATAGCATCAAGAAGCAGGAAGGGCCGCTGCTGTGGGGACAGCTGTCTGCCAGATCTCTGGTCCAGGCACTGCCTCTCTATCACAAGGCAGGGTTGAGAGGACTCCCTTTACCCCTATTCTGCCCTCAGAACTCCCCACCCTAACTTCCCAGCTCTCCTCTTTGTTCTCAATATCCTTTCCTCCCTGGTGCTGGTCTTGGTGTCTGCCCATGAGAGAAACGAACGTGTTCACCTTGTCATTTTCATCAGGGAACCTGAGCCAGTGTTGTCAGAGCCCCAGATGGTGGCGGAGGGAGAGGGCAGAGATATATAAGGAATGAAGTTGTTGATTCAGCTGACAGTGCTTCCTCTGGAATCGGGCTCTGAGCTAAACAGGAAGCAGAGGCCTTTCCCTCTTCCTCCTCCTCCAGTCTCAGATTTTCTGGATTCCTTCTCATCCCTCTCCTTGTACAGGCGCCCTTCCCCGAGACGCCTGGAAGCATCCCCTTCTACTGCTCCACATTTCTCTACCTGCGTTAGGTCAAAACATGCCCATTTTGAGAGCTCTTGAAACTGTTCTGGTATTTCTCCCAGCCTGCAGGATTGGTCTCTTGAGCCTCTCTGTGGCTGCCTCGGCAATGTGGTCTCTGCTCCAGGAGGGCTGTTTTTGACCTTCAGCCAGAGGGCAGGGGCCGTCCTTCCGCCCTTCGCCCCGCTCTGCAGCTGCAGCCTCTCCTGATCCTCTGCCCCAGCAGCCTGGACGCGTCTTCCTTTGCTACCCCCGGCCACCAAGGCTGGTAAGCTTTCCTCTGCCTGCTTTTTAACTTCTGCTCTCACAATGCAGAGCTTAAAAGATTAAATCTTTATTTATGGATTTAATAACTCCACAGAAGAATTATAAATGTGGCAGACAGTGTATTACTTTAGAGGGCAGAATGAGAAGGTAAAAACGAAGACCTCTCAGCACCCTCTCTCCAGAACATGGGTCTGACGATATCTGGAGTTGGACACATCTCCCCAGAACACTCCAGCCTGACCTCTGGGGTCATGACCTCCAGCCTCCCCAGCTCCACCTTCTCTGAGAACGGACACCCTTCCTTCCCATCCATAGCCATGTGGCCCAATGGGAACAAATCAGATTCTCTCTCCCGGGGATTTAGAATTGCAGATCAGAGATGTTAGGTCTGAGAGAGTGTCTGGAAGCATCTTTTGCCCTGCTACGGAGAGACAGTGAGAGCCAGACTGCAGAGGGAAAAGGATAAGGAGACACCAGACAGAAGCAGAGACAGGAGAGGAGTGAGGGGTGACTGATCAGGGCCAGTGTGCATGTCTGATCTCAAACCAGCTCTCCTGTGGTCCCAGTACATTGCTAGCCCTTGGGTTCTACAAAATGCCTGAATCCTTAAACTAAATACTCCCTTTTCTTGTTTGTTCGTGTTTATTTTTTTGCTCAAGTTAATATGAGTAGGTTTCTGTTTCCTACAACCCAGATCCAACTCCTCATCTACACCTTACCTTCCCACCAAAAAAATCACCCCATCCGCTGGATGGCCGGGCACATGGCCTTCAGCCTTTAGAGTGTTTCTCCCTGCCCATGACCTAGAGGACTCACTAGAGTGATGAAGAATCTGTGCAGGCCTGTCCTGAATCATTGTACCACGGCTCGCCACGCCACTCATCCTCCGCGACACCCCACAGACCGCAGCTCACTTACCCTCTCCTGTTCTGGCGTCTCATGGTGTGGCGTTTCTTTCTCCATTGTAGCTTGTAGCACAGTGTTCTCTGAGGCAACCTGACATAACTTTAGGGTCCGGCAAGCTTGGAGTCAGAGCTCCTGGGGTGAGAGTCTGCCTCTGCTACTCACTGCTCTGATACCTTGAGCAAGTTATTTAATACCTTATCTATAAGGTAATAATATCTGCCCAACAGGATTGTTGCTGTGAGGATCAGAGATGGTATATGCCAGCTCTTTGGCAGTGCAGACAATCAGAGTGTAGTTCTCAAGCCCCACTTCCTTTGGGACGCTTTTCTGGCTGTTCTCAATCCCACCTGGCAGGGTCAGGGGCCTTTCCTCTGGGCCCTGACTTACCCTGTGTGCATCCCAGTTGGAGCCGATACCACAGTGTGTTGTGTCTTGCTCATCTTTGTGTCCCCAGAGCCTAACCCAGAGCCTGGCTCAGAGACAGGACTCAGTAAATACTTGTATCGTGCTCCCCCAGGAGACTGTGAACCCTTGGAACTCTGGGCAGATTTGTCTCCTAACTCAGGGCCTAACTCAGACCAGCAAGCAGTAAATGTTCTTGGTGGCATTTTTCAATTCAGCTGGACAAAGACAAGCTACAGATAAAAACAGAAAGCAGGGCTACCCTGGCACAGTGGTTGAGTCTGCCTGCCGATGCAGGGGACACGGGTTCGAGCCCTGGTCTGGGAGGATCCCACATGCCGCGGAGCAACTGGGCCCGTGAGCCACAACTACTGAGCCTGCACATCTGGAGTCTGTGCTCCGCAGCAAGAGAGGCCGCAACAGTGAGAGCTCCGCGCACTGCAATGAAGAGTGGCCCCCGCTTGCCACAACTAGAGAAAGCCCTCGCACAGAAATGAAGACCCAAACAGCCAAAAAAATTAATGAATTAATTAAAAAAATAATAAAAACAGAAAGCAGTCTCTCTTCAACTGCAGAATGTGTTGGCCTTCCCACAGTGGCGATTTCTAGCTCCTACATCTAAGGGGAACGTCTCAAAGTAGGCCAGCACAGCTAAGCCCTGTGGCCACGGGGGAGGAAGGCAATAAAACTACGGAAGGAAGGCAGTGGGAAGACCTTTGTTGTTCAGCATCTGGTTCACAGCAGGGGTTGTGGAGTAGTTAAGTCTGTTCCCACCCTGGCCCTGCCACTTGCTACCAAGTTACTTCTCTGTGACCCTCGGTTTCTTCATCTATGTATGATGTAGAGAATACCAATTCCACAGATTGCTGTGAGAATTAAGCGAGGTAATCCCTGTAAAGCAGTAAACCGGTGTCTGGCACATAGTAGGTGCTCAGTAAGTATTGTCTTGTTATCAATATCTTCTTGATTGCAGGAGTCTTTTCAGATTAAGAAATGCTCATGCTTTTTATCTCCTCGGATCCTTTCAACAATTCTGTGAGACAGGCAATTCTCAGGAACCCGAGGATTATAAGAGATTTAATGATTCGTCTAAGGTTGCAGAGCTAATAAAGGTAGTAGGGCCAGAACCTAGTCTTGGAGGCTGTGTGGAGGAGCGGGGAGAACTGGAGCTCTGAACACAAGCTGAGTTCAAATGGTTGCTCAGCCGCTCGCTGGCCAGGTAATCCTGGGCAAACCAATCCTCTGAGAGTCTGAGCATCAAAGACTTGTTGTGAGGGATGGGTGGACTAGTGTGTGTAAAATATCTAGCAGAGCATCCAGAACAATAAAGTTGCTCACGACATGCTCATTCCCAGGACTGTGACTTGCTGTCTCATATTGGACAGTATGCTGCTGATTCTCTCTGTCTGGTGATCAACCCTCTGTCTTGATCCAGTGGCTCTCTGGCAGCCTTCTCTCTCCACTTGCACATTGTCTACAAGAAGGCAGGACACGTGTTTCCCACCGTAATCTGTACATTATCAGTAACAGCGGGGTTGACAGGTGTCCTGTGCCAGGGGTGAGGGAAGAAAGCAGGCTGTGTGGGAACATCCCCACCTCTTCTCTGTGCCTGTACCAACTCCACCAGCAGTGCTGTGTGTGTTTGGTTTTCTTTCTTTTCTTTTCTTTTCTTTTAAATATAGTGCTCCCAAGCTGCCTTTTTCCTTCTACCACGTTTTCTCTCTCAGAGATATTCTAGTTGTTCAGTGTGTGTCCCTAGTAGCCATTACTATTGACTTTTCGGATTTATCTTGCTGTTGATCTTGCTGTTGACTTTGCCAGATCCTTCGATGCCGTTTTGGTTGCACTTTGTCTTACAGATATTTATTAGTGTCCAGTTGCACATGATTTTTGTTTTGTGGCTGCTGAATATTGTATTCCAGGCCTGTAAATTCAGGCAGCTGTCAAATGCATGAGCTGTTCTCCGTCTACTCTGCTTGCCCTTTTGGAGGAAGGAAGACAGTGTGGAGAGAGCACAGGGGTGGGAGGAAGAAGATCTTTCTATTTCAGTGTGACTGGTTCATGTGGCTGAGTGTCCTGGCTTTGCTCCTCATTAACTGTGTGACCTTGAGTCAGATGCTAACCTCTCTGAGTCTCAGCGCTCACTTGCAAAATAGGATTATGTTACCTGGATTACCATCTCGTAGGACTGTGGAAGTTCAAGTCGTAATGCATAAAGCTTTTAGGACCTCCAGGAAGGAATCTTAGGAATCACTGAGTTTAGCTCCCTCATTTCACAATTGAAGAAATTGAAGTCCAGAGAGCCTTTTGAGGGCAGGGACCATGCCTTATTCATCTCTCTATCCTGGGGATACAGACAGAGTTAGGCGCAACCTGGGTGTCCAACAAATATTTTGTAAACGAGCTGAGCAATCAGCTCGCAGGGACATGTCTATGATTTAACCTCTCGATGACTCAGGGTTATCAACATCAATTACTGTGCTGTGCCTCTGTGCCCTGACGCCTTCAGAGCCAATTATGCTGTGCAGGATGTGGCTATGATGCTTTTCTTCTTTGTGTGTCTCGTCTCTCCTCCCGCACTGTCACCTGTCAGTTTACCTTGTAGCCTTTGGATCCATTCTGAGAAATCTCCCTCACTGTTTCTAATTGACTGTCCACTCAGGCTGGGACAGAACAAGAGTGAAAGGGCTTTGAAAGACGTAAAGTTGGCACACAGGCCAGGTACCTTTACTGGCAGCACGAAGAGTGTGGCAGAGTATTCCGCAGACTAGAAGCATAGCCTGTTTTAACCTGGAAGAGGCCTTAATGTCATCTGGTCTAGGACCCTCAAGTCATGCAAGTGTTTTCTAACTCACCGTACACTTCCAGAGCCTTCTAGCATGGTGTGATCGGTTTACTCAGTGACTTGTGAAGCAGCTGCATGTTTTATGCTGGCAGTGACTGAGGATTCAATGGTTTCTACCCCCTGGAATCTCTACCCAATGACCTGGATTCTTGAGCATTTTTCCCTCCCAGCAGAGGGGAGGTAAACACACAGATGTGGATTTCTCCTCTCATGCCTGATTATGACCTAGAAATTCCCTTCTCTTCCTCTCTCTGTCCTTTCCAGCCCTCCTTAGTCCTGATGGAGGTGAAATACTTTTTACCGTTGTATACTGTTTAGATATCTAGGGGAATCTTTAAAGACGTAAACTAGAAACACTAGCTTAATAATTAAGTAAATAAGGGGAGACATCGGGGAAATGTTTCTTTTATCAGTGGATTTTTTTTTTTTTTGGCCGCACCGCGTGGCTTGCAGAATCTTAGTTCCCGATCAGCGATTGAACTTGGACCCACAGCAGTGAAAGCGCAGAGTCCTAACCCCTGGACTGCCAGGAAAGTCCCTATCACTGGATTTTAAGTTGAGGTAGGAGTAATCTCATTTAAACAGACTTCAGTATTCATCTGAAAGCCTGTAAATTGCAGACAAATTATCAGGCACAAAGTGGGATTTTATGTTCTGTGAGTTTTTAATGAGGGCAAGGGAGGCAGCTCAACACTTACTGATTCATGGTCTGGGAAAGATCAGCCTGGCTTACCCTCTCCCTGAGGACAAGGCAGTGGCAGGGCACAGAGCAGACATCTGAGGTTCAAGATGTAGTTCAGCTCTTTTCTGCCTGTGTGATCTCAGTTTCCTCATCTGTAAGAGAACACCAATATTCATATCTTCCTCACAGGGGCAGTGTGATGACTGAAATGAGATCATGCATGTGAAAGTTTTTGTAAATCATACAGCCACACAAGTGCTCACTGCTCAGATTACTCAGTTAAGAGTCAACGTAGAGTGTCTTGTGTATGTGCTGGGTTTCAGGCAGCCAAGGAATGGGACAGGCTGAGGAGCCCGTCCAGCAAGAAGGAGCAAAGGGTTGCTGCACAAATGAAAAGTCATCATTAGGAAAGTTGATTATTACAAACAAAAGGAACTTGTAGGTGTATCAGACTCAAAAAGGGGGATAGGACGCCTATGGAACCTGGACCCTGTTATGGAATTGAATCGCTGTGAGTGGTCATCAGCAGGCAGAAAATGCAAAGTCAGAGACGGTGTTCAGACTGCAAAGTCAGAACACCATGACTGTGTAGAATGAGACCCAATGCCTAGTTATAGAGCAGGAAGCAAATCTGGGGGTGAGATGCACATCCGCGTCTGGGAAGGTCACTGAGGGATGTTGAAGTCTGAATGGAGCCCGTGTGAGAGGCAGCATCAGTGGGGACCCTTCAGTGTCAAAGCCACTTGGACAGACAATTGATTAATGAAAAATGTAATGGATATTGGTGAAGTATTTACTATGTGCTAAGTGCTTCCTCACAACAGTGAATAAGACAGTCATGGACATATCTTCACAGCTCCTGGACTGGTGGTTAAAAAGATGAATCAATAGGAACCACACTGCAGTGCGGTAGGGCTTGTGCTATAGGAGGACCTTCTACCCAAGCCTTTCCTGCAGTGGGGGATGGTCAACTTCTGGAGGGTCCTCAGCCTGGCTGGAGGGACACCCATCAGGACCGCTCTGCACACCATTGCCACTGCTGTCATCATCACTCAGCTGGACCACTGCAGGAGGATCCCAACTGACCTCCTTGCCCCAGGGTCTCTCCTGGCTCCAGCACCCATGTCATTATGTCTCACTCTATGTCATTGTTTGTTAATGGACCCATCTCCCCAGACTAGACTGTGACACTCTCCCTTTCTGGGGGGATTCAGAGAACAGAGAACGGAGACAGTGACTTCCTCTTTATAGCTTTGGTACCTACTTCTTGGGTTCAGTGGATGTTTGAGGAGAACAGGGAGAGGAAAAGTCAGGAAGGCACAAAGGAGGAAGGAGGGTCCAGGACTGTCCTCTCCTTCCAAGCTCGTTCTCCATGAGCTTGAGAGGTGAGTGCCCCGGACACTGGGAGTTTGCACAGGTGTAAGCTCTCCCTGAAGCAGCAGCTTCCCTCGTGGGACGGCCAGCAGCCAGAACCCAGGCCAGTTCTCCTTTTTTTTTTGCAGTTTTCTTTGCAAGTCTCCTGGGAACAGGACCTTGTTGCCAGCTTTGTGTGCCCTGGAGCAAGTCTCACTGGATTCTCCCTCGAATTCACCTTTGCCTTGGGCTGCAGCCTCTGCAGGGCACTCACCTCCGGGCCCTGCCACCTACAGAAATAATAAACGGCAGCACTGTTTACGGAGCCTTTGGCACTCACCCTACACGGCACAAATGCAGTGGTTTCAGCCTTCAAAACAATGATTCCAACGCATTTAACGAGAGCCAGGCTTTGTGCTGGGGGCTGAGAAGACATGGTAATGACTTCTGTGCCTCAGAAACTGACTGCTTAGTTGGGGTGGGGCAGTGGGAGGCGGCCAAGGGTAAGGTGATAAGACAGGTATACGTTTCTCTTTGCTACCCACTGCCTGAGGAGTTTAGGATAAGTGCCTTAAGAGAGGGGTGCCTCATGAGAATTCCAAGGAGGAAGCGGTCATACTCCAAGGAGGGGGCTTTGAAGAGACGCCATCAAGTGGTAGCATTTGAGGTGGCCTCAGAGGAAGGGCTGGACGGAGAGGGCGCTCCAGGAGGGGGACTGGCAGGGCCCCAGGGGTGGAGATGGTCAGGTACAAGTGCATTCAGGAAAGAGCTACTAGGTTAGTTTCATGAGAATATAAATTGCCTCTAAGGGTGCACAGGGAAATAAAAGTTAAAAGACCCCAATCAAGCCATATTGCTGAGGGAGCTCTTTTGAGTCGAGGTAAACTTGTTGAAGCTGTGCAAGTAATGGCTAACATTTATTGAGCTAACAGTACAACAACCCTGCAGATTAGGACCGATGTCTCCATTTTACAGATGAGGAAACTGAGGTTGAAATACACAATTTGTCCAAGGTCACACACCTAGAAAGCGGTAGAGCCAGAACTTGTACCAAAGTCTGTCTGGCTCTTGTACCAAAGGTCATGCCCTCGACCTTTGTCACTGAGGTGATGGCATGAAAGTGGATGAGCCTGACAAGGGAGACAGCACAGATGGAAAATATCTGAGGTTCAAGGCGGCATCACCGCATACTCAGGGGCTGGGAGAATGAAGAGAAGCCAGTGTAGGAGAGAGACTGAGTAGAACTAGGAAAAGTCCTCATCTCTAAATCCGAGAGAGGAGGATGGACCAAGAAGGAGGGGGCAGGCAGGACCCTCAAACATGCAGAGAGGTCGGGAAGACGAGGGAAAGAGCTGGAGTGGGGCTGGGAGGCTTTCGCCGTGGAGCACAAGTCAGCGAGGGGAGGGGAGGTCATGAAACAAGGCTGCTCACTGAAGAATTTGCGTGCTCAACAGGCAGCCGGGGTGGGCAGGAGGCAGGAGGGAGAAAGAGAAGCAGGGTGAAGGGAAGGCTTTTCTTTTTTCAGTGTATTTTTAGTTATGAAATATTTTGAATGTACAGAAAATAATATAATTGGCAACCATGAACCACCGCTCAGACTTAAAACGTTAACATTTTTGATGCTTGCTGTAGATCTTTCTTTCTTTCTTTAAAAAAAAAAAAAAGGACATATAAGCTTACAGATTTGGCTAACCCTCCCCTTTCCCATCCTCACTGGCCCCTTTCCCTCCTCACAGGTAATTACCATCCTTCAGTTAGTATCATCCCCTTGTGTTTAAAACAACATGTTTATTGCACATACCTGTACCAATGCAGCTTGTAGAATTCTTTTGTATGTGTTAAAATTCACCTAAAAGGTATCTCCTATAAATACATGTATGCAATCTTTTTAAACCCCAGCATTATTTTGGAGACTGCCCAGGATGATCATAGAGCTCTGGTTCCTTCATTTTAACTACCGCTATATTCATAAGTCATGACCCTCCCCTCCTGAGGGTTGTTTCCACTTCTCACTCTTACACACAGCGTGGGGCATCCTTGCTCAGGCCTCCCTGTGCCCACGCGGGAGGGTCCTCGATAGACCCCGGAAGTGGGGCAAGCTGTGCATCACGGTACGTCTGTCTTCAGTTTCACCGGGCGCTAGGACTCCTCAAAGCGAGGAGTGTGTGTGGTGTGGCTGCTCTATTCCTGATTATCCTCAGTGTTTGTTTCCAGAAAGGGAAAGACAGGTGTCTGGGCAGAGGCTGACGGTGTGATGGAGAGAGATAACCAGCCTATTTAGGATGAGGACAGACGTGTGGGGAGGAGAAGGGACAGGGCTTCTCGGAGAGGAGCAAGGAGACGAGATACCAAGTGACATGGAGAGCATTGGCTTTAGAAAGGATCCCTGTCTTGTTGGGAAGGTGAGGGTGATGGGCTGGGAAGTAGCTCTGACTTTGAGAAGGAAGAAGAGGGGAATAGCCAGCGCTACAGGGAATTTGGCATGAAGGCAGTGAGAGATGGTGGAGATATATGGCTGGGAAGTGAGGGCCAGCTGAAACTGCCGGGGTCCACAGCGAGTCACCTCACGGCCAGCATCCCCTATCCTCCTCCTTCTGGACGATGTTTGTCCACTGCTAACAGCTAATAGCTCCTCACTTTTTTGATCCCTTACCATGCTTTAAGTCTATCATGCAATTAATTAATAGGAAGACAGGCATCTTCCTATTTCACAACCATCTTTAATTGAATGATAGGCTTAAAGCAAAAAGACTTCGGGGTTTTGGTTGATATAAGGTTTATGTTAGTAGGTGCTGTGTGTGTGGTATGGCTGCCCCCAAAGATGATATTCCTTAGGCCAAATGAATAGAAGCACAGCGTTAGCAGGAGAGGAGGGGAAACAGTCTGGCCGCTCTGCTGTGGTCAGGTCTGAGAAGCAATGTTCTTTTCTGTCCTAGGTGAAGAGGATAGTTAGAGCTGCTTCTATTGGTTAGGCACCTACTGTGTGCTAGCCTCCTGTGAGATGCTTTGCATGCATTCTTTTTTAATCCCAACCACAATCCTGAAAAGTTGATGTTATTATCTCCATTTTACAAGCAAAAAAATTGAGCCTCCTGTCACAGGCCAAGATCACTGGGAACTGGTGTAGTTAACACCCACTGAAAAGAAGACCTATGGGAAGTAAGAACACTCTCTTCAAATATCAGAAAGGTCATCATAATAGTTGTTTTATCTGGCCCAAAAATATAGAACAAGGCTCTCAACAGAGGTGAGGTAAGTTACACAAAGAGAGGGAGTTCCACTTAACAAAGGGAAGAACAGTCAGCCCTGTGCCAGAATGTTTTGCGTTACCTGTGGTGGTAGTGAGCTCCCTGTTTCTGGAGGTGTTCAAGCAAAGTCTGGATGAATGTTGGGTGGGGTTTTATGGAGGATGCAAGTGTTAGAGGAGTGGAATAGATGCTCCTCATAATATTTTCCAACATTCAGATTTTGTTCCAGTTTTCAGCAAGATAAAAAGAAGAAAAGTTATGAGGGAAGAGGTTCAAAGGCCTTGGAATGGCTGGCCATGGGTCAAAGCTCCACGTGCCATATTTTAGAAAATGAGAGGGGTTCTTCTGGCCACTGGGGCAAGGGGTAGAACTGGAGCCCTGCCCCACCCACCTCTGACCTGGTGAAGTCTCCTGGAGAAGTTAGAGGAAGAAGTTAGTGTGTGCTTTTCTGCCTGAGCAGCTCCCCATCCATTTTTCACAAGCTCTGTCTCAGGCAGGTGTCTGGCTATGGTTTGAATCTGATTTGTTTGCATTTCTGCAGCAGGCGGCTGCTGCAACTGACTGCAGAGGGAGAGATTTGCTTTGCACGTAATTTAATTCAATGAGTTTGCCTGCCGCCCCGCCCCCTCCACCCCGCCCCAGAAGGGGAATCAACACGCTTTCTTCCAACCTTGCCTTCGCTTGGTCATTAGCAGGGATGCGGCTCTGTGCACCTCGTTAGATTCATGGGATCACAACTCAGGGGTGATTTACTGTAACTCCTGATATTAAAAATCGCTGAGTGAGACATGTGGGATGAATAATGCTCTGTAGTGAATCTGTTAATGAATTTCCTCTCTGCTCTCAAAATAAAGGGATTGGGGAAAAAAAGAGGGGGGCGGACTGGGACCAGAAAAAGACCATGAAACTGTGCAAATAGGGGTTCTTGATGATTCTGGAGAGAAAACAATCAGAAATTGCTGTTTTAAAAATTTCCACTTTCTATTCTCAGTAGGGACTGTCATTAATTTCAGGGTAGAAGACGGCTTGGCATCTTTCTGGTATGCTTTTTTTTTATGAATTTATTTATTTATGTTTTATTTTTGACTGCGTTGGGTCTTCGTTGCTGTGCGGGTCTTTCTCTAGTTGAGGCGAGCGGGGGCTGCTCTCCGTTGCGGTGCACAGGCTTCTCGTTGCGGTGGCTTCTCACTGTGTTGGCTTCTCTTGTTGCGGAGCACAGGCACTAGGTGCGCTGGCTTCCGTAGTTGTGCATGTGGGCTCAGTAGTTGTGGTACACAGGCTCAGTAGTTGTGGCTCACGGACTTTAGAGCGCAGGCTCAGTAGTTGTGGTGCATGCTCTTAGTTGCTCTGTGGCATGTGGAATCTTCCCAGACCAGGGCTTGAACCTGTGTCCCCTGCATTGGCAGGCAGATTCTTAACCACTGCACCACCAGGGAAGTCCCTCTGGTATCCTTAAAATGGAATAAATAAGCAGTTACCTGCAAAAAAAAGAAAAAAAAGAGATTATGATCCAGGGTTCAAGTCATCTTTGCTGGCTTCTGATTTGCATGTATGTGATGAAGTATGCCACTGTTCCAGAGGTTGATTGCTGAGAAGCTGGACTCATGAAGAATGAAATCTGTTTAGCAACAGGTGAGGAAGTAGTGGGACCTCCTGGCAACTCATCCTGGCTTGCTGCCCACCTGCAAGCCCTCACCGGCTGGGCCATTGTGTCCTGCTCCAGGCTAGTGACCGGGGCCAGTTTCCTGGGCGTGTGACCCCTGAAGTCACACAGGACCCCATGTTTGGTTTATTGCTCTGCTATTGCTGTCTTGAAATTCTTAATTTTGAAAAAGGAGCCCCCTCACTTTCATTTTGTACGGAGCCTTACAAATTATGTAGACAGACCAACCGACCGGTAATTCTTTCATTGATCCATCACCTGCCCTGTGTCTTCTGCCCTTTCCAACTCTGGCTTTTCTCAGAGGAAAAAACGATAAGATGTTTGCTCTACAAATATGTGTATTAGGTAAAACTATGTGTCTGTGTTTTAGAAAGATGGACAATTTATTGCTTTTTACACCTGATTAAAATATAATACATGTTAATTGTGGAGAAATTGAGAAGTACAAAGAAGAAAAAGAAATTATCCATATACCTACCACACGACAACATAGCTTTCCAGTCCTCTCTTGTACATATTTTTGTTTTCCTCTATCTTTATATCATTGACAATATGTGGAACTAATGTTTTGGAAAATGCTTTTAAAAAATTCCCAACATAGCAGGGGTTTTCCCCATATTTTTTCCCCCAGATTTTATGGTACTCTAGTGTACAAGGATACTGTCATTTACTCAGTCCCTTACTGTTGAGTCATTTCATGTTTATTATAAATAACACTCCAAAGAGAACACACAGATATAAACAAAACAAAACAGATCATTTTCTTGGGACAGTTCCTAGAAATCAGACTCAGACCTCTGGCACACATCACAAACAGGCCTCCGGAAAACTGTTCCAATTTCCAGTGGGGAAGGGAGGAGGGAGGGGGTTAAAGGAGGGGTAGAAGAAAATAGAACACAAGGGAGCTCTGCTTGGGCCTTTGGGCTCTGGGCCAACAGCGGAGTTTCTCTTTCAGGTTCAGATCGTGGTCTACACTACAGTGATTTGGAACAGAGCTAGTTTTCCACTAATCCAGAACATTTCCAGCGTTCTGATCCTGGTATTTCCTGCCTCTGCCAGTGCTGTCACCGGTGATCTGACAGCCGGCGGAAGGAGGGCTCCCAGGAGCTGTGTCACATTCAGTTGCTGTAGGACAAGGGCACTGTCTGCCCCTGCAGAGTTGCTACTGGGGACGTTTTAGGGAGCCAGGCTTGGCTTCACATCTGTACTCCTTCCAAAGTCTCCTGAGCGGGAGGAAAAAAGCATTCCAAACTTGATAGCCTCTTCTGATTGAGAAATAGGAGCCTGGAGAGGCCGCTGCCCTCTGCAGATCCATTCCGAATGTAAAATGATCTCTGTTTGCATTTGCAGAATGAGTCTGCCAGTCGCTGTCTTGATCATTTAGACTTTTATTTAGGTTTGGGGGAGGGGGAATGGTGCGTGGTTGGTCTGTTTACTACAGAGGCCGAAACCTGTCTGACTGTGTGGGAGAAGCTGCCATATGTTGCTGGTGGGGAGGGAGCTCTCGAGATCTCTTTGAAATGCAAGTTGCGAATCTCTGGATGTTTCCACGCTGGGTCTGTGGCCAGGGTAAGTCTCAGAAATTGGCTTCTGCTAGGGGAGAGGGGAGGTGAGGAGTGTGTTCTGGGCAGCGTGGGGTTGAGAAGTGCCTGTAGAGACCAGCAGTGCAGCAGACCCCAAAGGCTCCTCGGCCCCTGCCCAGTCTGGGGCCAGGAAGGAGTGGGGACGGGGGTCTGGCTTTCTATTTAGTTGCCATGGTTCTTCTTGGCTGGGATGACCCTCTCTTGACTAGGTGATTTTTCCCATCTGCTGCAGATAAAAGATTTCTGAGTTAAATCATTTTCCCTGGACTTCTTTCTGCCTCTGTCCACAGTTCATCTCCACTCAGTCTTCTGCAAGGTGCTGCTGGCTCCAGGGCTCTGGTGGGAGGTCACTCACTCCCACTGGCCAGCTCCACAGCCGGCTAGAGTCGCCAAGGACAAACCACTGGCCTTCTGGCTCCTCCTCCCTAGTCTCCCCACTCCCCCCACGGGAAGAACAAAGGGCTCCCAGCTCTGCAGACCAACACGATGAACGCCTTCTGGAGGGAAACTGCTCCTCAGGCCTCTGCCTTTGGTTCTGCCCCAAGGCCACTTAGTAAACAAAGGCTCCTCCCTTTGAGTCTGTGGACACAGTCTGAGCTTCTGCAAGTTCTCCAATTGCTTGAATTTTGACTTTTCAATCATATGGTAAGCTTTACAAAAGTCCTGACACCATTTATAAAAATACAACTTATTTTTAAGTCGATGTCTTTGCACATGTGTTCTAAGGGATCTTAGGAAAATTTTCTCCTTTAAAAGGGCCATAATTCAAAAAGAGTCATGTACCAAAATGTTCATTGCAGCTCTATTTACAATAGCCAGGACATGGAAGCAACCTAAGTGTCCATCAACAGATGAATGGATAAAGAAGATGTGGCACATATATACAATGGAATATTACTCAGCCATAAAAAGAAACGAAATTGAGCTATTTGTAATGAGGTGGATAGACCTAGAGTCTGTCATACAGAGTGAAGTAAGTCAGAAAGAGAAAGACAAATACCATACGCTAACACATATATATGGAATTTAAGGGGAAAAAAATGTCATGAAGAATCTAGGGGTAAGACAGGAATAAAGACACAGACCTACTACAGAACAGACTTGAGGATATGGGGAGGGGGAAGGGTGAGCTGTGACAAAGCGAGAGAGAGGCATGGACATATATACACTACCAAACGTAAGGTAGATAGCTAGTGGGAAGCAGCCGCATAGCACAGGGAGATCAGCTATGTGCTTTGTGACTGCCTGAAGGGGTGGGATAGGGAGGGTGGGAGGGAGGGAGAGGGAAGAGATATGGGAACATATGTATATGTATAACTGATTCACTTTGTTATAAAGCAGAAACTAACACACCATTGTAAAGCAATTATACCCCAATAAAGACGTTAAAAAAATAAAGGACAGAACTTCACACAAACTTGAGAAATTCTGCACAGGGCCGCTAATGATCACAGCTGCCTTTGTTGAGCCCTTGATCAGGGGCAAGCCCTGTGCTCATTTAACTCCTTCAATAACGCTACAAAACAGGCATCCCCATCCTCATCCCCATTTCCCAAAAAAGGAGAAAAAAGCTTAGAGGTAAAATGGCTGGACAAGGCCACACAGGCCTGGAAGCCAAGAATCAAATGCCAGTCGGATCCCAAAGCCTGTGCTCTTAATTCTATTAGAATCTCCCTGTGAGAGGCATCATTCTAGGTAGTGTGGGGATGAGGGTGGAAAGTTTAATTAATTAAACAAAAATTAATTCCAATGTTCCTGAACAGTTAGTTTATATCCCCGGAGGGGCTATAACAGCTGTACACACATAACTAATGAAGGTTGGATTGTGATAACAGCTAAAAATTAAATGCAAGAAACTGCTGAAGAGCAGAGGAAAGATTAATTCTAGCTTAATGGGTTGGGATTGAAGAGGGCAGGAAAGAGATCACTCATTTTAAAACTAAAATTTAATTGAGCCGCTACTACATGCAAGGAATTGTACCAAGAACTAGAGACACTGAGTTGAAAAAGACAGTCTAGTCTTCAGAGCATCTCTAGGGCAGACAGATGAATGAACAATGAGAAAGCAATGGAGCAGCATTATTGTAGAGATACACACAAGAGGGGAACCTCCTGGCCCCTCCCAACCCCGAGGCTGGTTAGGGAAGCACTTGGTGGGTAGAGAGGGAAGGGAAAGGGGTTGAACACTTCAAGTAGAGGGAGCAGCTGGAAAAAATACAGGGTGAGAGGCTGGGTCCACACAGGGAATTCGAATAGGTTTCACATTGTTGAGGGCAGAGCATTCTCCTTGGGCAGCGGTGAGTCACAAAGTTTTAAATTTCCTCAATGAGGAAATTGACATTTTCTGGCAACAAGGGGGACCTGTTGAAGGTGTTAAGAATGGGAGTGATGAGAGACCTTCAAGATGGCAGAGGAGTAAGACGTGGAGGTCGGATCCCAGGGAGAGGACTGAGATTGGCTGCATGAACACAGCCTGAAGGGGGCTAGTGCACCACAGGTAGCCGAGAGGGAGTCCGGGAAAAAGTCTCGACCTGCCTAAGAGGCAAGAGACCATTGTTTCGGGGTGCGTGAGGAGAGGGGATTCCTTCCCTGTCTGCCACAGAAGGCAGAGCACCGCCTAAATGAGCTCCAGAGACGGGCGTGAGCTGCGGCTATCAGCTCGGACCCCAGAGACGGGCATGAAACGCTAAGGCTGCTGCTGCCGCCACCAAGAAGCCTGTGTGCGAGCACAGGTCACTATCCACACACCCCCTCCCAGGAGCCTGTGCAGCCCGCCACTGCCAGGGTCCCGTGATCCAGGGACAACTTCCCCGGGAGAGCGCACGGCGCCCCTCAGGCTGTTGCAACATCACACCGGCCTCTGCTGCCACAGGCTCACCCTGCATTCCAATTATAACTACCGTATCCTTCCCCCCCCACCCCCGCCACCCCCTCTGCCTGAGTGAGCCAGAGCCTCCTAATCAGCTGCTGCTTTAAGCCCATCCTGTCTGGGCGGGAAGAGATGCCTGAGGGTGACATACACCCAGAGGCGGGGCCAAATCCAAAGCTGAACCCCAGGAGCTGTGTGAACAAAGAAGAGAAAGGGAAATCTCTCCCAGCAGCTTCAGAAGCAGCGGATTAAATCTCCACAATCAACTTGATGTACCCTGCATCTGTGGAATACCTTAATAGACAACGAATCATCCCAAATTGAGGCGGTGGACTTTGGGAGCAACTGTAGACTTGGGGTTTTTACCGCTTGTTATCATTGGTGGACTTGTTTATTGGTTTGGTTGCTCTCTCCGTTTATTATTATTTCATTTTATTTTAATAATTTAATTTACTTATTATTATTATTTTTTTTCTTTCTTTTTTTCCCTCCCTTTTCTTCTGAGCCGTGTGGCTGACAGGGTCTTGGTGCTCTGGCCTGGTGTCAGGCCTGAGCCTCTGAGGTGGGAGAGCTGAGTTCAGGACATTGGACCACCAGAGACTTCCTGGCCCCATGTAATATCAATTGGCAAGAGCTCTCCCAGAGATCTCCATCTCAATGATAAGACCCAGCTCCACCCAACGGCCAGCAAGCTCCAGTGCTGGACGGCCCATGCCAAACAACTAGTAAGACAAGAACACAACCCCACCCATTAGCAGAGAGGCTGCCTAAAATCATAATAAGGTCACAGAAACCCCAAAACACACCACCAGATGTGGCCCTGCCCACCAGAAAGACAAGATCCAGTCCCACCCAACAGAACACAGGCACCAGTCCCATCCACCAGGAAGCCTACAAAAGCCACTGAACCAACCTCACCCACTGGGGGCAGACACCAAAAACAACGGGAACTACAAACCTGCAGCCTGTAAAAAGGAGACCTCAAACACAGTAAGTTAAACAAAATGACAAGACAGAGAAATACGCAACAGATGAAGGAGCAAGGTAAAAATCCACCAGTCCAAACAAATGAAGAGGAAATAGGCAGTGTACCTGAAAAAGAGTTCAGAATAATGATAGTAAAGATGATCCAAAATCTTGGACATATAATAGAGAAATTACAAGAAATGTTTAACAAGGGCCTAGAAGAACTAAAGAGCAAACAAACAATGACGTTCAACACGATAAATGAAATTAAAAATTCACTTGAAGGAATCAATAGCAGAATAACTGAAGACCTGGAAGATAAAAGAGTAGAAATAACTACCACAGAGCAGAATAAAGAAAAAAAATGAAAAGAATTGAAGACAATCTCAGAGACCCCTAGGACAACATTAAACGCATGAACATTCGAATTATAGGGGTCCCGGAAGAGAAAGAGTGTCTGAGAAAATATATGAATAGATTATAGTTGAAAACTTCCCTAACATGGGAAAGGAAACAGTCAATCAGGTCCAGGAAGCACAGAGAGTCCCCTATAGGATAAATCCAAGGAGAAACACGCCAAGACACATATTAATCAAACTGTGAAAAATTAAACACAAAGAAAAAATGTTAAAAGCAGCAAGGGAGGGCTTCCCTGGTGGCACAGTGGTTGAGAGTCCGCCTGCTGATGCAGGGGACACGGGTTCGTGCCCCGGTCCGGAAAGATCCCACATGCCACTGAGTGGCTGGGCCTGTGAGCCATGGCCGCTGAGCCTGCACGTCCAGAGCCTGTGCTCCGCAACGGGAGGGGTCACAACAGTGAGAGGTCCACGTACTGCCAAAAAAAAAAAAAAAAGCAGCAAGGGAAAAGCAACAACTAACATACAAGGGAATCCCCAAAAGGTTAACAGCTGATCTTTCAGCAGAAACTCTGCAAGCGAGAAGAGAGTGGCAGGACATATTTAAAGTGATGAAAGGGAAAAACCTACAACTAAGATTACTCTACCCAGCAAAGATCTCATTCACATTCGACGGAGAAATTAAAACCTTTACAGACAATCAAAAGTTAAGAGAATTCAGCGCACCAAATCAGCTTTACAACAAGTGTTAAAGGAACTTCTCTAGGCAGGAAACACAAGAGAAGGAAAAGACCTACAATAACAAACCCAAAACAATCAAGAAAATGGTAATAGGAACATACATATCGAAAATTACCTTAAATGTAAATGGATTAAATGCTCCAACCAAAAGACATAAACTGGCTGAATGGACACAAAAACAAGACCTGTATATATGCTGTCTATAAGAGACCCTCTTCAGACCTAGGGACACATACAGACTGAAAATGAGGGAATGGAAAAAGATGGAAACCAAAAGAAAACTGGAGTAGCAATTCTCATATCAGACAAAATAGACATTAAAATAAAGACTATCACAAGGAACAAAGAAGGACACTACACAATGATCAAGGGATCAATCCAAGAAGATATAACAATTGTAAATATTTATGCACCCAAAATAGGAGCACCTCAATACATAAGGCAAATGCTAACAGCCATAAAAGGGGAAATCGACAGTAACACAATCATAGTAGGGGACTTTAACAAGTCACTTTCACCAATGGACAGATCATCCAAAATGAAAATATATAAGGAAACACAAGCTTTAAATGACACTTTAGACAAGATGAACATAATTGATATTTATAGGACATTCCATCCAAAAACAACAGAATACACTTTCTTCTCAAGTGCTCATGGAACATCCTCCAGGATAGATCATATCTTGGGTCACAAATCAAGCCTTGGTAAATTTAAGAAAATTGAAATCTTATCAAGTAAATTTTCTGACCACAACGCTATGAGACTAGATATCAATTACAGGAAAAAAAATGTAAAAAATACAAACACATGGAGGCTAAATAATACATTACTAAATAATCAAGAGGTCACTGAAGAAATCAAAGAGGAAATAAAAAAAATACCTAGAAACAAATGACAATGAAAACACGATGACCCAAAACCTATGGGATGCAGCAAAAACAGTTCTAAGAGGGAAGTTTATAGTAATACAATCCTACCTCAAGAAACAAGAAAAATCTCAAATAAACAACCTAGCTTAAACCTACAACAATTAGCAAAGGAAGGACAAAAATCCCCTGAAGTTAGCAGAAGGAAAGAAATCATAAAGATCAGATCAGAAATAAATGAAAAAGAAATGAAGGAAACAATAGCAAAGATCAATAAAACTAAAAGGAAGATAAACAAAATTGATAAACCATTAGCCAGACTCATCAAGAAAAAAAGGGAGAACGCTCAAATCAATAGAATTAGAAATGAAAAAGCAGAAGTAACAACTGACACTGCAGAAATACAAAGGATCATGAGAGATTACTACAAGCAACTCTATGCCAATAAAATGGACAACCTGGAGAAATGGACAAATTCTTAGAAAAGCACAACCTTCCGAGACTGAATGAGGGAGAAATAGAAAATATAAACAGAACAATCACAAGCACTGAAATTGAAAGTGTGCTGTAAAATCTTGCAACAAACAAAAGCCCAGGACCAGATGGCTTCACAGGCGAATTCTATCAAACATTTAGAGGAGAGCTAACACCTATCCTTCTCAAACTCTTCCAATATATAGCAGAAGGGGGAACACTTGCAAACTTATTCTACGAGACCACCATCACCCTGATACCAAAGCCAGATAAAGATGTCACACAAAAAAACAAAACTGCAGGCCAATATTGCTGATGAACATAGATGCAAAAATCCTAAACAAAATATTAGCAAGCAGAATCCAACAGCACATTAAAAGGATCATACACCATGATCAAGTGGGGTTTATCCCAGGAATGCAAGGATTCTTCAATATACACAAATCAATCAATGTGATACACCATATTAACAAACTGAAGGATAAAAACCATATGATAATCTCAATAGATGCAGAAAAAGAGTTTGACAAAATAAAACATCCATTTATGATAAAAACTCTCCAGAAAGTAGGCATAGAGGGAATCTACCTAAACATAATAAAGGCCATATATGACAAGCCCACAGCCAACATTGTTCTCAATGGTGAAAAACTGAAACCATTTCCACTAAGATTAGGAAGAAGACAAGGTTGCCCACTCTCATCACTATTATTCAACATAGTTTTGGACATTTGTTTTAGCCACAGCAATCAGAGAAGAGAAAGAAATAAAAGGAATCTAAATCGGAAATGAAGTAAAACTGTCACTGTTTGCAGATGACATGATACTATATATAGAGAATCCTAAAAATGCTACCAGAAAACCTCAAGAGCTAACCAATGAATCTGGTAAATTAGCAGGATACAAAATTAATGCACAGAAATCTCTTGCATCCCTATACACTAATGATGAAAAATCTGAATGAGAAAGTAAGGTAACACTCCCATTTACCACTGCAACAAAAAGAATAAAATACCTAGGAATAAACCTACCTAAGGAGACAAAAGACCTGTATGCAGAAAACTATAAGACACTGATGAAAGAAATTAAAGATGGTACAAACAGATGGAGAGATATACCATGTTCTTGGACTGGAAGAATCAACATTGTGAAAATGACTATACTACCCAAAGCAATCTACAGATTCAATGCAATCCCTATCAAACTACCAATGGCATTTTTCACAGAACTAGATCAAAAAATTTCACAATTAGTATGGAAAAACAAAAGACTCTGAATAGCCCAAGCAATTTGGAGAAAGAAAAATGGAGCTGGAGGAATCAGGCTCCCTGACTTCAGACTACACTACAAAGCTACAGTAATCAAGACAGTATAGTACTGGCACAAAAACAGAAATATAGATCAATGGAACAGGATAGAAGCCCAGAGATAAACCTATGCACATATGGTCACCTTATTTTTGATAAAGGAGGCAAGAATATACAGTGGAGAAAAGAGAGCCTCTTCAATAAGTGGTGCTGGGAAAACTGGACAGCTACATGTAAAAGAATGAAATTAGAGCACTTCCTAACACCATACACAAAAATAAAATCAAAATAAATTAAAGACCTAAACGTAAGGCCAGACACTGTGAAACTCTTAGAGGAAAACATAGGCAGAACACTCTATGACAGTGTTAAATCACAGCAAGATCCTTTTTGACCCACCTCCTAGAGAAATGGAAAAAATAATAAACAAATGGGACCTAATGAAACTTAAAAGATTTTGCACAGCAAAGGAAACCATAAACCAGATGAAAACACAACACTCAGAATGGGAAAAAATATTTGCAAACAAAGCAACTGATAAAGGATTTATCTCCAAAATATACAAGCAGCCCATGCAGCTCAATATCAGAAAAACAAACAACCCAATCCAAAAATGGGCAGAAGACCAAAATAGACATTTCTCCAAAGAAGGTATACAGATTGCCAACAAACTCATGAAAGGATGCTCAACATCACTAATCATTAGAGAAATGCAAATCAAAAGTACAATGAGGTATCACCTCACACCAGTCAGAATGGCCATCATCAAAGAATCTACAAACAATAAATGCTGGAGAGGGTGTGGAGAAAAGCGGAACCCTCTTTCACTGTTGGTGGGATTGTAAAGTGATACAGCCACTATAGAGAACAGTATGGAAGTTCCTTAAAAAACTAAAAATAGAACTACCATATAACCCAGAAATCCCACTTCTGGCCATATACCCCGAGAAATCCATTATTCAAAAAGAGTCATATACTACAATGTTCATTGCAGCTCTATTTACAATAGCCAGGACATGGAAGCAACCTAAGTGTCCATTGACAGATGAATAGATAAAGAAGATGTGGGACATACATACAATGGAATATTATTCAGCCATAAAAAGAAAGGAAATTGAGTTATTTGTGGTGAGGTGGATGGACCTAGAGTCTTTCATACATAATGAAGTAAGTCAGAAAGAGTAAAACAAATACCATATGCTAACACATATATATGGAATCTAAAAAAAAAAAAAAGGTTCTGAAGAACCTAGGGGCAGGACAGGAATAAAGACACAGATGTGGAGAATGGACTTGAGGACACGGGGAGGGGGAAGGGTAAGCTGAGATGAAGTGAGAGAGTGGCATGGACATATATACACTACCAAATGTAAAATAGATAGCTAGTGGGAAGCAGCCGCATAGCACAGGGAGATCAGCTCGGTGCTTTGTGACCACCTAGAGGGGTGGATAGGGATGGTGGGAGGGAGACGCAAGAGGGAGGAGATATGGGGATATATGTATACGTATAGCTGATTCACTTTGTTATACAGCAGAAGCTAACACACCATTGTAAAATAATTATACTCCAATAAAGATGTTTAAAAAAACATGAATGGGAATGATGAGTCTTAGAATGCTGACTCTGGCAGCACTGACCAGTGGGGCAGACAAGGTGAAGACTGGAGTCAGGGAGGCCAGACAGGAAGCCATTGCAGTAATGCAGGTGAAAAATGGGGAGTCTCAGTTAAGGCTTCCCATTGCACTCTGAGGAAAGACCAAAACCATTACAATGAAGCACCGGTCCCCCCAGACTGACTTGTTATCTCTGTGACCTCATCTCCCACTCAGTCTTTCCTTGCTCAGCCACACCGACCACTCAGGCTGATCCTTGAACATGCCCATCACACTGACCTCAGGGCATTGCCACCTTATCTTTCCTCTCTCTGGAATGGTCTTCCTCCAGATGTTCACATGGTTCACTCCCTTATGTCCTTCAAGCCCTTGCTTAAAGTCTCCTTTTCAATGAAACCTTCCTAGTCAGTTTACTTAAGGTAGTACTCCCACCTTCAACTCCATGTCCCACTTCCATGGTTGTTTGTTTCTTTCCATCCACCACACTATATCTTTTACTTACCGGCTTATGTTTTGTCTTCTTCCAGGAGAATGGAAGTACCTTGAGGGCAGGGATGTGCCTGTTTTGATCACGGCTATATCCATAGTATTTACTGCAGTGTCTAGCATAGAGTAGGTATCAATAAGTATTTGCTAGGACTTCCCTGGTGGCACAGTGGTAAAGAATCCACCTGCCAATGCATGGGACATGGGTTTGAGCCCTGGTCCAGGAAGATCTCACATGCTGCAGAGCAACTAAGCCTGTGTGCCACAACTACTGAGCCTGTGTGCCTAGAGCCCGTGCTCCGCAACAGGAGAAGCCACCACAATGAGAAGCCTGCGCACCGCAACAAAGAGTAGTCCCCACTCACCGCAACTACAGAAAGCCCATGTGTAGCCAAAAATAAATAAATTTATTAAAAAGAAAAAAGTATTTGCTAAATGAGTGAATTATTGAGTTCATGGATGAAAGAAAATTCATGAAGACAGGAGTAGTAGCAGTGGGGTTGAGAAAAGGAGAGAGGTGGGGAGAAATTTAGGAGGGATTGCCAACAGGACCTGACATTGCTGAATGTGGGGAGTGGAGGAGAGAGGAATCTAGGGCAACTTTCAGGTGTCTGACTCCAGTGCTATGTTGGTGGAGGGCATTCAAGAAGCTGGAAAATCTTTTTTTTTTTAAGGGCTTTGCAAAAAAAAATTTTTTTTTTTGCTCTAAGTACATTTTTTTTTTATTGAAGTATAGTTGATTTACAATGTTGTGCTAACTTCTGCTGTATAGCAAAATGACTCAGTTATACATACATATATATATATACATTCTTTTTCATATTGTTTTCCATTATGGTTTATCCAGGACATTGAATATAGTTCCTTGTGCTATATAGTACGACCCTGTTGTCCATCCATTATATATGTAATAGTTTGCACCTACTAACCCCGAATTTCTCTCTCTGATTTTTCATCATTAGTGTATAGAAATGCAAGAGATTTCTGTGCATTAATTTTGTATCCTGCTACTTTACCAAATTCATTGGTTAGCACTTGTGGTTTTCTGGTAGCATTTTTAGGATTCTTTATGTATAGTATCATGTCATCTGCAAATACTGACAGTTTTACTTCTTCTTTTCCAATTTGTATTCCTTTTATTTCTTTTTCTTCTCTGATTGCCGTGGCTAGGACTTCCAAAACTATGTTGAGTAATAGTGGTGAGAGTGGACATCCTTGTCTGGTTCCTGATCTTAGAGGAAATGTTTTCAGTTTTTCACCATTGAGAATGATGTTTGTTGTGGGTTTGTCGTATATGGCCTTTATTATGTTCAGGTAGGTTCCCTCTACGCCCACTTTCTGGAGAGTTTTTATCATAAATCGGTGTTGATTTTTTTCAAAAGCTTTTTCTGCATCTATTGAGATGATCATATGGTTTTTATTCTTCAATTTGTTAATATGGTGTATCACATTGATTGATTTGCGTATATTGAAGAATCCTTGCATCCCTGAGATAAATCCCACTTGATCATGGTGTATAATCCTTTTAATGTGTTGTTGGATTCTGTTTGCTAGTATTGAGATTTTTTCCATCTATATTCATGAGTGATATTGGTCTGTAATTTTCTTTTTTTGTAGTATCTTTGTCTGGTTTTGGTATCAAGGTGATGGTGGCCTCATAGAATGAGTTTGGGAGTGTTCCTTCCTCTGTAATTTTTTGGAAGAGTTTGAGAAGGATGGGTGTTAGCTCTTCTCTAAATATCTGTTAGAATACACCTGTGAAGCCATGTGGTCCTGGACTTTAGTTTCTTGGAAGATTTTTATCACAGTTTCAATTTCATTACTTGTGATTGGTCTGTTCATATTTTCTATTTCTTCCTGGTTCAGTCTTGGAAGGTTACACCTTTCTAAGAATTTGTCCATTTCTTCCAGGTTGTCCATTTTATGGCATAGAGCTGCTTGTAGTAGTCTCTTAGGATGCTTTGTATTTCTGTGGTGTCTGTTGTAACTTCTCCTTTTTCATTTCTACTTTTATGGATTTGAGTCCTCTCCCTCTTTTTCTTGATGAGGCTGGCTAGTGGTTTGTCAATTTTGTTTATCTTCTCAAAGAACCAGCTTTTAGTTTTATTGATCTTTGCTATTGTTTTCTTTGTTTCTATTTCATTTATTTCTGCTGTGATCTTTATGATTTCTTTCCTTTTGCTAACTTTGGGTTTTGTTTGTTCTTCTTTCTCTAGTTCCTTTAGGTGTGTGGTTGATTGTTTATTTGAGATTTTTCTTGTTTCTTGAGGTAGGTTTGTATAGCTATAAACTTCCCTTTTAGAACTGCTTTTGCTGCAACTCATAGGTTTTGGATCATCGTGTTTTCATTGTCATTTGTCTCTAGGTATTTTTTGATTTCCTCTTTGATTCCTTCAGTGATATCTTGGTTATTTAGTGATGGATTGTTTAGCCTCCATGTGTTTGACGTTTTTTTCCCTGTAATTCATTTCTAATCTCATAGCGTTGTGGTCAGAAAATATGCTTGATATGATTTCAATTTTCTTAAATTTACTGAGGCTTGATTTGTGACCCAAGACATGATCTATCCTGGAGAATGTTCCATGTGCACTTGAGAAGAAAGTGTAATCTCATGTTTTTGCATGGAATGTCCTATAAATATCAATTAAATCTATCTGGTCTGTTGTGTCATTTAAAGCTTCTGTTTCCTTATTAATTTTCTGTTTAGATGATCTGTCCATTGGTGTAAGTGAGGTGTTAAAGTCCCCCACTATTTTGGTGTTACTGTTGATTTCCTCTTTTAGAGCTGTTATCAGTTGCCTTATGTATTGAGGTGCTCCTATGTTGGGTGCATATATATTTATAATTGTTATATCTTCTTCTTGGATTGATCCCTTGATCATTATGTAGTGTCCTTCCTTGTCTCTTGTAACATTCTTTATTTTAAAGTCTATTTTATCTGATAGGAGTATTGCTACTCCAGCTTTCTTTTGGTTTCCATTTGCATGGAATATCTTTTTCCATCCTCTCACTTTCAGTCTGTATGTGTCCCTAGGTCTGAAGTGGGTCTCTTGTAGACAGCATACATATGGGTCTTGTTTTTGTATCCATTCAGCAGGCCTGTGTCTTTTGGCTGGATCATTTAATCCATTCACGTTTAAGGTAATTATTGATATGTATGTTCCTATGATCATTTTCTTAATTGTTTTGGGTTTGTTTTTGTAGGTCATTTTCTTCTCTGTACTTCCCACTTACAGAAGTTCCTTTAGCATTTGTTGTAGCGCTGGTTTGGTGGTGCTGAATTCCCTTAGCTTTTGCTTGTCTCTAAAGCTTTTTATTTTTCCATCGAATCTGAACGAGATCCTTGCCGGGTAGAGTAATCTTGGTTGTAGGTTCTTCCCTTTCATCACTTTAAGTATATCATGTCACTCCCTTCTGGCTTGTAGAGTTTCTGCTGGGAAATCAGCTGTTAACCTTGTGGGAGTTCCCTTGTATGTTATTTGTCATTTTTCTCTTGCTGCTTTCAATAATTTTCCTTTGTCTTTAATTTTTTGCCAATTTGATTACTATGTGTCTCGGCATGTTTCTCCTTTGGTTTATACTGTATGGGACTTGCTGCACTTCCTGGACTTGGGTGGCTATTTCCTTTCCCATGTTAGGGAAGTTTTCGACTATAATCTCTTCAAATATTTTCTTGGGTCGTTTCTCTCTCTCTTCTCCTCTGGGACCCCTATAATGTGAATGTTGTTGCCTTTAATGTTGTCCCAGAGGTCTCTTTGTAGACTTTTTAATGATGGCCATTATGACTATTTTGAGGTGATACCTCATTGTAGTTTTGATTTGCATTTCTCTACTAATTAGCTATGTTGAGCATTTTTCATGTGCCTATTGGCCATCTGTATGTCTTCTTTGGAGAAATGTCTGCTTAGATTTTCTGCCCACTTTTTGATTGGGTTGTTTGTTTTTTTGTTGTTGAGTGAGCTATTTGTATATTTTGGAAATGAAGACCTTTTCGGTCGTAAATATTTTCTCCCATTCCATAGGTTGTCCTTTTGTTTTGTTTATGGTTTCCTTTGCTGTGCAAAAGCTTGTAAGTTTGATTAGGTCCCATCTGTTTATTTTTGTTTTTATTTCTATTGCCTTAGGAGACTGACCTAAGAAAACATCAGTATAATTTACTTCAGAGAATGCTTTGCCTATTTTCTCTTCTAAGAGTTTTATGGTGTCTTGCCTTAAAGTCTTTAGGCCATTTTGAGTTTATTATTGTGTATTGTGTAAAGGTGTGTTCTGACTTCATTGATTTACATGTGACTGTCCAAATTTCCCAGCACCACTAGCTGAAAAGGCTGTCATTTTTTTTTATATTTTTACGTCCTTTGTTGAGGATTAATTGACTGTAGGTATATGGGTTTATATCTGGGCTCTCTATTCTTTTTTAAAATTAATTAATTAATTAATTAATTTTTGGCTGTGTTGCTACACGTGGGCTTTCTTTAGTTGCGGTGAGCGGGGGCTACTCTTTGTTGTGGTTCATGGGCTTCTCATTGCGGTAGCTTCTCTTGTTGAGAAGCATGGGCTCTAGGCACATGGGCTTCAGTAGTTGCAGCACATGGGCTCAGTGGTTGTGGCTCTTGGGCTCTAGAGCACAGACGCTGTAGTTGTGGTGCATGGAATTAGTTGCTCTGTGACATGTGGGATCTTCCTGGACCAGGGTTCGAACCCGTTTTCCCTGCATTGGCAGGTGGATTCTTAAACACTGTGCCACCAGGGAAGCCCAAATGATTTTAATTTTAAAACAAGTGATGGCAGGTGCTAATGGTACAGTATGAAAGTATACTCCACTTTTAGAGTCTTGGGCTGTTCCAGAAACATAATCACACTCCTCTTTTCTGCAGAGTCCACCATTCTCAGAGCTTCTATTCCTACATCTCCCTTCCAAAGTGAGGAATAAGCACAGGTGTGATCCTTCTTCAAGAAGGTGACAGCTGGCCTACAGGTAGCCTGGACTGCCACTGCCACAGTCGCAGGCACTCCAGTCTTCCTCTCTCTTCCCTCCTCCTCCTCTGCCTCCTCCTTGCAGACTCCTCTTGCTGGATCCCTCCAAGTCCATGCGGGAGTGCAGGGTCCCTGCCTACCCCGTGCTGCCACCCCAGCGCCCCACCACCCAGCCTGAGGTGGCAAGCTGCGTGTGATCCCCCGCAGCAGCTGCAGGCAGGTGCCCAATGCCAGACAGTGGCATGCCCTCTGAGCTCTCTATTCTGTTCCATTGATCTGTATGTCTGTTTTTGTGCCCATATCACACTGTTTTGATTACTGTAGCTTTGTAGTACAGTCAGAAGAAGAAAAGTGTTTTGTTTTTTTTTTGCGGTACGTGGGTCTCTCACTGTTGTGGCCTCTCCCATTGTGGAGCACAGACTCCGGACACTCAGGCTCAGCGGCCATGGCTCACGGGCCTAGCTGCTCCGCGGCATGTGGGATCTTCCTGGACTGGGGCACGAACCTGTGTCCCCTGCATTGGCAGGTGGACTCTCAACCACTGCGCCACCAGGGAAGCCTGAAAAGTGGTTTTAAACTAAGTTTGGAGGACCCCTGGGGGTGAATTCCTTGGGATTTCCTGGAATCACTTCAGAGGCCATTGAAGGGAGGAAGGGGAGTGCTCCAACCATAGAAAATCTGCATTTCTCTATTTTGCTTTTGGTTTTCTTGTTTTTGTTTGGTTTAATTTTTAAGTCATGAGATCAGAAATTATAATAGACTACAGTTACTGAGTTCTTACTATATTTTGAATATTAGGCTAAGTAGGCATTAAAACCTGGATTATCTCATGTAGTCTTCACAACACCTAAATGAGGGTGACACTAGTCTTATCCTCTTTCTACAGAGCAGGAAATTGAGGGAGAAGAGAGATTAAGTGATTTGCCCAAGGTCACAGAGCTAGTAAGTATAGAGCAGTGTGATTCCTGAATCCATGGTTTAAAGAGAAAATAGACAACTGTGTAGACTGATGGAGAACAAAGTATCACCTTTATTAACGATTAAAGCTCTCATATCTAGAGCAAAATGGGGTTGTTAACATTCTTCCTTCTGACACACGTCCACAAGTCCTGAAGACACCCAAGCAAACCCTCGCTTGGTGGGTGGGAGGTTTGGGCCTGAGAAGAAGGAGGAAGGAACGCATCGCCAGGTTTCTCCCAGCCCGCCCTCCAATCAGGAATGGGGGGTGGAGTCAGGCAAGAGTGTCCACTCAGGTAGGTCCCTTCCTGGGTAAGGAAATGTCAGCAATGGGAAGAAGAGCATGCATGAGGGTGAGCTCCCTTGGGAGAGGAGCAGCCGGGTGGAGAGAGTTCCTAAAATGGCAAGCAGAGGCCTGAAACCAGTAAAACCAACAGCTGGCAGAGAAACATTCACCAGCTTTTGAAGATCTAAAACAAAGAAGCTAAACCAGGGTCAAGAAGGCAGAATCATCAAAAAGAAATTGGTCTTGTGGGGACTGTGGGGAGCCTGTGCTTCATCTGAAGGGCAGCTGCTGCCCTAATCAAGCCAATTCTTGCCGCCAGGGAGTATGGGCTTGGGGTTGCCTCATTTTTCTTTTTTTTGTTTGTTTTAAAGCTAGAAATCTTTATTTTTGTATAAAATGCTCTGACCTTTAAATATTGCAACCCTCCCTCCCGCAAACTCTGTGTAGTCCAAACCAATAACCTTTGAAGGCTGTATCTGGCCTGCATGCCCTGAACCTCTTTGGGACTTGAGAATCTGATGAAAACTAGTCTTTTCCTTAGGGGGAAAAAAATGTCTGAACAAACACACAAAATCGTGGATGTCCTTTGTGGGCATCCCTGTGGCCCTGGAATCATCCTGTTCTAAAGGCACACTTTGTAGATGCAAAAGTGACAAGGGCTTCTTGTGAACAGACCTGAGGTCTTAGGAAGGTACAAGCCTGGATGTAGTGTGTCATGTACCTGAATGAGACAGTGGAGTTTGTTGGGGTCACTACGTCCACCCTGTTAACCATACTTTGTACAGGGAAAGGTCCAAGAGGCCTGGACACTGGTCTGGAGGAAGTAGAGGAGCAGGTATGGAGACAGTGAAGGAGCCTTGATGGGCAGGGAGATTTTGAGCTGGACTTTGAGGGTCGACAGAACTATAAAAGAGGGAATTTTAGAAGATGGAACGAATCCTTTTTTCTGCTCTTGTGCAAAAAGGAAGGGTGTGGGTTTAAAGTTGGGATGCCCTAAATGTCATGGCTGTCTGCAAGGAGGACAGGTATTACATGCAAGAGACTGTCCTTCCAACCATGCATGTGTCCTAGCCAGGCTCCTGAACTTTCCTGGGTGGATGACAGCCCATCTCCTGCTCAGCCTATTAAAGAATGTGGATCTGCCCTTAATTGGTAGCAGGGAGGAGCTGAACTCCATGTACTTGTCAGATAGCATAACACTGAGCTCCCTGCAGCTCAACATTTACCAAATGCTCGGTTGCAAAAAATAGCATCAATGGAGGCAAAAGACAAGCATTCCCACCATTCCTCTAGATTCCCCGTCTTATCTACATATAAGTCAGAACTACAGAGACCTTCAGAGAGCTGGGTGGCGGAACATATCATTTTGGCCTCTGGTTGGCTGCCTTTTTAGAACAGGTCTTCTCTGCTATGCCACTGGCCTAATGATGTCCTTATCATAAGAATGTTAAGGATGAGGTTCACTTTATTAGGCAAGTTTCTACTTTTTGAATACTTGTGTAGCAGCCTTCAGTAATTCATGTCTTTCTGTAGTCACTGCCCTCACTGAGTAGGGCTGTCCCATGTGACCAATAGCATATACCTGAAATGATGCCGTGTGACTTCTGAAGCTAGACCATAAGGTACTGTGGCTTCCACCATGTTCTTTCTCATCTTGCCACTCTAGGGGAATTTGACTGCTTGTCTTGAGGACACTCAAGCAACCCTATGGAGAGGTCTGTGTGATGAGGAACTGAGGCCTCCTGCCTACAGCCAGCAAGAACTTGCCTGCCGTGTGAATGAGCCGTCTTGGAAGCGAATCTCCAGGCCCAAATTTTGTAACCTAATTTTTTGTTACGAACTTTCATATCTCTAAATATCAAGCTTAAACTGCTACTTCCTGATTTCTTTGTTTGTTTGTTTTAGGCATTATCAATTTCCCACTTTTTCATTTTTATAGTGAGAAATACACCAAAACTTAGCAGATTAAAACAATAAACATTATCTCTCACAATCACTTCCTTCTCCTCTCAATATATTATAGAATACATTTGATCGTTATATTGATATTTCATGATTACATAATTAGGACCACAGAAATGATATTTGTAGCAGAGTTATTAGTTTTTCTTTCTTACACTATTTTATTTTTTTATGCTGGGGATAATTATTATCTTGTCTTTATGCTTAATTTCTAAGTATTTATCATTATTTCATGCAGAACATTCCCCTAATCGTCTAAACTCTTTAATACTTCCAAACAAATTGGGTATTCCATCAATTTCCTCTGATGGAGACAGCTCCTAGAACGTTCTGGTGATCTCTAATGACTAGTACCTTGGGATTTTCCTTACTCTCTTCCTGGAGAGTTCCCTTTGCCCCTCTTTCATTTTGGATTCCCTTTTTCTTGTATTTCAATACATTTGTTTTTATTTAAAAGCACAGTGAATTGCATACCTCCTCCTGTTTCCTCTTTACACTGGTTGCTAGGAGGCACAGAAAATCTATAACCATTTAAAGTAAGGTTTACAGAGACTTATGGAATGTATTTTTGGCATTTTCACCTTACCCTTGAATTTATCTTATTTCTTTTAACTTTGCTTTTCCTTTTGATTCATGATCTAATTTTAAAAAACATTTGCTATATTCAATATATCATTGTTAACCATCTCAAATCCCTTTACCCAAGATGGACAAAAGCTGGAGTGTCAAAATATTGAATACAAGGCAAAACTCTGGAGGCGGAGCGAAGCATCAGGATCCAGCAATGAAAGAACACCAAAGACCAAAGGAGCAGGGGGAAGTTAAACACTGAGAGGTGGAGGCTGGAGTTGGGAGGTGGGGGAAGTGAGAACAGGTTTAAACAGTGGAGAAGCCAGGACAGTTTCCCCATAAATTAGTGAGAGTTCTCAGCCTGCCTTATGGTTCAGCGGAGGCATTGAGTTGGGGATTATGAGGGATGTCAACACCTTTCTATGTCCCATTACAGTCTGCTTCCCTTTCCCATCCCCACCTCCACCGGCTCCTGGCCCTTTGTCCTGCTTCTCAGGTACCTCAACGTTCTTGTCATTGTTGGAGGAAGCTGGGGAAAGAGGAAATGAGGAAGTGGAGCAAACTTTACAGTAATCTCATTAACAGATACCAGTCGTATTTTACAGGGAGCAGAAAGCTGTGTACACAGCATTATTTTAGGAAAGCTGGAAAATTCATTGCATCCAGGGGAAGAGGTGTCCCTTCTTCAATCCATGTGAACCCTTTCAGCTGTGCCCTTGAACTCCGCCCTCATCACCTTCTCCAGGATCCCCTACCATCAGTTTTCCCATCACTCTTGTGTCTTCAATCTCTTCCTCTTTTCCCAAACCTTTCCTCTATGGATGCCCAAGTTGTTCTCATCCTTTAAAAAATTTTTTTAATTGAAGTATAGATAATTCACAATGTTTCAGGTATACAGTAAAGTGGTTCAGATATATATAATATATATTCTTTTTCAGATTCTTTTCCATTATAGGTTATTACAAGATAGTGAATACAGCTCCGTGTGCTGTATGTGCTCATTCTTTAAAACTTCCTTCCTTTTTTTAAAAATTTTTATTTTTGGCTGTGTTGGGTTTTTGTTGCTGCGCAGGGGCTTTCTCTAGTTGTGGCGAGCAGGGGCTACTCTTCGTTGCGGTGCGCGGGCTTCTCACTGCAGTGACTTCTCTTGTTGCGGAGCACGGGCTCTAGGCACGTGGACTTCAGTAGTTGCAGCACGTGGGCTCAGTAGTTGTGGCTCATGGGCTCTAGAGCCCAGGCTCAGTAGCTATGGTGCACGGGCTTATCTGCTCCACGGCATGTGGGATTTTCCCGGACCAAGGCTCGAACCCTTGACCCCTGCATTGACAGGTGGATTCTTAACCACTGCGCCACCAGGGAAACCCCAAGAATTCCTTCCTTGATTCCCTCTAGTCACTGTTCTATCTCCCTCTTTCCCTTCCCACTCAGATTTCTTGAAAAGGTCTTCTGCACCTGCTGCTTCTATTTTCTCTGTTTCTCAGTCCACTCCCTGTTGTTACCAGCGGCCTTTTGGAGGCTGTCCTCATCTCAGGCTTGATGTTATTTGACTGGTTTGCATTATCTGCTGACCCCGACTTCCTCCTTCCTGAAACCTCCTTCCTTAATTTTCATGACTCACGTTTAATCTCTTCCTCTCTGGTTTCTTCTTTCTACAGTTTCCAATTCCTCCATTCACCCCTTAAACGAATGGTCCATTCTTGACCCTCTTGTCTTTTCACCTGTAAGTTCCCCCTGATGTGTCATCTCCTCCAGTGGCTTCACATTTCACTGCTGCCAAATGTGGATATTTCCAACCCAGGGCCCTCTCCTGAGTTGTATACCTGCATATACAACCACCTTCTGCAACTTAAACTCTGTCTCCAAAACCAAATTCATTGTCTTGCACAAGCCTGCCTCTGCCTGGATTTCCTGTTCTGGAGAAGGGCATGGTCAGCTGACCTTGGTGTCCGAAAAGAAATTTGGAACTAACGAGGTGGCCATGGGGATGGAGAAGGGAGACCAAGGACATGAGATAGGAAGAGGGAGGAAGAATCCAGGATCACGTTGATTTGTGTCCTACCGGATGTGGGGTAGAGAAGCGGTCAGAGGTGGTCAGAGACGATTGGTCTCTTTTCTCCATCCCATGGCCACTGCCTTAGTTCAGACTTTCAGTGCTCCTACAACCCCCTAAATGGTCTCCTCACCTTCAAGCTTCCCTCCTAGAACCCAGTCTCCACGCTGTGTCCAGAGAGGATATTAAAACGCATGTTTGGGTGTGGTGTTCTCCTGTGCAAAGCCGCATTGACACCCGTGAGTTTAGGGAAAATCCAGACTCCCCATCTCGGTCTTAAAGGCTCTTCAGAGAGGGGTCCTGCCTGGGTCTCGAGCCTCAGCTCTCCAGGGCCCTGCCTTGGTACAGGGCCTTGGTGCTTTAAGCTTCAATGCCACTGAACTTGCCATTTCCTATACCTGAAGTCTCTATCCCCACCTTCTATCCTTCCAGCACAGCTCAAGCACCCCTCTCCCAGCTTTTGCTGCCCTCGCCCCCTCCCTTGGCCCAGGCTGGGTGAGGGCCCGCTCTCTGGGTCCCCGTGTCCTCACCTCTGTCAGACACCATCACACATACTGTAATCATTTGTTTCCTTTTCTGTAAACAAGAGGTGTGAGAGCAGGACCTATTTTTTTTTAAGCTCTATAATCCTAGTACCTGGCACAGTTTGGCCTGTTGTAGATATTTAACAAATGTTAACTGAAAGAATGAATGAATGAAAGACCACATTGCAGAAGAAAGTATTGTCAATACTCCTCTCTTACTTCACAAATTTGACACTTAATAATAGCAGTTTCTTTTTTCTTGAATTTCAGGTGCACAGGATTGGATTAATCTACTCCTCAGCTCATGAAATACTAACACCATTGGTCCATGCAAAACCCCATTCATTCATTCATTTTATCCCTAATCCTTAGTCTTATCACTGTTCTAATTTAATGCTGAATCTTTTAAAAAAATATTTAGTTATTTATTTAGGCTACCCTGGGTCTTAGTTGCGGCACGTGGGCTCTTAGTGGCAGCATGCAAACACTTAGTTGTGGCATGCAGGATCTTGTTCCGTGACCAGGGATACAACCCGGGCCCCCTGCACTGGGAGCGCAGAGTCTTGCCCACTGGACCACCAGAGAAGTCCCTAATGCTGAATCTTTGAAAAATGTATATGACTGCTTTGTGAGCAAATATTTTAAATTTATGTGACTAGTATTGTGTTATAGAGCTCATTATGTTTCTAGCATTTTCTATTCAGGGCAAGAAATGTAAGGTCCAACTGTGTTGACATGTGGACACCTAGCCTATTGTCTTTAACTGCTTCATTGTTCTCCTAAAAAGAAACATTTAAACAGACTCTTTTGTTCCCGTGGTTTCTTTGTTTTGTTTTTTAATTTGATCCTCATCTCAGCAATGTGAGGATGTCAGGACAAATATTAATATCTCCGTTTGACTGAGCAGACACAGCTCAGAGATTAAGTGAACTGCCGAAGTCGCAGCATTTTGGGGGCAGAACCCAAATGGTTCCCTGTCCTCTAACACCAAGTTCAGTTTGTGGTCAAGGGTCACGCTCCTTTCTCAGTGCGGGTGTGACCACTGCTCTCTCTAAGGATGTGGTAGATCTGACCTTGCTCTGACGGTCAGGGGCAAGAGAGTCCCAGGGCAAACCTTACTAGATGTCCTCCTTCTCTAGCATCCCTGCCTCCTCAAACTCAGACTAGAAGGAGTGTCTGGGCAGCTGGGGCTGGAGGTAGGGAGGAGGACACTGCATAAAGGCAACACTTTGGGGCTGTCAGAATCCACAAGGGCCAGGGATGGGGGGTCATTGCTAGTTGTGTATTATGGACACTTGCCTCTCCCTCACTTACTTCCCTGAGCCATTGTTGAGTCACCTACAGGAAATGGCCCCATCCCCACAAAGCCCAGTCCCCTGGCATTTACCCCACCTGCCCACCTGCATCACTGCCTCTGTCTCAGGTGCAGGTGTCCACGCTGCAAGTTCTGATAAGAGACACCTGTGCTTGTTTTTATAGATAATAAAAATTATAAAGGACTATAAGTGCCAGGTGAACCCTCTGTAGAACCGACCCATGAGGGAGAGTTTCAGGGCACTACCTTTCACCCTGTCCTCTCCTCATTGCTGGAAAAATACATAATTACAATCACAACTAACTTGTGATTAGTCACAAGCACACTGTTTACAAAGTATCTGTTACCTCATTTTATACACACATCTCCAACACATGTTATTACCACTAGCCTCTTTTCAGAGTTGAGAAAATTGAGGCTCAGAGAGGTTAAATAACTTCCTCAAGGTTACACAGCGAAAAAGAGGTTAAATAACTTCCTCAAGGTTACACAGCGAAAAAGTAGCACAATTGGGACTCAGATCTAAATCTTCTGATCACAGATGTTATGCCTTATCCACTACACTCTGTCAAGGGCAGATGTCCAATTTCCTCTAGGAGAATTCCAGGTTGGTGCCTGAGATTCAGCATGAAGATGATATTATGAAAGGAAATTACTCATATCTCTCCAGGGAGTACCCTAAGTGGAGCAACAGTATCATCCGTCATGTAGCAACTCTGCCCTGAGCCACTGTTGGGTGTGCAACCAGCTCTCAGAGTAACAAAGCCGTCTCCAGGTAAATCACAGGTGACTAATTAAAATGCACGCTCTCCCGGGCTCCTTGGTTAATGCTTTCCCAAACGAGGCAGGGGTGGGAAGGGTGGTGAAGTTGTTGCAAGATGGAAAGAAAGCGGAGGAAGAAAAAAAGAGGGATGAAATGAATGGAAGGGGAGAAAGAGAGAAAAAGAGGGAGGGGAAGAAGGAAGGAAGGAAGGAAGGAAGGGAGGAAGGAAGGAAGGAAGGAAGGAAGGGAAGGAGGTAGGTTTGCCTATGTTTTTCAAGGAAAACAGGTAAGCTTTATGAGTCTAACAAATTTACATTTTCTAGCATTTTACAAAGTGCTCTCAGGTGTGTGACCCTATGACCTTCATGAAGACCTTGTGATGGAAGTAAAATACTATCATCCCACTTTACAAACAAGGAAGCTGAGGTTCTTGGCGATTCGAGATCTTGGAAACAGCCTAGAAGAACAGGAAAGACCTTAAGTTTTGATGTCCAGCAGACCTGGATTCAAATCCAGACTAGCTGTGAACGATCGACATGGTCTTTGTCAAATTACTTAGCATCTCTGAGCTTTGGTTTCCTCTTCTCGAAAACTGAGGGCAAGGACAGCCCCAGTCCCTTAGGGTTATTCGGAGGATTAAATATTATATTGCTTGGCACGAGAGCTCAAAATACGCTAGCTATCTTATTTCTATTGCTTCTGTATTGTCATTACTTACTACTGTTACTAGAGTATGAGACAGCATTATTACTCATAATGGTGTACACTCAACAAGTGTTAGCTTCTCCCTACACGACCCCAAGCCCTCACTTCCCCGAGGTATCATAGCTAGTCATTGCTGGACCCAGGCTGGCCATGGCTTTGACTTTAGTACTGGTATCCTTGCACAGTATCTTGTTGCCCACCCTCTATTTAGCGCCTCAAAAATGCAACTAGAATATACTGTATATATCCATGACACTAATATTCTTTCCATTTCCAAAGGGATATCCAGATATCTTAAGATTAATTCTTCAGAATATCCCACTATCCTCCACTGCTTGGGAAGGACCCATACGTGTGTCATCTATATTACAGCCTAGTATCGTGATGTTTCCTCTAATTATTTTTAAGTTTGAGTAGACAATTCTGTACAAACAATAAACTAGGAAGCCTGAAAATAATGGGCAGAGTTTAATGGTGAGATTAATCTTAAAGCAAAGTTAATTAACACATAATCATCGTTGTGCTGCATGGTGATTAGGTATAAATCAAAGCTATTTCTGTAAATGAAAATAATCAGTAATATTTTGTGCAATTAAACCAAGCACTCGCTGGGGGAGAGCAGCAGTGCTGCTGGTGGGTGGGTAATACAGTTAGAGCTCCCAGTGTCTCTAACTTGCTTGAGGAAAGGATTGGCCACTGGGTCCCTAAGATGCCTATTACAATGCCTGGCAGTCAGAAGTGTTCGATACATGTTCGCTCCTCTGCTTCCACATCTATTTCTTCTCCTTTACTTCCCTCTTCCCATAATGATTATTGTTACTATTATTCCTTAGGCTTAACTAACATGGTCCCAGTACCACTACCTTAGTTCCCAGTGTTTGAATGACTAATTGTGAGCTAGGGGGTTGAAAACCGTTGTTCAGACATTCAAAAAGAAGGAAAAAACTACTCGGGAAAAAAATGGTCTTAGGATTCATTAGAAAATTCTAATAACCAACGATCCTCTCTCAGATAAAAAAGCAATAAATGAAGAGTCAGATTATAGTCATTTTTAATACTTCAAGGTTGCTGGAATTAAAGGAACAGAATGACAACAATGAAAAAGTGGCTCTCTGTCCCTGCAGGGTAATAATACAGCATAGGTATTTGGGGGATCGCTGCCTAGTCCTCAGGGGACCCGTCCACTTGTGGGATGGTTTCCCAGTATGTGTTAGTTTATGTCCCCTTGGCTGACATTGGGTTGGATCAGGATTGAGTACTCGACTCGGCTGAGCTAATCAGACTCTTTCTCCTGAGAACCTGGAGCTGTGATTCATGGACAGTGAGTTCCTGTGTGTGGCTTGAACTGAGAACTTATAAACTTGAGAGTTGAATGATGGCTCTCAGGTAGAGAGAAGCAGAAAAAAACAGTCTACAGAGACAGAGAAGAATCAAACAGAGGTACAGAGAGAAGCAGAGATGAGTGTCTATGTGACCCTAAAGTAAAAGAAAAACAGAAAATGGCCAATTAGTTTCCCGTGGACTTTCCAGCTCCTACTTTAGATGTGTTCTGAGACCCACATCCACTCCCTGGTCCTCGGTTCTGTGAGATCCTCTTGTACCCATACTATCCATTTTCCTATTTTATTTAAGCTAGCTCAAATGGGTATTTGTTATTTGCAACCAGAAGAGCCTTAACCAAAATACATTGCTTAGTCAGCTTGGTTTCCCAAGACCTTTTGCAAAAGGTAGAGGGATTTGGATAATTTTGTTGAGAAATGATATTGCCCAAAATAGACACAGCTGCTTCCTTCTTTGAGGCTAATGCCAAGCCTACTTAACTTGCTTTAAATCATTTTCTTCTTCCTCCTTCCTGGCCTGGAGTCATTAGGCTGGAATGGGAATGGATGAATATGGTGACAGGGGGCAGGGACAGGATACAAACAGCTGTACTGGAGACTTCCTGTCCTGTGTGATCTCGTGTTCTCGGAAGAGCAGCAACTGCCCAGGACTCGTCATCTAAAGCGCAGAGTTTCCCTCATCAGCCTCTGCTTCCTGCAGACTTTTCAAGGGTCTCAGGGAACTTGCCGCCACAGTTCTAGCTGCTGGACCTGGCCACCCCTCCACCACTACCCCACCTCCACACAGTAGATTTGGGGTTCAGAACAGCTTTGCGAGGGGCTTTAAAGTCAGCGAGCCAGCAAATACAGAGTACTAAGGGGAATGGAGAAATCAATTTCCACTTCCATTTGTTACAAACAGATGCAATGTACCGAGAAGAGCACCAAATATGGACTTAATTAAAAAAAAAAAGTCCTTAGTTTTCTTCTATGTCCCCCATGATGGAAAAACTCATTTCTCCAAGCAGTTTGGAGGGTAAGAGATGCAGAATGACTGACAAGGGCCTCCAAATGATGTGTCCTCTGTGTTGGAAGTAATTAAAAATCCAGAAAATATTTACATATGTGAGCCTAGTTAGAACAGCAATGTCCCAAGTTTGGGGCAGGTCAAGCCTCTCTGTGTGTGGAGGATGAATCTGTCTCACTGAACAGAGACTTCCTCTAGGGAAAAAATTGAGGACAATTTTCTGAGTCGTATCTAGGCACACTGAGTGATGGGTTTCTGAATGTGAAATCCTGGTACCACCCAGAGAATGCTCTATTACTTGAGATCAGAAATTCTAGAAGAAAATTTCTCTGCTCATCCAACCAGCAAGCATTTGGTGGACACCTGCTTTTGTAAACCAGCAGGACCTTATGGGGCCTTCTCAGGACAGACCCCTCCCCCATATCCTCTGCTTTAGCTCCTCTAAGTACCTAGATAATAGTGTCTGATGCACATTTCCTGAGTTGTTTTACAGATGCTAAAACCCCCACCAAATGGAAGAAATTAACTGCTTGATGTCCATGAGCACATAGCCCCCAGGCCTACTGAAGCCTAAAGGTTGATAATGTTAACCCTGTGACTCCACCCTGTTACCGCACCATCAACCAATCAGAGAACTGTGCACAGGCTGATCACATACCCTGGGATGCCCTTCCCTCACCTGGCCTTTAAAAATGCTTTGCTGAAACCTATCAGGGAGTTCGGGATTTTAGAGCACGAGCAACCCATCCTCCTTGTATTGGCGCCTTTATAATAAATGCTGCACTTTCCTTCACCGCAACTGCAGCCTCAGTAGATTGGCTTTACTGCGCATGGGTGAGCAGACCCAAGTTTGGTTCAGTAACACTTGGGCCACAAAACTGAACTGGGAGCAGCAAAAGACATAAGAGAGTCACCAGAAGCACATATCATACTTTGAGAACCTTAGCATTTCATTCATGCAGTCGTGCAGCATTTATGAAGCACCTAGACACATTCAAGGCATTGGAATAAGATAGTGAACCTGAGGAGATGAGGTCCCTGGTCCCATGGAGTTTAAATTCTAATGAAGAGAGACGAAAACAAGAAAGAAAGTTAATGAAAAATAAATACATATGTTAATTTTCAGAGACTAAAGGAAATAAAACAGGGTAATGGGATGAAGTGGGATTGGGCAAAGAGACAATTTTAAATACAAGGTCAGGGAAGTCTCTGGGGCCTGAATAATGAGAAGGAAGCAAGCAGTCAACTGAAGCCTGGGGAGAGCATTTTAGGTGAAGAAAACAACAGAGCCAAGGAATATTTGAGGACCACAAAAACGAGCAGCACAGCTAGAAATGTGATAATTGTTGGGGCTACAGAGGGGCCAAAGGCCAGATCATCTGAGCCTCGCAGACCACAGAAAGAGTTGGATTTTTTTTTTTTTTTTGCGATACGCGGACCTCTCACTGTTGCAGTCTCTCTCATTGCGGAGCACAGGCTCCGGACACGCAGGCTCAGCGGCCATGGTTCACGGGCCCAGCCGCTCTGCGGCATGTGGGATCTTCCCGGACTGGGGCACGAACCCGTGTCCCCTGCATCAGCAGGCGGACTCTCAACCACTGCGCCACCAGGGAAGCCCGTGAGTTGGATTTTATTCTAGGTGGAATGAGAAGGCTTTGGAGGGTTTTAATCAGAAGAGTAATATGATCTGATTTGTTTTAAACTGTGAAAGGCCATTTTGTGGAGAGTGGACTCCAGGAGAGCAGGAATGGAAGCTACTAGCAGGGAGACTAGTTAGGCCAGAGTGGTGGGCTCAGAGCGGGGATGTTGGTGGTTAGGACCGGGGTGGTGGGCGGTGGGGACAGTGAGACGAGTGGGGACAGGACTTGCTGGAGGTTCCTTTATTGGGGATGAGTGGAAGAATTGAGGATGACTCAGGACTTTGGCCTGAGCACAGAGCCCCACTAAGACTGGGGAAGCGTGGGAAGGAGATGTTTTAGTGGGACATTGAAGGAGAAGTTTGGAGGGGAAGACAATGAGTATCATTTTGGACATGTTCACTTTGAGGTGCTTTACTCTACGACTTGGTCGGACAAACATACACAGGCAAAACAATTCAAGTAGTATAGAAGCTTGTTATTCACAAGAGGCCTCGGATATATAAAATCCCTAACACTTAAGATCCTACAACAAAGGATCCTCAAAGCTCCAAACGCACCATTTACCTAATGATTGCGTCTGCGTACTTAACTCCTAAAACCTTATAGTCCCCACCTGTAAAACATGGATTAAATATAGCATCAACTTCACAAAGCTGTGGAGAAGATTAAAAGAGATTCTGCACATAGAGCACAGCTCTTGGTATGCGGTAAGCATTCAATAAATAGTTGCTATTGGTAATTGCATTAGTTTCTAGGGCTGTCAAAACAAGGTACCACCAACTGCGTGGCTTCAAGCAACAGAAATGTATTATCTCACAGTTCTGGAGGCTAGAAGTCTGAAATTAAGGTATCATCAGGGCTACGCTCCCTCTGAAACCTGTAGGGGGGAATCCTTCCTTGCCCCTTTCTAGCTTCTAGTGTTTGCCGGAGATCCTTGGCCGGTAGACGCATTGCTCCAGACTCTGCCTCTGTTGTCACTGGCTGTCTTCTTCCTGTGTGTCTCTGTGTCTCCATACAGTGTTCCCTCTGTGGGTCTCTCTCTCCTCTTCTTATGCAGACACCAGTCATTGGACTAAGGGCTTATACCCTTCTTCAATACAATCTCATCTTAACTAATCACATCTGCAAGGACCTTACTTTCAAGTAAGGTTACATTCTGAGGTGCTCTGGGCTGGGGAGAGGGACACAATTCAGCCCATAACAGTAGTCTTAATAACACCACTGATAAGTTATTTCCTTATCTGGGTAGAGGGCCCTGCCAGACAGAAACACTTACAACCAATTCTTTCAATTCACGGAATAGTCTTGGTCTCTGATAGAGAACTTGGTGGTATGTGACTGGCATTTTAACAGAGAGTTGAGATGATCTATCTGTACTTAGAATCATGGCATTTTTGGAGTTTGAAGTGACCAGGAATAACTTAGTCCAAATCCTTCATTTTGTCATTGAGGAAACCCACGCCTAGAAATGTGATGTGATTGGCAGAGGGCACATATCTGGACAGCAGTCAGGCTGACTCTGGGAAGCTTGTTTTCTCCCTTCTAAGATAACATTTCTCCCATTATACTTATTTGATTCTGCGGTCAAATGGCAATCGAATTTCACTGCCTTCGCCCCTTCCTAATCAAGTCTCCCCCTCCAACCAACCACCTACCTAAAGTCCAAACCTCTCTCTGAGAGGAAACATCACACAAGAAGATCTGGGAATCAGAAGAGGGAAAAGATACCTCCTTCCTTTTCCAGCTGGATTCAGAACATTTATTTTTCACTCCCTGTTTGACTCTGGGGAGTGTAAGCAGCTACTGAGAGGCTGTAATATATAAAACTCTAAACAAATGTAATAGGTAATTATGACTTCATCTAGACTTCCTGCAACTTGGAAATGATGTTATTTCAAGCAACTCATTCTTTAAAAAACAATTCTAGTGTAACAAAACAGTTGGAGTTAGAATTTTTACCTTTACGGTAAAGTGATGGCTTAAATGCCATATGAGTTAGGATGCTTTCGGCTGCAAGTAACATGATAGCTCAATCAAAGTGGTTGAAGCAGTAAGGGATTTATCTCCCATAATGAGAACATCAGAACAAGGCAATTCAGGGTTGCTTAACTCAGTAGTTCAACAAGGTCAGGGGGCTTGAAGTGGCTTCTCTGGGATCCGGCTGGCTTCTTCCTCTGCTCACAAGATGTCTGCCACAGCTTCAAGTCTAACTGTATAATCACGCCCTTCCATTTTTTGTATTTTTGATGTACTGACCTCTTGGACTTTTGCTGACCAGAGAGAAACTGCCCCTCCCAGGGCTGGCTAATTTCCTAGAGATAGTAAACTGCTGGCCTCCTTTCATATGCAAACCAACCGATCCAGATCCCATATCTCATACCTCAACCACCTTCTTTATCAGGCTCTCACAGGGCTCTCACTCTCTGGGCCACCTGCCCTAATCATCCCAGGGTCAGGTACCAGGCAAATAGGAACATACCCAATGCCCCAGAGACAGAAATTATTCACCTAGCCAATCCTAAGCCTGCTTACCCTACCTCACTTGTTCTGCCTGTAGAAACTGCAGTAAACTCTCTTGCCCACATTTCCCCCAGCTCCTTCTCCCTCCAGATTTGCCCCAGTGCTTCACTATGTATCACCCCATCTCTCACCCCCTGCCCCGGTGTGGTGTGGCATGCTCCCTCCTCTTGGAAGCTGTAATTATTGGTGGCAATCGACTCCTGATCTATTGGCTTCAACATACCTGAAAAATAATAAAACTCACATTTTAAAAACAATAATGTCTTCACATGATGAGTTCAAAACATGAAGGGGCTGGGGAAGGAACACCTTCCTTGAGTACCTGGGGAGGGTGAGTATCAGAACCAAATCTGAGTTCTGATGAAGGGCAACTGGGGGGGCCCTGGCTGTTGGGTAGGCCATCCACACTTTCTGTCACAAGCCCTGTGAGAATACAAGCAAGAGAAAAGATAAAAATTGGGTGGAACTAATCAAGGAAGGCATTCTGAGTGCACAAGCTTCCAGTGAGAGCTGGGGGTCCTAGAAGACTTGGCGTGTGTGGTGTGTGGAAGTGAGCAGGTGGTAGAGGCGAAGGAGAAACAGAAAGCAGATGAGTCACCCCTGGCCGTGACGGTAAACAGGTGTACCTGACGTGAGGGGAAATGCAGCTTTGGCCACGGACGTCTGTTTGAAGCTCCTGGTCCTTCTTGACTTTAAATCACTTGCCTTTGGCATGAGAGAGGACAGGCATCTCATCCAATGCACCAACCTGGCTGCAAGAAGCAGCCAAATTCATCCCCACTCAGGAGTCCTGGTTAAAGATCCTCCAAGATGTCTGTGACAAGGAACAGCGGGTCGTAAGATCTATTTCTGCCTCCTGCCTCTGACTCATGGCATGACTCAAGGTGAATCTCTCTCTGCACATCTCCGAGTCTCCGGCCCCCAGCCATGAGCAACAGAAGACCAAAGCCGTGTTTCCCTGCCGGCAAGGTTGGCTGTCCCTGCAGGGACCCCGCAAAGACTCCCAGACTGCCCCCTCTTCCCGCCGCTGACGCTTTTCAGCTTTTCCAGCTTTCTCTCCCCCTCCCAGTTCCCCACTTTATTTTTCCTTTTCTTATTTTCCAAATAGCACAGCTCCAAAGCACCCAGACACTCGTCCTGGGGACGGCTCTGCCGGGTGCCCCTGAGCTGCAGGAACGGCCCTGAGATTGCTTCTTCCTCTTAAGCGACTCCGTTTGCAGGATAAATAATGTTATTCCGAGGGCGGGCTCCCGTGGGCCGGGGCAGATTTCCATTTTCCAGCAGGTCAACTTCCATTCCACTAGGGGGCTTTTGAACGTTAATAGGCGTTTCTCTTCAGGTGCCCTTCTCTGTTCTTTACAGAGCACCAGTCCAGGGGGAACTTCCACTGGAATCCTACAGAGAGACGATTACTCTTCTGTGTTTTCCTTACAAATTAGTTTCTGGATTTAATGGCTCTTGTTGCCCAGCAGACTTAGAAAATTGGGGTGGAGGGAGCACCCATTATGGGCGCCTGGTATATTGGCAGCCTCCGGAAGTGTGGGGCTTAAGATTTAGGTGGGATTAACTCTTGGAGGCTAGGGGTGGGCCTTCTCTTCCCCTGGAAGGAATCATATTTGTTGTTGTTTAGGAAATGTAGAGATTGTAGCATTAGAATACAATAGATGGAAAGCAAGGATCTCAGCGGGCAGGTGGCGAGGGCTATGTTGCTCAGCTGTGGAAGGATCTGGAGTTAGAACTGAAGATTGAGCATTACCTCAAGGTTGTCTTGTGAATGGCACAGGCATAAAGGACAAAATCCAGGGATGACTTGGCTAGGGTCATTCCACCAGCAAGTGGCAGGGGTAGGATCCATCCTGGGCTGTGAGAGTCTGGACCTCAGCTCTCAAACCCCGCACTGAACCCGTACAAGGAGATGGAAGCAAAACGGATGCAACCCCCGTGATTGGGGTCTTCCCAGGCTCGGATGCCTTTGGTAAAGAACTGCTTCAACTGCCATCAGAAATGTGGCTCTACAGCCCGGCAAAGACTGGCCAGGAAAAGGAGAGTCCATACTCAGTGGTCGTCCGACACCACAGCTCTGATGATGCAGGCAGAGAGGATGGCAAGATGGCAGGTAGTCCCCTGCCACTTGGAGATTTGGAGGGACCTGTTGCCTGGATTACAGGGCCAGACCTAAGCTGGTGATGGTGATGCTGGTCCGCCACATCACATGGCAGCTAATGGGACAGCTGTGATAGTGGCCCAGGGCAGCAGAGGTCACACGAGAGCTGAGCTCACCTTAGCACCCATCTGTCTATGTACTAAGTCAGCGCTCTACAGGCAGCTGCGTGTGGCAGGAACAGGCCAGGGCCGAGGAGGCAGGCCTTCCAGAGACCAGAGCCACAGACGCCCGGAGGAGAGCAGTGAGGGGCCTCTGTTCATTGATTCATTCAATCCGAAATGTTCATTGAGCAAGTGCTATGAGCCAGGAACTGTGGTCGGCGGTAAAGATTCAGGACCTTGTTTCTGCCTTCAAGGTTTTAACAGTACAGATGGACAAACAAGCAAAATTCAATTGAGTGTGAAAAGTGGGAGCTTGAAGCATATGCTCTCGAAGAGGTGGTATTCAAGCTGACACCTGAAGGTGGGCAGGAGTGAGGCAGGCCTGGGGTGCAGGGTGGGGTGAGGTGGGGGCAGAGGCAGGGGAGGCGAACTTCCCAGATGGAGTAAACAGCACATGTCAAGGTCCACAGGTGAGACAGAACTTGGACAGCCTAGTAGTCTCTGATTGAAAGCTGATGTCAGGAGAGCTGAGTCAAAGCAATATCATGAATGGTCTTGTAGACTTTGTCAGAGTGTGGACTTGATTCTGGGGCCATGAAGAGACTTGGAAGCATCTCCAGAAAAGGAGCAGGGAGGTCAGATCTGTACTTAGCAAGGTCACTCTAGTGATGGTGTGGAGGGCAGTTTGGAGGGAGACCAGTTAGGGGGCTACTGAAGTTTTCCAAGCAAGTGATGATGGTGCTGTGACCCTCAGGTCTGTGTAGGACACCCCAAAACGAGGGGAGAAAATATCTGTGGGTGTGGTTCGGCCTTCTTTTCCTGGTGTCCAGGGATCAGGGCACAGTCCACAAGTGCCAAAATGGGCAGCTGCAGAGTTTACAAGCAGAACAGCTCAAGGTGCCCAGAGTGAGTGTGGAGATTTGGAAGAAGGTTCTGGAAGAGACCAAAAATTCCATCACATGTAGAAGAGGTATCAAAAAGGATATTCTTGAGTTAAAGCTAAGTAGCTTAGTCTGCCATCCAACAAAACACGAAGGGCAGACCAATCCCCGGGATGAGGACTGACTCCCCTGTGGGACCATCTAAGGGTAGGAGGGGTCTGAGAGCCATGGAACTGAGGGTGTAGTGGTTTTGGGGAATCCCAGGGAAAATAACCTCTCTCTCTCCTATGTGAGGATATAGTGAAAAGGTGGCCATCTGAAAGCCAGGCAGAGAGATCTCATTAGGAACTGAGTCAGCTGGTACCTTGATCTTGGACTTCCTAGCTTCAAGAAGTATGAGAAATACATTTTTATTTTTCAAGCCACCCATTCTATGGTACTTTGCTATAAGAGCCTGAGTTGACTAAGACAGGATGGGTGTCTGTTCACTGTCCAATCAGCTGGGGCACAGGGAGGCAGGCAAAGTTGTGAAGCACAAAAGAGCCCCCAGAGTCCGATGGCAGGAAAACTCGGAGGACCGATGTCAGGGGAAAGGTTTTGGATCTTGTAGCAGACAGCGTTTGGTGCCTTGCATCACGTCCCCTTGGGCCACTTCTGATTTCATTTGCTGCAGGGGTGGGTGGTTCTGAAACAAAACTCCTTCTTGGGTGGGACTTAAACCCACCTGTACCTCAGATTGGGATTTGAACTCACAATCCCTGACTTAGGAGGGGACTTGAACCCACTGTCTTTCAATTGAAACTGCTCAGGACTTACTGACATCAGGACTTACTGAAGCTCAGGTCCTTTTGCCTCAGCACAGAAAGAATTCAGCGAGAGGCAAAGTGGCACGCAGAGAGTTTATTAGCATAGGACGCTTAGGAGAGATACAAGTGGGCTGGCAAGGGAGTGCAGCAGCCCCGAGAACAAAGAGTGCTACATTTTTATAATCAAAGAAGAACTGGGGAGGGGAGAAGACCACATTCTTCCTCATGCTTGGGCAGACGTCAAGGCTTACATCGTCAATTCCTCCTTTGGCCCTATGTGGTTTAACTCAGACGGTCATGGGGCTATTTAAATGTATGTATATTAGCAAAAGGGTGGTAACATATACTAAAATATGGTAATTCATCTCAGGTTTCCCTATAATGTCCCCTTTCACCTAGTTTCTTTCCCATTTCTGCCTTGGCTATGTGCAGAAATGCTGCTCTTCAGGGACTATGAACTCCCTGACTTCATGTAACAAGATTCAGACCCCATATCTATTGTCTTGTGTTTTAATTCTCAGGGTTTGTGGCTTGAGTGTGTCCGGCACTTGGATGCACCTGGCCTTCCTTCAAGGTAGTGTAGATTGTTGCTAGGTTACTGGATTCTTTTCTTGAGTCGTCATTAGTTTACAACAGTCTCCCAAACTCCCTTAAAATTCCCTTCCTGTCCTCAATCCCCTAGTGGGATTTCTAAACTGACTATTTCATTATCCTACTCTATTCCTATCAGTTCTGTGCAAGCTCAGGTTCACGGCTCCCTGATAGGTTCCACCCAGGCCCGCTCCACCTGCTGCCTCTGAGTATTTCTGAGGCCACAGGAGCTGCTCCACTTGGGGAGGGATGGGTGGTGAATACACTTCGGGACAACCTCATGCAGTGGAGGGGCTAGAGCCCCGGTGGATAAGTGTTCTAGCCTCCTGTCTTTTAGGTGAATAATTCTGGGAGCGACCCAGTAAGCAGCTCAGGGATCTCTGCAGAACTGAGTCCCGTAGGCTTCAGCAGTGATGTCCCTATCATAGCACACATTGGTTTGTTCCTTTTTTCTCTTTCTTCCTGCTCCCTTATTCCTTCTTTCTGGACAATTTTATAAACTATCTGCACCCAAGCCTCAATCTTCAATTCTGTTCTAAGAGAACCCAACTGAGATTTATTCTGAAGGCAATAGGGAGCCCTCGATGCAGTTTTTTCTTTTCTGATAGTAATCCTGTGATGAACCCTAGGCACTCTGCTAGGCAGGGAGAATACAAATATAATATGTCACAGTCCTTGAACTTGAGGAGCTTATGACCTCCTCTTCCTTCTGTAAACTTTTCAGTGTTTTTATTTCCGTGATCTCACTTGGCCCTCTCAGCAACCTTTCCAGCAAAGTTGTGCAAGCATCATTATTCCCGCCTGATAGAAAAAGCAAAAGGAGACATAGAAAGGTTAAAGCAGTTTACAAGGTCACACAACTAGCGAGTAGTTTTTTAAGCAATTAAAATCTTTGGCTGGGTATATAAATGATCATAGTTACTCTGAGAAAATAATATTAAAAGTGACACATTTGGGCTTCCCTGGTGGCGCAGTGTTTGAGAATCTGCCTGCTAATGCAGGGGACATGGGTTTGAGCCCTGGTCTGGGAGGATCCCACATGCCGCGAAGCAACTAGGCCCGTGAGCCACAACTACTGAGCCTGCATGTCTGGAGCCTGTGCTCCTCAACAAGAGACGCCGCGATAGTGAGAGGCCCGCGTACCGCGATGAAGAGGGGCCCCCGCTTGCCACAACTGGAGAAAGCCCTCGCACAGAAATGAAGACCCAACACAGCAAAAATAAATAAATTAATTAATAAACTCCTACCCCCAACATCTTCAAAAAAAAAAAAAAAAGTGACACATTTGCTGTAATTTAATTAGTTGCTTGCCTTCATTATAGTTTCTTCCGGTTCTCTGTTTCTCCTCCACTTTCCAAATATTGTACTGGCTTTTCATCAGTGCTATATAATTTCTTTTGTGAAAGTAGGTCAATGTACAACGTGTTAATATAACTTTCCTTTTACAGTTTAAACAACCTTTTCGTAAAATTGAAACGAAAAAAACCCCCTTTGACTGCCATTGCATAATTTTAAGCAGAACAACAAAATCCGATTTGCATTTTAGAAAGACGAGTATGAGGGCAGGACGGAGGAGAGACTGGAAGGGCAGGATTCTACATTCCCTCCCCTGGTGGTTCTATCCCTTTCCGTGGCTTTAAATAACATCTTTATGCTGATGACTCATGCATTTATATCTCCAGTCCCGACTTCTCTTCTGAGTTCCAGACTGGCATACCCAGCCCTCTAACTGACGTCTCTACTTGGATGCCTCACAGGCACTCAAACTTAACATGTCCAGGATGAAACTCTTAGATTTCCACTTTTTCCCTCAAACTGTCCCTCTTCCAGCATTTCCTACTTGGTTAGTGGCCCCAGCTGTTCAAGCCAGAAACCTAGAAGTCATCCCGATTCTCCTCTCTCTCATCTTCTGTAACCAGGCAATTAGCAATTCTAGCAATTTACATATTTTCCAAATATGTCTCAGATCCATATAATTCTCCCCATCCTGGCCACCATCATCGCTTGCCTGGACTATGGTTGTAGCCTCCTAACAGTTCTCTCTCTTTCCACTCTTTTTCCTATTGAGACAGGGGTCGGTGGGGGTGGGGGAGGGAGGGGAAAGTTTTCCTTCTCATTAGTTTCGTGTTTCTATGTGGTGGCACCTTCATTACATGAACAGTCCTGGCCTCTCTCAGGGATCTGAGTTGTGAGTTATTCCACTTGCGTGGCTTAGCTTTCTTGCAGAATAATCTGCCTGCCTCAGAGAGGCTGTATTGGTTTTCTTTTTTTTTTTTTTTTTTTTTTTTTTTTTGCGGTACGCAGGCCTCTCACTGTTGTGGCCCCTCCCGTTGCGGAGCACAGGCTCCGGACGCGCAGGCTCAGCGGCCATGACTCACGGGCCCAGCCGCTCCGTGGCATGTGGGATCTTCCCGGACCGGGGCACGAACCCGTGTCCCCTGCATCGGCAGGCAGACTCTCAACCACTGCGCCACCAGAGAATCCCTGTATTGGTTTTCTAATGATGAGTAAGAAATTACCAAAAACTCAGCAGCTTAAAATAACACACATGCATTATGGCTGTTCCAATTAATTTCCTTTCCATTTAAAGCATTTTGGATTTTCTTTCACTTGTAGCATTGACACCAACTTTTTCAGGGGCCATCTTGGTGGAAGTGTTGGGTGTCAACTGGATAACATACATGGGTCAGAAACTCAGGACAATCTGAGCTAGAGACAAAGACTTAGGTGCCAACGGCATATGGGTAGGAGTTGAAGCCAGTGAAGTGGACGTGCACCTAGGAAGGGGGTGCACCCAGGAAGAATGACACAGTGACAGGAGAAAAAAGTGACAGAGTGAGTCTGAGGAACACCAGCACTTATGAGCTGGGTGAGTAAGTAGAACCTGTGGAGGAGAATAAGAAGCACCAGCCATAGAGGTGGGAGGAAAACCAGTGGTAGGTGAGGGGGGTGGAGGGATTAGGGAGATCAAGTGAGGAGAAAGTATCTGGCAAGACAGCAGCCTCAGATGCTGGAAAGGTTTCAGGCAGGATAAGAATGGAAGAGTCCACGTACTTAGCAACTAGGATGTTGCAGGAGATTTGGGCAAAGATAATTTCAGTGGAATGTGAGGGCAGAGGGTCAAGGGGAGGAAAGCAGTAGAGGCAGTCAAGGTAGACCTGTTTCGCCAAAAGTTTGGTCGTGAAGTGAAGGAGGGGGCTGGTAAGAGAGGCTCACAGGAGTTGTTTCGACGTCACACACCTTTGGATCTGACTTTCCGGTGCTCCCAAGATAGTATGAGTTACCTAATCATATCTGATAATATTTTTTTCTAGTTAACTACTAGGGTGGGTTCTGCTACCTAAAATTAAGAATCCTTGATGAAACAGCGGGCTTGAGGAAAATGCCGAAGGTCTGAAGTAGTAATCATGGAGGAAGGGAGAGGGCTTTGAAAAGATATAGCAGTGGAAGATGCATAAGCACGGTTTGTTGTTGAAGGGACAGAAGCAGTATGGAGAGGAGGCTGAAGATGAAGGGCTGAGGACTGCCTGATGGAATGATGTTTTTGAGGGGGAGGAGGAAAGAGAAGTGGGACCTGAGGTGGAAGCGGCAGGGCTGGCCTGGATGGGGGAGGGAGGTCACTTTCACTGACCCAGAGCGAAGGCAGTGAGGATGGATGGGAAGGAAGGTAAGTTGCCGGGCTGTTGTGCGGGGGTGGAGGAAGTCAGTCACGACTCTCCCTTGAGGAGGGAGTAAGGTGGTTGCTGAACGGAGGGAGAAAAGTGGTGACGCAGGGCGTGGAGTACACATGTGTCATGTTACGGTTCCCGGGTTCTTTTTTAAAATTTTCTTTTTTATTTTGAAACAATTTCACACTTACAGGAGATTTGCAAGCAAAGTTTGACAAACTTTTTTTCTGATTCATTTGAGAGGAAGTTGCCAACATGGTACCTCATTACCCTCAAATCCTTTACTGCGTATTTCCTACAAAAAAGAATATTCTCCCACATAACCAAGACGTAACCTTCAAAACAGAGAAATGCAGGCAGATACATTACTACCATCTAATTCTTAGACCCTATTCCAGTTTCACCGATTGTTCCATTAGTGTTTATTAGAGGAAAAGGATTCAACTGAGGCTCACATGTTGTGTTATTTGTCATGTCTCTTTTGTCTCTTTTTAATCTGGAAGACTTTCCTCAATCTTTCCTTGATTTTCATGATCTTAGCACTTTTGAAGATCACAGGCCCGTTGTTTTGTAGACCGTTCTTCAACTGGGTTTGTCTGCTGTTTCTTCATGATTGTATTTAGGTTATGAACCTTTGGTACATATAACACAGGAGTGATGTTCTTTATTTTCATTTCATCTTACCAGGTGGCACAGGAGTTCTATTTGTTCCACTGCTGATGGCATTAACTTTGATCACTTAATTTAAGGTGATGTTTACCAGTCCTCTCCACTATACAGTTATTCTTTATTACTTTTGTAACTAATCTTTTGTGAGGAGGTACACAGAGACTATGTAAATATCTTCTTCCTTATCAAACTGTCAATTTATTTTTATATCAGTAGTGACTCATTGTTTTCTATGTTATTCAAAGGGTTATAATGTGTTACAATGATGATATTTTCCCCCAGATTTTGTCATTGTGATCCCCTTTAAACTGACTTCTCTAACTTTTTGGGGCACATCTCCATCATTCCTTGAGCACTTCCTTACTTTTTGGAAAAACAAGATGTTCTAGGCTCAACTTATAGTTTCCCTGTTCCAGTTCTGTGCTATGGATAGAATTGTGTCCCCAAATTCATATGTTGAAGGCCTAAGCCTGAAAGTGACTATATTTGGAGATAGGGTCTATGAGGAAGTAATTAAGGTTAAATGAGATCATCAAAGTGGGGTCTTGATCTGATATGATCAGTGTTCTTACGAGAAGAGACACCAGAGAGCTTCCTTTCTCTGTGTGTGCCATGTGAGGACACAATGAGAAGACAGCCTTCTGCAAATCAAGAAAAAAGACTTCACCAGGAACCGAAACAGCTGCACCCTGATCTTGGACTTCTAGCCTCCAGAACTGTAAGAAAATACACTTCTGTTGTTTAAGCCACCCAGTCTGTGATATTTTGTTATGGCAGCCCAGGGAGACTAAGAGATCATGGAATTAGCTGTTGCTCTAAGAAGCTCTAGTTCTCTCACTTGAGAGTGGTATTTAGAAGTTACCATCTGGGTGCTACAGGTGCTCATTACACTGGTGGTGTCACTGTTCTCTCAGGACACAGGGCTGGAAAATACACATATGAGCTCACATGCACGTGTGTGTGTGTGTGTGTACACAAATTTACATATGTATTTATTTCTCTATTTATATTGAAAACCATGAATTCACACCAATACCCCCATTTCAATTCTCAAACCACAGTGTTTACTCTAGTTTTCTCCCTTTCCACCTCCAATAGTAAGAAACCTAGCTCCATTATGCTTAATATTAAGTTGCTTATTTGGTCAATTTCCTTATATGTAGCCAGTCTCCTGTTGCTTTCCCCTCCACAGCAAGTATCCCTTCCTCACCCTTTCTGGGCTCTGATACTGGTGCTGAGTCACTGCAACTGCCCCCTGTGCGGATGCCCTCTTCAGCCTTCCTGGGCTCCCAAACTGCACACTGGGCCACCCCCTATATCCAAACCCTCCTCATTCCTCTCAAGCTCAAATACTCTTGCTGGGATGGCCCCACCCCTTCTCACTCTTCTCACTCTTCTCAGCTCTAACACTCTGCCCCAGGTCACCTTCTTATGCAAAAGCGTCCTTTATCCTGCTCAGGTTTTGACACCCTGTACTGGGTCATACCCCACATGCTTGCCATCCTCACCCTCTTGGACTCTGACACTCTCTCCTGCATGGACACCTCCTTCCTTAACCCTGATCAGGCTCCATTATCCTGTGTTACTCACCCTCCCTTGCAGATGTTCTCCTCACCCCACTCAGGCCCTTATACTCTGCACTGGACGCCCACTTCCTACCCAGTGTAGACAACTTCACCTTAATTAGGCTCTGACATCCCACTCTGAGACACCACTACTTCGCCTCCTCTAGTGCAGATGCCCAATTTTTCTGGCCCATCTAATGGCTTTGGATTGAATTGTTCTGGAGGGAAGAGGACTAGAAAGAGAAAAAAGAATCCCTTATCAGTGGATATGATTGTATGTCTGTGGGAATAAACCAAGAGGTTGTCTATAATGTGGGAATGAAGAATTTGGGAACACCCTAAACTCCACTCAGGGTGTTATGGGAGGAATCCCAGGGAAATAGGATTAAAATGTGACTGTAACTTAGTGGATAGTAATCCAGTGATGAGGTTCTAATCATTGCACCTGTTTTAAGAAAAATCTGTGTACACTGAAGGGGATTGGTCAGGCTCAAACCTGAATACCGCTGGCCACTTTTGGGTGGTCTCTGCGCACAGCAAAACTTCCTAAAAATCCTCCTATCTCCCCACTCATTATGGCAGCTGTTCTTGGCAAAGCTCTTCTCACTCTCCTTCCAGAATCTTCCAACCC